>NC_135331.1:82573940-83316421 GCF_023851605.1 Tamandua tetradactyla | reverse complement strand
ATGATTGTGCCAATGAGATGACCCCAATGATCATGAGCACCATTTTTATGCTTATACTTCTCATTCTTATTCTCACTTCATATAGTGCCATTACCCAGGCAATGCTGAGGATGCAATCCACAACTGGACTTCAGAAAGTCTTTGGCACACATGAAACCCATCTTATGGGTGTATCTCTTTTTTCTCCTTTTGTATCTCTTTTTCATTCCATTTATGTGCATAAATGTCCAGCCTCCACCCTGGAATACTCAAGATCAAGACAAGTTCATTGCCCTCTTTTATATTGTTGTCATACGTGGCCCCAACCCTCTGATCTATACCTTCAGAAACAAAGATGTAAGAGGGGCAGTAAAGGGACAAATGGGCTGGGAGTGGGAGATGTCACAGAGGGATAACCTGTCCTGCAATTTTGTTTAAAGGGTCTTATTCATCTGAGAAGGTGGCCATAGATCTTGGGGGAAAGTACCAGTTGGTAATTCCTATAGAAAGATGATGCTTTGAGTGAAACAAATCTAAGAAAAAAGTTTGTTTAAATTTCTTTAGTTGGCTTAGTTAGTTACATATTGACGATAGCTTAAACTATTTCTTTTAAACATCATTATTCTTTGTTCAGTAATATGTGTTTTTAATGTAGAAAGGAAAATTGATCCAGATCCTTTAATTTACCACTCTGAGTAGTAGGTAATAAAACTGGTGAATAATAGGTGGAGGAGACTGTCAAAGAATGCAACCCAGGTAAATTTCTCATATCCATTACTTTTTCAAGACAGTTAGAAGTATAAAATAGTAGGAATAACTTCTGAGCTTGTGATTTACAGGCTACAAAGTAATGAACACAATAATCAGGGAATAATTAGGTGAAGTAGTATTAAAGCATCTAATATCTGAAGCAGATAGAATGAAGCTCTGAAAATAACTTGGGGGCATCTAATGGATGTCTTAATAAATTACTCCCCCAAATTACTGATTAAAACCATTGATTGGTAACTCAATTTATTTTGTTCTAAAAACTTGTTCTAATAAGAATATTTTCCATTAGTAAAGATGTTATAAAAATAAACTTATATATGATATTTTCCAAATAAAGAAATGCATTTTCTTGTAAGGAGTAAGTATATTGTTACACAGGTCACTCCTATCATTGCCACCTGAAACAAATCTAGTTTGCATTTCCCACTTTAAAGTAGGCAGCATTTTCAATTGGAACTGGTCAGATAACATGCAGTCATAGTGATCAAAGGATAATTTATTTTAAAATAACATCCTGGAAAGTCACAACTTTTGTAATCCATATATTAGTCATAGTTTTGCATCTTTTAAAAAAGCTATACATAATTGATCTAAATCCTATAAAGTAGTTTACAAAATGTGATGGTTGAAGCTGCATGAACCAATTGAAAAAATACGTTCTTAAATCTAATCCATTACTGTGGGTGGGAACCCATTGTAAGTAGGAACTTATAATGAAGTTACTTCAGTTAAGTTTCATTTGTGGCCCAGCCTTGTCAAGGTGGGTCTTAATCCTATTAAGGAGTACTTTATAAATGGAATTAATTCATACATGAGAGAGAAAAAGCTACAGGATGCCAGAAGCTGAACTAATGGAAGAGAAGGGAGAGACCAGGAGACACCACCATATGCCTTGCCATGTGACAGAGGAGCCAAGGATCTCTGGGAGCCAGCCCCAGAATGCCAATCTTTGAGAAGAAATCATTGCCTTTATACACTTTGATATGGAACTTTTTTCACCTCAAAACCATGAGCTAAGAAATTCCCATTGTTTAGGCCAACCCATTTCATGGTATTTGTTTGTTTAACTAAGAAATTTAAACAAAAAACTAAAACAAAATAATCTCCAAGATTTTTTCCCAAGTTCCTAGGTGTAATTCCATTACTTAGTCCACCTTGCTTGTTTTTTAATATCTGCTGAACTTTTTTCCTGCTCTTCACCCTCTTCACCTCCAAAAAAAATGAGTACTAAAATGGTTACAGTCTGATGTCTGTGAATCCAGCTCTCAAACAAGGCTGATTATATATATATAATGGAATTTTTGCCAAACAATTAGGGCCATAGTGAAGGAATCATATCACATATAACACAACTTGACAAAATGTGAAATTATAGATTTCTTCTGCCATCAAGGAAATTTCATGGTTTAGAACACTTCATGCACATTCAGCCTCTCACCATGTAAATGGCTCATTCACTTTTTTGTCAGGCTTATTGAGACATAATTTACAAATAATAAAATCAACCTTTTTTAAGCATATAGGTCAATGAGTTCACAAATGTATAGCTGTACAAATATCACCACAATCACAATATAGATAATTTCCATTACTTCCAAAAGTACTCCTGTGTCCTTATGCAGTCAATTCTCTTTCTCCACCCAAGACTCAGGCAACCACTGATTCACTGTCACTAGAGTTGTGCCTTCTAGAATGTCACATAAATGCTATCAAATATTGTGTCATCTTTGAGTCCAGCTTCTTTCATATAACATTTTTTTTTTTAATTATCATCTCATTGTATGTATCGGCAACTCATTGCTTTTTAATGCTGATTAAAATTCCATTGTATCAATATATAAGACTTATCTGATGATGAACTTTTATGGTATTTCCAGATTTTAGTTATTATAAATAATGCTACTATGAAAATTAATATGCAAGTATTTGTGGAAAAGGTGTTTTCATTTTACTTGGGTAAATATCTATGAATGAGATCGAAAGATCATATGCTAAGTATGTTTAACTTTGTAAGAAACTTTAATCTGCTTTCAAAGTGACTGTACTTTTTGTATTCCAAGCCTCAGCATGAGAGTTCCAGTTGCCCACATTTTTCTTAATATGTAATATTGTTAATATTCATACTTTTAGTCCTTTGAATGGGTTAATGGTTATATCTAATTGTGGTTTTAATTTGCATTTATTGATGAGTGGTGATGGTGACCATATTTTCAGGTGTATTTCTTAAGCTTCATATATCATATTTGTGAAGTTTCTGTTAAATACTTTGTCTACTTTTATTGGCTTATCTGTCTTCTCATTATTGAGTTTTACATGTTATTTTATATATTCTGGACTCAAGTTCCTGATTAGAAAAATGTTTTGTAATGGTTTTCTTCCAGTCTAAAATATGCTATTTATTTATTTATTTTGTTAGTTAGTCAGTTAGTTAGTTAGTTATTCATTTTTTGCATGCTGTATGGCAGGATCAGATTTCATTATTTTTCCATGTGAGTATTCCATTACTGCTGCATAGTTTGTTGAATTTTTGTTTGTTTGTTTTTGTTTGCTTTGTTTGTTTGTCTTTTGGGAATTGCATGGGCCAGGGATCAAACTTGGGTCTTCTGCATGGCAGGCAATAATTCTGTCACTGAACTACCCTTGCATTTTATTTTTTAAATGCTATCTTTCCTTGATCAAGTTTTTAAATTTTATGAAATACAATGTATTATTTCCACAAAAAATATCTGCTAGGATTTTGATTGGGATTGTATTGAATTTATAGACCAATTTGGGAAGAACTGATCTTGGAAATATTAAGTCTTCTGATTCAGAAATATGGTGTTTTTCATTTACTTATCTCTTACTTTATCTCAGAAGTGATGAAGTTTTAATTGTTCAGATCTTGAACATATTATACTGAATTCATCCCTAAGAATTTAATGGTTTTGGATACCAATTTAAATAATGTAGAAATAAAACTGATTTCTGTAGTTGACCTTCATATCCTGTGATTGTGCTAAGTGCACTGATAAGTTTAGTAATTTTTAGGAGTTTTTTTTAGGATTTTCTAAGTGTGCTCATGTTGCCTACACATAAAGACAGTTTTATTTCTCTCTTACCAATTGTTATGTGATTGCACTGACTAGGATTTGAAAATAATGTTGAATGGAAATACCTGAGAACAGGAATCCTTGCCTTATTCTCAAATTTTTTTTTTTTGGTTTGCTGTGCAATGGGAGTGACATTTCATTATTTTTCCATGTGACTATCCTGTTATTGCAGCTTTGTGATATTTTTTTTTGGGGGGGGTTGGAGGAAGTGCATGGGCAGGTCTTGAGCATGGCAGATGAGAATTCTACCACTGAACTACCAGTGCATTCTATTCATATTCTCAATTTCAAAGCAGAGGCATCGTCTTTCACCAATCTTTATGATATTACCTGTAAGTTTTTTGTAGATGTCCTTTATTGGGTTTAGGATGTTTCATTCTCTTCTTGGTTTGTAAAGAGTTTACCAGAAAAGGATGGGGGATTCTTGCAATGCTTTTTCTGCATTTATGAGGTGATCTTATGATACTTGTTCTTTATTCTGTCAGCACAGTGAACTGAAGTAATTGGCTTTCATACATTAACTTAACTTCTCCAAGTGGAGAAAAAAAAACTAAGTTGATCATAATGTATTGTCCTTTTAAAATCTTGCTGGATTTTATTTGCTAATATTTTCTTAAGGATTTTTATGTCTATAATTATGGGTGATCTTATGTAATATCTTTCTTTTTTGTGGTGTCTTTGCCTAATTTATGCATCAATGTCATGGCAACCTCATTACATAGCTTGGGAAGTATTCCAAATTCCTCCGTTTCCTGAAAGATCTTGCTTAAGATTGGTATTATTTATTCTTAAATTTTCAATAGAAATCATTTTTACTGTAGATACATGAGTCTATAGTTCTGTCTGTGGGATCATTTTAAATTAAACATTCAGTTACTTTAGTTGGTAAATAAGTATTCAGGCTTTCTACTTTTTTTTTTTTTTTTACATGGCCAAGCACTGGGAATCAAACCTGGGTCCTCTGGCATGGCAGGCAAGCATTTTTGCCTGCTGAGCCACTGTGGCCCACCCCAGGCTTTCTATTTTTTAGCGTGTTCTGTAATTTGTGTATTTCAAGGAATTTGTTAAATTTATTGTTCATAATATTCACTTATCCTTTTAATAGCTGTAGTAGCTATAGTTTCCACAATTCATTCCTGATATAAGTAGTTTGCATCATTTCCAATTTTTCTTAAGTGATTGAGTTAGAGGTTTGTTAATTTATTTATCTGTTCCAAAGAGCAGTTTTCTGTTTCATATATTATTTTTAATGACTTTGTTCTCTATTTCATACATTTCTGCTTTTATTTCACTGTTTCTTTTTTTCTGTTAACTTTAAATTTGCTCTTGAACTAGCCCTATACTGGTGAGCTAACTAAAAAAATTAAAACATAACATATATGAAATTTATATGAGAGGTAGTGTTCAAAAGTTTTACATTATGTACATTGTGGTTGACAATGATATGTTTTGAGGAAAATCTATCAAAGGGCTTCGGAATCCTGAAACATAAGACAACAGTACGTAGTCATCAGTTTAATTTAGTGATTGCTAAACTTTTTCTTTAGCCACTTTCTAGTGAAGGGTCACAGAGGATATCCCCAAATTTTTGAAGTGCCTACACAAATCTCTTACATGCAGAAATTAAACAATATAAATTTCTTCAGCAAATCAAATAGGATTTATACATCCATGATGAACTTAAAGATCTAAATAAACATCATTGCATTTAAGACTGATAAATCTATACACTCAGGAATACCCTATTCATTACAATCTTCATTAACGTGTTCCAGGGATATTGTTGCAGGTTGGTCTCCCCAGGAACCAGATTCCAAGCCAGAGTTTTGCATGTATTATGTTTATCAGGCAGTTTTCTCTGGATCAATATCTATTGGACAGTGAAGAATTTAGGATTGGATAGAAAGAGGTGATGAACTATGGTAGATTTGTTAAAAAGTCTCAGTGAATCCCATACATAGCTCTGGAGCTGAGTCAGCCCTTCAGAGTTATCCTGAATTGAGGGAGTAAGTCAGCCTTTGAGACACACATGCATTAACAAGTTATCTAATACAACTACCTCCTGGGAGGAGACAAGACCCAAGGGGAAGTTCCACAAAGGGATTCTTTTGAGCACTAGTGGCCCCTTACACTGCTAATAGCTGGGGTAATAAGTGTTTCAGTTATGAATTGTTTGTGAGGGGTTGTCTGACTGGCATAACACAGCATCCACTATCCTTCATTCTTTGTACTACTAAGATCTACTTGCTTCAAATAATAAGTTTTGGAAATGGTTCTTCAGAAATCTGTTGAGTCTTTTTTTCCATTGAGGAAACCTACAAGAGAAATACTGGTGGGATGAATTATTGCTTCTGATCTCATGGCAGTAACTTTGCACCCTTCATGACCCTCCTCCAAAATCATCTATTTCACAATCATGACACACTCAGTTAGTGCCTCCCTCAGTCCAAATTAGCTTACTTGGTGGCATGACCCAAGCCCTTGATCCCAGAAGAGTCTGAGCCCCTGGTTATCATGCTATCATTCTGTGTTTGTTTATCATAAAAATTGGTCAACTTCCTGGCAACGTAGGACAGAAATCCTAGAATGAGCTGAGACTCAGCATCAAGGGATTGAGAAAATCTTCTGGACCAAAAGGGGGAAGAGTGAAATGAGACAAAGTGCCAATGGCTGAGAGATTCCAAACAGAGTCGAGAGGTTATCCTGGAGGTTATTCTTATGCATTAAGTAGATATCACCCTGCTATTCAAGATGTAATGGAGAGGCTGGAAGGAAATGCCTGAAAATGTAGAGTTGTGTTCCAGTAGCCATGTTTCTTGAAGATGATTGTATAATGACATAGCTTTCACAATGTGACTGTCTGACTGTGAAAACCTTGTGTCTGATACTCCTTTTATCAAGGAGCATCCTTGTCAACAGACAAGTAGGGCATATGGAATAAAAATAAACAATAGGGGGAACAAATGTTAAAATAAATTTAGTTTGAAATGCTAGTGATCAATGAAAGGGAGGGGTAAGGGGTATGTATGATTTTTTTCTGTTTTTATTTTATTTCTTTTTCTGAATAGATGCAAATGTTCCAAGAAATGATCATGATGATGAATATGCAACTATGTGATGATATTGTGAATTACTGATTATATATGTATATATGTAGAATGGAATAGGAGTATTAGTGATTATTTGGTGTTTTTTTGATATTTAAAAAAAATTTTTTAAATTAAAAAAAAATTGGTCAAGAGAATATCAAGAGATGTCCAAGCAGATTATCTGGGCATCAAACATATTCTTCCCTACAACTTCTGTGTAATAATATTAGTTCTATCACCACTTGATGAATGATATCAATTATTCCTATCATTGATTGCCAGGATGGTGACTCTTTTCCTTGCCTGATTGTCACTTCACATGAAAAGCTTCGTGTGACTGGTTGGAAGTCAACATGAGATTTTTTTCTACTAATATTTGTTATTAGAGAATTTGTGTGTTTGTAGAACAATTGTGCATAAAATACAGGACTCCCATATACCTGCTCATGACCAACACTTGCATTGATGAAGAAAATTTGTTACAGTTGATGACAGTACTTTTCTGTAATTCTACTAATGTTTTTAACAGTAGTTACATTTGTAACAATTGATGAAAGATTATTAAAGTAGTACTATTAACTCTCATCCATAGTTTGCATAAGGTTGCTTTTCCCCATATTGCTAAGGTATTTTTTTCATCCATGTCTTTATTCTATTATTAATCTATCAACACACTGGATAAAAGGGGTGTCATGCACAATTTTTTATAATTACAGGGTCTAAAAGTGAAAGCTATAATTATATGTAATATAAATAATTATCCAATATATATATATAATTATATATATTTATACAGTCATCATATATAATTGTACAATTGTGGCTCCTGTATTACAGGCCAACAATTTCAGGTATTTCCTTCTGGCTATTTTAATACACTAGAAATTAAAAAGAAATATTTATATAATGAGTCAGTAGTCATAACCATTTGTTGAATCTTAGCTTCTCATATATAATTCCTCCCTTTCATTTGATCATTCTCTCTGTCTTCAGGGATATCTGGACAATGACCTTTCTAAGTTCTTTGGGCTGAAAATGGTGTCAAAATTAGTGGATAAGAAAATGAAACTGTTTGATGTTCTTGGAAAGACTGGTACCTCTGGATTTCGGGGCTGATCTGGCATAGGAGCCATCTGGAGGCTTTCAGTTTCTGAAAAAATAAACTTAATAGGTAAAACTTTTATGGAGTCTTAGATGGAGTCCAGGGTATTCTTTATGGTTTTCAGGAATACTGTTAGTTTGGGCTTGGTGTACTGTGGCAATTTGGAATATCTGGCTGAAACTTGCATAAGAGTAACCTTCAGAATGACCAATTAAGTCATAATGTCTTCAAATTTCTTCCACATTGTTGCATGCATCATGACTTCATTCTGTCTTATAGGTGTATATTATTCTATCATATTTACATACCACACTTTATTAATCCACTCATCAGTTGATGGACTTTTTGACTGTTTCTATCAATTGTCAATCATGAATAATGCAGCTATAAACACTGGCCTACAAAAGTCTGTTTGTGTTCCTGCTTTCAGTTCTTCTGAGTATATACATAGTAATGGGATTGAACATGTGGCAATTCTTCATGAGGAACTGCCAAACTCCCTTCCAGAGTAGATACACCATTCTACATTCCCGCCAACAGTGTACCTATTTTCCCACATCTTATCCAGCACCTGTAGTTTTCTGTGTTTTATTTTTTTAATGGCCATTGTACTAGGTGTGAGATAGTATCACATTGGGGTTTCGATTTGCACTTCCTCACTAGCAAGTGAAGTTGAACATCTTTTCATATACTTTTGAACCACTTGCATTTCTTCTTTGGATATGTGTCCATATGTATTTTTTTTGTCTATTTCTTAATTGGGTTCTTTGTCTTTTTGTTGTTGAGTTGTAGAATCTCTTTATACAATCTGGACTTTAAACTCTATTCTGATGTGAAGTTTCCAAATATTTCCTTCTGTTAAGTAGGCTGCCTTTTTACTTTCCTGACGAACTCCCTTGACAAGCAAAAATGTTCAATTTTGAGGAGACCCCATTTCTCTGTTTGTTTTTCATTGCTTATTCTTTGGATGTAAGGTCTAGGAAGCCACCCCCTACCACATGATCTTTATATTTATCTGCATTTTCTTCTATAATTTTTATGTTCTTAGCTCTAATGATTAAGTCTTTGATCCATTTTGAATTAATCTTTGTGAAAGATGTGAGATATGATTCCTCCTCATTCTTTTGGATATAGATATTCAGTTCTACAAGCACCATTTATTGAAGGGGAAGTTACCTTTTCCAATTGAATGGACTTGGCCACCTTATCAAAAACCAATTATCTGTAGATATGAGGTTCTATTTATGAACTCTCGTTTCAATTGTATTGGTCAGTATATGACACTTTATGACAGTGCCATGCTGTTTTGACCACTATAACTATAGCTTTGTAATATGCTTTAAAATCTGGCAGTGTGAGACCTCCTACTTCATTTTTCTTGCTCAAGTTATTTTTGCTTCTCAGGGTTCTTCAGAAAATTTGATTATTGGATTTCATTTTTCTGAAAAGTAAGTTGAGAATTTGATTGGTATTACATTGAATCTAAAAATCAATTTGGGTAAAATATACATCTTAACTATATCTTGCCTTGCAATCCATGAACACGTTCTTCCATTTATTAAGGTCATCTTTGATTTATTTCAGCAATGTTTCGCAGTTTTCTCTTTATAGGTCTTTTAGGTCCTTGGTTAAATTTATTACTAAATATTTTATTCTTTTGATTGCTATTGTAAACCAATTTTTTTCTTGATTTGTTCCTCAGACTTCTCATTATTAGCGTATAGGAAAACACTGAGATTTGTGTGTTGACCTTGTAAATGCCATTTTTTTGTACTCATATATTAGCTTTAGTTGCTTTCCTGTAGTTTTCAACTTTATTGTAGAGGTATCTTCTTCCCTCTTCAGTGTTGTAGGTGTTTGTGTTATGTATTTTGGGACACTCATGATTGGTGCATAAATATTTATGATTTTTATTTTTTCTTGAGCTGTCCTTTTATTAATACATAGTGTCCTTCTTTTTCTTTTTTGATTATTTTACACTTATAGTCTAATTTTTCTGATATAGGTATAGCTACTCCCACTCTTTTCTGATTCTTGTTTACATGAAGCATCATTTAGCAACTTTTCGCTTTCAACCCATTTTTGTTCTTGGTTCTAAAGTGAGTCTCTCGTAGACAGCATATAGATGTATCCTGTTTTTTTAATGCATTCTACCAATCTATATCTTTTAATTGGGGAGTTTAATGCATTAACATTTAATATTATTATTATAAAGGAAGTACTTTCTTCCACCATTTTGTCCTTTGGATTTAATATGTCATATTATATATTTTCTCTCTTTTTACCTTTTTATTTATTCTCACTAATAATCTTCCTTTCTACAATCTCTTTCCTGCCTTTTCCTATTTGTATGTAGCACTCCCTTTAGTATTTCTTGTAGAGCAGTGGTTCTCTTGTTGATGAACTCTCTCAGTGTCTATCTGTAAATATTTTAAACTCACCATCATTTTTGAAGGACAGTTTTGCCAGATACAAAATTTTAGATTTTCAGTTTTTGTCTTTCAGTATCATAAATATATCATGCCATTGCCTTCTTACCTCTGTGGTTTTGTTGCAAAATCCACACTTAGGCATACTGAGCATCCCTTGTATAAGATGGATCACTTTTGTCTTGCATTTTCAGAATTCTCACTTGTCTTTGGCATTTGAAAATCTCATTAATAAATGTCTTTGAGTACGTTTGTTTGGATCTATTCTATTTTGACTACACTGTGCTTCTTGGACCTGTAATTTTATGTTTTACATAAGATTGAGGAAATTTTCAACAATTATTTTCTCAAATAATGTTTCTGTCCCTCTATTCTTCTCTTCTCCTAGGCTACCCATAGGATGTATATTCATGCATTTCATATTGTCATTCAGTTTCCTAAGACTTTGCTTATATTTTCCATCTTTTTCCTGTATCTCTTCTTTGATGTAGGGTTTCAGATGTTCTGTCATCTAGTTCACCAATCCTTTCTTCTGCCTCTTCAAATCTTCAATTGTATGTTTCCATTGTATCTTTCAACTCTTTTATTGTGCCTTTCATGCCCATAAATTCTGTTGTATTTTTTTTTTTTTTTTTTGCAAGCTTGCAAGTTCTTTATGGTCACCCAGAGTCTTCTCTATATCCTTCATCTCTTTTGGCACTTTTTCCTTCAACTCATTGATTTGATTTAGAAGATATTTTTGGTCATCTTTAATTAGTTATTTCAACTCCCATGTCTCATTTACAGTATTAATTTGTTCCTTTGACTTGCCATACCTTTGTGCATCCTGTAAGATCTGTGATTTCTTGCTGGTGTCTAGGCATTTTATTTTCTTGATTAGTTTATTCTTAGAGATCACTTTAACTCTTTTGCCTGTGGTTTTCTTGTTGGTTGGCTTTGTTCTCTAAGTGTTCTTTGACTTTCAGTTCAATTGATTGTATGCCACTGGCCCAGCTTCTGTTTGGTCAGAATTTTTTAGTTCTTGTTTTTCTGATTCTTGACCTGCCAATATGGAATTTTTTTGACATTGCCCTTTTTGTGCAGTTGTTTAACCCACAGGAAAAGGTTGCTCTGCCCTCTTCCTTCTCAGGTAATGTCAACCAGCTTTTTGTCTTGTTTGTTGCTTCTCTTTCTCTATTTTTTCATTATTAATCATTTTTATTCACACATAATACAATCCAACCTAAGTAAGTAGGCATGGTTTCATCACCATAAACTATATGAAGACATTTCCTTTCTTCCACAAAGAATTGATACCCTTCCCTCATGCCCTCTGTCTGTTGACATTTAGTTTTGACATAGTGCTTTTGTCACATTCATTGGATGTGTATTACAATGTCACTGTTGACTATAGATCATAGCTTGAATTGATTGTATTTTTTCTTGTATACCATTCATTTTCAACACCTTGCCAGGTTGACATTCATTTGTTCTCTCTCATGCAAAAATGTTTTTTTATTTGTGCATTTAATGACCATCATTGTCCACTCTACACATTCCTAAGTTATACCATTTCAGTTATTATCCTTTACATTTCCTTCTGGTTTCATATGTGCCTCCAGCCCTTCTCCTTCAAACATATTCACATTCAGTTTCATTCAGTGTACTTATATTATTGTGTGACAATCAGGGATTATTGTGTTATCAATTTCAGAATTTTTCCAATCAATTCTGTTGCACTGTCTGTATTCCTTAAGCATAAATGCCCAATCTCTACTCTATTTCTATCTCCTGACCACCTGTGTTATTAACTTCAATGCTCAAAGTTCACTCATTTAATGTCAGTTCATTTTAGTGCAATCATATGATATTTGTCTTTTTTGTTTCTGACTAATTTCACTAGCCAGAATGTCCTCAAGGTTAATCCATGTTCTTACATGCTTCGTGGCTTTATTCTGACTTACAACTGCATAATATTCCACAGCTTGTTTAGCCACTCATCCATTGATGGGCCTTCAGCTGTTTCTATCTCTTGACAATTGTAAATAATGCTGCTATAAACGTTAGTGTGCAAATGTGCATTTGTGTCTTTGCCTTCAGTTCCTTTGAATATATGCCTAGTAAAGGGATTACTGGATCATATAACAGTTCTATACTTAGCTTCCTGAGGAACTACCAAGCTGCCTTCCAGAAAAAATGTGCCATTTAACATTCCAGCAAATAGTGGATAAGTGAGACTCTTTCTCCACATCCTCTCCAGTACTTATCACTTTCTGTTTTTTTTTTTTATAATGGCCATTTTAGTGGGGCATCAGATGATGTCTCATTGTTTGTGTGGTTTTTTTTTTTTTTTTTTTTTCCATTTCTAAGTTGAGTGTCCTTTTTCGTTGTTGAGTTGAAGAATCTGTTTATATATTCTGGATACTAAACCCTTATCTGATATGTGGCTTCCAGATATTGTCTCCCATTGGTAAGGCTGCCTTTTTACTTTCCTGATAAACTTCTTTGATGCACAAAAGTGTTTAATTTTGAGGAGATCTCATTTATCTATTACTTTTTTTTCAATGCTTATGCTTTGGGTATAAGGTGTAGAAACTGCCTCCTATTACAAGATTTATAAAATACTTTCCCACAGTTTTTTCCAAAAGTTTATGGTCTTAAATCTAATGTCTAGGTTTTCAATCCATTTTGAGTTAATTTTTGTATGCAGTGTGTGATATGGATCCTCTTACATTCTTTTTCATATGGGTATCCAGTACTCCAAATGACATTTATTGAAGAGGCTGCTCTGTTCAGGTTTGTTGGCTTGACCAACTTATCAGAGATCCATTGTTCATAGATGAGAGGGTCTATTTCTGAACACTCAATTTGATTCCATTCATCAGTATATCTATCTTTATGCCATGCTCTTTTGACCACTATACCTTTGTAATATGCTTTAAAGTCAGGTATTGTGAGACCCCCCCACTTCATTTTTCTTTCTCAAGATCTTTTTAGCTATTTGGGGCATGCTACCATTCCAAATAAGTTTGGTTATTTGCTTTTCTATTTCTGAAAAGGGAGTTGTTAGGATTTTAATTTGTATTGCATTGAATGTATAAATCAACTTGGGTAGAATTGACATCTTAACTATATTAAGCTTCCAATCCATGAACACAGTATGCCTTCTGTTTATTTAGGTCTTCCATGATGTGTTTTAGCAATTTCTTGTAGACTTCTGTGTAAAGGTCTTTTGTATCCTCAGCTAACTTTATTCCTAAATATTTTATTTTTTTGTTTGCTATTGTAAATGGATATTTTTTTCTTGAATTCCTCCTCAGATTGCTCATCACTAGCATATAGAAACACAAGTGATTTTGAGTGTTGATCTGGTACCCTGACACTTTGCTGTACTCATTAATTAACTTTAGTAGCTTTGCTGTCCATTTTGGTGAATTTTCAACATATAGTATTATGTTATCTGCAAACAAGAATAGTTTTACTACTTTCTTTCAAATCTCAATGCCTTTTTTTTCCTTTTTCTTGTCTAATTACTCTGGCTGGAACTTCAAACACAGTGTTGAGTAACAATGGTGGCAGTGGACATCCTTGTTTTCTGACCTTAGAGGGAAAACATTCAATCTTTCGCCATTGAGGATGATGTTAGCTTTATGCTTTTCATATAACCCCTCTATCATTTTGAGTAAGTTCCATTCTATTCCTATACTTTGAAGTGTTTTCATCAAGAAAGTTGTTGAATTTTGTCAAATGTCTTTTCTGCATAAACTGAGATGATCATGTTGTTTTTCCACATTGATTTGTTGATATAGTATATTATATTAATTGATTTTCTTAAGTTGAACCAACGTTGCATAGCTAGAATAAATCCTACTTGGTCATGATGTATAATTATTTTAATGTGCTGGTGGGTTTAATTTGCAAGTATTTTTTTGAGGATTTTTACATCTATATTCATTGAAGAGATTGGTCTGTACTTTTGTTTTCTTGTAGTATCTTTGTCTGGGTTTGGAATTAGGTTGATGTTGGCTTCATAGAATGACTTAGGTAGCTTCCCCCACTCTTCAATTTTTTTAAAGGGTTTGTGCAGGATTGGTACTAATTATTTCTTGAATAATTAGTAGAATTCGCATGGGAAGCTATCTAGTCCTGGACATTTTTTGGGGGGAGCTTCATGATGACTGATTCAATCACTTTACTTGTGAGTGGTTTGTTGAGGTTATCTATTTCTTATTGGGTCAATGTTGATTGTTCCTGCCTTCCTAGAAAATTGTCCATTTCATCTACAATATGCAGTTTATTAGCATATAGTTGCTCATAGTACCCTCTCATTACCTGCTTTTTTTCTGTGGGGTCAGTGATTATGTTTCCTCTTCCATTTCTGGTTTTATTTATTTGCAACCTCTCTCTCTCTTTGTCAACTCAGCTAAAGGTCCACTAATTTTATCGATTTTCCCAAAGAAACAACTTCTGATTTTGTTGATTTTCTTGATAGTTTTTATATTCTCATTTTCACTTATTTCTGCTCAAATCTTCATTATTTCTTTCCTTTTGTTTGCTTTGGGGTTAATTTGCTGTTCTTTATCTAGTCCTTCCAAATGAATAGTTAATTCCTCAATTTTTGTACTTCTTTATTAATATAGGCATTTAAGGCTATAAATTTTCCTCTCAGCACTGCCTTTCCTGTATATCATAAATTTTGATATGCTGTTTTCATTTTCATGTGCCTTGAGATACTTACTTTTTTCTCTTGCAATTTCTTCCTTGACCCACAGGTTTTTGCTTTGTGACCCAGCATATGGTCTATCCTTGAGAATTATCCATGAGCACTCAAGAAAAATGTGTTTCCTGATGTTGTTGGTGCAATGGACTGTAGATGTCTGTTAAGTCTAGTTCA
This sequence comes from Tamandua tetradactyla, assembly GCF_023851605.1. NCBI lineage: Eukaryota > Metazoa > Chordata > Mammalia > Pilosa > Myrmecophagidae > Tamandua > Tamandua tetradactyla. Next base: position 83,301,086 of record NC_135331.1, on the reverse strand, counting down.
TTTATATTATTCAGAATTTCTGTTTCCTTATTAATTCTCTGCCTAGGTGTTCTATCCATTAATGAGAGCAGGGTACTGAAGTCTCCAACTATTATGGTAGATGTGTTTACTTTTCCCTTCAGTGTTGCAAGTGTTTGCCTCATGTATTGTGGACCACTCTGGCTAGGTGCATAAATATTTGTGATTGTTGTGTCTTCTTAAATTGTTCATTTTATTAACACATAGTGTCCTTCTTTTCTCTTTTAATTATTTTACATTTGAATTCTAATTTGCTTCAGGAAGAAAGAGTAGCTAGCATCATTTTTCCCTGATGATAAGACCCAAGAGGTTATCAGACTTTCTTTTCAAACCTCTAGACGTTGTGCTTTTCCTATCTTGTCCAGAAGGTGGCACTTTTCCACCCATGGCTTGCCACCAGCTAAATGTGATATGTTGCCTTTAATTTCAGAATATTATTCCTGCCAGAGTATGGTTGAGACCGAGGTAAGGCAGTAGGATGACTTTGATTGCCTCTGTTTTCCAATTCCTGGGGCCTGAATTCCCTGAATGAAGGCTTCTGCTTGAACCAGGCACGCACCCCTTTCCTTTGGGGAGATTCACCCTTTAGGGAATTAACCCTTTTCATCTGACTAGTTACATTGTCTCTCAGGCAAGCTTAATTCTGCCCTTGCCTGAGGTAGTGGTGCAGCCTAAGAATGCCTCCAGTTCTATCTATTGAGCTGTTTAAGGGCTAAAAAAGATGCAAAACAACCTTTCCAGAGCCAGACCCCCACTCCTCAAGTTTGTTGGTGAAGAGCTTGAGCTCCATGTATCACCGGGCCTTATTTGCCTTCTTTTCTTGGGGTCCAGCCCTTTTCCAGCATTTTCTGCTGTCTAACTCAAAAAGCCTTTGCTTTTTCCCCATTAGCCCCAGCCCTTCTCTGCCCAGGGCAAAAACTCTTAGTTATTTTAGTGATTTGTACCAGGTTTATCTGTGCTGGGAGCCTGTTTTCAGTAGTTAGAATTTGTTCATTAATTCTGTAATTGGAGTTTGATAGTGCTAAGCCCTTGTTATTAGTAAAGTCTATTTCCTTTTCCCTCAAGGAATCTGCCTGCCATGCCAATGGTGGAGGATTGCCAGACTCTATGCCTTAAGGGACTTACAGTTCTGTGTGAGATCTCAGCCATTCCACCTTGTCTAGACTTGTGTTTACTATATTTCTAGTCACTGATGTTCTCCCAGCAGTTGTTCTATACCATTCCTGGTTATTTACTAGGTGTTCTAGAGGATGAATAAACTTTCTTATCTCTATATGTTTTTAACATTACTTTTGTTTCCTCTAGCAAATTTTACTTTGAGGTCTGGCTCTGGGTGGAGGAATCTCCCAGATAAGCTCAACCCCAGTCAGGTTTTCCAGAGAAGACAGGCCCAGGACTCAAAAAGGGGGGTATAATCAGTATCAAGTTTCCCTGGGGATGAGGCACAACATGGTGCCTGTCTTTTCACTGTGAAATTCCTTAACTCTGTGCTTTACCTGTTCTGCCTGGCACATGGCTCTGGACCCCTATTTTTATAGCTGCCAGAGATTATATTCTCTGAGTGATCACCACCACTTGCACTGGGCTCTACCCTCTCTTTCTTGGGGGAAGATACACCCTTTAGCATACTATCTCCTGTACCTGATTCATTATTTGTATTTCATTCAGCCCTACTACCACCCTTGCCTGGGTTAGGGCTGAAAAAGGAGAATGTCTATTGCTTTATTTAACTGGCTGCATGAAAAAAGGAAAGAGAAAAAAATCTGTTCATGGAACAGATGACAGCCCCCTTGGTCACCAATCAAGAGCTGGAGTTGGTATCTGGCTATATGTGCCCCTTTTTGGGGGGCGTAGTCTTTTTCCATTATTCTCATCTCTGCCAACTCCAGTAGCCTAAGATTTTTATTATTTTTTTCCCTCAGCCTGCAGTTTTCCTGCTGGTAGCAGGGGTGATAAACAGTTTATTTCTTGTTTGTATTGTATATTTATCTGTGCTCATAGCTGGTGTTTAGCAGTCCAAATTTGCTAATCAAATCCACAATTGGAGCATAGTTGAGCTCTTCTTCCCTTCATCCTAATAGAGAGGGCTTCTATTTCTCACTAGGGAGAGATTCTGAATCAGCCTGCTATACCAGTAGGGGATGGACACCAGCCTCCACAATGTGGAAGAATTTATATGCAGTGATGTGCTGTGATTTATCCATTTTGGCCTGTTGCCTCATTCCTGGTTGGTGTATGATGTGCATCTGTTTCTCTACATGGTTGTTCCATGCAGTTTATAGCTATTTACTAGCCGACCTAGAGCATGAACTAAACTGGACACCTTGCTATGCCACCATTGTAACCTTCCTTCTCCCAATTTGAGTTTTGTTTTTAAATTTTTTTCCAATTTAAGTTTTAATGACACTCTTGCTGTGGCCCCTGGTAGAAGAATTTCTCTTCTGGGAATCAAGATCCCTAATTAATAAAGACAAGAAATGTAGCAAAGGAAGTTTTTTGGTTTGCTAAAGTACTCAGAATGCAATATACTAGATTTGGAATGGCTTTCTAAGGAATTTATTAAGTTACAAGTTTACAGTTCTCAGGCCATAAAAATGACCAAACTAATGCATCCCAAGAAAAGATGACTTAAGAAAGGTCAGTCTGGGAAGGCACATGGCTGGCATCTGTTGGTCCTTGTCCCCAGTTCTATTGCTTCTAGCTTCTGATGGTAGTGTTTTTCTCTCTAAGCATCCATTAGCTTCTCCAGGGCACTCTGGGTTCTGACTTGCTTATCATCTCTGAGAAGGCACATGGTGATGTCTACTGGTCCTGTCCATGTCTAGGCATCTGCTCTATCTGTACGCACTCCAAATATTTCCAAATGTCTGCATCTTTGTTAACTCTGAAGCAACTGTTCTCAAAGCATCTGCATTTGTGGTTTCTCCAAAATATGTCTCCTTTTAAAGGACTCTAGTAAACTAATCAAGACCCAACTTGAATGAGTATAGTCACATCTCCATCTAATTAAAAGCCACACCCACAATTGGGGTGTGTCACAGCTCCATGGAAGTAAACTAAACAAAATTTTGCACACTTATTTGAGTGGATCAATATCCAAAAGTAATCTAATCAATAGTTTCAACTGTAAACAATAAGCTTGGGTGCACAAAATTGGACCATGATTAAAATATGGCTTATCTGGGCTAAATAATAGTTTCAACCAACACAGTAAGTTTAAATTTTTCAAATGAGTAACTGGAAGTGATGGTAAATGTGGCCACTCCCGCTTTCATCTCTTTGTAATCATCTGCTACCTAGCACGGACACAGTAACATATATGGGTATTAATTTATGGTTTATACTGCATCATACAGGATGGCAACCCATCATTGCAGGCTATTCTAAGCTGGAAACTCCGTTCTCCTTCAACAGACAGTTCTATTACTCTATAAGTCCAGCAAATTATGGGTGATATGTCGTGTGATAAGATCAATGGGTAACCCTGCCGTGTTCCAAGTTTTGCACTTCCTTTACTATGAAGTTTGCTCCTTGGTTTGATGTGATATTTTGTGGGAGCTCATCTTGATTGATCATACATTCTAGAAGTCCACATCTAGTACTGTTGACTGATGTCCTGTAGGCAGGACATACAAATCTATACCTTAAATATCTGTTCATCCAAATAAAATATCTGACATCTTGCCTTTGAGAAGGTGGAAGGAATACAAAGTAGTCACCTTGCCAGAAAGTGGTTGGTTGGAGTCATGAATGGTGTCTCATCAGGAACACAAAATTGGTATCTGTTGGTGGAAGTCTAGACATTGGGAAAAAGCAGTAACTACATCAGCCTTGAGGAATGGGAGTCCATTTTCTTCACTCTTGTATAGTTTCCATTTTTTCAGTTGTTGCTTCCTTTTCATGAACCTATCATGTATATATTGGAGTGGTTAAAAGCAGATTTGTTGATCTACTTATTTAGTACTTCCTGTAGTTCTGCAATGGGGAGAACTTCCCTTTTAGCTACCTTTGTAGTGTAGCCACAAGTTGAGTTTCTCATAAGCAGAATGTTTAATGGAGATTTGTGTTTAGGAATTTTATAAAGGAGTGGTCTGGAAATCAATAACTGTGGGAAATAGAAGGAAGTAGGGTGGGCAAGAGAAGTTGAACTACGCTGCAGTCACAACAGTGGCCTCAGCATATCCAGTGGGAATCTCTGGAGCTGACATAACCCTTTGGAGCTATCTTGAATTGGGGTGAGAATTCTGGCACAGAGACCTATTATTGATTGCAATATGCCCTTGGGAAGAGGGTATGACCTTGAGAAAAGCAACTCTACTCAGTTGAAGGCAAATGCTGGAGAGGATATTGGCTGAAAGTTGTCATTTAACAATAATTGAAAAGTGAGAACTTTATTTATGGCTGGAGAGATGTGTGTGGCACGCCATGAATATACTTCATAGGTTGCTGCCATTAAGTGAAATGTTAAAAGACCAATATCCAGAGACAATCCACTCCTAAAGAACTTGTATTAGTTTGTTAATGCTGCAGAAATGCAATATACCAGGAATGGGTCATCTTTTATAAAATGTATTTATTAAGCTGCATGTTTACAGTTCTAGGTCCATAAAAATATCCAAATAAGGCATCCAGAGAAAAATATCTTGTCTCTAGAAAGGCTGATGGGTCCACAACACCTTTCTCAGTTGGGAAGGCATATGTCTGGCATCTACTGGGGACTTTGGCCTCTGGTTTTAAGCAACTTCCTTGGGGGCATTCACTTTCTATATCTCCAAATGTCTAGGTTTCCCATTGGCTCTGAATCAAATGTTCTCCAAGCATGTGCATCTGAGGTTTCTCCAAAATGTTTCTCCTATTAAAGGACTCCAGTAAACTAATCAAGGCCCACTTTGAATGGGTGGAGTCCCATCTCTACTTAATCATTCTCCATAAAAATTATCTAGTCAAAAAGCCACATCCACAGTTGGGTTTGTCACATCTCTAGAGAAACAATCCAATCAAAGTTTCCCACACTAAAAAATGAGTTGGCCTCTCACGATTGGATCAGGATTATAATAAGGTGTTTCTGGGGTACATAATAATTTCAGACTAACCAGTACTAATTTCAACAGTTCTAAAAGCTGGTCTCTCTTCTTTGCATATGATAAAGCTGTGTGTTTTAAGTATAAAAGAGGGGTGCAGATAATTTTCTTCAAATTTTCAAGTAAGGAGGCACCATAAACTTTTTATCATTAATCCTTAATTGATCAATGTCATTTCTTCTTTTCTAACCCACATAACTCATTGTGTTGCTCTATAATATTTATTCTTCATTATATTCTTGAATAAGAGAGTTGATCCTAAACTTTATAAAATTAGATATTTAGATATCTCAGAATATTTGAGATTCAGGTATCAGATAATGTGAGTTTCAAAGATTGGGTAATTGACCCACTTATTTAATTTAGGTCTCTTTCCACTGTGAAAACCCAAAATACATTTTACCTGGAATGAAACAAATTTGCTTTTGCAAATTATTTTGATAGGCTTGCAAAAAGCAAATCAAGACCTTTCTGGTTATGCATCTTGAGATATTCTTCTTGTATTCATTCTAGTTAAAAGTGCTAGCAGTAGAAGAGTTTAATCTCCCTTGAGAGGAATCAGAGGCTACAATCTATCTTTATATAACTGTAGTGGTGCCACCATAAAAGAGGGATAATAAAAAAGACATGGCAAGAATAGGGGTTTTACGTACATGGAAATTAAAATATTTCAGTTTTTGTCACCCATATATGTAACCTATATACAGTCACCACATATATAATCCAAAAAGGTTTCCCTATAGGCCATTGACATTCTGACTTTTATCACTGGATCAGGGAACTAAGATCACTGTAATGATCAATTTAAATAAATAATTAATTCTTGCAAACCTGACCTTATAGAATCTAGTTCATATGTGAATTTGACAAGCGACCAGGCAATGTCTTAGAAGGAAAATGATTTTCAGCCCTGTCTTATCCTAAACTCAGCAGTTGCCATATGTTATACCATTAATCTTTGTCCTCACCCTTGGAACATGCAGGTTTTTTTTTTTTAACAGATTTATGAAGGGAAAAGGAATGGGAAAGGAAGGAAATCATATCTAGCGGTAAACACCAATTTACAGAACTCTCTTCCAGCTGAAGCTCTGTTCAGGATGCTTTAATAGTTTATCATCTCCTCTAGTTTAAATTCCTCTCAAACAAAACATTCCATTTACCAAAAATCTGTAGAAGTTAATTAATATCATTTGTCCTTTCCAATGCCTCAGAACTTGACTTGTTTCTTATGCTGTAAGATAATCTTACAATTAAAATGTTTGGCATTGTTTTATACCTTTGATGGTGAATGAGGACTCTGAAAATTATTAAAAGTCAGAGTTCATATCTCTTCTACAAAGTACTAGAAAATTATGTGCTTTCAGTGTGTTTCATCTCTCAAGTTTGTTGGTGAGTTGGGGGGAGGGCATAGAGGCCTGCTGCTTTGGAAATATTTTGCTGTAATTAAATCATATTATGCATTCATGTTTTCCCAACAAGTTCATGATATTACAAGTAAAAGGATTGACATTTGCTGGCACCCAATAAATTGGCCCAGGCTAAAACTTCTCCAACAAATCTAGTGACCAAAGCATGAAGAATTTTGGAACTTAGTATAATCTGCTATAGCCCAGCTTGTTAGATATTTCTGAGATTCTGATAACAGTGAATTCTGCTAGCACCACAGGTTTCATTGTATCATTGGTTAAATTCTTCCCCAATAATACAGAAACATTTAAATATATGGATATTTATTATTACTATAAAATATTGAATATCATTACCATTTATATATAAATACTCAATATTTACACAATATTTCATATATATTAAAGCTAATTGGAATAATACATACTAAGTTCATGGTAGTGGTTGCCTCTGGATTGGGTGTTATATCAGAGAGAAATAGTTCAATGAGACATGGAGTTCATTTGAGACATTTTATGTGATGAAAAATGCTGGAACAAATATGACAAAATGTAATATTTGATAGTAAGTAGTGGTGGAATATAGCTGTTTCATATTGATTTCCATATTTTAATATTTTAGTGCCTAAAGTAAGTAATAACAAAGAAAATAAAGTTACTTATTAAAATATCTGTTCAAATTAAAATTCATTCTAAAGATAATAGTAGGTAGCATGTATTGAACAATTATGTCCTAGGGACTGTGGAAAATGTTTATGCAATTTTTTTAATTGAGTTCTTACAAGAATGAAGATAGCTAAAGTATAAAGATAATTTTCTGGTGCCTCCATTAAAGATAAAAGAAAATATCTCACCACCTTATTAAAATTACTGAATTTTTACCATTACCTTATTATAATATGATATTATGTACATGCTAAGATTTTCTTTGGTACAAATGAAATGTATTAGCTAGAAGCAACATATCTTAAAAATTTTCATTAATTTATAAGCTAATAGTATATATTTTTTTACATATGAAGAAGTCGATTCACAGACATAGAATAGCAATCACAGCTTTCACTTTTCAATGGACATAAGAAAGATTTTCACAAGAAGGTAAATGAAATTGACTTGGAAACATTAAATAGTTAAAAATTTTCTGAGTTTTGGGGTGATCCTCTGACTAATAGTTTGAATGGACTTCAAAGACTATTTTCAACCATTTTGCAGGATTAAACTTGAACTTCAATTTCAGAAATATCAGACAGACACAATTAAAGAACTCCAATTAGTAAGATACATAACTTAGTACTCTATAGGTTCTACTTTTTTAGTGTTTCATACACTACCATCCCAAATTAGGTTACCTCTGACAGGTTATCTCTCCCAACCATGGCCCTTAACATGTGGGGAATTGGAGATGAAATTTCAGGGAACTCAGGGCAATCTATTCCCTTCCATGAAAACATAAAGCATTTTTCTCAGAGAGGTTGGTCTGTAGATTCATTTGAACACGTTGCATACTGAAGGATCTCCCACAAAACTGTTCTAACCAGGACAACTCTTTAAAGAAAATTAGTTAGCATGTTAGGATTTCTCCTTTCCAAAGCTTCCAGTAAAGAAAAACCAGTCACATTCTTCTTTTGTTTCCATAAAGACCTCATTTACTGTAAGATAAGGAATCAATGCCCTGATATACTGTATGCTTGAATGGATTCCTTCTTCCTGCTCAAAACCATATCTTTTGGGTATGCCCAAGGCTTTTTATTCTGTATTAATGATAACTTGTTCTTTTCAAACTCTGCTTTCCTAAATTGATGCTGTAGATTAAGATAGATGGTATAAATAACCATGTATGTTGATGTAGCCAGGGAGATAAAAATCAGCAATCAGATCAGTACACACCGGATGAGAACATGATCAGGAAAGAAACATACTGGAAGTGTGAACAGGCATAGAAAGGACAGAAGTAAAGGAATTGTTCAAGTTATTCGAGTACTGCAGAAGCAACAGGAAGGGTATAAATGACTAGTATGATAAGAATCAGTTAAAAGTGGTCAGTGATAGGTAGATGGGGAAAAAGACTTATGTCCACTGCTTTTCCTCCATAATGCCTCATTTCAAAATAGAGAGAAAATATTTTATACCCGCAGCAAAAGAAAAAGAGAAGCAACTTTTGCTGTGGCCTTTATTTCTTTCCCTTCTAGTAAGTACAAAATTAAATCATACAGTTCCTAACATTTTTGTATTTTCATCTGATATTCTTTTTTGCATATTACCTTATAAACTTTTCAGACCTGTAGAGAAGTGCTAAAAGATGGGTCTTGCAATTTAGATAAATAAATCTCATAGCTGTCACTTTCTTTTGGCTTATGTATTAATGAATTCAGGCAAATGTATAAGGAAAATAATTTTATCTGCATCAGAGGAAGTAACTACAGAATTTGGGTTCAGATTTCTCATGATATACTATATTTCATTCTAGGGAAATTAAAAAATAATCCCTTATAATTTTTCAATCACCTCTCAAATGACACTGACATTCAAGTGAAGTCATTTCCATGATTTTCTATTTGACCATTGCTTTCTTTATTCATTCCATACCTTTTAAAGCATTTCTTTTAAAGCAAAGTACTGACTGATTATCCAGATGTTTTCTGAGTCATAAAAAAATCATCTAGTATAGAGTAATAACTTGTTAACTACTGTCAAGAGTTGTAAGACCTTAATCAGTCCTACTCTCCCAGGGCCAAACTAAATATGTGCTGAAACTCAATGAGCTAGCTACTCATAAGCATCTTTTTCAAGAGTTAAGCTTACTGAACTTAAACAATTAAGAGACCCAAAAAGAGATAACCAAAGGTTGCTCTGCTGTGCTTTCATTTTTGCCAAAGCTTATGAGAAAGTTTGAAAGAAAGAACTGGCCATGGCAGGAGATAAGCAAAATTGATGGGGAAAAGTAGAATGAGGTAAATAATTCAGAGAGAGAAGGAGGGATATTTAAATGGTGGGTTAGTATGTCTTGTCACAGTAACTATATAAAAAAGGGAGTGTTTACCTTTCCTAGGAAAGATTGAGCCCACTGGAGAGAAGAATCACTGAAGAATAATAACTATTTATGAAATGTACATTATTATTTTTTAAACAAAGAATAAACATGAGTCACTAGGTAAAATATGTTAAGTAATGAATTGAAAGAATGTTCACAACCACTTAATAAACTACTCATTAAATATTTAGGATTCCTCTACAAATATTTTGGAGAACAAAGATATATGTAATAATTAAAAATGGATGTTTACTGGGCAGACAAAATCAAGAGATGGTAACTCTTCTTATGGTATGTCATTGTTAACAAAATATTGATTAAAAATTATTGACTACATTATTTTACTCTTCTAGGAAATAGAAAGTTTTGTATTCTGCTTGAGAAAGGGGCCACATTAATGAACATTGGCAGAGTATGGTGTTGGGGAACCATTTTTAGCAGGACTTTAAATTCTCGAACTTTGAAAATTTTTTTATTTTCCCTGATTCCTCCTGAGTTGCTATATTTGGAATTCAGATTGATAAGTTGATGATAATGAAAATTTGACTCTCCCAATCCTATGCTTGTGATCTGGCCAAAACCATAACAGGGATGGGTTGCTGAAGAGAGGGACATTTCTTTGAATTTTTTGAAGACTAGTCATTAGAAAGATATATTTACATTAAGGGAATATTGATGAGACGAAGTCCAATATGGTGGCTTAGTGAGGTGTGTAATTCAGTTCATGCTCCAAGGCAGCTAGTAAATAGCCAGGAACAGTGCACAACAACTGTTGGAGCCACATAGTTTGGACAAGCTGGACCAGCTATGATCCCACCCAGAACCATGAGTACCCCAAGCTGTGGCGGCTGGTGCCCCTTCCCCACAGGCTGGTTCCCAGAGGAGAAAAGAAAGAAACTTTACTAACCTCAAGGGGCTAAACTCAACCAAGTTCCAATTGGGGAATTAATTAACAAACTCTTAGTACTAAAAATAGGTCTCCAGTTCACCTAACCTCAACTAAAAGCTAAAGTTTTAGATTTTGCCCAGCACAGAGGGGGCAGGGTTAACAAAAATAATAATAATAAAACAGGGTTTTGGGATTGGACAGCACAAAATACTTGAAATGGCCTGGGCCTTAAAAGAAGGGGGGAGGGCACATAGGACATGGAGATACATAGAGCAATGTACCAACTTAAGCTCTTGATTAACAAACACAAGGAATGGGGCTCCTGCTCTGAAAAGGATTTTTTTAATAACTGCAAGGCTTCTCAGGCTCTGACTTCCCCAGGCAAAGACAGAATTAAGTTTGTCTGAGAGACAAAGAGGTTGGTCAGGTGAAAGGAGGTAATTCCCTGGAGGCTGTGTCTTGGCCAGAAAATAGGTGGGGCCCAGCTCAGGTGGAATCCTTCCATCAAGGAATTCAGATCCCATGGACAGGAACTCTGAAGCAATTAAAGCCACTATGCAACCTGTCCCCTGTCTGAACCATGCTCCCATCAGGGATAGTCTACTGAAGTTAAAAGCAGTGCATCAGTTTATGCTGGTGGGACCCAAAGGCAGACAAACACCACGTACTGGGCAGGATAGGAAAAACAGAGAGTCTAGAGCTTCATAGGAAAGTCTGTCAACCTCCTGGGTTTCACCCTCAGGGAAAACTGATGCAGATGGCTCTTTCCTCTTGAAAAGAGGCCAGTCTGGTCTGGGAAAATCTGACTGGAGTCTATAATACCTAAGTAGACCCTCCTAAGGGAAAAAAAGAACCATACAGGCAGGGCAAGAAACAAGAAAATGAGAACTGAAAAATTCTGATCCATTAAACAAAACCTATACTAGAGATCTAGAATAAGCTGAACTGAATGTCAAAGAACAGATAGAGAACAAAGCCATCTAACAAGAAAATCCTAGGTAAAAAAGGGGAAACAATCTCCAGAATAAACTAAAGGGAAATTAAATGCCTAGGCACCAGCAAAATATAATGAATTATACTAGGGTAATTGAAGATATGGCTGTATTAGTTAAGGTTCTCTAGAGAAACAAAATCAACAGGGAACACTCACAAATATAAAATTGGTAAAAGTATCTCCAGTGACCATGGGAATGTAGAGTCCAAAATCCTCAGGGCAGACTGTGAAGCCAATGATTCTTATGGAGAGTCTGGATGAACTCAACAGGAGAGGCTTGCTGGCTGAAGCAAGAAGAGAGACTATCTCTTCTGAATCCTCCTTTAAAGGCTTCCAGTGATTAGATTGAGCATCACTCATTACAGAAGACCCTCCCCTTGGCTGATTACAAATGGAATCAGCTGTGGATGCAGCTGATGTGATCATGATCTAATTCTATGAAATGTCCTCATTGCAACAGACAGCCCAGCACTTGCCCAACCAGACAAACAGGTACCACCACTTGGCCAAGTTGACACATGAAGCTGACTATGACAGTGGCCCAGTCAAAGGAACAAACCAACAATTCAAATGAGATACAGGAGTTGAAACAATTAATTCAGGATGTTCAAACAGGCATGGAAAATCTCATCAAAAATCAAATCAATGAATTGAGGAAGAATATAAAGAAGGCAAAGAATGAACAAAAAGAAGAAATTGAAAGTCTGAAAAAACAAATCATAGAACTTATGGAAATGAAAAGCACAGTAGAAGAGACGAAAAAATTGGAAACCTACAATGTTAGATTTCAAGAGGCAGAAGGAGCATTAATGAACTGGAGGACAGGACATCTGAAATCTGAAAAGAAAAAATATATAGAGAGAAAAGAATGGAAAAATATGAGCTGGGGCCCAGGGAATTGAATGACAACATGAAGCACATGAACATATGTGTTGTCGGTGTCCCAGAAGGAGAAGAGAAAGTAAAAGAAAGAGAAGGACTAATGTAGGAAATTATCACTGAAAATTTCCCAACACTTATGAAAGACTTAAAATTACAGATCCAAGAAATGCAGTGTACCCCAAACTGAATAGATTCAAACAGACATACTGCAAAACACTATCTAATCAGAATATCAGATGTCAAAGAGAGAGAGAGAATTTTGAAAGTAGCAAGAAAATAGCAATCCATTACACACAAGGGAAGCCCAATAAGACTATGAGTAGATTTATCAGTAGAAACCTGGAGATGAGAAGGGAGTGGTATGATATACTTAAGATTTTAAAAGAGAAAATCTGCCAACCAAGAATTCTATATCCTGCAAAATTGCCCTTCAGAACTGAGAGAGAAAGTAAAAAATTTCAGACAAAAAAATTACTGAAAGAAGTTGTGACCAAGAGACCAGCTCTGCAAGAAATACTAAAGAAAGCACTAGAGGTAGGCAGTAAAATACAGCAGAGAGAGGTGTGGAAAAGAGTGTAGAAATGAAAACTATCAGTAAAGATAAAAAGAGGAAAAACTAGATATGACATATAAAATCCAAAAGGCAAAATGGTAGAAGAAACGTCCTGCCATTACTGTAATAACACTAAATATTAATGGAGTAAACTCCCCAACCAAAATACATAGACTGGCAGAATGGATTAAAAAAACAGGACCCATCTATATGTGGTCTACAGCAGATGGATTTTAGACCCAAGGACATAAATAGGTTGAAAGTGAAAGGCTTGGAAAAGATATTTCATGCAAACAACAATCAGAAAAGAGCAGGAGTAGCTATACTAATATCCAACAGATTAGACTTCATATGTAAATCAATTAAAAGAGACAAAGAAGGACATTATGTATTAATAAAAGGAACAATTCAACAAGAAGACAAAACAATCATACATATTTGTGCACTAGGCCAGACTGCTCCAAAATACATGAAGCAGACACTGAAAAGAGAAATAGACACATCTACCATAATAGTTGGAGACTTCAATTCCCCACTCTCATCAATGGACAGAACATTTAGAGAGAAGATCAATAAAGAAACAGAATTTGAATAGTACAATAAATGAACTAGACAACAGAAATTTATAGAACATTACACCCCACAAGAGCAAGATGCACCTTTTCCCAAGTGCTCATGGATCATTCTCAAGGATAGACCATATGCTGGGTCATGAAGCAAGTCTCAATAAATTTAAAATGATTGAAATCATACAAAACACTTTCTCAGATCATGAAGAAATGAAGTTGGAAATCAATAACAGCAGAGAGCCAGAAAATCCACAAATATATGAAGGTTCAACAATACACAAGACAAATCAGTAAATTTCTCAAGGGAAATGAAAATGAAAACACAGCATATCGAAATTTATGAGATGCAACAAAGACAGTGGTAACATGGAAATTTATTGCCCTAAATGCCTATATCAAAAAAGCAGAAAGAGCAAAAATAGAGGAATTAACTATTCATTTGGAAAAAGCAGAGAAAGAACAGCATGCTAACCCAAAAGCAAGCAAAAGGAAATGAATAACAAAGATTAGAGCAGAAATAAATAAAATTGAGAACATGAAAAGAATCGAGAAAATCAACAGAAACAGAAATCAACAAAACTGGAAGTTGGTTCTCTGATAAAGTCATTAAAATTGATGGAGAATTGGTTCACAAAAAGAAGAAGAAGAGATAAGATGCAAATAAATAAAAGCAGGAATTGAAGAGGAAATATAACCACTGACCCTCCAGAAATAAAGAAGGTAATGAGAGGAAACTATGAACAACTTTATGCTAATAAACTATACAATGTAGATGAAAGAAACAACTTCATAGAAAGGCATAGACAACCAACATTGACTCAAGAAGAAATAGAAGACCTCAACAAACCAATCACAAGTAAAGAAATTGAATCAGTCATTAAGAAGCTTCTAAAAAAGAAAAGTCCAGGACCAGATGGCTTCACATGTGAATTCTACCAAACATTCAAGAAAGAATTAGTAGCAATCCTGCTCAAACTCTTCAAAAATGTACAGAGGAGGGAAGGCTACTTAACTCATTCTATGAAATGAACATCACCATCATACCAAAGCCAGACAAAGATAGTACAAGAAAAGAAAATTACAGACGAATCTCTCTAATGAAGATACATGTAAAAATACTCACCAAAATTCGTACAAATCAAATCCAGCATCACAGTAAAATAATTATACACCATGCCTAAGTAGGATTCATCCCAGGTATGCAAGGATGGCTCAACATAAGAAAATAAATTCATGTAATACTCCATATCAACAAATCAAAGCAGAAAAAACACATGATCATCTCGATTGATGCAGAAAAGGCATTTGAAAAAAATCAACATCCTTTCCTGTTGAAAATACTTCAAACAATAGGAATAGAAGGGAACTTCCTCAACGTGATAAAGGGAATCTATGGAAAAACCACAGCTGACATTATTCTCAATGGGGAAAAACTGAAAGCTTTCCCCCTAAGATAAGGAACAAGACAAGGATGTCTGCTGTTACATTGTTATTCAACATTGTGCTGGAAGTTCTAACCAGGGCAATTAGACAACAAAAAGAAATATAAGTCATCAAAATTGGAAAGGAAGAAGTAAAATGCTTACTGTTGCAGATGATATGATCCTATATGTTGAAAACCCCCAAAAAATCCACAAGAAAACTACTAGAGCTAATAAATGAGTACACCAAAGTGGCAGGTTATAAGATCAGCACTCAGAAATCTGTAGTGTTTTTATGCACTAATAATGAGCAATATGAGGGGGAAATCAAGAAAAAAAATTCCATTTGCAATTGCAACCAAAAGAATAAAATATTTAAGAATAAATTTAACTAAAAGACCTAATCAAATAAAAATACAAGAAATTGCTAAAAGAAATCACAGAAGACTTAAATAAATGGAAGGGCATACTATATTCATGGATCAGAAAACTAAATATAGTTAAGATGTTAATTCTACCTAAATTGATTCATAGATTCAGTGCAATGCCAATTAAAATTCCCAAAGTTTACTTTGCAGAAATGGAAAAACCAATAACCAAATTCATCTGGAAGGACAGGTGCCTTGAATAGCTAAAAATATCTTATGAAAGAAAAATGGAGTAGTAGGTCTCACACTACCTGACTTTAAGGCATATTAGAAGCTACAGTGGCCAAAACAACATGCTACTGGCATAAAGATAGATATACCAACCAATGAAATCAAATAGAGTGTCCGGATGTAGACCTTCTCATATATGGGCAATTGATCTTTGATAAGGCAGTCAAGCCAACTTATCTGGGACAGAACAGTCTCTTCAGTAAATGGTACTTAGAGAACTGGCTATCCACAAGCAAAAAAATGAAACAGGATCCATATCTCATACTATATACAAAAATTATCTCAAAAAGGATCAAAGACCTAAACATTAGATCTAAGACCATAAAACTTTTAGAAGAAAATGTATGGAAATATCTTATAAATCTTATAATTAGGAGGCAGTATTCCAGATCTTGCAACCAAAGCACGAGCATGAAATAAATAAATAAATAATAGGGAACTCCTCAAAATTAAACACTTTTGTACATCAAAGAACTTCATCAAGAAAGAAAAAAGACAGCTTATGGGAGACAATATTTGGAAATGATATATCAGATAAAGGTCTAGTATCCAGGATATATAAAGAGATTGTTCAACTCAACAACAAAGACAACCCAATTACAAAATGGGCAAAAGACAGTTCCTCAAAAAGTTAAATACAGAATTGCCATGTAATGCAACAATACCATTGCTAGGTATCTATTCAAAGGACATGAGGGCTAGGACACAAATGGACATTTGCACACTAATGTTTATAGCAGCATTATTTACAATTGCCAAGAGATGGAAACAGTCCAAATATCCATCAACAGATGAGTGACTAAACAATCTGTGGTATATACATATGATGGAATATTACACAGCTGTAAGACAGAATAAAGTCATGAAACAAGTAACAACATAGATGGACCTTAAGGACATTAGGCTGAGTGAGATTAGCTAGAAACAAAAGGACAAATACTGCAAGGCCTCACTGATAAGAACTAACATTACTGAATGAACTTGGAGAATTTTGGTTAAGAACAGAGGTCATCAGGAGATAGAAATAGGGCAGATATAAGGTAATTGGATCTGAAGGATTACATATTGTGTAAGAGGACTGATTGTAAAAATTTAGAAATAGATAGCAGAATACTATTTGATTTTAGCAAAATAATGTAAGTACATTGAATGAAGCTGAATGGGAAAAGGATAAAGGGAGGGGGGCTAAGGGCACATAGGAAACCAGAAGGAAAGATAGACAATAAAGGTGGAGATGGTGTAATCTAGGAATGCCTAGAGTGTACAATGATAGTGAATAAATGTAAAATTTAAAAATGTTTTTGCATGAGGAAAAACAAAGGAATGTCAATACTGCAAGGTGTTGAAAATAAATGGTCATTCATATTTTAAAACTTCAACTTCTGTGTGAGACTAAAACAAAAACTGTTTATTTGGTACAAAATTTATATTTTGACTAGTGGATTTCCTAATATAACTTATATGAACAGGTTAATTGAACACCATAAGTACATGGAACCTTGAACAGAGCATGAGATTTTGTAGGTTTGCCCATTGTGATGCCCCAATAAATCCCAGAGTGATTTGAATAGTGAATAAAGAAGTATTTGCAAAGTCCTCTTGGGGGAATGGTGACAAAGGGGAAAATTCAACTTCCCCATTTGGAGAATTATTGATATTCTCAGAAGCAGTGGGGACATCTAAATAAATAGGCTGAGCCCTCAACCTTGGGGTTTGTTCATATGAAACATTCCCACAAAAGATAGGCTAAGCCTACCTAAAATTAAACCTAACAGTCACCCCCAAAGAACCTCTTTTGTTGCTCAGGTGTGGCCTCTCTTTCTCTCAGCCAACACAACAAGCAAACTCACTGCCCATTCCCTCTCTACATGGGTCATGACTCCCAGGTATGTTATGCCTCTCTGGCCATGTGGGACAGAAATCCTAAAATGAGCTGGTATTCAGCATTGAGAGGTTGAGAAAACCTTCTCAACTGAAAGGGGGAAGAGAACAATGAGACAAAATGTCAGTGGCTGAGAGATTTCAAACAGAGTTGAAAGGATATCCTGGAGGTTATTCTTACATACTATATAGATATACCCTATTTAGTCTAAAGTGTATTAGAGAGGCTAGAGGGAAGTAGCTGAAACTGTAGAGCTGTGTTCCAGTAGCCATGCTTCTTGAAGATGATTGTATAATAATATAGTTTCACAATGTGACTGTGTGATTATGAAAACCTCATGTCTGATGCTCCTTTTATCTATGGTATGGACAAATGAGTAAAAAATATGGATTAAAAACAATAAATAATGGGGGAACATATGTTAAAATAGCAATTTTTTTGTGGTCATGTGAGTTCTTGACTGACAGACTTCTCAAATCATTGACCCCTGAATTATGCATGTATGAAAAGACATTGATTTTTGTCAGAATTTGAGATTACTGGGAAGGGCAAAGGATAGACAGAGTCCCTGTTGACAGTCTCCTTTGGCCAAGAGAAGCCTTGAACATTTTTCTTATATGTGATTTAAGATGAAAATGGTTGGAAAGTGCTATATTTTCTCCCACATCATTCCCTCACTGATGGCCCTTCCTGGTTGCTTGGTGCTTGTTTAGGTTCCAAGTAGAACACTCCCTAGCTTGTGTTAGAATAGAAGAGTCCTGGCAACCTGAGGCAGATCTGGTGCTGTAGAGATCTCACTCACTGCTGGGAGGTTCTACTTCATACAATAAGGCTGTGTGAGGTCATGCTGGTGTTGCTAGGAATCATGAGATTTGCTCCATATCTCAATGGCTTAACACGGAAGATAGTATTAAGTGCAGCTATATTTGGATTTTTAATAGTTAAAAATAATTTTTTTTTAAATAGGGGAAACAAGTTGAACACAAATGTTTCTGCTCTGGTAAAGAAAAATATCATTTTTAATAAAGTTATCCTGTTTTAAAAAGAATATGGGGACCTAGAGTTAACTTTCATGGAGTCCAGTCTTAAGAACAAGCTCAAATTTTAAAGACAAATTGAGTTTAAATATGTATTATAAAAAAGGATTGAAAGGAATAAAATTTTAATGTTCATAATGACTTATGTTGATGGCTAGCTTTAGAAAAAAGATTCAGTCACTAAAGATGTGTTCAAGTTCTTGTAATAGCAGGTGACTGATGCCAGAACAGCCTGAGAAATATGTCATGAGAATAAAAACAACCTATGATACTAATAAAAAATGGCTAAGATGAAAATTTTAATTTTCAAAAAAATCTAAAACTTGCAAAATAACTTCAGATAAGGGATGACAAATTGAGAAAAGAGATTTGAATTCTTGGAATAAATGCTAAATGTTAGGAAAGGTCAGATAAATCTCTTTGTGAACAATTGAGGGATTTCTTACTGTCTTGGAGAAGGTTAACTGGATGGCATTGATAAAGAATTGAATAGAGTAAAGAAATTAGAAAGTGGGTATCACTCAATAATCAGTCAAAAAGAGCCTTTGAGGAAATATATTTACGCTTCCTTAAAAACTCTTTGTGAAAAAAGAGACAAAATATAAACTAAAGTCTTTGAAGAACACCCAATCACCGAATCCTTTCAAATCACATTTAAAATATTCAGAATGAGTCAACACTTTGCCAGTCAGAAAATACAATGAGGTTTCAAAACTCTCCCTTTAGTTTATAAATTGTATTGAGAAAACACTATAAAACTTCACATATTTTATATTATAGGAAATTCATTACTTAAATATAGAAAATTTTCAAAGCAGATGAAAAGATCTGTATTGAGAAAAAAATACACTGACCTAAGTAATTTTGGAAAATGGTGTTTGTACTGAAAAAAGATGTAGGACTAAATACAAACAAGTAACTGTACATAAATACTCTATGTGGTAAATTTGTTTCTCATGGAGTACAATGAACAATACAGAAACTGACTTATGTGTTTACTGGGGTGAGCAAAGAGTTAATGGATGGTGATAATGAAAACCATATTCTCACTGTTGGTAAAAGAAGTTGCAGAAAAACAAAAAAGGAAAACTAGAATAAATGCTGTAGTACTGGATTAGAGTCAGTATGTAATTACTTCCCCCTATAGGAAGTGGAGCTTAATATCCCTTCTCTTCCATCCCCTTGAGTAGTGTAGGTGAATTTAGTGACTCTTTTCTAAAGAATAGAGTATGCAATGAGAAAAATTCTTATTTCATAGTAGTGAAAACTGTGAACTGTACCTCAACCAAGCAATTAAGGTTAGCATTATCAGTAATGCCATGTTGATATCATGCACTCCTGCTAGGATGGGATAAGAAGGGCACTTTGCCACAGTAGTATTCTTTATAAAAACCCATAACATCAGTTTAGTCATTAGAAAACATCAGCCAAACCATAATATATGGGAATTCTACACAATACCTGACCAATACTACTCAAAATTGTCAAAATCATGAGAAACAAGGAAACTAGGCAGATATCTTGACTAACTGCAATTTGTTATCATGGATGGTCTGGAACAGAAAAAGCACATTAAAGGTAAACCTTGTGAAATCAGATATTAGTTTCTTAGTTTTTATAAAAATACCATGGAAATGTAAGATGATAAAATTAAGAAAAATCAAAGCAGGTGAATGGCAAACAGGAGCTCTTTACTACCTTGGTACATTTTCTGTAAAATAAAAATTATTCCAAAGTAAAATGTTTATAAAAACTGTTCCATTAGCTATCTCTAACAACACTTTAGAAAGTGTGTAGTACTAGGTGATTATGTCAACTGTGGTGTTTTCATTTACTAAAGTTGCCAGAATGAAATACATAAGAAATAGAATAACTTTTATAAAGAGGATTTATTTAGTTACATATTTACAGTTCCTCAGAGGAAAGGCAGTTGGACTTTGTCAGGGTTGCCCTATCACATGGGAAGTCACATGACAAGTCTGTTGGCCTTTTATCCTGGCTTCTGGTTTCAAATAGCTTCCCTTTTCTGCATCTCTAAATAGCTGAGTCTTTCAGCTCTGAACTCTGAGCTGAGTTGCACTGAGATGCTTCTTTGTTATCTGACTTTTCCTTTTAAGTTTCCAGAGGATCAAATTAATACATCACTCATGTGGAAGGCACTCCCTTTACCCAAATTACAGATGTAATCAGCCATAGATGAAATTCACGTGCTGATGATTTAAGTTCACAGCAACAGAACAACTGGGCATCATCACCTGGCCAAGTTGACACCTGCACCTAATTCTCACATCTGCCAACACATACACACAGAAAGTCACCCACATACAATGTAGATGGAATTGTTTCAGAGAGACAGAATGAGGGAACTCTGTCACTTTGAGTGTGCTTTTATGAGGAGAAGCGTGTGTTAGAAGAATTGAGGTATGGAAAATGACCATCTACTAGCCGTAATTAAGTGTAGAAACTTGAAGCAATGGAGAATTGTGTCAGGATCAATTGGTATGTCTGTTTCCCTATTAGGCTAAATATCTCCCATTACTTGGGAATGCAATGAGCTATAGTGAACTTTTATTCATGACCCTTAATTATACAAATAAAAGAATAATTCTCTATTTCAACTTTCAGGATAATAGTAGTTAAATAGAAGAGAGTGATTGAATGTGAGTTCACAGTTAATTCAAAACCAAAGAGATGGGATGAAAAGCATTGCTTTTATAACAATCTGACCTTTTTTGGAGAGGATCATGAAAAGAATCAGGTAGGGAATCACTATCTGTGCTGGTTGGAAACTGTTGTGTGCCCCAGAAAAGTGATGTCCTTTAATCCTGATTCAATGTTGTAGGTTAGAAACTTTTTGTTAGATTGTCTGAATGAAGACTGACCCACCCAGTTGTCAGTGTGACTTTTGATTTTATTACTTCTGCGGAGATGTTCACATCCAATTTTAGCCATGGCTTTTTAATTAGATAGAGATATGACTCTGTACATTTCAAGTGCGTCTTGATTAGTTTACTGGAGTCCTTTAAAAGGGGAGACATTTTGCAGAAAGCACAGTTTCTTCAGAGCTGACAGAGTTGCAAACATTTGAAGATGCTTGGAGTGCCAACAGAAAGGGCAGATGCCTACCCACAGATGTTAGGAGCTGCAGATGTCACCATGTGCTTTCTCTTCCCTTGAGATGCAAAACAAGCCAGAACCCACAGCTGTGTCCCAGAGAAGATAAATGAAGGCCCACAGGTGCTTAGAGAGAAAACCACTAACATCGGAAACTGGAATCAATGGAACTGGGAACAAGGACCATCATATGCCAACCATGTACCTTTCCATACTGACCTTTCTTGAGTCAAGGTATCTGTCTCTGGATGCCTTAGTTTGGACATTTTTATAATCTTAGAACTTCAAACTTGCAACTTAATGAATTCCCTTTCCAAAGCCATTCCATTTCTCATATATGACATTCTGGCAGGATTTAGCAAATGAATACACTATCCATAATGACTGACAACTGACTTCAGCTAAATCATTGGAGCCAAAGTCTATGTTTAGGAAAATAATTTGCCAAAAAGAATCATTAGCATATTCTGTTTCCACATTCCTTTAGTAGATATTACATTTAAAACAATGAATAATTAAGTAGCAACTGCAAGTTTAATCACAGTTCTATGTATAGAAATATATCAAATATTTCAGGGAGTTTCTTAATAGTTAGTCAATCTTTATTATAAATATTTTTAAAGGAACAAGTCTGACATTTTTTTCCTACAGTCAAGAAATCTCTATTTCAAATAAGGTGTTTGTGAAAATATTTTGGATAGTGTTCATTATTTTAAAAATTAATGATCTTTTGCTGATATTTCTCTCAAATAGAAAAGGAAACTACCTGGTCACTCCATGTCGATCACTACTTTTTAAATATAATCCTTATAACAATATTTGCCTAATATCCATACAAAGAATTATCCTGGTGCAAATGGAATATATTAGAAAATTACTTACAGAACTAACGTATTCTTTCATTTATAAATCAATGACAAACAATAATTACATACCAACACTTATTGATGTACATAGATGAGCAGTTAAATTAATTCCCAATAGCCCATTTAATGTGCTTTCTAAATCTTGAATTGCCTAGTAAGTTAAGTTAGATTCAATTATTAGTTTGTACAATTATCTATTGCCAAAATAATTTCTATGGAATCTAGAGAGAGACAATGAAGGGTTTGCTCTGCTTAATAATTTTCAATTTAAAATAATGAAAACCCTGAGGATAGAAGATGCTGATGTTTTGATGTTGCAGTTAATTTACTGTTCACACAAATGGAGAGGGATTATCAGGATAATAGCAAGAAAATAAATTTCAGAAGCAAATTTTCAAGTTTTGTCCCTGTCAAAGCATTTCAAACACATCTACTGCCCATGTGGCCCTTCACTCCACCTCACTACTCCATTGCAATAATGTATTACATAAAAAACCTCAAACTACTGTTGCCCAACCTCCAGTTTGGTGGGATTGATTAGTGTTAATACAAAATAGGCATCATGCATCATATTAACAAATTGTCTTTATAAACATTTTATTCAAAGATAATATAATATCAAGATATAATATTGGATTTATTTAATGTTTCCAAAAAT
Organism: Tamandua tetradactyla; assembly: GCF_023851605.1. Lineage (NCBI taxonomy): Eukaryota > Metazoa > Chordata > Mammalia > Pilosa > Myrmecophagidae > Tamandua > Tamandua tetradactyla. The sequence continues at coordinate 83,278,026 of NC_135331.1, read as the reverse complement.
GAGATACTACAAATTCATTTTTATTCATACTTTTAGTCAAGCCAGCTTGATCAAAACCTCTTCTCTATTATTACATTTGAAGTATATTTCTTCTCATTGCTAATTAATAAGACCTTTTATAACATTTGGAATTTGACTCCAGATTCCTAGAATCCTATTAAATTTAGGCTCCAAAATCTATTTTTGATCATATTAACTTCCTTCATAAAATCAACACCTCTTGCCCAATACTATAAAATTAAAATATTTTCTTATCATTATCTTTGGTTCATCTTCTTTCCCAGAAGATCCATTTAATAAATGTCCAAGTTAACCTCCTAACCTCACATGTTTTCCTTTTATATTTATACCACTCTTTTCCTAGTCTAGACCTAATTTTCTTACATAGAGTGTTTCATTGAACTTAACTAGACAATTCCTAGTGCTTTCCTACTCCATGCCATTTCTCACTTTGTCAAATGTAGTCTTATTTAAATATAGACCCTATATACGTTTAGTCTGTAAACTCTTATGCCTCATTACTTATATAAATAGACATTTAAAAATATTATCCTAGGTCTGATTCCTTCTTCTGGTTCAATATATATCCCCTTTTCAATCTTAGATACTTTACCCATGCAATCCTCAGCTTGAACATATTACTCATATTTTTGGATGCATAATCTCAAATTTATATCCTCTTTGAAAACATCTTGTTATTGGGAAATGTTCTAGTTTCCTAGGCTACTCAAGCTAATACCATGCAAAGGGATGATTTCAACAATGAGAATTTAATGGCTCATGGTTTTGAGATTATGAAATAAGTCCAAATCAAGACATCAACAAGGCAATGCTTTCTCCCCAAAGATATTCTGGGCATACTGGGGCTGTTTGTTGATGAGTTTGCTTTTCACATGGCAAGGTACATGTGGTTTTCAGGTCTGAGAAAATAAACTTGACATACAAAATGAATTTTCTCCTTCAGCAGCTTCACTGACAGGACCTGATGTGCCAGCAAGATAGACAAGCACAAACGTGCCAATGCCTTATCTGCCAGAGGCCAGACCAGATAATCATGAGCATGAAGTCATGATCTACACCAGCCTGATTGGATATCCCAGTGATACCTGTAGCTGCACCCCACTCCCCAGCACTTTTAGTGCATTTTTTCCACAAGCTGTCCAAAAGAGAGTGGGAGCCATTTTTCCTTTCTTTTCACTAGCAGGTTTCACTGGTTCCCACCTCCCTGCTTTTCTCTTGCTCTCACTCTGTTGCTTTCTGTTGCAATAAACCTGCTAAGCTTTGACTTACTATCTCATGTGGATTCCTTAATGATCCCACTTCTAACAGTAGGGTCTCCTGGTTTTTCTCTTCTCTTCCAGGTTCCATCATTTTTCACCTTCTGCTGCTCCCTCTGTGGTTTTCTCTCTCTGTGTCTGAATTTCATTCTTTTATAAAGGAATCCAGTAGTAGGATTAACACCAATCCTGATTGAGATATGTCACACTTTAACTGAAGTAATCTCATTAAAAGCCACCCTTAAAATGGGTTCACATCAATGGCAAATGGATTAAGTGTAAGAACATGTTTTTTTTGGGTATTATAACTGAGAAATCAAGATTTGAGAGATGATTTTGATTACTAAATCATTATATAGATATCCATTTTTGCTTTCTGGGATATTGGACTAGACAGAGAGGAATACCTGAAAGCTCTAAATTATAATTAAGCTGTCTGGATATCTGAAAGAACTGTAAAGCGCTTATCTTTTGCTTTTGTGACTGTAAGAGTTGTTATACCCTATATCTGGTAATTTTCTTATAGACCCTAATGCTAATGAAGTCAGTCATGAACTAGACTCAGACTCTTATATTTGTAAAGCCTATCAACTAGACTCTGCCATTGAAACATAGCTCTGCCTCCCTTCCTTTCAACTGATTTTAACAATGTTTTCTGCTTTGAATTTACTATCTAAAATGACCTCATCTCTCTTTGCTAAAATCCTTAAAAACATTGAACTCTCTAAATTCAGGGAGATGAGATTTGAGGCCCTTAAGCAGTTCATGCATGTAATAATAAACTCATTTTCTCTTTGAAGCCACAGTGTCTCAGAAATTGGCTATTGAGTGCATCAGGCAAAAGAATCCATGGCCTTTTTCTGGTAACAGTACATACAACACCAAACCACAACAGGGGGAAAAAAGCATGGATTTTTGGTAATTTAAAGGCCTTCAAAATCGAGTTCTGACCAAAATAAATGCAAGCTTATGAATCATGAGCAAAACAGTTTTGTGTCTATGAATTAGTTAATACCTAAATTCAAAGTTTTTGAGTTATTAAATAAGATCACAAAAACTAAGTGTTTAACACATTCACTAACTCATGAGAGCTTTCTAATATTTGTGAGTCATCTTATTCTTACCTACCCTTGTATATGGTTTCCTTCATCAATGATGTAATGCTACTTAAATATCCAAATCCTGGTTTTTATAATCTCCTCAGGAAAATGAACAATTTCCCCATTTTAAAAATTTCATTAGTAATCTTCCTTTATTCCAGAAGCATATTCTTGAAAGAAAAAATAAAACAAATACACAGAGAAGAAAAAATGCAGAAGAATTCTGAAAGTGGGAAGAATTATAGTATGTATTATAGTTAGCATAGAAGTTGATGGCAGTTTCAAGGGGAGTATAAAACACGATGGTTGAAAAGGAAGAAAATTAATGGTACATGTGCCATTAATTTTTACACTGATAAAAAATTGAGCTTTGACTAAAAATACATTTCTGTTATAACAATGTGAGAATAAAATAAAAGTCTAATCTCATAAATAAACTTGGACAATAGTTATCCATACTACTTTCTAATGTCCTTTCTTAAAACAAAATCTGGGGTAGTACAATGGTGGCTCAGTGGCAGAATTCTTGCCTGCCATGCAGAGACCTGAATTTGATTCCCATTGCCTGTCCATGCAAAAAAACACAAAAATCTGACATAGATCTCCCTACCATACTATATCTGACTCTTCTCTACCCCAACCTTACTCCCTGTGGCCTCCAGGACACCCTCAATGTATTGTAATTCTGAATATCAGAGTTTGAAAAGATATGTCATAGAGGCATTTCCAAAACCAAAATCCTGAATTTAATTTCCATCTCCATTATTTCAGGATTCACCTCTTTGTCTGCAGTTGTTTTCCTACACAAATTTGAAAAATTCTCCAGTGTGGAAGAAATCATGGTTAAACCATCTTTATTTCTACCTTAAAGGCTTTCCTCAAAGCATTTACACAGTTTTTTAGTGTCTTTACATCTAAGTATTAAAAAAGCCTTGCTATTGAATTTTTTCCTCAGAAAGGCCCACTTGCTTAGGAAAACATGAAATATTTTTCATCACTCTCTTTGAAAAAGCAATCTAATTTTTCATTTTTACATATTGGAATAAACTGAAAATAATTGGGAATCATGTAAGTAGAGTCTGAAGTTGTGCAGTATAAGCAAATAATTTCTATGGGTTTCCTCTGTCACTGCTTTCAGTTTCATTATCCTGAGAATTTTGAATATCCCTCCTTTAGAAAGTATTGATTTTTCAAAGAGTCCCAAGATACTCACTTCTGAAATGAGCAACCTTCGCAGCTTGCAGCTAGTCATATTATGGAGCCTAGGGCACAAAGATGTATTATGAAAGCATTCACAACATACTAACCCATCTCTTCTACAGATAAGCCTTTGACACAATTATTGTCAGGTTTAAAAATTACTATATCCTTTTGATGGAGTATACCTTAGAAAAACAAGTAATTATTTATAAAAGGGAAATGATATATTTACAAGATTAACTACTGTTCTTCTTCCTGAAGTTAAATACATTATTCTGTATTTCCCTAACATTCTAGAGATCTGAAAAAGCAGAATTTTTTTTTCTGTATGGTGTTACACAACTTTGTAAATGTACAAAAAGCACTGAATTATATACATTTTATAGCATGTGAGATCTAACTCAATCAAACTGTGGCTAAATGCATAGAGAAAAATCAAGTCATGGTCACTGAAAGTAGAGGATAAATAAATGGAAACTAGGTCAAGATTTATCATTGTAATTACCATTTATTGAATGCTTCTGTACTTTATACATGTTACTGCTAACCACCACAGAATTCCCTGAGGGCATTATTCTCATTTCCTTTTTACAGATGAGGGTCTCTTACAAAAAAATTTTAAAATAAAAAATGATCATTATATTGTTTAGCATCACAAAATTTCTATTTTCATGAGTATGTGTGGAAAATTTAAAAATATTTTCAGGATATTAGTCAACTTTGAAAGCTAATAGGAATTTCTTCCCAACTAAATGTACTAAAGTCCATTGATCACAAGAACAGGATCTTTATGCAGGTGATCCATCATTTTTCAGTGTGGATCTGGGTTTCTTGGGGTAACAATTGAATCTTCTCCAATAATGTTTAGAAGTTGTTCACATCAGAAGACATGTCAGGAAAAAATCAAAATATCATGTTTTCTTACAAGTCTTCATTTCTTCAGGACACAACTTGATGTTGAATTCTCACCATATTAATTCAACACTAACTACTTTAAATCTGGTAATTGTTCTCATAAATCATAAGTAGTTATCAGAAATAAATAATTATGAGTTTCAGATGTGAGTCCTAGAACAAGGTCTTAGCAATTTCAACTCAATATGGATTTTGAAGATACTTTGCATTTAAAATTTACATTAATTTAAAGTTTCTCAGATTGTTTGTCAAAGTAATTATGCTGATTTCCATTCAAGAAACACAGACTATGTCTTTGTCATTCTTGCAACAGTTTTACTGGCATTTGTCCCTCTTTAATTTCATGTACATGAAATTAAATTTATAAAGTCCACTAAGGATTTATACATTTTCTCTGAATTTTAATATTTAATGATAAATTCTTTGACTAAAAATGCAAAAATACTGCACATTTGTTAAACTAAAACTACCATAAATTCTAAGAAGGCATTAATTTATTTAATTGAGTGTGGGAAAACTCAGCCAAAGAGTCTCCTAAAACACACAATGCTTCATAAAGAATGTGAACTGCAGCCATCTGCACATGGATATGTGGGCCAAAGTTGTAGAGAGAAATGAAATGTTTCCCAGGTGTCGTTGTGAAAAGAAGTTTATAGATGAAAGGATGCAATGTTATTTTATGACAATTAACTTGGACAAATTAATTTATATAATAATTTGCATACTTAACTAAATTTGTTAACATAGTTACTATTTTACTATATACCATCTAGCATAGAACTATCTTGATATGTTTTCACAAATACAGTATCCATAATGGTGCTTACTAGCAAAATTTAATCTTTGTCTAAAACCATTATCAAGAATATATTTTAGAAAATGACATATTTTGGAACAGGAACATCTACTATGATTTGGGGAATTATAAGACTAAAATGAATTATTAGAGTCACCCTGTTGTACATCTATTCTATTGTAGCACAAAACCAGGATTGAGGGTGCAAGCCCCCAGGAACATTATGTGAAACACTGGATGAACTAGAATCAAGACTCTGAAATTTCAGGAAGCAAAGTTTATTAGTCTGTGTGCACAGGGTTCATCTGAGTCACCTCTGAAATTCTGAGTTCTGAACAGGGGCTGGCACAAGATTTTGTTGACAGAATGGCTCATTTGGGTCAGGGTTTTCCTAATATGTGATTCTTGAAGGAGATGATTGTGTACTGATGGTAGGGAAGGATTGCAAAGCTAAGGTTACAAAAGCTGATGAGTGGTCATGGGGGAGGGGGTTCTTACAATCTACTTGCCATTAATTTTACACTGTCTAACACTAAGTCATATTTGTCTATAAAAACTGATGTTAACCTTTTGTTTAAGGCTAAGACTTTCAGAGGCTAATTGGCTGAGCCCTATGGCCATAGAAAATAAAACCTACTTCCTGAATCTTTGGAGCCTCAGTCCAGTTTGCTCTATTTCTGTATAACATTCCAGGAGGCTTAAAGCCTTGTCCCTTTTTTGCACAGCGGTGGAGTCACTCCAATCTTACCTCCCAAACTTCTTCCCTTTTTTCTCATCATCAGATAAAGTATCTAAAGGACCCCAAGACTTTGTATCCCTATTGCTCTAACATACTGGCATGATAATATTTCTAAAATCTTATCTACAAGGCATGGCTTCTCATTCAGTGCATCCTCAAAATATGCTGATTTCTCTTTCTGAGACAGTCCACCACAGCTGGCCATACTAAATACAAAAATGGCCAACTGATGCAGTGCAGTTAAGCAACTGAGTGACCTTCCTCATTCCCAAGGAAGCAGGCCACCCCAGGATTACCCCATAAGCCTCCCTTCTCTAGACTCAAGTTCTCCATTTCCAGTGGCTCTTTGATCTCCTGGATGTTTACCAAATGTTCCAGTCCAGAATACTCCCAAGATAAAAGAATATGCCAGACAGAAAATTAGACATGAGTTTACTTAGGGATGTGCTAACTGGAGAAAATTCTTCCAAATGGTGGCAAGTTGGGAAATGAAGTCCATGTCATTCCAATAACTAAGAAAGAAAAGAGAAAGGGCATGCCAAGAGGGCAGCTTATACAGTTTAATGGAGTCCCATGAGATTTGGTTAGAACAGGGTTTCAGCTGACTCTTAGGGGATATGGAGTAAGCACAAAAGGGGATTTTTACATAGTTTGACCTTTAAGTTCTGCCTCTACTTAATAGGCAGCAGCATGCAGTGAATTGCTCTCAAAATGAAAGAGAGCTGAAGGTCTGGGCCTTGACACCTTACTACTATGTAATTATATTTTCACATACACAATGTCCATGCAAAACAAGTATCATCACTACCTAGAACCATGTTCAAGAATATCAGAAACATGACAATATTTTGCAAAGGAACATCTTTACATAAGATATGAGGGATTAAGAGACAAAAATGATTTATTAGGGAAATCCTGGTAAATGCATACTCTATGTGCTGAATAATTTCCTTTGATGTCTAAAATTGTCCATTGGAATGGAAAATCTTCCTCATTAGGTTGCCTAATGCTCCCTTGACATCCTTATTCCTAAGGCTGTAAATGAAGGGGTTGAGAGTAGGAGTCACCACTCCATAGAAGAGGGCCATGAACTTCGGCTGGTCCCTTGAGATGGATGAGGGAGGCTGCAGGTACATGCTAATGGCTGGGCCATAAAATAAGAAAACAACAATGAGGTGAGAAGTACATGTACCAAGTGCCTTTTTCTTTCCTGCAGAGGAGTTCATCTTAAATACAGCATGTCCAATACAAACATAGGATGCAAGAATTAAGCAGAGTGGAATAGCTAACAGAAAAATGCACACAAGTGACAGTGCAAGCTCATTAGCACTCTTCTCTCCACAGGCAGTCTTTATCAGAATAGGAATCTCACACATCACGTGATCCAGTTTATTCAGGCCACAGAGTGGCAACAGTAATGTAACAGAAGCCTCTGAGACACCAAAAGTCATACCACTCAGCCACACAATGGATACTAATAGAATGCAGAGGCGCTGATTCATGATGAGTGTGTAATGGAGAGGCCTGCAGATGGCCACATAACGATCCAAGGACATAAGACCCAAGAGTAGACATTCTGTTCCCCCCATTATGTGGAAGAAATAAAGCTGAATTGCACACCCTATATAGCTGATGGTCTTCTTAGAGCTTCCAAGGTTAAATAGCATCTGTGGTACAATGCTTGCAGTATAACATATGTCCAAAAAGGAAAGGTTAGTGAGAAAGAAATACATGGGACTATGGAGATGGGGGTCTAATGTAGATACCAGGATGATGGAGATATTTCCAATCACGGCCATAGGATATGTTATGAGAAGAATAATGAATAGAGGAAGCTCTAGCCAAGAGTGATCAGTGAAGCCTAGTAGAATAAACTCTGCAGGGTGACTTCCATTAATTAGTCCCATCATCTTCCATTTGCAGTGCAAATCTATACCTTGGAAGTCCTAAGAAATACAGAATTATGAAAAATGGTAAAACATAATTTGCTTTGATTATCCACTCATGGTAAGTAGAGTGCAGTAACTCAAGGTGCAGTTAAAGATCTAGTACCATGTAATCCTAAACCACACTGCAAACTAAGTGCTATCACCTATGCAATTAACTTATCCACACTGAATTTCATCCTCCATATTTTGGGAATAGTAATAAATATCTCCTTAAATTGTGATGAGGATTAAATGAAAAGTATATGTGAGTGTTTTCTTGAATTTGCAAAACAATGGTTTTGAAATTTGGCTTGTAAAAATCAACAAGATCTATTTGTTGAGGGTGTGTTTATTGGGTATCTTTCTCTTGGGAACAATGACATCTAAAATTGAGAGTATTAATGGACTGTGGACTTTGGGTATTATACATGATGCTTGACTAATGCAGGTGGCTGAACGATGCACTGACTGAGAGTTAGATTGGTGAACAATGTTGTATACATATACATGCTGAATACTGTATTGCTATGAAAAGAAATGAAGTTGTGAGGCATACAATGATGTGAATGAACCTGTGGGACATTTGGTGAGGCAAAATAAGCCAGCAATGAAAGAAAACTTATTGTATGGTCTCCTTTAGAAAATGCTTATAAGAAAAGAGGGGACTAAACTGTAAGTTTTTATAACAGACACATTTAGTCTGGAGAGGTAGTTATTATTTCTGGATTTTGAGAGTCTGTTTGACATATCTATCATATGGTATTCAAAGATAAGAATGAAGCCAATCAAACTGGGATTAAGTTAATTCAGAACACAGGGGGGAAGAAAGACAGTGTATATTTTAGAACCACACCTACTCTTTGAGGCAAAAGGAAGAAATTTTCATTTTGTCTGGAAACCAAACTTTCTGTAGCACATAATCTAACCCAACCTGTCCGTATATCTCATTTAAACAATCAAAACACAGGGAACCCAGAATAAGAATGTGGGTCTTTAATCCTGTATAGCTTAATGTAATGCCTGGATGCATCCTAGAATATATTAAAAAGTATTGGCAAAGTCTCTTAAGGCATGGGATAAAAAATATGGAATTATTAAACTTTACCATCAGGGAAACCCCTGAAGCTGTGCCAAACACTAGGCACACCCAAATCAAAAGGCCAAGCCCTTGATCTTGAGGCTTACTCTTGTGAAGCTTATGTGAGTAGTGGAGAAGCTTATCCTACCTATAGGTAGGTAGGTACCTATAGGTATGCTTAAGAGTTACTTCTGGAGGACCTCTTTTATTGCTCAGATGTGGCCTCACTCTCTCTAAGCCCATTCCTATAAGTAAGTCATTGCCATCTCCCCTGTGTGGGACATGACATACAGGGCTGAAAGTATTTCTGGTGGTGTGGGAGATGACTCCCTGTAGTGAGTCTGTCCCTGGCACTGTGGGTTCAATACTTCCATCCTGACTAAAGTGGGGAAAAGAAATGTAACTAACAAAGAATCAGTGGCTGAGAGAGTTCAAATAGAGTTGAAAGGCTACTCTGGATGTCACTCTTATGCAAGCTTCAGTTAGACATTGTTACTTAATCATAACTTGCCAAACCACAACCAAAATCATTCTGGCCAATCATAAAGAACATATAGGGCAATACATAAGATTCTTCAAAGATTCCATGTGCTAGAGTAACTTTCCAGAAACCTACAGTTTCCCAGATAGGTCCTTGGACCAGATTCATCCTGAAATCTAGAGGGCCCAGTCTCTGCAGAACATCTGCTAGTTCCATCTCCCTACCCCATATTATTTACATCCCCTTCAACATGAAAAATTTAGAATGGGTATAGCCCAATACCCCTAAAGAATGGGATAGAAAGATTAAAGGTCATGGTGGAGCTATACAGAGAAGGTAGGGTTTAACAAATGTATATGATTGTTGAATCATTAAATTGATATTTCTTTTAGACTCCAGTATCTTAAAGCAGCTAGAAGTAAAAACCTAAAATTGTAGAATTGCAACCTATACCAAACTCTGAAATCTGCTCTACAACTAATTGTTGTGCTGTGATTTTAAATTTACTGCTTTTTTGTATATATATTTTATTTTTCACAAAAATGAAAAAAGTCAATAGTGATGATAAAAAATATTTATTCCTTCTAGCCTCTTATATTCTGAAGCAGCTAGTAGAGAAAAATCTGAGATGACGGTATGGTAGCCCAGGAGAAACTCTGGGATCTGTCTTGTAACTACTTATTGAAGAGTGCTTTGAAAACTATTACCTTTTTCTTTCTTTGCCTGGTATATATGTTATATTACACAATAAAAAGTTTAAAAAATAAAAAATAAATAAAGACATGCATGAAAGCAATAATAATAATAATAAATCAGGAATGGGGGAAAAATACCCCCACATAAACTATGGACAATAGTTATAGTCCTGCTTTACTAATCTTTCATGAATTGTAATAAATGCAAATACTGTTAAAAATAGAATTACCAAAAAGTGTTAACATCAAATGTAACAAGCTTTCCACACAAATTCAAATATTGGTAGTGGTTTGGTATAGGAGAATTCTGTATTTTATGTATGATTGTTCTGTAAACCCACAACTTCTGTAATCGCAAATATAAATAAATAAATAAATAGATAGACAGATAGATAGATAGATAGATAAATAAATGCTGTTAAAATGCAGATTATTGGTTTTTGTCTCCAAGTGTCTCAAAGAGTAGATTCCTCATGGAGCCCAGGAATCATTAGATTCATTTACTGAAATACTGTTGTAAAACATAACTAAAATTTCAAGAAGCTTCAGAGTATTGAGGTAGCAATATTAGAAGAAGGAGTATATAACCAGAAGATGCAATAATCTTTCAGTTAGTCTTCACTGGCTCCCAGATGTTCATGGAATAATCATGTAGTCTCTACAAGAATTAAGAAGACTTTAACTGAAAGACATATAATATTCTAATGTGGAATTAAGCAAGAAACAAATACAATTTAGATTCCATTTTTTCAAGTATAAATTGAGAGAGTTGAATTATATGACATACATTTCCCACACTTGGGAATTTTTTTGCAGCACTTTTTCTTCACATAAGTATTTAGTTTAAACTTTAGGCAGTTTAATTTTCATGTCAAATTTTAGCAAATATATCATTCCTCTAGGGGTTTTCTTTCATGAAGCTGGCTTATCATTCTGTTTAATACAAGAGTTTGGAGAATTATCAATGACCAATAATTGTTCATAGATATAGACATAAGTTATAAATAAATAAATAAGTATATATGTAACTAACAAAGTATTATTATTATATATATATAAATCCAGGAAGTTGTTGTCAGAAGAGAAGTCTGTATCTCAATTCAGCTCAGATACTTATTCAAGTGAAGAAATTACTTTTTATTTTTGGGCCATGCTCTTTTTTGTTTTCTAGAAAAAAATAGCTTATTAAGATTACAAAGGTAGTCAAATGAATTTTCATTTTGACAAAGACTAATAGAGGACTGGGGTTTTTATTTGTTTGTTTGTTATTGATCCAATTACCAAATTTATTTCTAAAAATTGTATACCATTTACATTTTCATTTAATTGGGGGTAATCATTTTTCTCCATCCTTAAAAATATTGGGTGATACTTTCTAAAAATACTATTGTATTCACTGTAGTATGTTGAATTATGTACCCCATGCAAGGTATGTTCTTAATTTCAATTTACATTCCTATAGGTGTGAACTCTTATATAAGTAGGATCTTCTGAGGCAGTTATTTTTAGTAAACATGTGACCACTTGAATCAGGGTGATCTTAATCCATATTATTGGAGGCCTAAAAAACAAAAAAGAAGAAACTGGAAGCCAAGAGTCTAAGAAGGCCACTTGGGAAGAAGCTGAAAGTCAGTGGAAAGCAAACTCTTCCTCTCTCTCCCTTTGTATCTGCTTTCTGGTTTCCACTGGCTCCCAGTTTTGTTGTTTGTTTGTTTTTTTTAAATGTAAAATTGTGTTTTGTGAAATCTTCTGTAAAAAAATCTTCTGTAAAATGGGGATGTTCCAAAAAGAAGTTATGACACAGCATATCAGTGTCAAAATGGGGAGTTAATTTGCTAGTCAATTAGTAGAGAAAGCATAACAGACTACACTGGTAGAATTTCAGGGCACAGCTTTTACATTCTATACTTCATTGAATTCTCAAAGCTACCCTGTGAATGATCACACAAAGTTAATGAGGGTAAGATGTGAACACTGCCCTTTGATCACTCACTGTTTTAAGCCAGGTCTGTGTATGACAAAGATAGAATAAAAATAATTTCATCTATAAAGAGCCGTCATGTGGCAAACACTGCAGTAGTCTTTTAACATGTATTAATTTATTTAATGCTGATCCCCAACTCTAATGCCATAGTAATTTTTAGAATCCCTCATTTAAGATATTGTTTACAATTGTTTCCTACTGTCTGCTCTAATGATGAAAAGTAGTTGAGGTTTCAGATGAGGTTGAAAAGTAAGTAGATTATATTTAATCTGAATTTTAACACTCAAGAAAAAGAATCTGCACTTTGGGGACACGTCCTGGATGAGTGCTGCCACTGACAATATAATTTGCCTTTGGCATTACTCAAGATGTTATATGAGTACACTGAATTTATAACAAAACTTGGGTAAGTGAAAATTTCATGTCATACATGGTAATGTGAAATTAAACTATGTTATGAATGAATTTGACTTCTTAAAATATACATTCTAAAATTTCAGTATACTCAAATTATTCAGTACCTGAACTATAAGAACTCTATCACCTGTTCATTTAACACATTTACATTCACCTTTCAAATTTTTTCCACCATGGACCATTGTTCAATCTTTTAAAGATAGTTTAGATATGATCCTCCACGAATTCCACCATAATCAATTATTTTTATCCCTCAAGTATGTTCTCATTAATTTCATTATATATGCATATTTGGGAATTTGTTCTTACAATTCATCATTTGATCTGTAGTCTGTTGAGAGCAGTGACTTTCCCAAGACTTCTTCAACACAGAAATCTTTCCAAGAATGAGGGCTAACTCTAGACATTTCCTTATAGAGACTGCTGCATAGAAGTCAAATCAGTGTGATTTTTTCTTGAACTCTATTTAAGCTCTATGTCTCTATTCTTAGATATATAATCTTCCACGTAATTTTCAGGATATTTTAGTATTTTTAGCTCTTGGATCCCATGACATTTGGAGGTCTCACTTGCAATGATTTTCTATCTTTATTTTACTATGCAGGGATATATTTACCCATACCTGTTTATCATCACTTTAACAAAGTGCCATGGCTTCTTTCCTGTAGAATTGCCCTTTGACTAGTTGCTCACAAATTTTTTAATGCATCTTATTCATATGTCTTTTACACCACACAGATTTATTTTATTTATATTTACCATGATTTTTTTAACTTTCTACATAGCAAAAATTCATATGAAGAAATAAAAGTTGTGTCTATCTGACACTAAAGCATAAGGATGAAACACATGCAAAAGTCAATCCATCAACATTTGACCATGTATTAAAAAGTTTACATGATTAAATGAAGGCTGGAAACTGCATTCAATCAAATATACAGATGTTAAGTTTATTCAAACTAAATGATTGCAAGGCTAGTTTGAGAGAGTGTGAGAGTTGAAGAGATGAATTTCTTACAAAGAGAAACTAGGTGCCATCTATAGCTACTAGGTAGGTGCTCCCAAAATTCAAAGTTCCCTGAAAAGAAATGCTCTTTTCTTTTTTACATGTATGTGATATGCTATGACTTCCCAACATTTTAACATTTCTTATGAATACATGACATTTTCAGAAAATTTTCTTTACTCACCTTATTTTGAGAAATACCACACAACAGGGTATCAATTATGAAGGGGGAAAATTCAGATTTCTACAAACTCCAAGAAGGGGAAACAGTAGTACAAAGGCACATAACTACAAATTATATTCCAACAGTGAGTTTTTTCAGTTTGTACCAAGACACCTGAGAGTGAAAAGCCTGTTAAGTAGACAATCATAAATGAAACCAAGGACACCTTCACTGCTACATTATTTGAATTCTATACCTTAGGCCTTTGGGTATTGGACTCCAACATGTCATTTGTTCTTATCCCATATGGAGGAGCAGAAGAAGTTCCTTGGGACCAAGGTCTCTTAGGAAATGATTCTTGAGTTAAATTGTGTTCCCATTGATTTGAGGTCATTAGGAAGTCACTTCTGTTCTTAAATTTGTTTTTGAAATAAACTCAGTCAAAATAAAATACTGCATTCTAATTTTAAAAAGGATACCTATAAAGTAAAGCTAATTTGGATAAATCATTCTTAGGAACTTAAATGTTAGTTCCTTGAACATCTGTTCATTCACTATTAGAATATATTACAAAAGATTCAATTATTTGTATTCATAGAATAAAGGAGCACAAAGACGACTTGAACTGGGAAGAAAAAAAGTCAGTCAACAAAGTTGTAGCTCTACAATGAAAAGACTGAAGAGTGGAGATAATGTATGTGGATTAATAAGAAATCTGTCTATGCCCTCATAAGGTACGGGAAGAAAAATCTCACTTATTAATTATTAAATTGGGTTAAAAGAAAAATTTGAAATGGATGCTGGGATGATGAAGGATAGAAAATGCTATTATCTAATTTCAATATTGTTCAAAACAATACTTATCTTCATGATGTGTTCAAGGGATACACCTAAAACAATGGTTGAATCTCTTTGAATTCAGAAGAGTTCAGGGTGTATCCATTGTTTTAGGTGTATCCCTTGAATACATCATGAAGATAAGTATTGTTTTGAACAATATTCAATAGTAAGAAACTAGAAGTCATGATCTTGATATTTGGCAAAATGTTATCCTAAGAAGACCTAAAGGGAATGCTGAAAGACACTTTATAATAATAAACTTGAATGCAACATGTAGCTACAAGATGCAATTTTATGTGTGCCTCATAATTTCACAGATAAACTCCAAAGTTTGACAAAAAGGATTATATAAGGAGTCATACACAGAAACACTACTAACAGATTATAATACATTTCTCTTTAAGAAAAATTGAGGAAAAAAATAAGGTTAAACAAATTCAGTACTGTAAATTATTTACTAAATATAGCACAATAAGCCCTTTGGGAGCTCTCAACAAAATTTCATGCACACATAATAATGATACAAATAGCATTTTCAAACCACAATCTAATAAATGCAGAATACATTACAAAATTAAAATACTTCCATTTGGCAATTAAGAACATACTTTTAATCAACTTGAACAAATAAGCACTAAATGTAACAGCAGAACTACGGTGAAAATAATAAAACCATGAAATAGCAGAATGTGTGGAATATATATAAATTATTACTCAATGGAGAATTCACAACCTTTCAGTATTTATCCCAATAAGAATGATACATGGCCATTAGAGAAATGCAAATCAAAACCACAATGAGATATCATCTCACACCCACCAGAATGGCCATTATCAACAAAACAGAAAATGACAAGTGCTGGAGAGGATGCGGTGAAAGAGGCACACTTATCCACTGTTGGTGGGAATGTCAAATGGTGCAACCACTGTGGAAAGCAGTTTGGCGGTTCCTCAAAAAGCTGAATATAGAATTGCCATACGACCCAGCAATACCATTGCTGGGAATCTACTCAAAGGAATTAAGGGCAAAAACTCAAACAGACATTTGCACACCAATGTTTATAGCAGCGTTATTTACAATTGCAAAGAGATGGAAACAGCCAAAATGTCCATCAACAGACGAGTGGCTAAACAAACTGTGGTATATACATACGATGGAATATTATGCAGCGTTAAGGCAGGATAAACTTATGAAGCATGTAATAACATGGATGGACCTAGAAAACATTATGCTGAGTGAGTCTAGTCAAAAGCTAAAAGACAAATACTGTATGGTCCCAATGATGTGAATCGACACTCGAGAATAAACTTGGAATATGTCATTGGTAACAGAGTTCAGCAGGAGTTAGAAACAGGGTAAGATAATGGGTAATTGGAGCTGATGGAATACAGACGGTGCAATAGGACTAGATACAAAAACTCAAAAATGGACAGCACAATAATACCTAATTGTAAAGTAATCATGTTAAAATACTGAACGAAGCTGCATCCGAGCTATAGGTTTTTGTTTTGTTTTGTTTTGTTTGTTTTGTTCTTATTATTATTACTTTTATTTTTTTTCTCTATATTAACATTCTATATCTTTTTCTGTTATACTGCTAGTTCTTCTAAACCGATGCAAATGTACTAAGAAACGATGATCATGCATCTATGTGATGATGTTAAGAATTACTGATTGCATATGTAGAATGGTATGATGTCTAAAAAAAAAAAAACGGTCAGCACAATACTGCCTAATTGTAATGTAATTATGTTGGAACGCTGAATGAAGCTGCATCTGATCTATAGTTTTTTTTTTGTTTTGTTTTGTTTTCTCTTATATATTTTTGTACTTTTTATTTTTATTTGTGTTTTTTCTCTGTGTTATCACTTTATTTCTTTTTCTGTTGTCGTGCTATTTCTTTCTCTAAATCGATGCATATGTACTGAGAAATGATGACCATACACCTATGTGATGATATTAAGAATTACTGATTGCATATGTAGAATGGATTGATTTCTAAAAAAAAAAAAAAAAAAGAATGATACACACATACAAGTAGAAAGCTGAAGAAAATAAAGATTGATAAAGGTAAAATTGGAAATGTTCTTTGAAACAAAATTAGGAAAATAGACAAAACATTCACTAACATAAGATAAAATGGCAGAAAAATTAAGTAGGGAAAGCTCCAAAAAACATGCAAGAATGCACTGGAACCTCTGAGAAGTGGACAAACTTTTGTTGCCATGGCAGACTCAGTGGATTCCTGTCCAAAGTCTGAGCTCTGAACACTCTTTGTCTTCAGATTATATAGGCTAGCAAGCAGGAAATACAGAAGAAGCAGAACTTGCAGAGTGAAAGTTATTGTGGGACTGGGCTGTAAACTCTGGCCCTTAGCTAAATCCTTTGTCTGGAATGCAGGCAGCCCTGGACATGTCTGGGTATGCCTGGACATGACTAAAGCAGATGCAGCAGCCATTTTGTTTCACTACTTTTTAGAAAGCATGCTTTTACATATTTTTGAGAGTACATAAATTCATAAAGTTATTTTAGTACAGAAATACAGCAACAATATTTGGGTTAAATCTATAAACTACCTCATTCCCTGCTTTTGATGATATTATTCATCACATTTTATTTTATAAATGCAACACCATTTTTGCTTGTGGGGACTGGTTCATATTCATGATAGTTTGTGGGGTGCAGGTTTCTGAGATGAAGTAGGTGGGAGGCAGTTTTTCTGTCTACTAAGGCTTCTATAGTTTGACTTATACTGTTTAGTTAAGCAAAGGAGGAGTCAGGGGAGGATAAGACATGTATCAAGCAGCATTAAGACACTTCCAATCAGAGTTTTGAACCCTTCAAAGGTTGAGAACCACCCTCTGAACAGGTTTTTGAGGTCCCAGCCATTCCAGACATGGGCTAGGGTTCTCACATGATTGGTGATTTCCTCTATTACCTTTCCTTGGTCATCTAACTGCAGGCAACAGTTGGAAAGGTTGAATTTTTCACATACACCACCTTTCTTTACTAACAGGTAGTTAAGAGCCAGTCATTTTTAATAAATAGCTGTTCTAAATTTGGTTTGGTGCTGTGCCAACAGCTTTAAAGTACAGGCAGTTTCATTTGTGATTAGTTCTAGCACTGCTTGGAGTTGAGTGATGTGGTTTCACATGTAAATTGGGTTCCAATATCCCCATGACCCATCTTCTGCCCATGTTGCCAGACCATAATACTGGATGATGCACTTGGGAGGCCACTTGTTGTGTTTCAGTTCCCTATCTATATGCCTCTTTTTTGGACTTGGTTATTTTCTGATTCTTAGACTGGGTTTCCTAGTAGTTGCCCTTACTTCAGGGGCATTAGGAAGAATAAAGGGTGGATGGTTCCTAATACACAGGCTCCTGACCATCCTGCAGGTAATTCAGAATAGGATGTCCTGCAACAGATCCAATACAACCCTTCAGGGGCTTTCCAATCCCCTGGAGCTGAAATATAACTCCAAAAACTTTTTAGGGTGGGGAAAGAAGCTAATGGTGATGGATCATAAGCTGTGTGACTTTTATCTGAGCCCCACCATAAGATGACAGTTTTACTCTGATTACAGTACTGTTGCCCCAGACAGATGAGGTTTCCAACTGGAACCTGGAAGTTGTTTCCCCATCTAGCTATACAGTTTTTTCCAAATATGGAAGTTGTCAGTCCCACCTGCTGGTCTGGGCTGGGAGGCAGTTGCATTTACTTTTTCTATTGACATTAGTTCTCTTGTTTCCCATGACCATTGGTCCCCCATATTTGTTCCTCCACAGACATAACAGGAGGAAACATTTAGGGTGGAGGCTACCTGTTTTGCTAGTTGAAAAAACAGATTTTGAGTGCTCATCGGAATGGTTGGGCTGGGGGTTGTTCTTTCATTTCCTTATAGAAGGAAAGGAATACCTGGAATTTTTCTTGATTGTAAGAGTTCATGGTTTTTTAATATAAAGGGTGGGGCCAAGGATGATTTTGAAAGGGGATTTCTTTACTGTGGAGAGCACTGGGACTTCTTTGTTCCACCAGGTATCATGAATATTTTAAATCATAAAATTGATGAGATTGCAATGCCCAGTATGTGGAAAGTTTATTTTTTTCCGAGTACTCCAATTGTAGCTTACAACTAGAGTGGTTAGTTGGTTTTTCTCACAGCAGGGTACCTCATGGGTCCCTTACTTGGAATAACACACAGAATTCAGCCAAGCTTATGGTAGGGCAAGCATTAGAAGGATTAAGGAGTAGAGACACTGCTTATTGGCTTTTTGAAGCAGTGGCTCTGTTTACTACTATTTCTTTTCCACTTTCTTGGAATTTTCATTCTATTACAGTTTCCTACTTGAGCTTGTTAGGGTCATGGCAGACATAGTGATGATCTTCCCTTGGGTTACAGCTCGAGTAAGTGGTCTGCTTGAGGTACAGAAGCCCTTGGAGATACCTTGACACATGTAATGGGTGTGGAGTACCAGGGTGGAGCTAATGGTACTTTCAAGCAGGGCTGTACAGATGCATTCATGGCAGGAGTCTGGGGTGGCTATCCCAAAGGGACCACAGGAAAGTACCAACAAGACTAGGAATAAAAACTATATTTTGCAACTTATATATGAAAGGAGAAGTTACCTGGATATGCATGGTTCCACCAAATTAAAGTAAAATTAGTGTTTGGAAATAATTGCAGGTGACCTACTTCTAGGAGAACTAATACAGCCAAGTGAAAATCAAACACAGAGAGAAGAGTAAGATAAAGAAAATTAGTCCACAGATCCAGCAGGCTGGGGTGCCCATCTGGTGATTCCTCAATCTTTATCAATGCATATATCAGTCAGACCTGGAGCAACTGAAGCAAGGCTCAGAGATCTCTGGCTTTGGCTGTGCATGGACCAGTCAGCTCCAGAGTGACTGGGGGAGGACAGGTAGGTTTCTTATGCAGAGTCAGATGCAGAGGGTTCTTTGGGTTAGTCTGGCACATCCAAGACAGGGTTTAGCCATTTCTGGGCTTCAGCCGAGAGTGGTGGATCCAGAGGATGATCTTGGCAACCTTGACAGCTGTAGGGGTAGAAAGGAGGATGATATAGGACCCTAACAAAGTGGGTCTTAATGCCTGATTTTTCCAATATTTTATCCAGACTTATGGTCCTGGAGTAAAGTAGTGCACAGGGGGTGTTAATTGTAGTGGGAATCTTTCATTTACCCAGGTGTGCAACTGAGACAGAATGGAGGCCCTGGAGTTGCCTTCTTAAAGTTAACTCTTTGAATTGTGTAATATTTCCTTGGAGCTCTTTTATCAGTGGCAGACCATCTGAATAACATTTTGAGAGGGGAAAACCTGATTTGTTTTGTGAGGCTGCAGCTTACTGTCAACAAGACTAAAAGGAAAGCATCAGTCCATTTTAGATTGGTCTCCTGACAGAGCTTCTTCAGATGTGATTTCAGGGTGTGGTTCATTCTCTCCACTTTTCCCAAACTTTGTGGCTTGTATGCTGTGCAGATGTTCCACTTTATGTAGAAGGTTTTGCTGAGATTTTGTATAATTTGGGCCACAAATGCCAGTCCATTGTCAGAGCCCAGGGAGCTCAGCAAGCCATACCATGGAATGATTTCTTTGCACAAGAAATAACTTCCTGAACTTTTTCTTGGTAAGCTGGAATGAGTTCCACCCATCCTGAGAAAGTACAGACTCCTACCAGCAAGTACTGGTATACTCTTGCCTGAGGAGGTTCTGTGAAGTCTCTTTGGATGTTGTCACAGGGCATTTGTCCCACAACTTGAATTCCTGGGGTTTTGGCCCTGGTTGGGGGGTTTTTCAGGCACAAGTTATATGTATAGCACAAACTGCTAGGGTGAGTTGATGCAGCTGAGGAATGTAAAAGTACTGTTGAAGAAACTGCTCTAAGGCAGTTTTTCCATAGTAATTATTCTCATGAACTTGCAAAATCACTGTTGGGCTGAGTGCTTCTGGGATTGCTAATTGGCTATCCTTCAATTTCCACTATCCATTCAGTAAGAGAGCACTGCCTTTTTGACTTAGCCAGGTACATTCAACCTCCAGATATTTTGGCTGTATGCCATTTATAGGCTCCGGTAGACATATTGTTATTAAGGAAGAGAGGATTCCCCTTAAGGCTGTTGCCTTGGTTTCTTCTTCAGCCAGATGGTTCCCATGGGCTATTGTTGCTCTTTCTGACTGATGCCCAAGGCAGTGGATGGTAGTAACCTTTGTGGGGAACCATACCACTTCCAGGAGGGCCAGGATCTCTGGGCTATGCTTTCTTTCCCTTCCCCTGACATTGATCAGTCCTCTTTCTTTGTATAGGGCCCCATGTACCTGAGCAGTATGAAGGCATACCTCGAGTCCGTATAGATGCTGACAATGGAATTTGATCCTAATAGCAGAGCTCTGGTGACTGCTATGAGTTTGGCTTCTTGAGTTGAGGTGTGTAACAGAGGGAGGCAAATTCCACCATTAAGTCCAGAGTTACTGTTGCATATCCTGCCTTCCACTTTCCATTGTGAATAAACTGGCTGCCATCCATGTAGTATTTTACATCAGGGTGGGAGAATGGTTGGTCCTTTAGGTCTGATCTCCTGGGGAATAGTTCTTCCAAGGTTCCTATACATTCATGCTTGGTCAGGCCCTCTCCTCTTGGTGGGAGAGTAGCTGGGTTTAGGTTGCATACAGCCTCCACTTGAATTTGTTGTCACATAAGAAGGCCTGCTATTTCAGCAGCTGAGAAGTGGAGAGCCAATGATGTCCTTTTTTGGGGGGAACTGCCTTGAGTTGGTGAAGGATGCAAAGAGTTAGTTGCTGGCCAAAGGTTACCTTTTCAGCATCATGGGTTAGAGTGACAGTGGTGGTTATGATCCACAGACAGGGAGGTCATCCTTTGGTGACTGAATCCAGTTGCTTTGATAAGCAAGCCATTGAGCAATCCCAAGAGCCTACCTTTTGAATGAGGACCCCAGTAGCTGTTTCCTATTGTTCATGAACATACAAGGTGAACGGTTTGTCAATATCTGGGAGACCCAAGGCTGGTGCTTGGGTGGGTTCCTTCTTTACAGTTTCAATGGCTCTTTTTTGTTCAGTTCCTCAGGGCAGGGGTGAATTTTCAGCTTCTCATATAGTCTCATACAGGGGCTTGACAACTGCACTGAAAATAGGAATCCAGATGTGGCAGAATCCTGCAGGCCCTAGGAACTCATGAACTTGTTGCCAAGATGTGGGTGTAGGTATTTGACAGACAGCTTGCTTTTTGTCAACCCCCAAGTCCCATGTGCCTTAGAAGATGTGAAATCCAAGGAATTTTACTTGTTTCTTATAATTCTGGACCTTTTTTCTAGAGATTTTATATCCTCTTAGATTCCAATGGGCCAGGAGTGCCCTTGTGCCTTCTAGACAGTCTTGTGAGGTTGTCTTGGGTAAGAGTATATCATCCACATATTGGTGCAAAACACTATTATACTTTTGTCATGGAATTCTTCCAAGTCTTTCCCTAGGGTTTGGCTAAATACAGTGGGAGAGTTCTTGAACCCTTGAGATAGGCACATCCAGGTGAACTGTTATTTTCTTCCAGTGCAAGGATGTTCCCATTCAAAAGCAAAAATGTTCTGGCCAGTGCCAGAGGAACACAGAAGAAAGTGTCTTTCAAGTCAAGGAAAGAGAAAAATGATGCTGTTGCAGGGATTAGGCTTAAGAGATTATATGAGTTTGGCACTATGGGATGTAAGTTAACAGTCACTTTATTGATGGCCCACAAATCTCGAAAGGGGTGGTAATCACTGGTGCTGGGTTTTCATATAGGTAGCAGAGTAGTGCTCCATGGGACTGACAGTCCCATAATACACAATGAACAAGTAAGTAGTTGACATGTGCCTGAATTGCTGCCTGGGCTTCTCTGGGGACTGGGTATTGCTTAAGAGGCACTGGAGTTCCATAAGGATGGGAGGGAAGCTTGTTGCTAGCCCCAGTGGACTATTTTCTGCCCAAACAGAAGGATCAAATCCTTGCATCTGTGGATTGTTGGGCCAGTTTCAGTTTTCTTTGGCAAGAAAGAGGAGCCACGTTTCCATCTGGGGGGGCTGTCAGGTTCACCATGATCTTTTTTTCTGGGTTCTTTAGTGTCAGGAGAGATTTCCCTTCTGCATTAAAACTTATTTGAGTCTGGAGTTTTGTCATGAGATCTTGGCCAATTAGGGGTACTGGGTAGTCGGGAAAGTAAAGAAATTGATGGGAAATTTTACAGGATATCAGCAGACACTTATGGACTGTTAAGAAGGGATGCTGAGCCAAGACACCAGTGGCTCCAATAATGGTGGTTTGCCTTTTAGTTTTTGACCCAACTTGTTGCATGACCACAGAATGCTCTGTGCCTGCATCTACCATAAAGTCCATCTTTTGGTCCCCTACCATCATTGTGACCATGGGCTCCCTGGGGTAGATGTGAAGGGGCCTGGTCTATTTCTGAGTTGTCTTCAAGGGCTGCTAGACATATGAAACCAGTGGCTATGGGTTCTTCACAGCTAGTGAGGTACTTGTTACCCTTTTCTCTTTCTTGTCTTTTGTTGGGGCATTCTGCTCTCCAGCATCCTTCCTCCTTATAGTAAGCACACTGATTTCTTCCCAGTGGAGCTGCTCTCCTATGGTCTCTGGGTAGCTCCTGATATGTGGGTATTTTATTTCCTGGCTCTGGTCACTTGAAGGTTTTGGGTTTTGAGAATGGGAGCTTTCTGATGCCCTGGGTGAGCACTGCAGCAAGCAGGTCTGCTTTTTTCTTTAGTCAGCAGTCTGCCTCTCTCCATGCCTCCTGGTCCCAGTTCATGTAGCTACCTCAAGGAGCTGGGATATATTCATTCCATAAAACCCTTATAATTTCTGAAACCTTCTTTGGATATCAGGTTGGGCTTGCCTGACAAATGCAGAGTTAACAAGTTTTTAGTTTTCTGGCACCTTAAGGTCAAAAGGAGTATACAGTCTAAAGGCTTCACTGATGTGCTCATGGAACTGGCCAGGGGCTTTGTTAACTTTCATAGGACTTAAGCAGTTTTTGACATATTGATTGTTTCTCTGGCCCCTTTTTCATGCCTTGGATGAGCACATTTCAGTAGAGATTTAAACTGTTTCTGCCAGTGTTTTGGTCCCACCTCAGATCAACATCTGGGAAGGACTTTTGAGCATATTGAGATGCACTCATTGTCCCCACAGGAGCATTTTATTCTAACCACTTCAGGGCAGCTTGTGAGATCCATCTTTCACTCTTCTTTGTTGATGAAGGTGATGCAGAGTTGACAGCAATCTTGCCACATTGGTCGATGGGTCTGTATTATTGACTGAAAAGGGTCGGTCATAGCCTTGGGCTTTTCAGTATAGGAGGGAGTGTGTGTTTTCCAGCTTATGAGGTCAGTGGTTCAAAAAGGCTGAAAGATGAATATTGGTTGACCTCCCTGGACCTGGCTATCTGGATCACAGTAAATTGGTTC
Source organism: Tamandua tetradactyla (assembly GCF_023851605.1). Taxonomy (NCBI): domain Eukaryota; kingdom Metazoa; phylum Chordata; class Mammalia; order Pilosa; family Myrmecophagidae; genus Tamandua; species Tamandua tetradactyla. Next base: position 83,253,923 of record NC_135331.1, on the reverse strand, counting down.
TCAGATTTCTCTTAGGAGCAGTTGCAGAGCCCCTGAGGCACCACAGGTTTTTCTAGCATGGGATCGAAAATTTCAAGGCTGTGGGATTTCTGGAGGGAGTTCTGGTGGACTGAGTCCAGGAGAGATGTGAAGCAATTGCAGAGAGCTGGCTGTAGTCCCTGATGAGATGGAGTTCTTGGTAGAGGGCATCAGGAGAAATGACAGTGACTCCAGAACCACAGCCAGTGCTTGAGGTAGAGGTCGGGGAGCTGGGGCTGAGTAAGGCCAGGTTAATGGATCCTCTACTGCAGCTGGCAGGACCAGAGGTTTTTCTGGGGCTGAAGACTTAGGGAGGCAGGGGCAGAGCCTCTGTTGGCTGGAGAGGGGGTGGCTTCTCTGTCCCTTCATCTAGATGGCTGGGTTTTTTATTTTCTGTTGGTGACAGAGAGCTTGCTGGGGTTGGAAGTTTAGTGGCCATTCAGACTAATTGCTTTGTGACAACTGCTCTAGGGAGTGGAATGCCCAGGTTGGTGTGGGCTACCAGGATTTTGCATGGTTTTCAATGCAAGCTTTTAGCCATGGTGGTGAATTATGAGCAATTTGGAGCCAGGATTGCTCCAAACTGGTCAGGGTGGCCCAGCTCTCCTATGACAACTTACCAGACAGCTTGGATCAATTGGGGCTCAAATGACCCCTGGGATAGTGTTCTAGTTTGCTAGCTGCCAGAATGCAATACACAAGACATGGGTTAGATTTCAATAAAATAAAAGGGGATTTATTTCATTAGTTCTTCAGAGGAAAAGCAGCTAACTTTCAACTGAGGTTCTTTCTTATTCAGGAAGGCACAGGGTGACCTCTGTTGGCCTTCTCTCCAGGTCTCTGGTTCCAAAAACTTTCCCTGGGTGATTTCTTTCTGCATCTCCAAAGGCCTGGGCTGAGCTGTGAGTGCTGAGATGAGGTATGCAGAGCTGCTTGGGCTGTGTTATGTTAAACTCTCTCATTTAAGCACCAGCCAATTAAATAAATCATCATTCATTGCAGCAGGCTTGCCTCCTAGCCAACTGCAGATGCAATCAGCAACAGGTGAGGTTCACATACTATTGACTCATGTCCACAGCAATATATCTAGACACTTTCACCTGGCCAAGTTGACACCTGAATGTAAATACCACAGATGGTCATCCAACTCCAAAAGTGGGCCAGTCCAATTGGCAAAATTTGTGTAACTCTTGGGGCTTAAATTTCACTCCATAGTCTCTTTGAAATTCTTAAGGAGGCAAGCTAAAGGGGTTTTGCTGTCAGTACCACTCACAGTGATCCTCCTAGGGCACTAGACAATGAGCAAACAAATAAACAACATGGCAATCTTTTCTTCCATCTATGACTGCTTCCCTTGTGGGAATTTAGGGTTCTCTTAGCATAAGGTGGGTTGGTATAAACCCCCAACATAAACTCTCTTTCTTTCACTCAAGAGCACTGCCTTGAGAACCATACGAGGACCCATGGAATTGCAGACTGGGACATGCACTTTGCTTCATGAGTGGCACAGTGCTGAAGCCTCAAGACAGAGCCATGTCTCATTTACACACTTTCACACACCAGGCACTCGACAACATGACAAATTATGTTGCCTCCCAAAATCAGAGTGTTTCTAACTACTGAGAGTTTCTCCCTCAACCTCTCCAAAGGGTACTCAGCCCAGTTTTGGAGGTGAACAGTCTCTTTTTCTGCATGAAAACCAAGACCTGTCATCCCTATACCTGACCAAATGGCCGTTCTTACCAGTCCAATGGGTGGAGCTTTGGTTCAGTTCTCAGGGCTGCTGAGGTCCCTCCCAGGTCCAGGGAAGTTGGTGTCCCATTCCAAACAGATAATCCCCAGCTGGAAGAAAAAAATACTGGGTTTTTTACCCAGGATTGATTGAGATCATTCCATGACTCAGACTTCCCTGGAGAGAGGGTGAACACAAGGGTGTCTCTTCCTTGGGGTGTGGATCTTCCCAGCCAATGCACCAGAAATGAAGTAGGGAAAACTGAACACCACACAAAAAAGCACTGGAGCCACTGAGAAGTGGACAAGCTTTTATTGCCATGGCAGAATCAGAGGACTCCTGTCCAAAGTCTGAGCTCTGAACACTCTTTGTCTCCAGATTATATAGGCCAGCAAGCAGGAAGTACAGAGGCAGAACTTGCAGGGTGGTAGTTACTATGGCAATGATCTATAAACTCTGGTCTTTAGCTGATTTCTTTTGTCTGAAATGTAGGCAGCCCTGGACAAGCCTGGGCCTGCCTGGACGTGACTTAAGCAGATGCAGCAGACATTTTGTTTCACTATCTTTTAGAAAGCATGCTTTTACATATTTTTGAGAGTGTATAAATTCATAAAGTTATTTCAGTACAGAAATACAGCAACAATACTTGGGTTAAACTTATAAACTGCCTCAAAACAAAGCCACAAAATTAAAAATATGAATGAGAAATAATTATCAAAGTGGCAAAACTGAAACAACAATATAAAACCCTTCTGTATAATTTTATGATAATACATATAAAAGCTAGATGAAAGTTACAATTTGGGAAAATATTATGTTTTACAATGGACACAAGTAAACTCAGAAAATTTAAGCAGAGCATTTTCCAAAGAGGAAATTGTGCAGGGAAACAATCCCCTGCACGATTATTCCAACACTTTAAAAGGCAGATAAATTCAATTGTATTTAAATTATTTCAGAGCACAGAAAAAAGAGGAAGACCTTCAGGCAGTTTTCACAAATGATGCTAACATACCAAAAAAACATGAAAAATTAAAAAAAAAAACAGTACTAAAACCAATCTCATAAATACTGACTTAAACACAACATTAGCAAAGAGCAAAAACAGGAGATCACAAATAATGCCTCAGGACTGAAATGGGTTCTATTCTAGAATTCAGTGGTATTCAATACAAATTCTATTTATATAATCCAACATATTAAATTAATTTAAGAAGAAATGTGTCATGGGATCATTTTGATAGATCTGAATAGGCTTTTGACAAAATTCAAGATCATTTTTTATAAAAAAATAAAAAAGTAAAAAAAAATAGAACTAAGTGAAACATCCTTTACCAGTCTGTGTTCCAAAAGACAGGGATAATGGATTTCTATAGGAATTAGGATTTACTTAAATGTGGTAGAATTGTGAGAGTGAAGGCTTGCAGTCAACAAGAGAAACTGTTGACTATCAACTGCATTCTGAAGCACCAGTTGGGGTGGTGGTTTAGAACTTTTTCACAAATGGCCTAATTTAGTTGCTACAGGCTCCCAAGCATAATGGCTTCTAGTTCAAATCTACATGCAAATCTGAAGGGGGAGGGGAATTCCTGTTATTTCCTTATCCTAACCTACACTGATCAGGAAAGGAGAACCTGAGAAATGTAGATACCAGCCTGAGTTGTTAATGTGATGCAGACAATTGGAGAACATTTGATTAAAAATAAATTTATTTCTGATCATGCTTTCCTTGAAGTCCAAGTAATTTTTAAAAGTTGATGTCTGGTTACTTTAATACCTGGTTTACCTGTGGTTTCTCTCTATTACATTTTTATCTCTTAGACCTGCCTTTCCATGTTCCTTCCATTTTGATGGAATGACAGACAATTTATACAAAGCTTTTTAAAATTCTGCGTGATGTCATCCTCCTCAAAAGAGAATTTGCTTTTGCTTTTCCTAAGTACTTATGGCTTTATTCTGCCAAAGCTGCCAGAATGTAACACACCAGAGATGGATTGGCTTTTAATAAAAGGGGATATGTTTAGTTAAAAACATATAGTTCTTCAGAGGAAAGGCAGTTAGCTTTCATCTGAGGTTCTCACTTAGAAAGGCACAAGGCAATCTCTGGTGGCTTTCTCTCCAGGCTTCTAGGTTCCAACAACTTTCCCTGGAGTGATTCCTTTCTGCATTACCAAAGGCCTGGGCTGAGCTGTGAGTACTGAGATGAGGTATGCTGCACTGCACTGACCTTGCTCATTTAAGCATACAGCCAATTAAATCAAACATCATTCATTGCAGCAGGCACTCCCCATGGCCAACTGCAGATGTTATCAGTGACAGATTTGTTTCACATGCCATTGCCTCTTATCCACAGCAATAAGAACTAGGTACCTTTACCTGACCAAGTTGACACCTGAACCTAACTACCACACTTAGAGACAAATCATCTTAATTTTGAATGGGATGGAGATGACTGCTGTGATGCAGGTAAGAATGTATAATGATTAAGTCATCTTGGAGCAGAATTTGGTGCTAAATATTTATACATGGGAGTTCTGGGGATGATGGTGGAGTAGAAGTACCAGAACTCATTCATTCTACTAAAACAACTATTAAATTGACAGGAACTATCTGAAACAACTATACTGAAACCAAAGGGGCAAAAAGAACACAGTACAGCATCCACAGAAGAGCAGGTGGATGAGACTGCTAAATTATGGTAAAGAAATTAAATTTGCTTTCTCTCTCCAAGGTGCCTATCAGCCCCCATCACCCATGCTCTTGGAAGGCCTCTGCTGGGTCCCGCCCCTGGCTCAGTGATGATGACAGAAAGGGACATAGAGATCCTTTTCATGAAGAATATGGGTGGGCTTAGTTGACCATTTTATGTGGTTTTTAATTAGTGAGTTCAGATCTCTGCCTCCCTATTCTATAAGCAGCCATTGTTTCAACCCTGTCCTGAAAAAGTCTGCAGCAGTTATTGTTTCAATCCTCCACTCGGATGGTCAGGGGGTGGAAATTATAAGATACATTGCTTCCTCAGGGCTGCAGGGGACAGTTAGTTGAATGGCTGCATTTGCTGGCCAGGCCATGATAGCTAACCTTTGGGAACCCACTGGAGAAAATTTAGCAATATTTATGGTTCCCTCCTCAGGGACTTTAGAGCCAGTCTGGTGCCCTTCATTGATTTCTTGCCCTGAGTTGGCTGGGAAAGACTGACCTGGGGAAGTCTTTTCAGAGCTCACCCTCCTTCAAGAATTTGTCCTCTAGGCAAAATCAGCATGAAACAACAGGAATGTTAAAATCTACGGAAGCAGACAATCTGAGAGAAATGCCTGACAGCTTTCAAATACCTGGGAGAGGGTGTTCTGTCTTTAGAGAAGCAGAGGGGACAACCAAACTCTTTTAATAGGGCAAATATAAAGTAACTAATCATCAAAAGACCCAGATAAGGCAGAGACCCCGAAAGATGGGAGAAACTGTGCACATTGTAGTCACTGGGCCAGAACTTCCTGATTACAATGCTTAAGCTCAAGCACATTTCTCCTGTCAATAGCTCGTTACAAATCCAAGAAACAGATATCCCAAGGAGCTAACACCAGCACTGACAACTTAAAATGTTAAAATGTGCTGTGTGCAACAAGAATATAAGTCAAAGAAAGAAACAGAAAATGGCGGCCTATATAAAGAAAGAAGATAAAGATGCAAATAAAAACCCACCAACAAAGAGGATGAGGATGTGGATTACACAACAATGCCTTTAAAAATTATCTTAAAACAAGGGTATAAAGGAAAGTACTGAGAAAGAACAAAAAGATATAAAAAATATTATGGAGTTCCAGGAAGATGGGAGAATGATAGGTTGCATTCACCCCTGGTCCGAGGAACAGCTAGAGAAGGGATTAGAGGGCAAACTGGGATGGCAATTCCAGGGTGTAAATGACCTGGAAGGTTTTTTTCAACCACATGAGTAAGCTCTGGTTGTAAAAGCTGAAGAATTGAGACACAGAGAACAAAAGAGTGTCTGGCTAATGCAAACAGCCTAGTGCACCAATTTACAAACAGAGGTCCACAGCTCTCAGGAGTGCACTGACAGGGAACAGGGACAAGGAAGTAAGCTAAGCCATGTCCCTTGGGTGTGCAACCCTCACATGCTCAGCCCCTACCTGTGTTCCATGACTCATGACTCCCCCCACATCCCATGCATCTGAACCCCATCACCAGGTCCCCTACTGTGCTCAAATCACTCCAGTACTGACACCTCCACCACACACATCTCCACTACAAGCCCCCACCCTGCACATATGCAAGCCTGCCCTGGCCTGAACCACCTCTATCACGCGAGCATTCAGTCTCACTCTGTACATCCTTAGACCTTTGAACCCACACCCAGCCCCTTCCTCTGCTGGCAATCACCTGGACATCCAGAACATGGGTGCTCACTTACATTCCCAGACCACACCCATCCCCAGCCATTATAGTCATGCAACTCTGCCCCAGAGCTTTGTGCTTGTGTACATCACTGTAAGAACCTCCGAGATACTCACACACACATGCTTGCACCCAAGCCATGCTCCCAGTTCTGGGCAGGCACTGACCTGTGCATCCAAGCCACACTCACCCCCAACCTAAGCAGGCACAACCCCAGCTGTCAATCCCAGAGCTTTGCACACATGCACATCAGGGCTCTTCCCTTAGACCCATGCACACAAGGGTTCTACCCCACATACCCATGCATGCTCACATACCCATGCTACATCCTACACACATATCCATGCTACATCCTCCCCAATGGTTGCCAAGACATACAGGCACTCATCTCTTGACCAGTGCACCCTAATCCCTTGTCCCTAGCCCTGTACACCCAAGCCCCACCCCTGGCACAAACACCCTGCTCCTACAACTAGCAGGTGCTCATGTGTGCATCTGTGCTACATAGCCTTCTCAGCATGCACGTGCACCACTGCCAACCCCCCCCGCCAATCTGCATGCCTGCACTGGGACCACACCCACCCAAAATCACCTGCCCCTGCCCTAGGTTTTGCAATGAACTGTGCCCTGGTCCTACACACTCACACATCCACATCCCAGGCCCCATATTCCCCTCCACCTGTGCAAGTTCACACCCATGCCCTGTCCTTCCTGTGCCACAACATCTGTGCCACCTACCCCATAACCTGATACCAATGACCCCCAAACCCTATGCACCCACCCACATCCTGCTTGTGCACAACTTCTGTGCATCTGCTCAGCTTCACCACGACCTTCTGCTACACCCTACTTCTCTGTCCTTCATAGCACACTCTTCTCTGGGCTCCAAGGACTACAGAAGCTGTACCCCATCCCCATGGCCACCCCATTTCACCTCACAGCACTACACCCTGCACACCAAGCTCACACGTGCCAGCATAGCATCCTTGAACCAAGCCTATACCTGTGCTGAAAATTGTCACCCCACTGTTGTGCCCTGCATCCTACTCCACATCTACTCCACAAATACAAACCTTTTGTCTACCAAAGGAAATCAATTTCCAAAGTAACCTTATCAAAATATTTACATGCCTCAAAGGCAACAGAAGATCACTAAGCATATCATGATACAGACAGATATAGCCAAGCCTAAAGGTCAAATTAAAATACTGCAGGAGACACAGGCTTTTAAACAACAAATCACAGATACTCATACTACTATATGTTCTAGTTGTCAAGTTGCTGGGATGTGATATATCAGAAATGGAATGGCTTTTTTTATTAATAAAAAAATTAACTAACACAATATTTAGAAATCATTCCATTCTACATATGCAATCAGTAATTCTTAATATCATCACATAGATGTGTGATCATCATTTCTTAGTATATTTGCATTGATTTAGGAAAAGAACTAGCAAAACAACAGAAAAAGATATAGAATGGTAATATAGAGAAAAAATAAAAATAATAATAAAAATAAAAAATAAAAAAATATATATATAAAGGAAAAAAGCAAAAAACACAAACAAACAAAAAAAACTATAGCTCAGATGCAGCTTCATTCAGTGTTTTAACATAATTACATTACAATTAAATAGTATTGTGCTGTCCATTTTTTAGTTTTTGTATCTAGTTCTGTTGCACAGTCTGTAACCCTTCGGCTCCAATTACCCATTGTCTTACCCTGTTTCTAACTCCTGATGGTCTCTGTTACCAATGTGGAATGGCTTTTAAAGGGGGAATTTTAAAGTTACAAGTCTACAGTTCTAAGCCTGTGATAATGTCCAAATTAAAGCAAGGCTATAAAAATGTCCAATCTAAGGTATCCAAGAAAAGATACTTGGTTCAAGAAGGGTGATGAAGTTCAGGTATTCTCTCACAACTGGAAAGGCAGATGGTGAATATGGCAACATCTGCTAGCTTTCTCTATAGGCTTCTTATTTCATGAAGCTCCCCCAGGGGTGTTTTCCTTCATCATCTCCAAAGTCTCTGGCTGCATGGATTCTATGATTCATGGATTCTATGATTCTTGTGGATCTCTCCAAAATGTTCCCTCTTTTAAAGGATTCCAGTAAACTAATCAAGACCCACCTGGAATGGGTGAAGTCACATCTCTCTCTAATCCAAGGTTAAAACCCACAACTGGGTGAGTCACACCTTTGTGGACATAATTTAATCAAATTTCCAACCTATACTACTGAATATTTATTAAATATGCTATTTTTATATTTATTTTTATTTATGTATTTTATTATAAAAAATATGCCATTTTTCTATTTATTCTTTGAAATTCATTTTTAAGCTCTTCTACTGTCTTTTTTATCTCCTTTATGTAATTAGTTATCCCATTGATTTTATTTAGTATAGTGTGCCGGTTTAAAAGGATTATATACCCTAGAAAAGTCACGTTTTAATACTGATTTATCTCATGGAGGCAGCGGTTTCTTTTAATCCCTATTCCATATTGTATGTTAGAAACTTGATTGGCTATCTCCATGGAGATGTGACTTCACCCATTCCAGGTGGGTCTTGATTACTGGGATTCATTAAGTCCCTTTTAGAATGAAGAGAGCCATGAGGAATATCTGCACAGCCAGAGACCTTTGGAGATGAAAAAGGAAAATGTCCCCTGGGGAGCTTAAGAAAATAGAGGCCTGGAGAAAAAGCTATCAGACCTTGCCATGTTCACTGCATGCCTTTCTGTTGAGAGAGAAACCCTGAAATTCATCAGCCTTTCTTGAGTGAAGGTAACTTACTGTTGGTGCCTTAATTTGGACATTTTTATAAACTTGCTTTAATTGGGAGATTTTCATGGCCTTAGAACTGTGAACTTGCAACTTTTAAAATTCCCCTTTTTAAAAGCCATTCTGTTTCTGGTATATTGCATTCTGGCAGCTAGCAAACTAGAACAGATACTAACAGATTGAAAGTGAAAGGATGGGAAAAGATGCCCCATTCAAGAAAACAGGAGTAACTATAGTAATATAAGAAAAATATACATAAAGACATCATATATTAATAAAGGGGAAAATTTACCAAGAAGAAATATCAATCATAAGTGTTTATGCTCCCAATCAAGAAGCTTCAAAGTACATGAGATAAATATTGGCAAAACTGAAGAGAGCTATAGACATTTCAGCCATAATAGTAGGAGATTTCAATACACTGCTTTCTTTTATAGATAGAACAACCAGGCATAAGACCAGCAAGAAAATAGAGAATTAAACAATGTGATGAATGAATTAGACTTAACAGATATATATATATAGATCATTATACCCCAAACACCAGGATATACCTTTTTCTCTAGTGCTCATGGAACATTTTCCAGAATAGATCACAGTCTGGGAGACAAAACAGGTCTTTATAATATAATTTCAAAACACTGAAATTATTTAAATCACTTTCTCTGGTCACAATGGAATGAAGCTGGATATCAATAACCACCAAAGAACCAGAACTTCCACAAATATGTGGAGATAAAATAACACACTTTTAAACACCCAGTAAGTCAAAGAAGAAATTGCTAGAGAAATCAATAGCCATCTGGAGATGAAAATACAACATATCAGAACTTATAGGATGTAGTATAGGCTGTTCTGTGAGGGAAATTTATTGCCCTAAATGCCTAAGTTAAAAAGAAGAAAGAGCAAAATTCAAGGACCTAACTCCCCACCAGGAGGAAATTGAGAAAGAGCAGCCATCTGACCCCAAAGCAAATAGAAGAAGAGAAATAACAAAGATTAAAGCAGAGTTAAATTAATGGGAGACTAAAAGAACAATAAAAAGAATCAAGAAAACCAAAAGTTGGTTCTTTGAGAAAATCAATAAAATCAATGGACCACTAGCAAGGTTGACAAAGGAAAAAAGATAGAGGATGCAAATAAAATAAAAAATGAGATGGGTTGTTACCACAAAACCTGAAGGAATAAAAAAGATCATAAAAGAATACTAAGAACAACTGTAAACCAATAAACTAAACAACTTAGATGAAATGGACAAACTCCTGGAAAGACATGAGTAAACTACACTGACTCAAGAAGAAATAGAAGAGCTTAGCAAGCCAATCACAAATAAAGAATTTCAATCAGTCATCAAAAATCTTCCTACAAAGAAAAGCTCAGGGTCAGATGGGGTCACAGTGGAATTTTATTAAACATTCCACAAAGAACTAACACCAATCCTGCTCAAATTTTTCCAAAAAAATTGAGGAAAACTGAACACTACTAAACTCATTTTATGAAACCAACATCACTTTAATATCAAACTAGGTAAAGATGCTTCAAGAAAGGAAAACTATGGGTCAATCTCCCTAACAAGCAGACTAAAAAATCCTCAACAAAATACTAACAAGTCAAATTCAACAGCACGTTAAAAGAATTATACACTATAAATGACTGAGATTTATACCAGGAATGCAAGGATGATTCAACACAAGAAAATCAATTAATGTATTACATCACATTAACAAAACAAAATGGAAAAAATCACATGGTCATCTCGACTGATGCTGAAAAAGCACTCAACAAAACTCAACATCTTTTTCTGATAAAACACTTCAAAAGTTAGGAATCAAACATAAGTTCCTCAATATGACAAAAGGTATACATGAAAAGAAACCTAACCAGCATTATACTCAATGCAGAGAGACTGAAAGTGTTCCCCCTAAGACTGGAAGAGACAAGGATGCCTTCTGTCACTAGTATTCAACATTTTTCTATAAGTTCTAGCTAGAACAGTCAGCAGGAAAAAGAAAGAAAAGGCATCCAAATTGGAAATGAAGAAGTAAAATTTTCACTATTTGCAGATGGCATAATACTACACTTAGAAAATCCTTAGAAATTACAACAAAGTTATTCGAGCTAATAAACAAATTCAGACAGGTGGCAGGATATAAAATTAATGTGCATAAATCAGTAGCATTTCTATACACAAGCAACAACATAACTGAGGAGTCAGTTCAGAAAAAAATTTCATTGAAAATAGCAACAAAAATCATCAAGTATCTAAGCATGAACTTAACTATGTGTATTAGTTAAAGTTCTCTAGAGAAATAGAATCAACAGGAAATACTCATAAATATAAAATTTATAAAAGTGTCTCATGTAACATTGGGAATGTAGAGTCCAAAATCTGCAGGGCAGGGTGTGAAACTCACAATTCCAATGGAAAATCTGGATGAACTCCACAGGAGAGGCTCACCCACTGAAGCAGGAAAGAGAACCTGTCTCTTCAAAATCCTCCTTTAAAAGGCTTCCAGTGATTAGATTAAGCATCACTCATTAAGGAAGATACTACCCTTGACTGATTACAAACATAATCAGCTGTGGATGTAGCTGACGTGATCATGACTTAATTCTATGCAATGTCCTCATAGCAAAAGACAGCCCAGCAATTGCCCAACCAGACAAATAGGTACCACTATTTGAGCAAGTTGACACATGAACCTGACCATGACAATCCACCCCTTGTCAATTTGACAGCTATACTCATCACCTTAAACCATACCTAATTTCTAAACAGAAAACAATAAGATACATTTTTTTCTCACTTAACAATACTCAACTGTCCTGCATATAACCAGAAACACATTAAATCTCTCCAGAATAGGGTGCAAGTCCTTGGGTAATATTCATTCTTAAACTTGATATCTTGCAACTAAAACACTATAACACAAACAAAACAGCATTACAGCCTCTGCTGAAGTCACCCTCTGGTGACATTCACATGAGACACAAATATTTTCATGTTTTTAGCCCACTCAGAAAGGTCTATCCACATACCTCTTCCCCAGACATCTTTGTCACCAATTTTCAAATTATTATCTTTCCAAGTCCCTGACCACCAGCCAAACCATTAGCAACAGCCCATGTGTCAGTATATAAATGTACCTCTGGCAAGTTCTACTTCCAAGCAAATTGAACAACAAGGAGCACTACTCAAAGTTCTGCCCACTGGGAGGATAGCCCCTTACCACTGTCCTTCAAGGACACCCCAGAAAGGGTTTGTAATGCTGCAGCTGTCCACTTTTGGGTGGTACCTGCATATCATGCTGAACTATCAGTAAACCAGGCCCAAGATTCCTCTTGCTCCCTCAATTCACTGAAGGAACTCCCCAAGAGGCCATAGCTTTGGCCTGGGAAAGAGAAGGTAATGTGACAGGAGTGGAGGCCATGGGTATTTGGGTTACTTCTTCATGTAACTCACTTTTGCCTTCAGGACCTGCTCTGGTCCTATCTTGCATACACCTGTGCTGGTTTGAAAGGATGTATGTCCCCTAGAAAAGCCATTCTCTAATAAAAATCCCATTTTGTAAAGGCAGAAAATCCTTATTCAATACTGTATGTTTGAATCTGTAATCAGATCATCTCCCTGGAGATATGATTTAATCAAGAGTGGCTGTTAAGCTGGATTAGGTGATGACATGTCTCCACCTATTTGGGTGGGTCTTGATAAGTTTCTGGAGTCCTTTTAAAAGAGGAAACATTTTGGGAGATTCTGAGAGATTCAGAGAGAGCAGAGCAGAACAACATAGCCATGAGAAGCAGAGCCCACCAGCCAGGGACCTTTGGAGATGAAGAAGGAAAATGTCTCCTGGGGAGCTTCATAAAACAAGAAGCTAGGAGAAGAAGCTAGCAGATGATGCTGTGTTTACCATGTGCCCTTTCAGATGGGAGAGGGACCTTGACTGTGTTCATCATGTGCCTTTCCAGTTGAGAGAGAAACTCTGTGTTCACCCTGTGACTTCTCACTTGAGAGAGAAACCCTGAACTCCATTGGCCTTCTTGAACCAAGTTATCTTTCCCTAGATGCCTTAGATTGGACAGTTCTAAAGACTTATTTTAATTGGGATTTTCTTGGCCTTGGAACTGTAAACAAGCAACTTATTAAATTCTCCTTTTTAAAAGCCATTCTGTTTCTGGTTTATTGCATTCCAGCAGCTAGCAAACGAGAACAGATTTTCATACCAGGAGTGGGGTGCTGTGGCAGTTCACAAATACCAGACATGTTGGAATGGCTTTTTAAATGGTTAAGGGAAGGAATGTGGAGGAGTTGTGAGAAGCTTGATAGAGAAGACCTAGAATGCTTTGAAAAGATTATTGGTAGACATGTGGATTCGAAAGACACTTCTGATAAAACCTTAGACAGAAATGAAGTATGTAGTTATTATAGACTAGAAGGAAGAAGAACCTTGCTTTAAAATGGCAGATAATCTGACAAAATTGATGAGTGGTTTTGGGTGGAAGGCTGATTTTAAAAACCATGAACTTGGATATTTAGAAGAAGAGCTTTCCAAATTAAATGTGAAAACTGTAGCCTGGTTTCTCCTTACAGTTTATAGTGAATGTGACAGGAAAAGAGACAGGCTGAGAACTGAACTCTTGGACACAAAGAAACCAGAAGTTGATGTTCTATAGAATTCTGAGCTTCCTGGAGGGGAGACCCCAGAGAACAGTGCCCCACATGAGGATTTGGCCAGATGTGGAACCAGTCAGACATTTCAGAGAAAGCCGTGATTGGACATCGAGTTATCCAGGAAGGATCTGTGGAAACTCCTTATGTCTCAGGAGCATAATCCAAGGCTACTGCATAGAAAGTCAGGAAGAGTGCTGTGGGACCTGTATAAACAGAGCTGCTGCCAGTCTGGACTGGGGAGGTGGGGAGGTCAGAGAAGGGATACATTGGAGGAAAAATAACTTCAGAGGCAAAACCATGTAGGCTGAGGTCTGAAGTCAAAAAGCCTCAGGCCAGGAGAGTTGACCCACCCAAGGCTTTGGAGAGCACAAGTTTGCCCCAAAGGCAGAGGATGGGCCTTCCACCTCATTGCAGTGGATAAGTCATGCAGCCTCAGGCCTTGGAGATGGTGAAGCACGTTCCTTTGGGTTTGGGGAGAGCCTGGCTGTCACCATGTGGTGGGGTTGAGTGTGTGTCCCAGAGATGGCAGAGAGCCTGGGTGCAGCCCCAATGCTTGGAGAGGGTGGAGCTGAGAAAAAGGTGGTCTCCCAAATATCCCCCAAGGTTGCATTCAGAGAGAGGCAGGCCTCTGTGCAGATCTTTGGAAAGGGTGGGACTGCCACTTTCTGAAACCTTTAAGATAAATGATTCTAAGACTTTGAAATCTAATGGACTTTGCCCTGTGGGTTTTCAAAACTGCATGGGTCCAGTGACTCCTGTGTTCCTTCCTCTGTATGGAGATGTGTATATGTATCCTATGACTTCCTCCTTTGTTTGTTGGCAATAGATAGCCTGTTATGAGTTTTCAAAGGTCCAATGCCAGAGGATAATTTTACCTTAGAACAGAACATGCCTGTAACTAACTTTGATAGGAGTTTGTATGTTTTGAACTTTGTATTTCATGTATATTGCTCCTGAAATATATACAGTTCTCTGATATTGTTATGGAATGAATATATTTTGTATATGGGGAAAACATGTCTTTTTTAGGGCCCAGAGGGTGGAATGTGCTGGTTTGAAAAGATATACATCCCCTAGAAAAACCATGTTTTAATCAAAATCCCATTTTGTAAAGGCAGAATAATCACTATTCAATACTATATGTTTGAATCTGTAATCACATCATCTCCCTGGAGATGTGATTTAATCAAGAGTGGCTGTTAAACTGGATTAGGTGATGACATGTCTCCACCCATTTGGGTGGGTCTTGATAAGTTTCTGGAGTTCTGTAAAAGAGGAAACTTTTTGGGAGATTCTGAGAGATTCAGAGGGAGCAGAGAAGAATGACAGCCACAACAACCAGACCCCACCAGCCAGCAACTTTTGGAGATGAAGAAGGAAAATGTCTCCCAGGGAGTTTCATGAAACATGGAGCCAGGAGAAAAAGCTAGCAGATGATGCTGTGTTCAACATGTGCCCTTCCAGACGAGAGAGGGACCTTGACCGTGTTGGCCATGTGCCTTTCCAACCAAGAGAGAAACTCTGGCTGTGTTCACCATGTGCCTTCTCACTTGAGAGAAGCCCTGAACTTCATTGGCCTTCTTCAACCAAGGTATCTTTTACTGAATGCCTTAGACTGGACAATTCTATAGACTTGCTTTAATTGGGATTTTCTCGGCCTTGGAACTGTAAACAAGCAAGTTATTAAATTTCCCTTTTTAAAAGCAATTCCATTTTTGGTATATTGCATTCCAGCAGCCAGCAAACTAGAACAATACCATTTCCATTGCATGATGGAGTGTTGCAGCACATCCCCAACTTTATGGCTTGATGTGTCAGACAACACCCAGCTCATGAAAGGCAACTCAGGTCTCATGGTAACTTGGTAGCCAAGGTTTCTACTAAGAAATTTCTACTAATTTCTACTAAGGCTCAATTTCTCAATTTCAATTTCTACTAAGGCTCAGTAGCTGGCCAAAAGCTGTTTCTTAAAAGTAGAGTAGTTATCTGCAGTAGATGATAAGGCTTTGCTGCAAAATCCTAAGGGTCTGCATTGTGAATTTCCTATAGGGTTTTGCTGAAGGCTCCAAACAGCATCTCTATTTGCCACTGACACTTCCAGCACCATTGGATCTGCTGGATCATATGGTCCAAGTGGCAAAGCAGCTTGCACATCAGCCTGGACCTGTCACAGAACCTCCTCTTGTTCAGGTCCCACTCAAAATTAACAGCTTTTCTGCTCACCTGATAAATGGGCTGGAGTAGTACACCCAAATGAGGAATATGTTGTCACCAAAATCCAAAGAGACCAACTAGGCATTGTGCCTCCTTTTTGGTTGTACGAGGGACCAGATGCAGCAACTTATCTTTGCCTTAGAAGGGATATCTTGACATGCCCTATAACACTGGACACCTAGAAATTTCACTTAGGTGGAAGATCCCTGTATTTTTGTTGGATTTATCTCCCATCCTCTGACATGCAAATACCTTACCAGTAAGTCTAGAGTAGTTGCTACTTCTTGCTTTCTAGGTCCAATCAACATGATATCATCAATGTAATGGACCAGTGTGATGTCTTGTGGGAAGGAGAAATGATCAAGGTCCCTGCAGAAAAGATTATGACATAAGGCTGGAGAGTTGATATACCCCTGAGGTAGGACAGTGAAAGTATATTGCTGACCTTGCCAGCTGAAAGCAAACTATTTCTAGTGGTCCTTACTAACAGCTATTGAGAAAAAAAAACATTTGCCAGATCAATAGCTTCATCCTAGATACCAGGGGATATATTGATTTGCTTAAGCAATGATACCACATTCAGGACAGCAACTACAATTGGAGTTACCACCTGGTTGAGCTTATGTCAATCCACTGTCATCCTCCAAGACCCATGTGTTTTCTGTACAGGCCAAATAGGAAAGTTGAATGGGGATGTGGTGGGAATCACCACCCCTGCATCCTTCAAGTCCTTAAGAATGGCAGTAATCTGCAATTTATCAAGGAATCTGGTATTGCTTCTTACTCTAGTTTGCCAGCTGCTGGAATGCAATATACCAGAAATAGATGGCTTTTAAAAGGGGAAATTTAATGAATTGTTAGTGTGCAGTTCTAAGGCCATGAAAATGTCCCAATTAAAACAAGCCTATAGAAATGTCCAATCTAAGGTATCCATACAGGGAAAGATACCTTCATTCAAGAAGGCCGATGAAGTCCAGTGTTTCTCTCTCAAGTGAGAAGGCACATGGTGAACACAGTGATGGCTTCTCTCTCAGCTGGGAGGGCACTTGGTGAACACAGCTTCATCTCCTAGCTTTCTTTCTTGGCTTCTGGTTTCATGAAGCTCCCCAGGAGGTGTTTTCCTTCTTCATCACTAAGGTTGTTGACTCATGGACTCTCTGCTCCATGGTGCTGCAGCATTCTCTGCTCTCTCCAAAATTTTCCCTCCTTTATAGGACTCCAGAAACTAATCAAGACCAATTCAAATGGGTGTAGATATGCCCCCACCTAATTCAGCTTAACAATCACTATTGATTAAATCACACCTCCAGGGAGATGATCTAATTACAGATTCAAGCATACAGTATTGAATAGGGATTTTTCTGCCTTTATCAAATGGGATTTAGATTAAAACATGGCTTTTATAGGGGACGTACAAACCAGTACACTTCTGATTTACTATTTTTCTAGGTAAGGGCAGCTCTCATGGCTTCCATTTGATTTTTCCTACCATAGTAGCCCTCACTGCATGAGTTAAAGGGCCAATGTGGAGATTCTGCCAGTTGCTTAGTATGTCTATTCCAATTATGCATTCTGGATCTGGGAAAATGATTACAGAATGGGTCTGGGGCCCCACTGGACCCATTGTGAGACAGACCTGAGCTAAAACTCCATCAATCACCTGACCTTCATAACCCCCACTCTGATTGCTGGACCAGAATAATGTTTTAGCTCCCCTGGAATTAATGTCACTTCTGAACTAGTGTCTAATAATCCCTGAAATATCTGATCATTTCCTTTTCCCCAATGCACAGTTACCCTGGTAAAAGGCCATCAGTTTCCTTGGGGAAGGCTTGGAGAAAGATTAACAATATAGATTTGTGGCAATGTAGCAGGGTTCTCCCCCCAAAGGGACCTGGCCTCCCCTTCATTCAAGGGGCTCTGCGTTTGCAAACTGTCTCAAGTCTGGAAATTGATTAAGGGGCCATTACTCTGTGTTTTTGTAATTCAAGCTAGACTTCTATTCATTTGACCTAGAACTCTTTTGTTTATACAACTCAAACAAGAATTTTGTAAGCTGCTCATCTGTTGTATTTCTAGGTACCCCATGATTTATTAGCCAGTGCCACAAATCTTTGCGAGTCAGATTATTTTGTCTCCTGCTTTGAGTTTGCTGTCTATTATAATAGCCACATCCATCTGTCTTTGGCAATTAAGTGCTGCCATCTGACTTCTGCCAACTCAGGATCTCGTCATTCCCACTGCATTTAAGGATGCAATGTGACAGCTCAGTGACAGCAGTTCCCACAATAATTGACCTACAGTGAAGTACAACTACAGAGCTCTTCAGGGATGATGGTGCTAGTATCACAAATTTATTTCTCACTGTTCTGGTAAAAGGTGCATCCTCTGGACATTCCTGGTGTGTAAGAGTAGGCTTTGCATGATAAATCTACTCTAACATTACAATCTCTCTAAGCCTCTGGATCCCCTCATCTACTTTATACCAGGGCAGTTCTGGCATTTCAACCTCAGATAGTGTCAGCCTCCTTTTGATCCATGTTTCAGTCAACCATCCAAACAAACTGTTAATGCCTTTTCTAACCCCTTGAGCTATAAGATTGAATGCAGAATCTCTGTTTAGTGGGCCCATATCAATAAATTCAGCCTGATCCAGCCTTATATTCCTTCCACCATTATCCCATAGCCTTAAAATCCATTGCCACGCACATTCCCCTGATTTCTGTCTATATCAATTAGAAAACTCACACAGTTCTTTTGGAGTATAATGTAACCCATTATATATGAGGATATAAAAATCCTCATGTTTAATAGTTTTTACCTCACCTTTAGGGGCCTGTTGGGACTTTAGTCTAATTATAGGTCTGGAAGAAATGAGGGGTGGTAAGGATGGGTCATGAAAAGAATTAAAAGTCTCTTTCAAGCCATTTGCTTCAGGGCATTCATTTGCAGTTTCATCTGGTGAAACAGGATTAATCACTCTAAGGCTAATCCCTTCAGGTGGAGTTTGGGTAGCCAACTCCTCAAGGCAGGCTGGAGGTAGGGCAGCTATGTCCTCAGGGCAGACTATTATAGGGTTATCTAGAGAAGACTCAGCATGACCTAGGGTTTCAACCTCACCACCAACATCATTATCCATCCATATGTCACCATCCTATTTTTCAAGGTTCCACTCCTTTCCAAGCAATGCCCTCACTTTATTGGCAGACACCATCCAAGATTGAGATTTCAATTTATGTTGTAAAGTTACTACTCTAACAATAAGATTCTGAGTCTGATTTTTAGAGATCTCAAGTCTACAGCTACAGGAAATAAGATTTTCCTTCAGGACACTCACAGAAACGTCTATACCTATCAGACGGCACCTAAGTTTCTCAATTGAAGACTTAAGCTCATCCCTTTCACTCATTAATGTATACAGTGTATCTAACAACAACCAGTCAACATCTCTATACTTCCTTTTTCCACAAAATGCCATAAAGGTGTCAAAAACATTATCCCCCAGAACCTGGCTTCAAACAAGTAAAGCATTAGAAGAATCAAATGGCGCTATTTTGACTATCTCTATTGCCATCTCACTCCATGGCACTGAAAATCTCATTCTAATTATGGGAATCAGAGTCCTTAGTGCCTCTGAGTCCAGTCAGAGTAGAAAACCAATTGCAAAAACAATTTTTAATATTCTGTTTCTTAACAATGACTCCTGGTACCAAGCTGTATTAGTTAGGGTTCTCTAGAGAGACAGAATTCACAGGAAATATTCATAGATAAAAAATTTATAAAAGTGTCTCACATAACCATGAGAATGTATAGTGTAAAATCTGCAAGGCAGTCTCTGAAGCTAACGATTCTGATGGAAGGTCTGTATGAACTCCACAGGAGAGGCTCACCGGTCAAAACAGGAAAGAGAACCTCTCTTCTGAATCCTCCTTAAAAGGCTTCCAGTGATTAGATTAAGCATCACTCATTAAAGAAGACACTTCTCTTGGCTGATTAGAAATGGTATGAACTGTGGATGTAGCCAACATGATCATGACTTAATTCTATGAAATGTCCTTATGGCAAAAGTCAGGCCAGCACTTGCCTAACCTGACAAACAAGTACCACCACTTGGCCAAGTTGACACATGAACTTGACCATGACACTAGGGATGTAAGGGACTTATGCACATAAAACTGTATAACATCCCTAAAATAAATTAAAGAAGATCTAAATAGGTGGAAAGATATTCCCTGCTCAGGGAAAGGAAGGCTAAATATAGATAAGATGTCAATTTTACCCAAATTGATCTACAGATTCAACACAGTACCAATCAAAATTCCAACAATCTACTTCTAAGACTTGGAAAAGCTAGTTACCAAATTTATCTGGAAGGGAAAGAGCCACTGAGCAGCTAAAAGTATTCTAAAAAAAAGAAGAACAAAGAGTAGGAGTAACAGTTTGCAATTTTAAAACTTATAAAGCCACAGTGGTCAAAACAGTATGGTACTGGTACAAAAACAGAAGTACTGACAAATGGAATAGAATTGAGAGTGCAGAAATAGACCATTAAATCTGTGGTTAACTGACCTTCAACAAGACCTTCAAATCCACTGTGCTGAGACAAAAAAGTCTTTTCAATAAGTAAGCATAGGAGAACTGGATGCCCATTGCCAGAGGAATGAGAAGACCCTTACATTACACCCTATAAGAAAATTAACTCAAAGTGTATCAAACACCCAAATATAGGAGCTAGGGCCATAAAGCTCCTAGAAGAAAATGTAGGGAAATTCTGCAAGGCCTAGTAATAGGAAATAACATCCTAAACTTTACACCCAGAGCACACTTAAAAAAGAAAAGAAAAAAATAGATACATGGGAAATCCTCAAGGTCAAATATTTTTTTGCCTCAGAGTACTTTGTCAAAAAAGGGGAAGATACAGCCTACTCAATAAGAGAAAATATTTGGGAATCACACATTGAATAAAGTTTTGATATCCAGTATACAAAAAGAAATCATACAACTCAACAACAAAAGAACAAGCAACCCAATTGTAAAGTGGGCTAAATATATGAAACAACATTTTCTGAAGAGCAAATATAGATGTCTAAAAAGCACATGAAGAGATGCTCATTCTCTTTAGATATAAGGGTCATACAGATCAAGACTACAATGAGTTACCACTTCACACCTATAAGAATGGCTGCTATCAAACAAACATGTTGGAGAGGATGTGGAAAAAATGGGACACTATGCATTGCTGGTGTGAATGTATAATGGTACAGCTGTTATGGAAGATAGTCTGGCGGTTCCTCAGGAAACTAAATACCAAGTTGCCCTATGACCTGGCCACATTACTACTCGGTATATATCCAGAAGACTTGAGAGCAGTGAAACAAATGGATATTTGCACACTGATTTTCATAGCAGCACTATTCACAATTGCCAAAAGAAGGAAACAATCCAAGTGCCCATCAACATATAAGTGGATTAACAAAATGTGGTATATACATATGATGAATGAAGCAGTGAGAAAAAATAACATCCAAAAGCACATGACAAGATGAATGAGCCTTGAGGAAGTAATGCTGAATGAAAATAAGCAAGACAAAAAAGGATAGATACTGTATGACTCCACATGTATGGCCATGGTAAAGGTAAAATACAGAATATAGAGGATTTAGAGATACACAGAAGCTTGAGGCAGGTGAACAGTTAGCTAATGAGTTTGAACTTAATTGCAAGTGAATAGATAAAAGGGAAGGAGTTTTACTCTTGGGTCTTTATGCAATATTACCATATTGATGGTGAATGTGACTGAAAGGGGTTGTACAGACTCATGTGTCCCAATGATTAACACTACACATATAATTCTTCCATGTACTACTGCGACAGTATGAACCTTGTACAAAGGTGTATGCTTTTTGGGTATAGGGGGAGCAAGCTATGGCATGCTGCAGGCTATATTTAACAGGAAAGCATCAACAGTACAACAGTAATACTAAGGGTACATAATGGGAAGAGGGGCATGAGCTAGGAGCAGGTTTTGATTTTTAATTTGGTGAGGTTGTATTTATTGGCTATCTCTCTTGTGTTAATAATGAAATTATCTAAAATTGATAAACTGTCAACTTTCGACATTATACATAAAGCCCAGATGATGGAGGTGGCTGAAAGACACTCTGACTGTAAAGTAGATTGGGAAATATTGATGTATACATATGATCAAGCATTGTCCTACTACAAAAAGGAATGAAGTAGTGAGGCATGCAATGATGTGAATACACATGTGGACATTTGGTGAAGCAAAATTAGTCAGAAACAAAAGAGCAAATCATACAAATATTGTATGATCCCATTTAGAAAATAGTTATAAGAAAACTAAGGCTTAGGCTGTAAGCTCTTACAGCAGTCACATTTAGTCTGCAGTGGTAATTATTATTTCTGAATTTTGAGGGCCTATTTAATATATATATAATATTATATATATAATATACATATATATAACCTGGTATTTAGAAATGAGAATAAAGCTGATCAGGTTAGGATTAAGGTAATTTAGAATAAAGCAATAAGAAAACATTGCGTGTATTTTAGAACTTCATCTACTCTTTGAGTCCAAAAGAAGAAAGGTTTATTTTGTCCAGAACTTAAATTCTCAGTAGCACATAATCCAACTCAACCTGTCTGAGGGGATCATTTAAACAATCCAAACACAGTATGCCCAGAATAAGAATGAGAGTTTTTAATCCTGTATAGCTTAATGCATTGTCTTGATAAATCCCAGGGTATATTAAGCATATAATCAAAAGGTATTGGCAAAATCCCTTGAGGGATGGGAGAAAAAATATGGAACTATTAAAATTTACCACTGGGGAAACCCCAGATACTGTGTCAAGCATTGGGGACACCCAAATCAATAGGCCAAGCCCTTGATCTTGATGCTTGCTCTTATGAAGCTTATGTACATAGTGGAAATACTTAGCCTATATATATGTATGCCTGAGAGTCACCTACAGTGGACCACTTTTGTTGTTCAGATGTGGCCTCTCTCTCTTTAAGCCCAACTCTGTAAGTGAAATCATTGGCCACCCCCTGCCCCATGTGGAACATGACATCGAGGGATGAAAGTCTCCCTAGCAGCATGGGAGATGACCCCCAAGGATGAGTCTGGCCCTGATATTGTGGAATCAACAATGCCATCCTGACCAAAAGGTGGAAAAGAAGTGTAACAAATAAGGCAGCAGTGGCTGAGAGATTTCAAATAGAGCAGAGAGGCTACTCTGGAGGTCACTCTTATGTAAGCTTCAGTTAAATATTGCTACTATCATAACTTGTCAAACATCAAAACAAAACAAACTAAAACAAAAACATTCCTGCCAATCCTAAAAAACACCTATGGCATAAGATTCTACAAAGGTCCCATGCACTAGGGTAAATTTCCAGAAGCTTGCAACCTCCAGATGGGACCCTGGACCATATAATTCCTGAAATGCAGAGGGACTAGCCTTTCCAGAACATCAACTAGTCCCATACTCTTATCCCACATTATCAACAGCCCTTTTCAATATGAAAAATTTAGAATGGGCATAGCCCAGATAGACTTAAAGACTGGGAGAATGATTAAAGGTGATGGTGGAGTTATACAGAGAGGGGTAGAGTTTAACAAATGAGTACAAGTACTGAATCAGTATATTAATATTTCTTTTAGTGCCTGGTACCTTAGAGAAGCTAGAAATAAAAACCTAAAATTGTGGAATTGTAACCCATATCAAACACTGAAATCTCTTCTACAGCTAATTGTTACAATGTACTTTGACATTTATTGCTTTTTTAATTTGTATGCTATTTTTCACAAAAAAGAAAAAAAAGAAGCATGAGTACAATTGAGAAGATAAAGTACAACAAATTAATATGACCGCTGAATCAATATATTGATATTTCCTTTGGTCTCCAGTGTCTTGGAGCAGCTAGAGGAAAAAATTGAAAAACCATGGAACTGTAACACATAGCAAATATTAAAATCTGTTTTATAAATACATGTAAAATAAAACTATTAAAGAGCAATATGGAAAACTTAGTAATGAAATTGAAATTTTGAAAAGATACCAACAGGTCTATGGAGTTGAAGACCATGATTTTTGAGATAGAAATACCCAGGGATGTTCCACGTGTAGATTGGAGTGAGTAGAAGAAATGAACAATGAACTTGAAAACAAGGCACTTGAAACAAGCCAGGCTGAGGAGCAGAAAGAAGAAAATATATCAAAATGAAAATATCCTGTGTCAGCTATGGGGTTCCATCGAGTTCAGCAATATACACATTATGGGTGTCCCAGAATAAAAAGAATGAGAGAAACTGCAGAAGGAATAGTCAAAAAAATAATGACAGAGAACTTCCCAATCTTAGGAAAAGATGTGAATATGCATATCCAAGAAAGTCAGAGAACACCTACAGGACGAATATGAAGAAAAATAGACCCATCGTATATTGGTTGTATTATTGAATGCAATAGATAAAGAAAGAGCTTTGAAAGCTTCAAGAGAAAAGCAGCATATTATGTTGAAGGGAGTGCCAGTTAGATTGAGGGCTAATTTTTCATCAGAAATCATGGAGGCAAGTAGGGAGAGGGTTAAAATACATAAACTGCTGAAGGAAAACAGCTGACATAAATTTTATATCTGGCAAGATTCTCTCAAAATGAGGAAAATTAATACTTTATCAAGTAAACAAAAGCTGCAAGAGTTCATCAAAGAAAGTAATGCTAAAGAATGTTCTTTAGACTGAAAGTAAAGGATAGTAGGTAGTGGTTCAAAGCAGCATTAAAAAAATAAATACCTGAGCCTTACATAACCATTTGGTTAATTATAAATGCCAGTATATACATTTGATATATAGTTCCACTTATTATTTCCTACAAGTGCTAAAATGTAAATGCATAAAAAATAGTGACAAATCTAAGGTTTTGGACATAAGCTGTACAAAGATATAAGTGGTAGCAAGTACAAAATATGGTGGGGGACAAATAGGTATATGGGAAGTATAAATGCTTGTTGTTGATATTGATTTGAATCAAACGAACATAGTTGTTATGTATTTAGGATGTTAAATTTTGACCCCATAGGAACCACAAGGAAAATACAAGAAAAATATATCTAGATAAAAATGATAAGGCACTCAATATGGTACAATGCAAGAAAGGAAATAAATATAAAATTAGCTTTAATGGAAGTAAGGAACAAAAAATGTATAAGATTTACAAAGGCTAAACAGCACAATGGCAGAAGAAAGTCCTGGATTATTACTACTGACTTTAAATGTAAATGAACTAAACTCTCCATTGAAAAGACAGAGACTGGTAGAATGAATAAAAAAGGATGACTCAACTATATGCTCTCTGCAAGGAACTCAACTTAAAGTAAAACATACCAGCAAGTTGAAGGTGAAAGAATGGAAAAAATACATATCAGGCAATGAGTAACCAAAAGAGAGTTAGAACGCCTATAATAATATCAGATAAAGTAGACTTTAAGTAAAAAAGTTGCAGGGACAAACATGATCACTATAAACGAATAAAGGGGACATTTCAACAGGAAGATGTTACAATTATAAATATATCTGCTCCTAATAGAAGTGCTCAAAAATATGTGGAGCAAATACTGACATATTTGAAGACAGAAGTTTATGGCTTCACATTATTAGTAGGAGACTTTAACATATCATTCTTGATATAATCAATCAATAAAGAAGCATAGGATTTGAAAGTTAAACTGAACAAACTAGACCTAACAGATAAATAAAATACTGCACCAAATGAAAACAGAATAACATTCTTTGAGTGTGCTCATAGATCATTCTCTAGAGTAGACCATATATTGGATCACAAAACTAGTCTCAATAAATAAAAACATTGAAATCATACAATGTGTATTCTCTGACCACAGTGGAATTAAGCTAGAATTCAAAAACAGAGGGAGAGATAGAAAAATTACAGATACATGGAAGTAAACAACATATTCCAAAACAATGGGTCAAAGAGGAAATCAGAAGTGAAATTAGGAAGTATTAATGCAAATGCAAATGAAAACACAACATACCCAAACTTATGGATTGCAGCAAATTCAGTACTGAGAGGGAAATGTATAGCTCTAAACACTTCATTAGAAAGACTTCATATCATACACTGGAAGAACTAGAAAAAGAAGAGCAAACTAAACCCAAAGTGGGCTGAAGGAAGGAAATAAAAGAAATCAGAATGGAGGTAAACAAAATAGAAAACAAACAAGCAAAACAATAGAGAAAATGAACACAACTAAAAGTTGGGTCTTTGAAAAGCCCACTAAAATCAACAAACATTTAGCTAGACTGAAAAGGAAGAAAAGAGAGGCTGCAAACAACAAAAATGAGAAATGAAAAGGAGGGCATTACTACTGACCCTGCTGAAATAGAAGGGATTATAATGATACTATGAACAAATGCATGCCTATAAATTAGAATAAATGAGATGAAATGGACAATTTCTTAGAAATACACAAATTAACTGCAAAGACTCAAAAAGAAATAGAAGATCTCAACAAACAAATTACTATTAAAAAAGACTGAATCAGTCATCAAAAATCTCCCAACAAAATAAGCCCAAGACCATATGGCTTCACAGGGGAACTCTATCAAAGATTCCAAGAAGACATAACTCCAATTCTGCTCAAATTCTACCCCAAAATTGAAGATTATGAGTACTACCTAATTCATCTCCCTTATACAAAAGCAGCATAAAGATAACAAAGAAAAGAAAACTACAGACCCATATATCTTAAGAGTATAGATGCAAAAGTCTTCCACAATATATTAACAAATTGAATCCACCAGCATATTTTTTTAAAAATGTACACCATGATCATATTGGCTCTATCTCTGGGATGCAGCATAAGAATATCAATTAATGTAATACATCACATTAATATAACAAAGGGAAAAAATATATGATCATCCCAATAGACACAGAAAAAGCAAAATTCAGCACCCTTTCTTAATCAAAACATTTAGAACACTAGGAATAGAAGAACTCTTCCTCAGTGTGATAAAGAGCATGTATGAAAAGCTGACAGCTAACGTCTTACTCAATGGTGAAAGATGGAACACTTTCCTTCTAAGATCAGGAAGAAGACAGGAATGTCTGCTGTCACCATGTTATTCAACATTGTACCGAAAGTTCTAGCCAGAGCAATTAGTATTCTGGATTGGAACATTTGGTAAACATACAGGAGATCAAAGAGCCACTGGAAAAAAAGAGGCAAAACTTTCCCTTTTTCAGGTGATATGACTCTATATGAAGAAAATACTGAAAAGATACATAAAACAAAGATCCTAGAAATAAATAAATATAAATTTATAAATATAATGCATTAAACAAAGTGGTGGGGTACAAGGTCAACATGCAAAGATCAGTAGTGTTTCTCTACACTAGTTATGAACAAGCTGAGAAGGAAATCAAGGGAATATTCCACTTACAATAGCCACTAAAATAATCAAATAATTATGAATAAATTTAACTAATGATGTAGAGGATTTATACATGGAATACTATGAAGCATTGCTATAATAAATCAAAGAAGACCTGCATAAATGAAAGGACATTCTATGTTTATGGGTTGGGAGACTAAATATAATTATGATGGCAATACTATCCAAAGTAATTTATTCCCTTATTGCAAATCCAATCAAAATTTCAACAACCTTATTTTTAGAAATGGAAAAGCCAATCATCAAAGTTGTATGGGAGGGCAAGGAGTCCTGAATTTTTAAAGGTACCTTGAAAAAGAAATATGATTTTTTAGATTCACATTTCCTGATCTTAAAACATATTACAAAGCCACAGTAATCAAAATACCATGGTGCTGGCGGAAGGACAGGCATGTAGAATAACAGAATAGAACTAAGAGTTCAAAAATCAACCACCATATTATGGCCAACTGGCTTTTGACAAGGTGATAAAGACAACTCAATTAGGGAAAAATAGTGTCTTCAACAAATGGTTCTGTGATAACTGTATCTCCATTTGCAAAAAAAAAAAGAATTTACATAAATCAACTCAAATGGATCAACAGCCTTAATATAAGAGCTAGATCCATCAAACTCCTAGAAGAAAACATAGGGAACTATCTTCAGGACCTTGTCTTAGGCATTAATTTCTTAGAATTTATTACCAAAAGCATAAGCAACAAAAGAAAAATAAGATAAATGGCACTTCAACAAAATGAAAACTAATGATGTAGCCCTCAAAGGATTTTATCATGAAAGTAACATATATAAACACATTGATTTAGGTGAAAATGGGAACTTAGTCTAAAGACACTTCTTTTAAGAATTTAAGATGATTATACTCATAATTAAAAAAAGACACCAGTTATCCATATTACCTTCTAATACTTTTTGAAAAACAAATTCTGGTATGGATTTACCTACCACATTGTATCTACCTGTTGTCTACCCCACTCTCTGTTCCATTTGGATCCTAGAACTCCCTCAAGCTTGGTAATTCTGAGATTCACTGTTTGAAAATACACTGGATTTATATAAAAGCATCTATAGAATCAGAATCATGATTTCCATCTATTAATTTTCATCTCCATTGTTGCAGGGTTAACATCTTGGCCTGTAGTTGTTAAACTATACAGATCGGAGGTTATGTCTACTTTGGGAAAATATGATTGTTAAACCATCTTGATTTCTACCTTAAAGGCTTTCCTAATGTATGTCTGCATTTTACAATGCATTTACTAGTGGTATAAAAGACTTACTGTCTTCCATTAGGGTTTCAGCAAAGATTCACTTGCTTGGATAAATAAGAAATGTATTTTATCACCTTCATTAAATAAACAATTTCAGGACTGTTCATAATTTATGGCAATAATGCAGTACATGTTCACCTTGAAATATAATATGTGCCTTTATTCAAAAGAACTTGCAAAACATTTGTCAATGTATCCTTCATGCTGGAAGCTACTGAACATACATAACTTGGAATTGTGTAAGTAGAGGCTGAAGGAATCGAACACAAGAAAAACATTTCTATGGAATTCTTTAACCACTACTCTCAGACTCTTTATCCGGAGATTTTTGTATATCATACTTTTAGGAAGTCTTATTAATTTTCCTCAGGGTTGCAATGATAACTTCTGAAATGAGCAATCTTCATAGGCTTGTGAGGTGTCTATACATAAATAAGACTTGGACAACAGGATCTATTAAGAAAGCGGTCAGAAAACCATAACCAGCCTCTACAGCCAAGATTTTAAATATATATATATATTGCTAGATTTTGTCTTTCAAGACTAAAAATTTCTATATTCCTGTGAATGTTACGTACATCTTTGTAAAAGGATACCTTACAAATAAAAATTGTCAAGTATAACATTTAACAGAATTTTTATTTTTGAGGATGTGCATAGAAAATTATAGTATTTTCAAGTGATCAGCTAATTTTGAATTAGCTACACCAAAATCTATTGTTTTCAAGGACTGGTGCAACACTGGATTGTGTCATTATTCATAGAATAAATCTGGCTGCAGTTGATTTTTGCTGAGGATAGCCTGTAATTTTTCTTCTAGTAATTGTTTACTGCTTAATTATAGCAGAAGTCCAGATGACTTCTTCCTTTCCTTATCATCTTCCTTTCATCACTACACAACTTCATGTTGAATTCAAATCATATTAATTCAACACCATATCATTGTGAATCCATGAAATTTACTGTCATGAATTGTAAGTAATGTTATAATAAGGTTTTAAATTTTGCATGTGATTCCTAAATCCATATTTCAACACTTTCAACTGTTTATGATACAGGTGGTGAAAACAATTTTAATTCAAAAATTATATCAATTACAAAGTGCTCATATTGTTTGTTGAAGGAATCAAGGTGCTTTTCATATCAAAAACAGAAATTTCTTTTTCAAATTTATTCTTGCACCATTTCAAGACATTCTTGGTTATTTCAAACTTTCTGTGTTGTGGTTTATATATAAATATATATATAATTACAAAGCATTATTTTAGTAGCAATAATATCCACAAAAATCAAGGATGAGATATAATGACACTCATGATTCCCCTAATATACATAGTTTTCCCTAATGTATGTGGAGCATTTCTGTGCTGTCCATTTAGACATAGGCCAAACTTATAGAATGTGCTGCAGTGTATCAGAGGTGACTTTATGGTAAGAGACACATAGGTGAATGTTTGCTATATTATTTTGTGACAGTTAGCTTGAACTAATGAACTTATTTCATAACTTAAATTATTAACTTATTTTACTACTTAACACAGTATTTTCCTATGTGCCTTCCAGAAGAGAACTATATTAGTATATTTTCACATATGCAGTGTCAATATTGGTGCATCCCAAACCAGTAACATCCCTGCCTAAAACTAATATCAAGAATGTCAGAGGGTGGGCCATGGTGGCTCAGCAGGCAGAATTCTCACCTGCCACACCGGAGACCCGAGTTCAATTCCCGGTGCCTGCCCATGCCAAAAAAAAAAAAAAAAGAATGTCAGAAAGATGTCACATTTTGCAAGAGGGACATCTAACATAAGATTTGGGGATTAAGAGATAGAATGAGTTATTAGGGAAAGCCTAGTAAACACATACTTTACTTGTCAAATTCATTTGATGTCTACAGCTTTCACTTGGAAGTGAATATCCTTCTCATTAGGTTGCCTAGTGCTCCCGTCACATCCTTATTCCTAAGGGTGTAAATGAAGGGGTTGAGTGTAGGTGTCACCACTCCATAAAAGAGAGCCATGAACTTGGGCTGGTCTCTTGAGATGGATGAGGGAGGCTGAAGGTACATGCTAATGGCTGGGCCATAAAATAGGAAAACAACAATAAGATGAGAAGAACATGTGCCAAAGGCCTTTTTCCTTCCCTCAGAAGTTTTCATCTTAAATACAGCATGTCCAATGCAGGTATAGGATGCAAGAATTAAGCATACTGGAATGGCTAACAGAAAAATGCACACAACTGAGAGTGTGAGTTCATTAGCACTCTTCTCTCCACAGGCTGTCTTTATCAGAACAGGAATCTCACACAACACATGATCCAGTTTATTGAGACCACAGAGTGGCAACTGCAGTGTAACAGAAGCCTCTGAGACAGCATATGTCATTCCACTCAGCCACACAATGGACACTAATAAAATGCAGAGGTGCTGATTCATGATAAGGGTGTAATGGAGAGGCCTGCAGATGGCCACATAGCGATCCAAGGACATAATAGCTAAGAGTAGACATTCTGTTCCCCCCATTGTGTGGAAGAAATAAAGCTGAATTGCACAACCCATATAGCTGATGGTCTTCTTAGAGCTTCCAAGATTAAATAGCATCTGTGGGACAATGCTTGTAGTATAACACATATCCAAAAAGGAGAGATTGGTGAGGAAGAAATACATGGGGCTGTGAAGATGGGGGTCTAATATAGATACCAGGATGATGAAGATATTTCCAATCATGGCTGTAGGGTATGTTATGAGAAGAATAATGAATAGAGGAAGCTCTAGCCAAGGATGGTCTGTGAAGCCTAGTAGAATAAACTCTACAGGGTGACTTTTGTTAATTTGTCCCATCATCTTCCATTTGATGCATAGACCTATAGAACAGAAGTTGTAAGGAAGTTAGAAAGAAATACGAACCACAGAGTACATGATTATGTATTGGGTATCCATTCATGGAAGTTGGTATGCTGTAAAATGAAGGACAACAGTATCTGGCACTAGGTGACTTCCTTTCTCTTCATGACACTATGAATTAAAAACAATTACTTTAACAAGTAACAACCTTTCTGTTACTGAATTTCCTCTTCTACATCATAAGGATGATAATAATTGTCTCCTTAAATCATAATGCATATTGAATGAAAAGTGGATGAGAATGCATTTTGGAAATTCAATTTAATGGCTTTCAAATGTTGATTCCATAAAAATCAGCTGCAGAATCTGTTAAAATGCTGATTATTGGTTTCAATCTCCAATGTCTGAAAGAGTAGATGTGGCTTTGGCCAAGAAATTGATAAGTTTATTTACAGAAAAACTGTTGGAAATTATTACAGAAACTTCAAGAAGTGTAAAAGAAATGAGCTAGCAATTTGAGAAGTAAGAGAAATCCCAGAGCTATAAAAATCATCAAGATAATTTTGTCCAGTACTCAGGAGTTGTTTGAAAAATTACATCATCACTAAGGGGAGTAAAAAGACTTTAATCTTTCTTAGTTATGTGGACTTGAAGAAGAAATTTAAACATTTATAGATTTCATTTTTTAAGATATAAATTGAAAGAATTGAATTAAATAAGATAGCATCCTCATGCTCAATAATGTTTTTGCATTCATTTTTTCTTATAAAACTATTGAGATAAAACTTTGGGCATTTGATCTTTCATGTTAAATTTTATCTAATTTATCCATCTTATAGGAAATTTGTTTTATGAAGTAGGCTTACCACTGTGCTTTATGCAAGAATTTGGAAAGTATCAGTGATCTACTGATTGTTTATATTTAGAAATATATTTGTACCTCAAAGAAACTGCTATAATGAAAAAGTCTTATAACCGAATTCAGTCAGAGGTTTATTCAAGTCAAGAAATCATTTGACATTTCTGTGACATGTTCCTTTGCTGTTTTAGCTAAAATCAAAGGCACATTGGGGCAACAAAATTAACTTGCTGAATGAGGTAACTTTTTTTTCACATGGGCAAGCACCAGGAATCGAACCATGGCCACCGGTATGGCAGGCGAGACTCCTGCCACTCACTCATGGTTGCAAAGACCTGAATGAAGTGACATTTTGAGAAAGATTAATTAGGTAATTAAGTTTTTTTTTGTTTATGATGTTCTTTTCTTTTAGTAGTGAATGTGTTTCATGAAATCCACAATTTCATGTAAGATGGTGATATTCAGATGGGAAATTAAGGTAGTGCATCCCAGGGACAATTTTGAGTTATTCTGCCAATTATTGTTAAAGCGTAATAGATTATATTAAGATGGTTAAAAAGCACAGTTTTCATAGTCTCTATTTCATCAACTTCTCAAAGTTATTTGCGAGTGCTCACACAAAGCTAATGAGCAAAAGGTATGAACACTGCCCTTTGATCACTCACTATCTTAGGCCAGGACTGTATACAACAATGATAGAGCAATAACAGAAATTGCAGCTGATCTTTAAGGAGCCCTCGTGTGGCCAACCTTGTAATAAGATAGCAACATGCATGAACTTATTTAATACCCAGCTCCAAACCCTATGCCATAGGAATTTTTAGTATTCATCCTTTAGGAAATTATTGATCATTGATGATTGTACTCTACTGATAACCAGGGATATTCTAAAGATGAAAAACTAACTGAAGTCTAGATGAGGTTGTAAGATGATGAGATTACATACATTCAGAGTTTCAAGACTCCAGAGAAAACATTTGTACTCTTGGGATGTTTCCTGAATGAGTAGTGCCCCTGACACCCTAATTTGACTTTGACTTTATTCAAGATGCCAAATGAGTGCACTGAATTTATAATAAGGTTTGGGTCAAGTGAAAATTTAATATTGTAGATGTGATATGAAAATAAACTATGGTATGAACTAATTTGGTTGATAAAATAAATATTCTAAAAATTACCATGCACCCTGTTGTTAATTAGTTGACTATAAGACGACTATTGCCTATTTACTTAAATGTTTTCCACCTTGGATCTTTCTTTAATATTTTCTTTTCACATTTAATAAGATACTTCCATTTTAATGCAGAAAGCCTTTGAAATCAGTTTCAACTTAAAAGTATCAGGAACAGTTTGATAGAAATAATTAGAATAAAAGCTAACATTCTATTTTTATATGCAAGGCACTTGAGAAAGCATTTTTGATAATTCCAACAGTTTAATGAAAAATTTCAATATGAAGAATTAACCCAATTATTATATCATGGTAAAAAAAAAATGGCCCTTTGGGGAGGGGACTAGTGGAAGCAATTTATTTCTCTGCTGAACACACCATTATTTATACTCATTCCAAGACTTCTATCCATCTCCACACATTCATTGATCACAAGATTCATAAAGGGATCAGATCCCTGCAATATTCCTTGGACATATCTGTCACCATTTAATTTCAATGATAATTTCTTGTCCATAAATTTTTTTCAACTTGGAGGGTGAGCTTTGCTCATGGTATCTCCTTGATGGGCTTAGTGCTGCCTTCCAATTTTTTAAAGATTAAGTTTATATTTGACCTCTATGAATTCATCCATAATCAATTCTATCTAAGTCTAATGACAGTATTTGTACTGGTATGCTTTTACAAATTTTATTAATTGGTAATTTGCTTTTATCATTCACATTATTTAATGTAGCTTTGTGAATGGTGACTATCCCAGGACCTACACCATTACACTGATATCTTTTCAAGGATGGGGAATTTCTCTGGATACTTCCCTAGAGACACCAGAGCAGGTGAACCTATTCAATGTGATTTACTTAAATCTGTAACTTTTCCCATGTCATTCCCATGAAATTTAATTACATTACATTCTTAGATGGCCTAATTTTTGTATCTCCCACTTTCTTGGGCTTTTCCATCAGTATTTTGCTACATAAGAAACATTAACTATGGCTGTTTAGATATCTTGTCTTTGCATCCCCTTGCACAGTTTCATTCTAATGGCTTATTCATATATATTTTTCACAACATGCAGTTATTTATATTCATAACACTTTTTAGTGCTGTGATTATCTTAGTAATGATATTTATCATAGTAATATGATATTTACCATAGTAATATGATATTTATATAAGTAAAATATGATAAGAAATAAAACTGATATCTGGCACCAAAACGTCTGGATGCAATGCATAAATAAGTCAATCCTTAAATTTTGACCATGCATTTAAAAAAGTTCATCATTGAATTGAGGACTTCATTCTTCATTCAGGTATTTGACATCTGTCAGATATATAGTTATTGAAATTTAACATGCTAAAGATTAAGAGCAAGACACAAAGGGATAGAATGTAATTAACTACAAAGAGAAAACTAGTTGTTTTTTTATACCCACTGAGCTAGGTATTTTCAAAGTTTAGAGATGACTTTCTGAAATGACACACTCTTTTCATGCACTCTGACTATACACATCCAAACCTTTCTCAAGAATGCATGACAGTTTTAGAAATGTATCTTTTTACTCACCTTGTTTTGAGAAATATCATTCAATGAGAAGCAAATGTGAACAAGTATATTGTAATTTCTAAAATGTTCAGAGAAGGCAAAATTATAGTACACAGATGAATATCTAAGAATTAGCTTCGGACAATCAGTCTTTCAGCTGATACAAGGGCACCAAGAAGAGAATAGCCTGGTTAGGAGATAACAGTAGATAATATCAAGTAAGCTTTGCTGATGTGTGATTTCTATTCTATTTCAAGGCCTCTTGGGTGCTGGACTAAAACAGTTCATTTATTTTTATCCCAGAAGGTTGAGTAGAGATAGTTCCTTGAGGCCCAGTTCTCAGAGGGAATGTTTATGTTCAATCACTTAAATACTGCCTTGAGGTTGATAGTAAGTCTCTTGTGTGATTAGAATTGTTTTGAAATAAATTCAGTCTATTTCCAAAATACTGGGCACTAATTTTAAAGAGGATACAGTTAGAGTGGAGCTAATTTAAACTGATCATTCTCAGGTGCTTTAATGTAAATTCTTTGGATATCTTTATTCTTAGAATATGTCACAAAATTAATTTATTTCTATTGTTATGAATAAAAGGGCATGAAGATGAGATAGTAAGGAAAGAAAAAATACATTCAGTTAAAAACATTCTGATCTCTACAATGAGAAATGATAGAAATAAGGGATGATGGTGGAGATAAGGGATACACAAAAATAAATAACTGTTTTTGTGCTCATAATGTTGATAAACTATTAAAAATGGGAGTAGAAAATAGAAAGTATAGGGGAAGAAGAAACATCTGTGCATAAATGTTAAATATTGTGAAAAATAATTTTGAAATGTATGCTGGGGAAATGGATTGTAGAAGAGGCTATTAATTGATTTCAATAGTGCTCATACTAGATAATCAATAAAACTATGTAAGGTACTGATGTAAAAGTTATATCAGAACAGAAAACACAAATTTTAGATACCAAAATAATATGAGGAGAGCAAAAATACTGACCACATAATGAATGATTTTATCTGCTTTGTTAGAATATATATTCATAAAACTGTGAATATATGAAATATACATAGACATATTTAGGAAGACATATTATTAGGTAACCATGACAGAAATAAATTAATTATATCAAAAACTATAATGGGCCTAACTATTTGATTAAAAGAAATACAGATTTTCTGTTTCACCAACAAAGCCAAATCCAACTCAATGCTGTAACAAAGGAAAACACATAAAACTAAAAGAATCCAAAACAAAAGAAAGGAAGGAGAATGATTACTAGGCACATCCAAAGAAAATAATGGTGCTGATCTTGATATCTGACAAAAGGTATTTTTTGTCTTTAGGTTTTGACAGTTTAATCTATTCCAGTGTAAATCTCTGAGTTTACCCTGCTAAGAGCTGGTTGAGCTTCTTGCACTTTCATATTCATGTATCTCATAAGACTTGGGAAGTTTTTGTCTATTATTTCTTCAAATCTATTTTCTATCCTTTTATAGCTCTCTTTGCCTCTGAAACTAAGATGTGTGTGTTTGTGTGCTTTATGGGTCTCACAGTTTCATTGAAGTCTGTTCATTTTTCTTCATTCTTTTTTCTTTATTCTCCCCAGGCTGGATAATTTTAATGGTCTTATCTTCAGTTTTGTTGATCTTTTTTGCTGCCTCCTCCAATCTGTTTTGGGCCCCTCTTGAATTTTTCATTTCAGCTATTGTACTTTCCAGCAGCAGAATTTCCCTTTGTTTGCTGTTTATAATAGCTATATGATAGTTCAAAAACTCATTTTGTTTATATATATTTCCCTTATTTACTTTAGTTCTTCAACCATTGATCCTAAGATTTTTGACTAGTAGTTAAAGCAACTAGAACTCCTCCAGGATAGTTTATGGTGAATTCTGTTTTTTTTCCTGTGACTGTACAATATATTTCTGTCTTCTGTGTTTTGTAATATTTTGTTATGAACTGGACACTGTTAGTATTACATTGTGGTCACTCTTAAAATCTGGTTCTTCCACTCCATTTTTTTTTTAATTTTATTAATTAAATTTTTTCTGTGAGAGAAGTTTTTTGTTAAGACTTCAGATTTTAGAGACTTTGTTAGAAAAATACAGAGACCCTATATCACCTTATTATTAACAGCATGCTAATATATATACATATATATTATTAATATATATACATATATATATATTTGCTATGATTCATGAAAAATATTTTTATAATTGTACTATTAACTTGCCATTTGTTTGCAACAGAGCTTACTGTGTTGTACCATCTTGTTTTTAACTTTACTTAATTTTATTCTAGTAACATACATGTGGCTTAGAATTTTTCCCTTTTAACCACATTCACATAGATAATTTAGTGCTGCCAATTACATTCACCACCATCAGTAACCAAAACTTTCCAATCAACTCAAATAGAAATCCTGTACAATTTAAGCATTGAATCCTCATTCCCTACCCCCAACACAGCCCCTGGTAACCTACATTCTTTTTTTTTTTTTAATTTATTTTAAATGTAACAACATACAAACATGAACATTCTTACCAAGTGATTATTCCATTCTTGGCATATAATCAATAACTCACAATATCATCACATAGTTGTATATTCATCATCATGATCATTTCTTAGAACATTTGCATCAATTCAGAAAAAGAAATAAAAAGAAAATAGAAAAAAATTCATACCCCCTACCCCTCCCTTTCATTGATCACTAGCATTTCAATCTACTAAATTTAACACTTGCTCCCCCTATTATTTATTTTTAATCCATATGTTTTACTCATCTGTCCATAAGGTAGATAAAAGGAGCATTAGACACAAGGTTTTCACAGTCACAGTGCAAAAGCTATATCATAATACAATCATCTTCAAGAAACATGTCTACTGGAACACAGTTCTACATTATCAGGCACTTCCCTTCAGCCTCTCCATTATATCTTAACTAAAAAGGTGATATCTATATTATGTTCAAGAATAACCTCCAGGATAACCTCTCAACTCTGTTTGAAATCTCTCAGTCATTGACACTTTATTTTGTCTCATTTCTCTCTTCCCCTTTTTGGTCGAGAAGCTTTTCTCAATCCCTTGATGCTGAGTCCCAGCTCATTCTAGGATTTCTGTCCCATGTTGCCAGGAAGGTTTACACCCCTGGGAGTCATATCACATATAGAGAGGCAGTGAGTTTGTTTATCATGTTGTCTGAGAGAGAAAGGCCACATATGAGCAACAAAAGAGGTTCTCTGGGGGTGACTTTTAGACCTAATTTTAAAATAGGCTTAGTCTATCCTTTGCAGGGATAAGTTTCATATGAACAACCCCCAAGATTGAGGGCTGTGTTAGTTAGTCAGTTGTCAACTTGGCCAGGTGAGCATACTTAGTCTTGTTGCTGCAGACATAACCTCATCTGTTGCCAATTACATCTGCAGTCAGCTAGGAGGTGTTTCTGCTGCAATGAGTGACGTTTGACTTAATTGGCTGGTGCTTAAATGAGAGAGTGCAATGTAGCACAGCTTAGCAGCTTGGCATTCCTCATCTCAACACTTGCAGCTCAGCCCAGGCCTTTGGAGATGCAGAAAGAAGTCACCCTGGGGAAAGTTGTTGGGACCCAGGGGCCTGGAGAGAAGACCAGCAGAGACCATCCTGTGCCTTCCACCTAAGAAAGAACCTCAGTGGAAAGTTAGCTGCCTTTCCTCTGAAGAACTAACAAAATAAATCCCCTTTTATTAAAAGCCAATCCATCTCTGGTGTGTTGCATTCCGGCAGCTAGCAAACTAGAACAAGGGCTCAGCCTATTGCTTTATTGCCCCCACTGCTTGTGAGAATATCAGGAATTCTCCACATGAGGAAGTTGAATTTTCCTCCTTTCTCACCATTCCCCCAAGGGGACTTTTCAAATACTTTTTAAATCACTGTTCAGATCACTCTTGGATTTATCGGGGCATCACTCTGTAGAAACCTACAAAATCTCACACCCTGTTCAAGGTTCCATGTACTTATGGTGCTCAGTTAAACTGTCCACACAAGATATATTAGGAAATGCACTAGCCAAAATATAAATTTTGTACCAAATAAAATTTTTTGCTTTAGTCTCACATATAAGTTAAAGTTTTAAAATATGAGTTACTATCTATTTTCAACACCCTGCAGTATTGACATTCCTTTGTTCTTCCTCATTTTTAAATTTGTACATTTAGTCACTATCATCATACACTCTAGGCATTCCTAGATTATACCATCTCAGTCTTTATCATCTATCTTTCCTTCTGATTTCATTTATACCCCCAGCTCACCTCCCTCTATCATTCTCATATTCAGCTTCATTCAGTGTACTAACATTATTGTATTACAGTTAGGTAGTATTGTGCTATCCATTTCTGAACTTTTACAATCAGTCCTTTTGTACGATCTGTATCCC
Organism: Tamandua tetradactyla; assembly: GCF_023851605.1. Taxonomy (NCBI): domain Eukaryota; kingdom Metazoa; phylum Chordata; class Mammalia; order Pilosa; family Myrmecophagidae; genus Tamandua; species Tamandua tetradactyla. The sequence continues at coordinate 83,214,477 of NC_135331.1, read as the reverse complement.
TTTAGCTCTGATTACCCAATATCTACCCTATTTCTATCTCCTGATGACATCTGTTCTTAACTGAAATTCTCCAAGTTCATTCACTAATGTTAGTTCATATCAAATACAGTATTTGTCCTTTTGTTTCTGGCTAATCTCATTCAGCATAATGTCCTTAAGGTCCATTCATGTTGTTACATGCTTCACAACTTTATTCTGTCTTACAGCTGCATAATATTCCATTGTATGTATATACCACAGCTTATTTAGCCACTTTTCTGTTGATGGACATTTGGGCTTTTCCATCTCTTGGCAATTGTAAATAATGCTGCTATGAACATTGGAGGCAAATGTCCGTTTTTGTCCTTGCCCTCATGTCCTCTAAGTCAATACCTATCATTGGTATTGCCAGATCATATGGCAATTCTATACTTAGCTTCCTGAGGAGCCGCCAAACTGCCTTCTTCAGTAGTTGTACCATTTGACATTCCACCAAAAGTTGATAAGTGTACCTCTTTCTCCACATCCACTCCAGCACTTGTTTTCTGTTTTATTCATAATGACCATTCTGTGGGTATGAGATGATATCTCATTGTGGTTTTGATTTGCATTTCCCTAATAGCCAGGGAAGTTGAACATCTTTTCATGTGCCTTTTGGCCATTTGAATTTCCTCCTCTGAGAAGTGTCTGTTCATGTCTTTCGCCCATTTTGTAATTGGGTTGTGTTTTTGTTGTTGAGTTGAACAATCTCTTTATATATTCTTGACCTTTATCTGATATAGTGTTTCCAAATATTGTCTCCCATTGTGTAGGCTGCCTTTTTACTTTCTTGATGAAGTTATTTGATGCACAAAAGTATTTAATTTTGAGGAGTTACCATTTACTTCTTTCTTTCTTCAATGCTCATGCTTTGAGTGTAAGATCTAGAAAACTGCCTCCTATTATAAGATTTATAAGAAATTTCCCTACATTTTCTTCTAAAACTTTTATAGTCTTAGACTAGAATGGTCTTTGATCCATTTTGAGTTAATTTTTGTATAGGGTGTGAGATATGGATCCTCTTTCATCCTTTTACATGTGACTATCCAGTTCTCTAGGCACCATTTATTGAAGAGACTGTTCTGTCCCAGGTGAGTTGGCTTCTCTGCCTTATCAAAGATCAATTGTCCATAGATGAAAGGGTCTATATCTGAGCAGTCTATTCGATTCCATTGGTCAGTATATCTATCTTTATGCCAGTACCATGCTGTTTTAGGCAACTTGAACTTCATAATATGCATTAAAGTCAAGTAGTGTGAGACCTCTCAATTCATTTTTCCTTCTCAAGATACTTTTAGGTATTCAGAGCACCCTGCCCTACCAGATAAATTTGGTTACTGGTTTGTCTATTTCTGCAAAGCAAGTTTTTGGGATTTTAATTGGTATTACATTGAATCTATGAATCAATTTAGGTAGAATTGACATCTTAACTATATTTAGTCTTCCAATCCATGAATATGTATACCCTTCCATTTATTTAGGTCTTCTGTGATTTCTGTTAGCAATTTCTTGTAGTTTACTTTGTATAGGTCTTTTGTATCCTTAGTTAAATTTATTCCTAGATATTTTATTCTTTTGGTTGCAATTATAAATGGAATTTTTTTCTGGATTTCCCCCTCAGATTGTTCATTACTAGTGTATAGAAACACTACAGATTTTTGAGTGTTGATCCTGTAACCTGCGACTTTGCTGTATTCATTTATTAGCTCTAGTAGTTTTGCTGTGGATTTTTCAGGGTTTTCATTGTATAGTATCATATCATCTGCAAGAGTTTTACTTCTTTCTTTGAAATTTTGATAACTTGTATTTCTTTCTCTTGTCTAGTTGTTGTGGTTAGAACTTCCAACACAATGTTGAATAACAATGGTGATAGTGGATATCCTTGTCTTGTTCCTGTTCTTAGGGGGAATGTTTTCAGTTTTTCCTCATTGAGGATGATGTTAGCTGTGGGTTTTTCATCTATCCCTTTATCAAGTTGAGGAAGTTCCCTTCTATTCCTATCCTTTGAAGGGGGTTCAACAAGAAAGGATGTTGAATTTTGTCAAATGTCTTTTCTGTATCAATCTAGATGATCATGTGTTTTTTCTACTTTGATTTATTGGTATGTAACCAATATTCTTGACTCTGACTCTGCATTTTCTTATTCTAATTATATCAGTAACAACATACAATATTTGTCCCTTTATATCTGGCTTATTTCACTCTACATGATATCTTCAAGGTTCTTCCATGCTGTCTCACATATCATGACTTCATTACTTTGCAATGCTGAATGATATTCCATTGGATGTATATATCATATTTTGTTTCTCTATTCATTGATTGGTGGATGCTTGGGTTGCTTCTATCTTTTGACAATTGTGAATAAAACCTCTATGAACACTGGTGTGCAAATATCTTTTCAAGTCCCTACTTTCAATTATTTTGGGTATATACCTAGTTGTGGTATGGCAAGGTCATATGGTATTTCTTTATGCAGCATTCTGAGGAATTGTCGAACTGCCTTCCAAAGCAGCTGACCATTTTACCTTGCCATCAGCAATGAATGGGTATTCCTGTTTCTTTGCATCCTCTTCAATACTTTTTTTTTCCATTTCTTTAAAAGCAACCATTCCAAAAGGTGTGAACTGGTATCTAATTGTGTTTTTAAATTGCATTTCCCTGATAGCTTAGGAAGTTGACGTTTTTTCATGTGCTTCCTGGTCATTCGTATGTCTCCTTTGGAGTGATGTCTGTTCAAGTCTTTGCCCATTTTTTAATTAGGTTGTTTATCATTCTGTTGTTAAGTTGAAAGATTTCTTTATTCTGGATATTGATCCTTTATCATTGGATATGTGGTTTCACAATATTTTCTCCCATCATATATGTTGTCATTTTACTTGCATGATAAAGTCCTTTGAAGAACAAAAACTTGAAATCTTGATGAGGTCCCATTTATCAATTTTTTCTTCTGTTGCTTGTGCTTTAGGCATAAAGTCTAAGAAACTATTGCCTAACACAAGGCCCTGAAGATGCTTCCCTGCATTTTCTTCTAGGAATCTGATAGCTGTAGCTTATATTAAAGTCTTTGGTCACTTTTGAGTTGGTTTTCATATATGATATGAGGTAAGGATCTTCCTTTTCTTTTTTTTAACAAATGGAAATCCAGTTCTCCCAGCACTATTTCTTGAAGATAATTCTTTCTCAGTTGAGTGACATTTGCCATCTTGTTCAAAATTAGTTAGCTATAAATGTGGCAGTTGATTTCAGAGCACTCATTTCTCTCCCTTTCGTCTATATGTCTGTCCTTGTGCCAGTACCATGGTGTTTTGATTACTGTGACTTTGTAATAAGTTTCAAGATCAGTAAGTGTGAGTCTTCCAACATCATTCTTCTTTTTCAAGGCTTCTTGAGAAATTCAGGACCCCTTGCACTTCCATATAAATTTAATGATTGGTTTTTCCATTTCTGCAAAGAAAGTTGTTAGAATTTTGATTGAGATTGGATTGAATCTATAACTTGCTTTGGGTATGTGCCAATTTGAGATGATTGTGTAGCCCAGAAAAGCCATGTTATTTAATCCTCATTCAATATTGTTTGTTAACATCTATTTTATTAAATTGTTTCTCTGGAGATGTGACCTACCCAATTTTAGGTGGGACCTTTTGATTAGGTTGTTTCCATGGAGTTTGCATCTCCACCCATTCAAGGTGGGTCACTTACTTTAGCCTTTTTAGAGGGAGTCATTTTGGAGATAGCTTCAGAGCACCCACAGCCAGAGGTCTTTGGTGATAAAGAAGGAAGATGGCCCCAGGGATGTCCTTTGAAAGGAGAAGCCTGGATAGAAAGCTAACAAATAATCACTTCACGTCTTTCCAGCTGACGGAGGTGCTCCAAACCCATTGACCTTCCTTGAGTCAATGTATTTTTTCTGGATGCCTTAGTTTGACCATTTTAATGACCTTAGGACTATAAACTTGTAATGTAAATAAATTCCCTTTATAAAAACCAACCTATTTCTGGCATATTGCATTCTGGCAGTTTTAGAAAACTAATACAAATATTTTGTTTAAGTTTGACATCTTATTATTTAGTCTTCCAATCCATGAACATGGAACATCCTTCCATTTATGTCGGTCTTCTTCTCTTGTTCCTGCTCTTAAAGGGAAAGCTTCCAGTCTTTAATCCTTGCATATGATGTTGACTGTGGGTTTTTCAAGCAGGAATGCTGAATTTTTGTCAAATGCTTTTTCCTTTGTCAATTGAGATGATTACGTGTTTTCCCTTTTGTTTTGTTAATGTGGTACATTACATTAAATGATTTTCTTATGTTGAGTCACCTTTGCTTACCTTGGATAAATACCACTTGACAATGGTGTATAATTTTTAATGCTGTTAAATGTGATTTGCTATAATTTTGTTAGGATTTTTGCATCTATATTCATAACAGAAATTATTGTGCAATTTTCTTTTCTTGTAATATGTATTTTTTCTGGCATTAGTATTACTGGGTTTTTTGGCCTAAAATAATGAGTTAGGGTGCTTTCCATTCTGTTCAATTTTTTGGAAGTGTTGAGGATTGGTAATAATTCTTCTTGGGATGATGGTGGAATTTCCCTGGAAAGTCATCTGGTCCTGGGCTTTTATTTCTTGTAAGGTTTTCTATGACTGGTTCCTTTTATTTCTTCTAGAGTAAGATAGGATTTTTGTGTGTTTCTAGGAATTTGTCTATTTCATCTAGGTTGTCTAATTTTTTGGCATCCAGTTGTTCATAATATTCTCTTGTGATCCTTTTTAACTTCTATGAGGTCAGTAATGATGTCCTCCAGCTCAGTTCTGATTTCATTTATTTGAGTCTTCTCCCTTTTTTTCTTTGAAAGTCTATCTAAAAGTTAGCCAATCTTTGGTTTTATTGATTCTTTCTATTTTTTGTTGTCTACTTCACTTATTTATGCTCTAATCTTTTAATTTTTTCCTTCTGCTTGCTTTGCATTTAGTCTGTTATTCATTTTTATTGTTCCTTCAGGCATGCAATAAGATCTTTGCTTTAAACCTTTTCTTTTTTTTAAGGTAAGCATTTTGGGCTACAAATTTTCCTCTCAACACTGCCTTCACTGCATCCCATAAGTTTGTGCATGTTATGTTCTTGTTGTCTTTGAACTCAAGATATTTACTGATTTCCATCATAATTTATTCTTGGAACTTTGATTCTTTAGGGGTGTGATATTTAACTTCAGAATATTTGTGGATGCTGTGTTTTCTGCCTATTACTGATTTCAACTACTTTCCACTGTGGTGAGACAAGATTCTTTGTATAATTTCAATCTTTTAAAATTTATTGAGGCTTGTTTTGTGACCTAACATATGGTTTTTCATTGAGAATGATCCATGTGCACTTCAGAAGAATGTATATCCTACTATTTTGAGGTGCAATGCTCTGTATATGTCTGTTGAGTCTAGTTAATTTGTCATAGTATTCAAGTTTTCTGCTTCCTTATTGATCTTCTGCCTGGATGTTCTATCAATAGTTGAAGTTTCCAACTATTATTTTAGAGGTGTCTATTTCTCCTTTCAGTTTCACAAGTGTTTGTTTCATATATTTTGGAGTACCATCATTAGGTGCATAAATATTTGAGTATTATTTCTTCTTATATTAATATATTCCATATTAATTCCATATATTAATATATAGTGACCTTCATAATATATTATGAAGTACATAAATATTTGAATATTACTTCTTCTTATATTAATAAATTCTATATTATATATTCTATATATTAATATATAGTGACCTTCTTTGTTTCTTATAATGGCTTTTGAATTAACATCTACTTTGTCCAAAATTAGTATAACTACCCCAATACTTTTTGGTTACTATTTGCATGAATTATCTTTTCCCATTCTTTCACTATAAACCTATTCATACTTTGAGTTTAAAGTGAGTCCTTTGTAAATAGCATATAGTTGGATCATGCTTTTTAAAATCCATCTGCCAATCTGTGCCATTTGATTATGGAATTTACTACATTAGCATTCAGTGTTTTTACTGTAAAGGCAATACTTGCTCCAGTCATTCTGTCCTTTGGTTTTTGTATGTCATGTCTTTTTTTGCCTCTCTTTTTCTGTATTGTAGCCTCCTTTTCTGTAGGTTACCTTTTGTGTTGTATCTGACTAGTCCCATTCTTCTTTCAGGTTATGTATAATTTTTGAATATTCGCTTTAGGCTTACCCTGCGATTGTTTCACCTCTAAGAGAGAGTATACTTTTATCTACTCTTTCTCCAGGAATCTTAATCTTTTTAGTTTGTCTTTATGAAGAATTTTCTCCTCAGCTCCCATGATTTATTTCAACTCTCTCTCTCTCTCACCCATTGCTCCTTTTCATTACACTTTTCAGTTCTGAGATCCAGCCTGTCTTATGGCAGTTAAATCCCCCCTGTTTTTAGCCCATTAAGTCTTTTCTGCTTCCTGTTTCTTCTCCCTTAGGGTACCCTGCCCCTGGGACCCAGATAGAATCAATCCAGAAAGGTCCATTTTGCATTTAAGTGATCCAGCAAGCAGAGACTGGATTGCATTTATGCACATTTTGCCAACAGTTAGATGTTCTGTCTTTTCCCCGGGTCTCTATGGACTTGGGGTCCTATGCCTGGATATATATGGATTTGAACTTGCTGCTGAGAGTGGTTCTATGTTCTACATATGTGGCAGAAGGGACCCATGCCATGTGGCCTCTGTGTGACTCTAAGGCAAATGGTACCCAGTGAGGGGGAGAGGTCCAGAGTGGTGTGTTCAAGATGTGAATCTTCTTTGAGTCAACATTTGTGAAGTCTTTCTCCTGTCTAAACCATACTTTAGAGTTCCAAGAAAGTGTGATTTGTTCTTTTCTTAGCTGATTCTGAGAGGAGAATTTTCCAGAGTACATATTATTTTGCCATGTTGATGATATAACTTTCCAACTCTATTTTTTGATATTTTCTCAGGATTTCATCAGACCCCAAAAGAGTAAAATGAAGGGAAAAAACATGTACTGCTTACTGAAATTGCCATATAATGCTGGTAAGGAACTATTTTTTCCTAGACAGCCAAACTTGGGCCATTGTCTGTGCTAGTCCTTCAGGATTCAACAGATAAAAAGAAAAGGTATAAAAAGGAAGAGAAAAGAAAGGATGAAGAAGAAAAGAGAAAACACAAAACAATGAAACTCTCCTCCAAATCTCATGTTAGATGTGAGTGGGAAGCTGGAAGCTACTGCTAAGAAGGTTAAAAATGAGTTTAGCATCTGTGCTGTGTACTCAGAGACCTGATAGGCTCACCTTGAAACCACAACATTTTGGAAGGTTTCCTTTGCCAGTCCTGACCTGTACTAACCTTCTCCTAAAATCCAGGCCACAGATAGAACAGTCTTCACTGTGAAGGTGATAAATGAGGAACAGTTTCTGGTTTGTGCATGCTGTCACTTACAAAAGCTTGAAAACTTGGAAGCTTCTTCCAGTCCAGCGGTTATTCAAAATGTCCAATCCGGTTCTAGGGTTACTGTCTAGATAATTCCAATCTCTTTTCTGAGGTCACTCTTTTTTTTCTGGTGTAGGGAGTGATTATTAGAACTTCTTATGTTGTCTTTTTTTTTTCATCTGCTCTTGAGTAGGCTCTGACAAAATTCATTATCTATTCATGCTAAAAAATCTAATTAAAATGATAACTAATTGAGATTTGCTTTGTTAGCTCTGGACTACCAGCATAATTACAAGTATGATAGGAATAAATAATTTAATATAAGATTTACAGCTTGGACAAATGTGGGAGGAATGAGAGTGTGAAGTCTGAAGAAGAACTACAGAAGTAGTTATTAGTGGCTGTATTCTGGAACACTGGGGTGGGAGAAAGCAGACCACAAAGGGCTTCATTTAGTTATTATACGCTCCTGAGAATATGGAAATAAGCTCCTGAGAATACGGATTCCTCTTCACTCTGCATTCCAAATCTTGTGGGACTTTCTATCTTTGGCAAATCCTAACCTGGGAAACCAATCAGAAAAGTTGGTTCAGAGAAAAATTTTCTCAGTCTGAGATGATAGAGTGCTGGTGACAATTTAGCATACTTACTTTAGGAAAAGACATTTCTCCTGTTTCTATGACTTCTCTAAAGTTAAAGTTGATGTCTGGTTACTATACACCTAGTTAACCTATGAGTTTCTTTCCATTATATATATTTTTTTTTTAATTTTTTTTATTAATCAAAAAAAAGAAAAGAAATTAACACAACATTTAGAAATCATTCCATTCTACACATGCACTCAGTAATTCTTAGTATCATCACATAGATGTATGATCATCATTTCTTAGTACATTTGCATCAATTTAGGAAAAGAACTAGCAAAACAGCAGAAAAAGATATAGAATGTTAATATAGAGAAGAGAATTAAAATAATAATACTAATAATATATATATATATATAAAAAGGAAGAAGAAAAAAAAACAAAAACCAAAGATACAAACATACAAACAAACAAACAAAAAAACATATTTCAGGTGCAGCTTCATTCAGTGCTCCAACCTAGTTACATTACACTTAGGTATTATTGTGCTGTCCATTCTTGAGTTTTTGTATCTAGTCCTGTTGCACAGTCTGTATCCCTTCAGCTCCAATTACCCACTATCTTACCCCGTTTCTAACTCCTGCTGGTCTCCGTTACCAATGATATATTCCAAGCTGATTCTCGAATGTCAGTTCACATCAGTGGGACCATACAGTATTTGTCCTTTAGTTTTGGGCTAGACTCACTCAGCATATTGTTCTCTAGTTCCATCCATGTTATTACATGCTTCACAAGCTTAGTCCGTCTTAAAGCTGCATAATATTCCATCGTAGGCATACGCCACAGTTTGTTTAGCCACCCATCTGCCGATGGACATTTTGGCTGTTTCCATCTCTTTGCAATTGTAGATAATGCTGCTATAAACACTGGTGTGCAAATGTCCGTCCGTGTCTTTGCCCTTAAGTCCTTTGAGTAGATACCCAGCAGTGGTATTGCTGGGTCGTAATCCATTCTGCCATTCTATGTCTTTTGATTGTGAAATTCAATCCATTAACTTTTAGTGTTATTACTGTTTGGATAATATTTTCCTCTACCATTTTGGCTTTTGTATTATATATATCATATCTGATTTTCCTTCTTTCTACACTTTACTACATACCTCTCTCTTCTGTCTTTTCATATCTGACTCTAGTGCTCCCTTTAGTATTTCTTGCAGAGCTGGTCTCTTGGTCACAAATTCTCTCAGTGACTTTTTGTCTATAAATGTTTTAATTTCTCCTTCATTTTTGAAGGACAATTTTGCTGGATATAGGAGTCTTGGTTGGCAGTTTTTCTCTTTTAGTAATTTAAATATATCATCCCACTGTCTTCTAGCTTCCATGGTTTCTGCTGAGAAATCTACACATAGTCTTATTGGGTTTCCCTTGTATGTGACAGATTGTTTTTCTCTTGCTGATTTCAAGCTCCTCTCTTTCTCTTTGATCTATGACATTCTAACTAGTAAATGTCTTGGAGAATGCCTATTTGGGTCTATTCTCTTTGGGGTGCGCTGCACTTCTTGGATCTATAAATTTAGGTCTTTCATAAGAGTTGGGAAATTTTCAGTGATAATTTCTTCCATTAGTTTTTCTCCTCCTTTTCCCTTCTCTTCTCCTTCTGGGACACCCACAACACGTATATTTGTGCGCTTCATATTGTCATTCAGTTCCCTGATCCCCTGCTCAAGTTTTTCCATTCTTTTCCCTATAGTTTCTGTTTCTTTTTGGAATTCAGATGTTCCATCCTCCAGTTCACTAATTGTAGCTTCTGTCTCTTTAAATCTACCATTGTAGGTATCCATTGTTTTTTCCATTTTTTCTTCTTTGTCCTTCACTCCCATAAGTTCTGTGATTTGTTTTTTCAGATTTTCTATTTCTTCTTTTTGTTCAGCCCATGTCTTCTTCATGTCCTCCCTCAATTTATTGATTTGGTTTTTGAAGAGTTTTTCCATTTCTGTTCATATATTCAGCATTAGTTGTCTCAGCTCCTGTATCTCATTTGAACTATTGGTTTGTTCCTTTGACTGGGCCATATCTTCAATTTTCCAAGCGTCATCCATTATTTTCTGCTGGTGTCTGGGCATTTGATCAGATTTCCCTGGGTGTGAGACCCAGCTGGTTGAAAGGTTTTTCTGTGAAATCTCTGGGCTCTGTTTTTCTTTTCCTGCCCAGTAGGTGGCGCTCCTGGCGCTCGTCTGTCTGTGGGGCACTCGGCCCGGGAAACCACGGTGGAGGCGGGGGTCGCTGGCCGCCGCGGCTTGGGGGAGTGCCAGTCCAAATTGCCCAGCTGGCCCGAGACGCCAAGAGTGATGGGAGGGACCCGCTATCCAACGTTCCCAGTCAGACCGGAGAGCCACGTGCGTGGAGGGGACCCCAGTCGCCAGCCGCCCCGGCCGGGAAAACGTGCGCCCCTCGGGTATCTCACCACAGCGGATTCTCCCTGCTCGTTCAGCTGTTCCAGAATGGGGTACGCTGTCTTTTTGGTCTCTGTCGTGACTCCGGGAGCTGTTTCGTATTGTTTCTGTTTCTTTAGTTGCTTTTCTGGAGGAGGAACTAAGACCCGCGCGTCTTACTAAGCCGCCATCTTCTCCGGAAGTCCCTCCATTATATTTTTATCTCTTGACCCTGTCTTTATATGCTTGGTCCATTTTGATTTAAGGACAGACAATTATATAAGCATTTAAAATGTTCAGAGTGATGTCATCCTTCTCCAAAGAGAATTTACTTTTTCTTCTGCAGGTAGCTAGAGACAAAACACCTTAGTTCTGACTAATATGGAACTGACTGGTATAAGGCTCATAGATATGTAAAAAGATACAGCCACTTTGGAACAGTACTTAAAAAGGTAAACAGTGCTAACAAGTTAAAAAATATCCTATTTATGACCCAGCCATTCATCTTCTCAGTATCTACACAGAGAAATGAAACAATTTGCTTATATGAAGGCTTTTACCTGAATATTTATAGGATCTTTATTCAAAATTGTGAAAACTCCATGAAACAATCTGTCATAGGGTGAAACAGAGAAATTATAATTTATTGAAAAAATGGAACTAATGAAAAGGAACAAACTACTGAAAGAAGCAACTTTATGGATGAGTATCAAAATTCATTGCTAAATAAAAAAAGCAGAACCCCCAAATACACATTACAGGTTACATTTATAAAAAGTTCAAGAAAATTCAAACTAATGTATTGTGACAAAACAGATCAGTAGTTGCCTGAATCTGAAGTTAGAGGGCATGAAGAACTGCAAAGAAATGTGGAGAATTATGGAGGGGGTGATGGAAGTATTCCATTCACGAGGATCTTTACTCCATTTCCCCACTTCATATAGACAACTTATTACATATACATAAAGAACTTTAAACCTGAAAGTTGCAGGTGTTTTAAAAATATTATAATTAAACATTGAAAAGCATTAATGGGAGAAGAGATTACAAAGGCCAAGAGTAAGAATTGTCTGCAGAAACTACTGTTGCAAAACCTCTAACTTCCAGTTATTGATTCTTGTAAAATATATGTAATGTAATACACTAATAAAATATAGTGCATGTATAAGCCTCTTATCCTAAGATATTATAATATCATGGTAAATGATTGGAAATGTCTCCAAAATTAAATTACTGCAAACTTTCTTTCATTAATCTTTTAAACAAGTCTTCTTTGATTAAAGCCTATTCTCTGTTATTGCAATATAATTGCATTTCTTCTTACATGCAGTTAAGCCTTCTATTAAATTTCCCTTAGAATTTGACTCCAGGATTCCTAGGGTCTTTTTAATTTTAGCTCCAAACTCTTTTTTTTTCATTTAAAAATATTTTTATTGAGAATTCTTCACACAATATAGTTCATCCATGGTATACAAACCATAGCTCACAATATCATCACATAGCTGTGTTTTCATCATCATGATCATTTTTAGAACATTTGCCTAACTTCAGAAAAAGAAAGAAAAAATCTTGCATCCTATAACCCTTACCCTCCTCTCAATGACCACCAGTATGTCTATCTATCCAATTTTTTTTTTACCAATTATTCCCCTATCATTTCTTGATTTATTTTTCCTCAATTTTTGTTTTACCTATCTGCCCATAGCCTCGATAGAAGAAGCATCAGACACAAGGTTTTCACAATCACACAGTCACATTATAAAAGCTATATCAATATAAAATCTTCTTCAAGAACTTCCAAGCTACTGGAACACAGATCAACAGTTTCAGGTACTTCTCTGTTACCACTTCAATTCACCATGAACTAAAATGGAATATCTACAGAACGTATAAAATAACCCGCAGGTTAACCTTTCAAATCTGTATGAAATCTCTCAGCCACTGAAACTTTATTTTGTCTCACTTCTCTCTATATTTCCTCCTTTCTCCCTAGTCCCACAAGGGGACTTTGCAAATCCTTTTTTTACTTTCTGCTAAAGTTACTCTGGGATACAGCAGAGCATCACATTAACCTGTACAAACCTGTACAACAAGATGCCATTCACTCTTCAAGATTCCATGTAATTATGGTGTTCAAATAAACTCACCATATAAGTTAAATTAGGTAATGCAGTACATGAAATATAAATTTTGCACCAAATAAACAACTCTCTCTCTCTTTGGTCTCACACAAAAATTGAAGTTTTAAAATGTCAACCATATAATCCTTTACCCTGTATTCTAGCTTACCTTAGTTCTATCTGATCAGCTTAATTTTTACCTCCTGTCAATGTCTGATCATTTTTTCAAGTTTACTTTAACTATTGTTGTATGGGTACTGCTGACTTTCACAGCTTTAGAGCTCTAACTCTGAGTCTCAAGTGTAACATAAATACCCAAAGTTTTGAGGAATTACCAAATTATAAACAAATCACTCAGTATCTCAAAATTAGAAATAACAGTTATAGCTCCAGAATAGATGTGACTGCTGTAAGAGCTTACAGTCTAGGACCCTAAACAATAGGACCCAAACTGTTAACCTATGCTCTCGACTTCAGGTCCCCAAATTTGTATATTGGAGTTAGTCCATATGAATGAGACATGATAATCTTTCACTTTTTGTTTCTGACATTTCATTCAACATACTGTTTGCAAGGTTCATTCACCTAGTTGCATGCCTCACAAATTCGTTCTTACTTGCAGCTGCTCAGTAGCCCATTGTATGTATATACCACAATTCCTCCTTCCATTCCTCAGCTGTACCCTTTGGTGGCCTCCTGAAACTTGCTCTGTTTTCCAGTAGCCTTGATTCTTGAAGATGATTGTATAATGATACAGCTTTTACAATGTGACTATGCGATTTTCTCTCCCTTTTTCTTTTATGCAATTCTCTAGTATAACTGCTTGCATACAGTTTATATGGTATCTTCATACAATAGTGGCCAAATTCCAATTAGCTTACCTGACTGGGCCCAGGTGGTCCTCTGGAAACTAGCTAGGGACTGAGAGGAGTTTCCTGGGACCTAGATAGCTCTTTTTATCAAAATATATCTCTTTCTGGGAGGATGGTCAGTCCTCCCAGCTAGAGTGCATATTTCAAGAATTTATTACCAAGGTCATGTAATGATCACCTTAGTTAAGCATAACAAACTCTACAACAATTTATTATCAAGGTCACACAATGGTAACTTCAGTTGAGTATAATAAACTCAACAATATATTACCAAAGTCATGTAATGGCCACATAAGTTGAGTAAAATAGACTCTACAAATTTAGTTTTTCCCTTTCACCTGTGTTGAACCAGCTTTGCATACATGGAATAAATTCCACTTGGTCATGATATACAATTCTTTAATGTGCTGCTGGATTCTATTTGCAAATACTTTGTTAAGAATTTTTGCATCTCTCTTCAATAAAGTGGTTGTTTTGTATTTTCTTTTCTTATAGTACCCTTGTCTGACGTGGTTAGTAGGTTGATGTTGGCTTCATAGAATGAGTTAAGCTATTTTCTTTTTTCTTCAATTTTTTTGGAAGAGTTTGAGCAGAATTGGTACTAATTATTTCTTGGATGTTAGGAACAATTCATATGTGAAGCTATCTGGTCCTGGACTTTCCTTTTTGGGGAGCTTCTTGATAACTGATACAATCTCTTTACTTGTGATTGATTTGTTAAGGTCATCTATTTTTCTGGAGTCGATGGAGGTTATTAATGTCTTTCTAAGAAGTTATTGATTTTATTTACAATGTTTAGTTTCTTAGCATATAGTTGCTCATAGTATCCTCCCATTACATCTCTTATTTCTGTGGGGTCAGTGGTTATGTCCCCTCTTCTGTTTCTGATTTTATTTATTTGTATCCTCTCTCTTTTTTTTGTCAACATAGCTATGTGTCCATTGATTTTATTAATTTTCTCAAAGAACTGTATTCTTGTTTTGTTGATATTCTCTATTGCTTTCATATTCTAAATTTCACATTTTTCCAATCTATTCTTTAATATTCCTTTCCTTTTTTATATTTTTTGTTTACATGGATATTTCTTTCCTTTTGTTTTTTTTGGGATTAGTTTACTGTTTGTCATGGTTAGGGACAGGTGTCAACTTGGCCAAGTTGTGGTACCTGTTCATCTGATTGGGCAAGCGCTGGCCTGTCTGTTGCAATGAGGACATTTCATAGGATTAGGTCATGATCACGTCAGCTACATCCACAGCTGATTCCGTTTGTAATCAGCCAAAGGAGAGTGTCTTCTGCAATTAGTGATGCTAAATCCAATCATGGGAAGCCTTTTAAGGAGGACTCAGAGGAGACAGGTTGCATTTCTGCTTTGGCTGGTGAGCCTCTCCTGTGGAGTTCATCCAGGCCATCCATTGGAGTCATCGGCTTCGGAGACTGCCTTGTGGATTTTGGACTCTGCATTCCTACGGTCACGTGAAACACTTTCATAAATTTTATATTTGCAAGTGTTCCCTGTTGATTCTGTTTCTCTAGAGAACCCTAACTAATACAATCCCACAAATCTATTGGATAAGAAACTGTTTATTCATTGTGCACAAAAATGAGATTTTCTTCTTCCTTCAGCTCATCTATTTTTCTCTGTTACAATTTTGAGATTCAGCATCTTCTAATGAGTTATTTCCCAAACTGTGCTACCTATTTCCTTCTCTAAAGGAAGCCAGTAAGTCATTAAAAACCAAACCAAACCAAAAAAAAAAAAAAAGTGTTGTATTAAACATAGTTTAACAGTTCTCTTTGGAGTTATCAAACAATTTAATATACTAATTTGCCTTCCAAAATTCCAAGAACAAGATATGATATTTCCAAAATTTGCTTGAATATGAATTACTGTTTCCTTTTTTTGTCACCTCTGTTATGAACTCTGAACAGTATCAGAAAATAGTTGGGAACATTGCCTTAAAAGTCAGCTAATATGTAACCTATCTTCTCATGAGCCTGTGACACAGATTTCAGCTGTAGAGTATGAAGACAAAAGGTAAGATGCTTGTTCCTTAATTCACATATTTAAAATATTTAAATATTTTAAAAATTTTAAAATAGAGATCTGATTCTATTAAATTCACCTTGTTAACTGCTCTGGTTACCAAGAGGGAAAGAAAAGTCCTAATGATCTTGTTAGAGGAGGAAATATGTCTTCTAAAGGAATGTAAATTCTCAAGTGTGGAAAGTACTAGCCAGGAGTCCCTACGGCTATGCCAGGGAATCAGCTTCCCCCCAAATAGGTGCTGTTTCTTTGTCTCTAATAAGGACAAAACTAGGTTATCCTTCCCTTCACATCTACAAGGAAATTTTATTGAAATTCATTGAAAAGAAATTGAAGAATGAATTAATTTACTATAATTAATTAATTACTGATTGCAATTGATGTATCTCTGTGTTACAAATTTTTGTGGTATGAGTCAGCAGATTTTGTTCTTGTCATTTGAGAGTGAACAGCATAAATACAGTATGGCACCAAGGATAAGCAGATTTATGAAAAACTTGAATGAATCTTCTTTTCTAATTCTTTAGAAAAACAATTAAATATTTACCTTACATGCAAGTTGATAAATAAAGGATTTTGGAACAGTGAGGAGCGGAGAAGGATGAGAAAATGACCAATATATAATGAGAAGAGTTATTACTGATGAAATCAACAAAATCTTTCCACCCCTGACATCATCAAATTTTCTATTTCAGTAGAACACCTCTATTTTAAAGTTGATGGTATCATAACCAACTTTTAAAATATTTGCCCCTGTATTTTCTTCCACTTTATTTCTCTACTTTCCATTCACTTACCACCTAATTCTCAAATTCTTAAATGACTGGACTGTTTCATCCTTTGGCTACCTACCAAACACACCTCAATTTTCTCTTATTCATTATATCCTTGATGAACACTAAGTGACTTTCCATACCAGGAGTACACATAGGAAGTTTCTCAAGATTTTAAATCTCAACTTTTCCCTTTGGGAACCTAGAATTGGTTTCTTCAGCCAAATGCTCCAAAAAGAAGGAATCCTATTTATACTATGGGGAAGAAAAAGTTAACGACTATTTTTGAATTATCTCATTTATTAAGGATCAGGTGGTGAATGTGTGTTGGGAAGCTTGATTAGAGAATGGGAGTTATTAATCCATTTGATCTTGCTTGCAATTTATAAAAAGAATTGACTGGCAAATGAAAAAGGAACACTTAAATCTTAGTCATAATGGGAAGAAGATAAACTGCAGTCTATATTAGTCCTGTATTGTTTTTCAAATAAAAAATGGTAAGTTTTGATATTTTTTTGTATGACTGTGAATGAGCTAGCCAGTAAACATTTATTTACTTACCACTCTTTTGGATTCCTACAGTAATGTCTAGATGGTTACAGAGGAGCCTAATGACATGGTTCCCACCTTCATGCAAATTGCTGAAAAACTGAGGATTAGGAATCACACTTGAAATGATAGCCAACCAAGAATAAATAATAGCAATGTGATAAATCCTAGGATTCTATATATTGATAGGATGAGTGCCTATGGGTAGGACAGGTACTAACAATTTTTGGGAAAGGCAATTCAAGAATAGTCTTAGAACAGGAGATCTTCTGAGCTGAATATGGAAATATGGAGTATAAAATTAGTCAAGTTTGCTCTCTTCCCAAATGGTACAATGAGACAAGAAGCCTTGTCATTGCCCCTTTCATGTCTTTGTTCCTCAAAGTATAGATAAAAGGGTGAAGCATAGGAGTCACCAAACTGTAGAAGAGGGACATGAATTTGTTCTTGTCCTGGGAGTTAGTGTTAGAGGGTAGCACATACATAATAATTACTGGCCCATAGAAGAGAGATACAACAATAACGTGAGAACTACATGTAGTAAAGGTCCCTCTGAGGACCTAATCTTCAACACAGTAGCTATGATGAATCCATAGGAAACAAGAATAAGTAACAAGGGACCCAGAGAATAGAATGCCCCCACAATGGAGAGCAAAGTTACACTGAACGTCGTGTCAACACATGACATTTTAATCATCACTGGGAGCTCACACAAAAAGTCATCTACCTTGTTGTCACCACAAAGTGGCAGTAGGGCTGTGAGGGATGACTGAAACAAGGAGTTAACCAAACCACTTAGCCATGCTATAGTCACTAGAAGCACACAGAGTTTTCGATGCATGATAGCTGGATATCTCAAGGGCCTGCATGTAGCAATATAACGATCCAGGGACATCACTGCTAAGAGGATGCATTCAGTGGGCTCAGGGAAGTGAAACACATAAAACTGGGCCACACAGCCCTCATAGCTAATAGACTTATCTGGCCCCCAGAGGTTCAGCAGCAGCTAAGGGATGGTGGTTGTAGTAAAACACAGGTCCAGGAAGGAGAGATTGGAAAGGAAGAAGTACATAGGTCTGTCAAGGTGAGGGTCTACTTTGGATACCACGATAATGGCGATGTTGCCCAACAATGTGAAGATATAAGCAACAAGGAGGATAATGAAGAGAGGCATTTCCAACCAGGGCTGGTCAGAGAAACCCAAGAGAATGAAGATCTTTGGAGTACTCACATTCCTGGTATTCATGACTGTCATTAGTCTTGCTGGTAGATTCAAATCAAAGTGAAGCTTTGTCTTTCAATATTTAATTTCTCTGACTGTTAATTTATCCAGTTCAGTAAAATTAAGTGAGTTATGAGGGGATTTTCAGTAAAGTGATTTGAGATTTGCAAGCATGAAAAAATGAGTTTAAATACCACAAATTATTTTTGCAGTGCCTGTAAAAGAGAGTCTCACAATTTTGCCAAGATATGCAATATGACAAATTTTGATGGAATAATGATTAGGTAAAGGGAATCCCACAAACTAATCTTTTTTAGGGAAAATAATAGAATGAAGGAATGAAAGATTTGAACAACTGCTAAGTCACCCATGCTGACTTACCATGTGTCCATTTCTGACATCCATAGTCTACTGGTCCTGACCAGTCCCTGGTTGTATTTATGAGTTGATTTGGGATAAATTCAGGATGAATTGCACTCTATGTGGATCTGTATGATTTGCATAGAAACAACAGCATATAGTGCTATTCCTTAGGCCAACTCTTTTTTTTAAAACTTTGTAAGAAAAGAAACATGCAGATGAAAGGAAATGAACCCCTGTAACATGTTTAATACTTGAAAAATAAGAAAAACAATAATTGAACTCACAACCTGGTGATAAGCCATTAGAGGTATCAATACTCATAAACGCATTATAGTATACATTAGTACATTAATACTGTGAGCTGTAACCTATCGCACATTTTAACTGTTATAATTATTTATTAATTTATTGTATTATTTCAATTATAAGGGTATGTTTGTGCTTTTATGATTTGAGTTATTATATAAAATATATTTCTTACTGTAAGTAATGATAAGAAGTTTGAAAAACACTGGTAGTTAGAAAAAATGAGAAAGATATGGAATGAGAAAAATCTCGATCCAATCCACCACTAATAAGTAATATATAAACCTTTTATCATTGCTTAAATATCCAGAATCTCCCTTATCTCCCTTGTTGTGTGCTGAGGATTAATTGGTCCAATGTGTGTGGCCACATTTTTCTAAGTGCAATGTTTATTGTGAATTATTTTCATGAAATACAGTTCATTGACTGTGAGCTTGCAACTTTTCATTTTTCTTCAGGTTGTATACAAATATTAGCAGTGTCCCTAATCCCCAATAAGAAGTCTCATAAGTATCACATTTTATTCCCTTTTATTTCCTTAAATTGCTCAGATCACAAAGCTTTGAATCTGATGTTAATGATTTCAAGATTTTGGGGTCAGTATACATACACTTTCATTGATGGAAATGCCTTTAGAGCAAACTGTACCCCAGATCATTTTTCAGAGACATGTTTTGATGTTTTAAACTATAATGATATTGTATTAATATGGAAAGGTTTTGATTTATTCACATATTTTTTAGTAATGCCCTATTGCATAAAAGAGTCATACATGCACAAGAGTATGCAAACAGATTAAATTAATCAAGCTAAAACAGATTAACCTTCCTTCCTCCCATAACACCTACCTTAAGTTAATGTTGATATCCAATAGTGATATTCCCCTTCTTCTAACCAAAAAGACATTGAACTTTTCTTTCCATCAGAATTCAGTGTTAAGTGGGGATAAGGATTGAATATGCCGTCTGTGTTCATCAGCTTCTGTCACGTCATCAGTCTTCAATACTTATGCATTTAATTTGAAGGAACATAAGTATTTTTAGAAGTGGAACCCTATTTTTCTCTAAAATAATAGTTAAGAAAGGGCTGTCACACTTTATACAAAACTGTGGGACTTTGTCGTCCATACAGATAATTAATCTCAGTGGAAATGTTTTGGCAAGAGATACTATAGAAGTTCCCTAACATATACACTACTTTCAACTTTCTTCTTGCTTCAATAAAAGGGAATTATGGGGGCTGTGAAAGTAGTAATTGCTATGCAGGAGACCCAGGTTTGATTCCCAGCCCATGCATTTAAAGAAAAGCAATTAAAAAAAAAAAAAACAAGCAAACAAAAAATAATAAAAAATTCACCAAATGGTGCTACAGTAATGGAATACTCACATGGAAAAAGAATGAAATGTAACCCCCACCATACAGCATACAAAAAACAATTATGAATGTTGGCATTTTCCATACTCTATTTAATGATAGACTCAAGAATAAAGGATTCTAGAAAACTCAATCTACTTCAACAGTTTATTAGAAAATTTCCTTGGATCACCAGGGAAAATTTAAGGCAAACATTTTTGGTGTCAGGATTCAATTTACTTTTATTTATATTTTTCTCATGATACTGTTTCTTGAGATTCCTGCAATATAAAGGCAGAACAATCCTAGTTCTGCATAAAGATAGAAGGGGCAATCCCTTTCCATATGATATTTAAGAAACTAAAAGGTTCTTGTCTTTGAATATTTTTTCCACAATAGCCTACCCAGTATAGATATTTTGCCTGACATAACATTGAAATTTCTTATTTGTTTCAAACAGCAAAAACATTGTGTTGAGATGAAACTAATACATATTAATGCTTATTCATTCATTCATTCATTCAATCAATGTTTGTTTATTGAGCCATGCCTGTGTTAAGGGACAGTCCCAACACAGCCTGTTGCATTTCCTTATAACCCACAGATAAACCCAAGATCATGATTGTGTTAGACTGTCTCCTAGGATGGGTCAATAAGTACGGGGCTCATTTCTTTCTCTGGACTGTTGTGAGGCCAAACACATCCCATAGCACATAGTGGCCTGGGGTTCACAGTTTTCTTCAACTCTCCAAACAGACCTGATTATCCATCTTGGAGTGATTTTGAGGACATGCCTGGTTCACTGTTGCCTCTGACTCATTATCTGGTTTTTGACACAGTCCCTCAGAGTAAGACCCATTCAAGTCCACAATGGGATAGCTTAGGCTTTTCTCTCAGGTCCCCAAAAATCAAGAGGTGACAATGGAGAGGTTGATTTCTACTTAAAACCCTATTTGTACTGAGATTCAGAATTTGAGCTCTGAAGCTATGAAAGGCAGCAATACCCCATACAGGAACTATTTAAAAAGTTGAAAAAGGGGTCTGAATTTGACTAGAGATATGAATGAAGCTGATCTCAATAAGACTGGGTAGATCAGAATACAGGGTAAAGGATGTTATCATCTGAATTTTTAAATTTCAACTTTGGGTGAGACCAAAGGGAGAGAAGTTTATTTGGTACAAAAGTTATACTTTGGGTAGCATGTTACCTAATTTAACTTGTATGGTCAGTTTAGTTAAAAATCGGAAGTACATAGAATCTTGAGTAGGGTATGAGATCTTGTTGGCTTGGCCAGGTTATGTGATGTTCCAGTATATCCCAGAGTAATTTGGGCAATGAATAAAGAAGTACTTTCGAAGTCCCCTTAGGGGACTGGGAAGAAAGGAGGAAATATTCAATAGCCCCATTTGGAGAATTTCAGATATTCTTGCAACAGTGGGGAACAACCAAATCAGTAGGCTGAGCCCTCAAACTTGGGGTTCACCCTTATGAAACTTATTCCTGCCAAGGATAAGCTAGGCCTACTTAAATTCATGCCTAAGAGTCACCTCCAGAGAACCTTTTTTGTTGTTCAGATGTGGTCTCTCTCTTTCTAAGCTAACTTGACAGGTGAACTCACTGCCCTCCCCTCTATGTGCGACATGACTCCCAGGGCTGTAAATCTCCCTGACAATGTGGAACAGAAAGTCCAGACCTGACATTTTGAAATTGAAAAAGCCTTCATGTCCAAAAGGGGGAAGAAAGAAATGAGACATAATAGTTTCAGTGGCTGAGAGTATTCAAACCGAGTTGAGAGGTTATCTTGGAGGTTATTCTTAAGCATTATATAAATATCTCTTTTAGTTTATGCTGTATTGGAGTGGCTGGAGGGAAGTACCTGAAAGTGTTGTGCTGTGTTCCACTAGCCTTGATTCTTGAAGATGATTATATAATGGTATAAATTTTACAGTGTGACTGTGTGATTGTGAAACCTTGTGTCTGATGTTCCTTTAATCCAGAGTATGGGAAGATGAGTAAAAAAAAAATGAATAAAAAATAAATCAGTAATAGTGGGGATAAGGAGTAAAATAAATTGGGTAGATTGAAATACTAGTGGTCAATGAGAGGGTAGAGTAAGAGGTATGGGATGTATGATCTTTTCCTTTTTTCTTTTTATTTCTTTTCCTGGAGTGATGCAAATATTCTAAAAATGATCATGGTATGAATACACAACTACGTGATAATATTGTGAACCATTAGATCGTACACCATGTATGGACTGTGTGTTTGTGTGAAGATTTGTCATTAAAAATATTTTTTTAAAAAAAGCATAATTGTGTTTTTTCAGGCTTAAGCATAGACAATTCAAAGGTTTTACCTAACAGGTCTCCTGGGGGAGAGCTCCCCATGCAAACATGGTGCAAGTAAGTGCCCTAAAGTTTCTGGAAGAAGTCACAGTCAAGGACTCAGGTATCGCTGGTTATGCTCTTGTGCATACGTACATTCCCAAACCCAGGGTTCAAGACCCCTGTGCAACCAACTCCTATCAGAGACAGGAGGCGAGGAGACCTGTAATCATATTAGTTGCCCTCTTCAAATATTACCTAAAGATTAAGAGCAAAAAAGAATGCAAAAAGAACATCTATTAGTGCCATACACTGTGCCACAGACATGCAGTTCATTATCTGAAACAGTTGATGGAACTATCACGATTTTTAGTGGCTTTGTTTCTTTGTCAATTGATTTACTAAATAAATAAATTTTACTGAACAGTGGAAAGGGAAGATAAATTGACTAAGAAACCCCTTACCTAAAATGTGAGACCCCTCCATACCCTAGAAGAAGAATTGGCAAGTGCCCTTTCCCCTCCATAGGGGAGGGTTCAAGACTCCCAGATATGAGCAATAATCAGGGACTTGGAGAATTGGAGGCCACAAATAAAATTAACTATTTTTGGTCCCCTACTAACAGAGTGTTGGTGCTAGCAGATACAAGGGCTGAAGGAACTTTAATTTATAGAAATGTAGCCACATTTAACAGACTTAGGCTGCCCACAGATGGCTATGGGGGAAAGACAATTAGTCAAATGATATAATTTGATCTTGCAAGTATGGAGATTCCCCCAACCTGGGAATAAATTGTATATATTTCTCCTATGTCCAAATTTAAATTAGAAATTGATCTTCTCTTAAATTCCACATTACAAGCTACTATAAGAAATTTCGCTTCCAGTATATAGTAGAGAAAGCAGTTTTGAAGGGGCAAGCAAAATCATCCCCTGAAAAAGTACCAAAACTTGGAAGATTGTAGCCACTAAATAAAGTGGAAATATTAATACAGACCATAACCTTTTAATAGATGTGTTTGGCCAGTACAGAAACCTGACAGAACCTGGTGCATGACAGTGGATTACCACAAGTTAAATAAAGTAACACCATCTTTGTATACAGTGGTCCAAACAGTGCCTCTTTTCTACAAGAAATGAAGACTCAGTTATGTCATTATCACTTCATTTTAGGTTCAGCTAATGTCTTCTTCAGTATTCTCTTAGATACAACAAGTCAACTTGGTTTTATCTTCATCTAGAAAGAGTGACAAAGGACTTTTCACCATGTTCCCACAAAAACTATTTACATAGCCTGGCCATTTGCCATGGCCTAGTCAAAAAAGATTTGACAAAATTGGAAGAAATCCAAATTTGTGATTTTATTTCATTATATTGATGATATTATATTGATGTTAACCAGTGATTCTTTTTCACTGAAAACTTAATATTCCATTTGAGAGCCAGGTATGGGCAATTAATCACAAAAAAGCCCTGGCTCCTCTGTCAAATTCTTGCATGTTGTATGATTAAGACAAAAATTATTCCTCCTGCAGTAATTTATGAACTACAATGTTATCTTATGCCATGTATGCCAAAATGATGAATGGCATTTCTAGGATGACTAGGATATTGGAGACCTTTCATTTCCCATTTAGCTCAAATAGTAAAACCATTGTATGTGCTAATTAGAAAAGTTCATTCTTGGGAATGGATGACCCCCAGCAAGCTACTTTTGAAAAAGCAAAAAGGGCATTAGTACAGACACAAACACTGAGTGTGGGGGTTGGGGCCAGACCCTGAATCACCCTGTCAATTGGATGTGGCTACCACTGACATTGGTTTTGAGTAAGATTTGTGTCAGAGACAACACTCTAAATCAGTATCCCTAGGGTTCTGGTCACAATTATGGAAAGGAGCAGAAGACATAGCCCATAGAAAAGCAACTATGTGCTGCTTGTAATGTTCTAATGGAAGTGGAAGGTCTGATCCAGAAATATCCTGTCACTTTGAGAACTTCCCAATACAGAGGTGGATTACAGCCATGGCCAATAAGACACATTCTGGGGGTGCAAAATTAATATATTAATGAAGTGGAAACTGTACTTGTTGCAAGAGAGTGTTTTCAATACCAGCAGTCTTAGTGTCAAGTTGCATACAATTTTAGAGCCAGTGTCATATATAGAAGGTTACAACCTAAAATCACCTCAACTGAAATAGCTGTACTATAGAGAATATAGGAATAATTCCTGAATTTGCTTGTTATACTGATGAATCTGATAGCTGTGGCAGCACAACCCAGTACTGACAAAATATGGCGGGAGAGTGGTGCTATGCAAAGCAGCCAATGGACTGAATTAAGAGCCATATGGATGGTAATAGTGTATGAGCCAGGAGACCTACTAACTTTCTTTACTGACAGTGGGCAATTCACAAATGCCTCATGGTCTGGATGGCTACGTGGAAACAAGAACAACTGGCAATCATAGGTTACCTCTTGTAAAAGAGCTATGAAAAGACATCTGGGACAGCTGTCTCTCATGTCCCTGGTCACACTCCTAACATGGTACCCAGGAATGTTGAGGCAGACATATTCACTTGAGTCCAGAGCCTCACGACTAAAACACAAGAAGCAGCTGAGTGGCTTCATACAAAGGGCAGACACCAAGGGCATCAAACAATATGGCATTTAGCACAGTAGTTCCAGCTACTTATCACATACCAAGAATTTATATAGGAGTGCCCATCATGCTCCCTGTGATGACCATACTGATTGCCCCATAAGATAGGATAAATGACCAACCATGGGCTATGGACGATGATGTAATGTAGCCTTTTCATTTGCCCTATAATTCCACTGGTACAGGCCTTAAGGAAGAGTTGAAAGATGATAGGAAATCCCTACAACAATGGACCAGAAAGCTTTATCACACCCTAACCCGTCTAAACTCTACTCTGTGAGCTGAAGCACCAGCTCCTATTGAAATGCTAATGGAGGGACCTATGCAAACTCTGAAAACACAAATTAAAGAGCCAGCCCCCTCGTAGCCTAGAGGGGTGAAAATAATAATTTATTGTTACCTATGCCTCAAACCATATAATGGGGGAAAATGAGGTATTTGGGCCTTGGGGTGGCCTGTGCAGCCACACTGATGGGGAAACTTAGGCCAATGGGGAATAGGAGTCAGACAAAACATAATATGGCCACAATTTATACAAAAATTGCCTGTTAAAATTTTTATCACCATTCTGGGGCCTCCTATTCCTATGGGAACATAAGTTATAACTATGTGTACCCTTCTTATGCCTAGACTAATGATTAATGTCACAATGAAAAGGGGAAGCTAATAAAGGGTAAATATGGAAACAAATAAGAAAATATACTTACTTAGGGGAGTCAGCATATTAAGTTTTCATTTTACTTCGGGGAGTCTTACAACATGGGAATCATGCAATTATTTAAGAATGAGGAAGTTATCTGGTGATAATTGGTAAAGATCTGGCTGAATTTATATTTGTTATTCTGAGTGAGTCAGTCATTTGCAGGAAATAGAAAGTTGCCATGGGGTTAGCACAGTTTCCTCCATGTTGAGCCTAGTAGATTTTATTTGTCATAGATATTCTGCTCTTTTTGTTTTGCAGAATGATCCTGACTAATACACATATATAAATAAATGAGTAAATAAAAATAAATAAACTAGGAAAATAGGAAAGAACTCTCTTACTGTAGAGAGTAATAAATAAGAAGGAATAATGGAGTTAGAGAGTCATCAACAGATTCTAAAATTAATAAGTAAAAGTTTGATCAGGATCCAGGTCTTTGCATAGTTTCAGGGTAACTCCCCACATATTATTTTACTTATTTCTAAAGGAACAATGATAACTTCAAAAATGGAAAGACCTGGCAGACATCACCTTGAACAAGAGATTGAAATTAATAGCATTAATTTTAGAAAACTGGCCTCATGGCTTCTAAAGTGATACATCACGGCTAGTTCCTACATGGGGCAAAATAGCCATAAATGATGTTTTAGATGCAGTTGGCAAAATATAAATACATGCTATAAATTAGATAATAGAATTGTGCTGGCTTGAACCTGTTATATACCACAGAAAAGCCATTTTCTTTCAATTCTGATCCAACTTTGTAGGGCCAAACCAATTGTTTGAGGAGGAAGTTTTGATGAGATTGTTTCCTATGGAGATCACACACTTAATTGTGGGTGCAGCTTTTTGATTAGATGGAGATATTACTCCACCCATTCAATGTGGGTCTTGATTAGTTTACTGGAGTCCTTTAAAAGGAGAACATTTTGGAGAAACCACAATTGCTTCAGACCAGACAGCGACACAGACATTTGGAAATGCTTGGTGTGCTGACGTAGAAAGGTTAGACATGGAGGTTTGGAAATGCAGAAGCCCCAGGAGATGCCACAAGCTGAGAGAGCTGACCAAGGTAGCCAGGAACCAGAGTCCAGCTGATGTAGCCATGTGCCTTTCCATGAAATGGTAAGCTAAGAGAAGGAACCTGGAATTTTGCCCCAGAGAAACTAAGCCAGAATCCAGTGATACCTAAAGAGAAAGCTACCGGAACCAGAAGGTAACTGTAATGGAACTGGGATCAAGGATCAGCAAATGCCAGCCATGTGCCTTCCCATGTGACAGACAGACAGCCTTTCTTCTATAGTCAGCGTATCTTTTTCTGGTATCTTAGTTTGGACACTTTTATCACCTTAGAACTATAAACATATATTTTAGTAAATCTCCTTTATAAAAGCCAACCCATTTCTGATATATTGCATTCTGGGGCATCAGGGAACTAAACAAATATTTTATCAATGTAGAATATTGTGATTTTGATAACTGTAAAGGTTATATGTGCAAGAATTTTACATTCTTTGGAACTATATACTCAAATGGGGAAAAATGTGAACAGTGGTAATTCTGGGTAAAGGCTATATAGAATTCTTGTAACTTTTAAACAGTTATATTGAAATACAATATAAATATAACATAAATTATATCAAAGTAAAAGCAAAAAAAAATGGAAGGAAAGATATTTTCTGCCAGCTCAAGGCCTTCGCATTCTGTTTCTTCTAAACTGAATGCTTTTCCCACTGATGCTAACCTAATTGATTTAAAGGTCTCTCACAAGTTTGAGTCTAAATGATATTCCTCAGATGGTTTTCTTTTTTTACTTCCTTGATTTAAATTAATCATCCTTCCATTTTATTCATGAACCCTTGTCCTTTTTACTTCATAGCTTTTATTACAAATTGTAATTGGATATTTAGTATGGTATTTGTGCTTCTCCCCACTTGACTATAAACTCTGAGAGGACAGGAATTGCGGTTCTCTTCTTTACCAATGAATATCCAGCTATTAGCAAATTCCATATATTTGGTAGGTGCTTAATAAATACTAGGCTAATAAACAATTATACCACCTTTGTTTCTGGATGTGCACTTATCTTAGGAGAACAGGCAAATTTAAGGTGTCATATGTAAAAACAGTACATGAGTTTAATGTAGTTATTGATAATAAAGAATATTTTGGAATATGATGGTGATTTAAATTTTATGGTACATATTGCCTTATATTCATTTGTTTAAATTATTAATGCCCTATAATTTATAAATATTTATAAAATTATTTTTATAAGCAAATTGAGAAATTGTTGTCAGAACTCGAAGGTTGGAATAAATGTCTCTAAAATAAGTTGCAAAATATATACTTATGAAACCATGCGCAGACAAAATTGGTTTGTAGAGATATCCTATACTCTAACCTTTTCTTCCAAAATTATTAGTATAAACTTTTTTTCTGAGCTTGTTTAACTGCTGGGCATATAACCTGAGCTAAAGATTATGAGGATGAGTCATCAGAAACAAATAAAATGCAAGGAGTCCCTCAAGAAAGAAATAAGATCCAGCCCACAGGCATATTTCTATCAAAAATGAACAAGCACAGTTCTATAAACAATCAATCAAAATATGCCAACCTGAATCCCTGTCACTGTCCCTATCTCCCTCTCTTCCCATCTCATAAAATTCCCTTAATTCTCAGATCAGCAGACAGATGTGGGCCTTGCCTCCTGTCTTCTAACTCCATTAATGAATCTTCACACATACAGAGTCCATATGTGGTGTACAATCGATGGCTCACAATATCTTCACATAGTTGTATATTCATCAACATGATCATTTTAGAACTTTTGCATCACTCTAGAAAAATAAGTAAAAAGGAAAAAGAAAAAACTCATACAGTCCATACCCCTTACCCCTCCCTCTCATTGACTACTAGTAGTTCAATCTACCTAATTTATTTTACCCCTTAACCTTCCTATTCTTTATTTATTTTAATCCATACCTTGGATAAAAGGAGCATCAGACACAGGGTTTTCACAATCACACAGTCACATTGTAAAAGTTATATCATTATAAAATCATCTTCAAGAATCAAGGCTACTAGAACACAGTTCAACACTTTGAGGTACTTCCCTTCAGCCACTCAAATGCACCATAAACTAAAAAGGGATTATTATATAATGAATAACATCTAGGATAAACTCTCAACTGCTTGAAATCTCTCAGCCATTGAAATTTTATTTTGTCTAATTTCTCTCTTCCCTCATTTGGTCAAGAAGGCTTTCTCAATCATATGATGTCAGCTTCTGGCCAGCCCTGGGAGTTCAGTCCCAAGATGGCAGGGACCTCACAATAAAACTCCTTCTTTTCTCAAAATCCTGATGTCATGGTGTGGTGATTTGAAGGATTATGTGTCCTAGAAAAGCCAGGGTTTAATCCTGATTCAGTGTTGTGGGAGTAACCATTTCTTTTAATCCCTATCCAGCACTATAAAATGGAAACTTGATTACATTATCTCCATGGAGATGCAGCTCCACCCGTTCCAGGTGTGTCTTGACTAGCTTACTGGAATCCCCTAAAAGAGGAAGCATTTAGAGAAAGCTTCAGAATGAGGAGAGTCAGAACCCATGCAACCAGAGACCTTTGGAAAATGTCCCTGGGGGAGTTTCATGAACCAAGAAGCCAGGAAAGGAAGCTGGCAGATGCTGCCATGCTTGCCACATGCCTTTCCAGTTGAGAGAGAAATCCTGAACATCATCAGTCTTCACGAACCAAGGTATCTTTCCCTGGATGCCTTAGATTGGACATTTCTATAGCCCTGCTTTAGTTGAGACATTTTCACAGCCTAGAACTGTTAACTTGCAACTTAATAAATTCCCCCTTATAAAAGCTGTTCTACTTCTGCTATATTGAATTCTGGCAGCTAGCAAACTAGAACACACAGTATTGGTTTCTGTGTGCCTCAGGCAGCCAAATCATAGCTTGATAACATTTCTATTCTATTAGCTTAATAGTTATTTCATTGTCAATAATATCATTTTAAATTAAATTTAACTTCAGATTATTATAACTCTTAGATGAAACCTAGTAGAAACCAAATACATATTAGTAGAAAAATTTTCAAGGTGAAAGTGACTAGGTGCACCAGTTTTATAAAGTATAATTGTTTTCCTGATAGTAAAAAAATTTTATGATGCAATTTGAAAATACAGAAAAAAAAATATGAAGACTAGAATAAAACTACAGAATATGAACTGCAGAGTGAGCAACATTAATTCAGCAATGTTTAAATTTCTGAATATTATAATTGGATTGTGATTATGTAAAAGGATATCCTTGATTTTAGGATATGGTGTGAAAATATTTAAGGATAAAAGTCTACAAGTTTTTCTCACATGGTTTCTTAAAAAGTTAATAGCAACAGTAAATATTATATAGAGAATGATAAGGTAAATGTGGCAAAAATGTCAATAATTGGTATCTCTAAGTCATGGGTACATAAGAATTTTTTGAACTTTTCTATAAATTTGAAATAGTTTTTTCAAAGTAAAAGTTAATAAAACTGTTATCCATGTCATATCTGCTCACATTTTATAGGCAAAGTAAATTTAAAAGCTAGGCATACATTGAATAGGGTAAAGGAACTGCAATTCTACTACTTGCCTGGAAGAAGAGAGGAAATTAATATTTATGATCATCCTAATCTCTACTGTGTATTTAAAAGATACAACGTCCAAAAAAGTTCAAGTAAATGAAAAAATAAGAACTTGATAGCACTTTTATCTGCCTGTAAAATGGGAAATGTCTAAAAAGTTTTTATATACCATGCTGAAAGAAATGTGGAATTCTAAAAAATATATCTGTAGGTTAATTTGGCAATGCCTATTAACTCTTAGATCTTCTAAAAATTTATAACATTGACCCAGTAATATCATTTCTAGGAATCTAAGATAGCACATGGACACATTCATATATGATAAATTATTTGCAATAATATTTATAACAAAACAGTAAAGCAATTCAAATATGCTACAATAGAAAAACGGTTAAATACATTTTGATGTGCCCTTTGGGTAAAATACAATTTACAACAATGACAAATAAATTTTTAAAGAATCCTGAAATATTCCTAGTATACTTGAACTAGAAAAACGCAGTGTATAAAACTCCATTGAGGGTAGTGCAACTGTGGTTCAGTGGCAGAATTCTCACCTGCCATGCCAGAGACCCTGGTTCGATACCTAGCCTATGGACTTTCTCAAAACAAAACAAACAAACAAACAAAAAATTCAACAAATGGTGTTACAATAATGGGATATTCATGTAGAAAAAGAATGAAATGTGACCCCTGCCATACAGCGTACAATTAAAAAAAAAATAACTCCATTGACAGAAAAGAGAAAATGCTATTATGTTAATAATGGTGAACTTTAAATATTTTGAATTTAAAGATGAGTTGTTTTCCATAAATGTATTTATTTTTACTAAAATATAGGTAAAGCAAATATGCTAGTTTTAAAGTAAAAAGATGATTAATAGCTATACGAAACAGTCATTAGGTTTTTATTTATACTGAGATATGCAATTTGTCTAGCCCTAAAGCATTTAAGTTTATATTCCACCATGGAATTTTCATACTACCATTGTCCCCAGCTCCACAGTGTAGTTTCATATCTTTGAAAATTTTTTCCATGGCATAAGTGTACATTTGAATAGTAGCTAAAATTATCTGTAGTTTTGATACCTTAGCCTTTAAATTTCTGCCTCAATGGTTAATTGTTGGGAAATGAGGAAAACCAAATTGTTCTAATGCTCATGCAGCGAATAGTCTATTGGCAAATAAAAATATTTATCAAACGATAAATTAAAAAGTAAAAATGTTGCAAAAAAGGGATATACAATGAGTGAGTAAAATAACAGGTGTTTGACTGAATCAGGAGGACCAAAATTCCTTGAATAAATCATGACGCCTGAAGATTAATAACTAGTTAACTAGTTTGCCTAGTAACTAGATATATTAGTTAAGGTTCTCTGGAGAAACA
Organism: Tamandua tetradactyla; assembly: GCF_023851605.1. Classification (NCBI taxonomy): domain Eukaryota; kingdom Metazoa; phylum Chordata; class Mammalia; order Pilosa; family Myrmecophagidae; genus Tamandua; species Tamandua tetradactyla. Next base: position 83,182,697 of record NC_135331.1, on the reverse strand, counting down.
GAATCAACAGGGAACACTCACAAATATAAAGTTCATAAAAGTGTCTCACGTGACCCCAGGAATGCAGAGTCCAAAATCCACAGGGCAGGCTGTGAAGCTGACGATTCAGATGGAGGGTCTGGATGAACTCCACAGGAGAGGCTCACCAGCCAAAACAGGAAGAGCCTGTTCCTTCTGAATCCTCCTTAAAAGGCTTCCTGTGATTAGATTAAGCCTCACTCATTGCAGAAGACACTCCCCTTTGGCTGATTACAAATGGAATCAGCTGTGGATGCAGGTGACATCATCATGATCTAATTCTATGAAATGTCCTCAAGCAACAGACAAACTGATACTTGTCCAACCAGACAAACAGGTACCACAACTTGGCCAAGTTGACACGTGAACCTGACCATGACACTAGGTAAAGATAGATCGGAGAAGTATTCCAAGCAGAAGGAAATATATGCTCACATGACCAATAGTGGAAGAAAATATAAGTGCCAGAAAAAGAGAGGGTTGTATGGCTGGAAAGTGAATATTTGTCTTCATCCTGTAAGTGATGGAAAGCCACTAATAATCTACAGTATGAGCGGGAAGAATTGAATGATTTTATTGGCATTTGAAAGGATCATTCTGGCTATAGTTTACAGAGTTGGTCTGCAAAGAGTTGGGAAGAGTGCATAAGGCTATATGGGATAATAAATTAGGTCCAGACAAAAGAAGATGGTACTAGAAGTATGAAAAAGGAAGAAATGGGGAGATGAAGGGTACATAAAGAATGATTGGTATGTTTTAATAATGGTTTATACATAGGAAATGATGCAAGGGATTGTGTAAGGTATGGCTCATTTAAAATTTGCGTATGTAAAACAAAACCTGAACCCATGCATTAAATGACTGATCTTTAGAAGAGGGCTTTGTGAAAAGCGAGAGATTGTGTTCAAACTTTTGGGTATGTTGAATCAGAAGTGCTTTTCATATATTGAATGAGATATGTCAATGGCAGATATAAGTTTGAAGGAAAAGGACACCTGTAATAGGTCTTTGTTTTTGGTGTCTTATATTTCTTATAATTTTTGTTTTCAGGACAACTAGCTTTTGGAACACCATATATTTAAAGTGTTTCTATTTCTCAGTGATTGGAAATGTCATATTTAGTAAAGATGTAATTATTATGTATGAACCACATTCTATTCTTCTGTTTTTAGTTATTTTCTACAGATGATGCTACCTCTTATGCTTAAAATTATTTGATAATTCCATTTAACTTAACTGGATAAAGTCTAAATATTTTGGTAAGCATCTCCAGCATCATCTTGTGTGTCCCATGTGCACTATGCTTTAGCCATCCTAAATTATTTATAATCTCTGAGAAGCTTTGTTTGTAACTACACACTGTATTGCCTAAAATGTTGCCTCCTTTATGTCTTCACATAATTAACTCCAAATAATCATTTAGGTGACTCAGTTTAATGCTCATTCCTCCAGAATACTCAATATGGTCAGCTCTTCTATTGCACTAACTTTATTAGGTGACTCTTATATATCCCCATAACAACACTTGCCTCTTACCACATGGAGTTAGTCAACTAAAAAAAAAAATCATTTGCCAAACCTGATTAAAACATTTCTTAAGGACAGAAATTCTGATTCATGATTGCTTTCCTCTGTGCTAGTTCCATCTAATGAATAACAAATATTTGTTAAATGAGTACATAAAAAGAATGAATTCAGATCAATATTAGAAGAGAAATTCCCATTGATATTTCTATTAATAATTAGCTTTACAATTTACAGGAGATCCTGAATTCTTGTGGCAAAACTTGGGACAAATAAGGGATTTGATAGAAGAGAAGGAAAAAAAGGAGATATGCTATCCATAGGAAATAAGGGAATGAATTGAAAATAGAGTCGAAGATGAAACTCAACCAACATTTAAGGCTTCTAGTACAAGATGTTAAGACTTAGTTATTTGAAAGTTAATTAGATTTGATCCAGCCTATATATATATACTTAGAATAGCCCTAGCAGTACATATGATGGATTTCATCAAGGGCTAGGAAGATATGAAATGACTGAAGACTTGGGTGCTGATGGAGGAAGTTTTGGCTTTAGATCTCTGGTATTTAATCATAAAGATGTGGGAACCCTCAACTGAGGTAGTACATAAGATGGTCCTAGAACAAACAGCATATGAAAGAGATGGTAAAACTACTAAGACTCCTGACTAGTCTGCCATTGATTGAAGGGAATTACATTGACTTGACTTCAAGGAACAGAGTGCCTTGGGTGACTTCTAGAAAGGAGATGCATTTTTAATTTAGAAAGGAGATCTCTTGATCTCAGCATTGCCTCCTGAATGGGAGAAGAGTTATTTTTTAACTCTTAGTAGAATTCAAACAAATAAATAGAGCCTGGAAAATAAGAAAAACTGTTCAAAAGTTATTGCCAACATCAAGGTTAAAGAGGCTCAGAAGATTCTCATCACCATGGAATATTTATTTCTTAAAATAAAGATTCTTGATACCACTCTCTTGAAGACTCCTTCATATCCTTAATTCTCAGGCCATAGATGAGTGGGTTCAACCTGGGGCTGGTGATTCTATAGAAGAGGGAAATCATCTTTCCCCAATACTTAAAGGTAGATGAATGTACTTGTATGTATGTATATATATATATGTTCCAGAAAAGAGTGACACCACAACCATATGGGACCCACAAAAATCCCAGAAGCATTACACTATCCTTCTGCTGATTTCATCCTCAATACTTCTTGAGCTATGAAGCCACAGGAGATGAGGATCAATGCCACTAGGATTAACAGAATTAATACACTGAAGAAAAAAAATCTCAGCCTAATAGACTTTGTGTCAGCACTTGACAATTTGAGAAAGGCAGGGACCTCTCAGAAGAAGTAGTCCATTTCCTGATGACCACAGTGTGGCATGCTGAGAGTCAAAGAAGATTGTAACATTGAGTTGCTGACAGCAGTGAGCCATAAGAAAGCTGATCTTTAGGCAGAACCCAGGATTCATGATGACTACATAGTGTAGGTGTCTGAAAATTGCCACAAATATGTCAAAGGACATAACAGTCAGGAAGAGACACTTGGTAGCATTCTGGGCCAGAAAAATGATGAGTTGGAACACATAGCCACCATAGCTCATAGCCTTTTTATTACAACAAATACTTGCCAATATATGAGGGACTGTGCTTGTGGTATAACAGAGATCTAAGTTGGAAAGATTAGTGAGAAAGAAATACATGGGTGTATGAAGTTTGGGATCCAGAATGTACATGTTCACGATGGACATATTTCCAAAGATGGTGAACCACAAAGAGGGGCATCTGCAGCCAGGGTCTGTCTGTGAAGCCAAGTAGTATAAACTCTTTTGGGGAGCTTCCATTTGACCATTCACGTTGATTTTCTTACCTTTGATGTCCTAAAATCATAAAATAGGAATGCAGTCAGTAGATATTCATTGAAGACTCTTATTAAAATGAATTGAAATTAAGTTAATTATAATGAATAGATCAGCATCAAGTATAATTTACAGTCAGTTGAATGGAATGCTTTGGAATACAGTACCCTAAGTAAGTCATTACAATTGTTACTAAGTAAGTCATTACAATGGCTAAGAAGTGCCTTTGTTTTCACTGGTTTAGTTTGAATGACTTCATGAAGTAAATCATTACACTTAAATGATATAAGAGATATCAAATTATGACATAAAAGTATTGAAAATTTAAGTGTTCAATACATTTTAATACATCTCCTTTTCCTTACCTGCTAATCTATCTTCCTAAATATTTTCATAATAAATCCTGCTTTTATTCCAATTATGTTAAATTCTGGTTCAAAATGTTGAGCAAATTAATGTTAAAAGTTATAGGAGTTTCACTTAAATCTGCCATTAATCTACAGAAATTCTGCTTATTTTAGTAACATCCTCACGCGATTTTTTTTGGGTTATCTCTTTATCATATATGACATTTATACTGCCATTTCCACAAAGAACTCTCATGGTTAATCGATGCTTTTATTCAAGGTCATAAAATTATGTTTATTTGTGATATATGGTAATGAACATAAGTGACATTTTCCCTTCTCTAAACATCTGAATGAAAGTAGTAGAACTGACAACCTAATCATTGTTTAACATGTCAAGCAACATGTCAGGACCCTGCTCGGTGCCTGAAATGCATCCTTTCTAATTCTTACTAAAACCCAGATTAAAAGGTATGGCCTACATTTCATTGTTACTGTGACTCAGCATGATTAAATAATATGTTTGCAGCAAACTCAAAAATGTCAAAGCCAAGATTCAGAATTTAAAAAACACTCTTTCTTTTACATCCAATTGTCCCCCAACTATATAGATAGCACAAGAATGTCTGCATATGATGGTTCTAAAGTAAAACAGGGACACCAACAAAAATCAAATAATCCATTTGATTTTTCTCAGCCTGGGAGAGTTGTCAGTTATTTAGTTTAAACCTTAGAGCACCTGAATTTCTTCAGTGTATTTTGCATGTTTAGATCCATGTTTATTGAGATGACTACACCAGTTGAATTAAATCTTGGCTGCTGACGGTGGTGGCCACTCTTAATGTTGCCAAAAAGCACATTGCTCCTTACCTCACCAGCACCTGCATCAATTTCCTGGAAACCAGCCTGAGCATCAAAAACCCAGAGCTGCCAGTTCCAGGAATGAGATGTGACCCAGCGCTACTGGGGGGAAACGATGCCCAGGGCGAGTTAGCACTCAAGTCTGAGGAATTCGGTGATATCCACTTCCAGACCACAGCGAAACTCTGAAAGCCAAAGAAATTGTGTTTTTTGAGGCAGCTCTCAACTGGGCCAAAAGAGAATGCTAGTGACAAGATCCACCCTTGAGCACTGAAAATAAATGCAAGGTCCTCAGAAAGGCACTTTAGTTTATTCAAATGCCCACAATGGCCCTGATGATTCTGCAGTGGTGCTGTGCAGTCCAGAGTTTTAACTCTCAATGAGACCAATGACATCTTTGTCTGGTACACTGTGGCCAAAAAAACCCAAGTTGCAGTTTGTGGGCAAAGCCTGCAAGGAACTTGTCCCCCAGTGCTGTCATCATTTCCAGTCTTGGGCCTATAGGCACAATCAGTGCTGCTACAGTGTCACTGTGACCAGCGTGACATTGATAAAAGAACCTGGCTTTAGGTTGTATGGTATCAATTGTGGCTCTGCAGGATACGGTACCAAGATTGAACTCAAGAGGCAGGATTCGTGCTAGGGCAGAACATGGACAAATACTTCTTAGATGGCTCCAGCAACACCTTCTTAGTGTGGTTTGAGTACTCCATGAAGATTAAGCCTTTCACTCAGATAGTGTAATGTTGGATGGCAACCAACTCAGCTATTTTGAACAAGAAGGCATGAGAGAGGATCAGTGTGGCAAAGTGACAGTCCAGTTTTAGTGCTCCTTGGACAGCACCAGTGGCTCTGGGGGCACAGAGAGGGCAGATCTCAAAATTCATATTCTAAGCTTGAAAGCCCTCTCCCTGAGCAGAGGTTGCTTTGAGGGGCAATCTGGTTCATACTTGCTTGATGCTTTGCTCATCTGCAAATATGTGATTAGCACAGGTATTGTGTAATCTATGAATCTGTAGGCAGTTTCTAATGTTTTATAACCTTTTAATTATGTACAGGCAAAGAAGTAGCTTTCAGCTTTTAATTGTATGCTAAAATGAGCCAAGTTCTTAAGGTTTCTGTTTTCAAGTTGCAACTGTATACCAAGAGAAATTTTGTGCTCTTCCAACCACCCCACTGACCTCTCTGTTTTGACCCTTTTAAGAAAATTTTTTGATAAAGTCCAATTTTGTTTTGGGCTTTATTTTGATAAGTAGAAACAAATAACTCAAAAGAGTAATAAGAAGAGTTATTTTTTAACATAACCCTCCCACCAAAAATTAGATAATCCTTAGTTTACAATTTTGAAAGAAGTTTTGCTTCCAGATAAGTAATAATCTAGAAAGTAGATTCATAAAATAATAGTAGCTATGTCTGGCTTTTATTTCTTCTTTTTAATCTTTTGCTTTTTTAAAATCCTAAATTCATAATATGGCTACATATTTAACACTGTGGTATTAATGTAAACTAGATACAAGAAAAATAAGAAAGTAAATGTTTGTTTAGGCCATGACTTCTGCTACAAGCAGACATATTCTTTTAGTTTAGAAGACAAAATATTGAAGTAAAAAGCTTCTTTTAGAAGTAACAAAATTACAAAATTTTATTGTCAATAGAAAAAAGTTGCAGTCCTATTAATTTAAACTAAACATTTTAAAAAGAAGCCTATTTAAGTGCCCGTAAATAAAGTTTAATTGGAATACAGATATGCATACACACACACAACTGAAAATTTTTGTGCGTGTGTTCCAATAAAAATTAAGTACACTGAAATTTTAATTTCATATACTTTCACAAGTCATAAACTATTAGTCTTCTTTTAAATCTTTTTTTTTACCTAGCCCATAAATACGTAAAGAAACATTTTTAGTTTGTGGGTCATACAAAAACATATAGCATGCCTCCCCCTACTCTGGATTACTGCATTATTCTCTTCATGGGTTTCCCTGTTTCTACTCTTGCTCGGTCTTCTTTCCCCAGGCCTTTTAAAATGTTCTTATAAAACTGATTACGTCATCACCTACCCAGAAACCCTTCAGTGGTTCCCCAAAGCCTACAGGATAAAATCCAACCCCCTTAGTATAACATAGAACTCTGTAGGACAAGGCTCCTATCTACTATGTGAATCTTTTTGTCATCATGACTTCTGTGAAGCAATCAATCTCAATCACTTGGGATAAGAACTTTGAAAAAATAATTTGTGTTTCACCCATGTGAAGGACCAGTAAATCATTTTCAGATTTGCAGGGGTGGGGGGGAGACCCTAAGAAGTCCAATACTACAAATATTTAAATTAATGGTACATTAAAATTCATTGTTTGAAAAAGCCAGACTATTTTGTCCCCATGTAGCTTCTGATCCCTACAATTTGCTTGTGTTTATGTCATACTATATAGAACTCTTATTCTTTTCAACCTATTAAGAAAAGACCAAACAATTTTTTTTGATGAGTGGCAGTTTTGTAGCACTATATGTTAATGTAATAGAGCTCTTTAATTCACAGATTTAAAAAAAAAATCTGAAATGTACTTTTCCTGATCTACTTTGACCACATTTTATCTTCGTTAATTTTCTTAGAAATTATACTTCTGTCCTCTTCCTAGACCAATAGAATTGCCTCTCTAGCCATCTTAAAGTGTCAATATATACGTGTAGGTTTTCTTTTAAAGGTCCAGTGTGACATACTTGATTATACATAATATTCACTGTATCAGCATCTATCTAGCTCACTCCTTTATCCATGGATGATGTAAACTAAAGAAGGAAGTGCTCATCAAAAACATAAAAAATTACTCCTTCGGTGATGCCTTGTGATGGCTTGGTTCCTGTGACCCTAGATGTACACTTCCAGTTGAAGTATCCATGTGTTTTCTGGGCAGCTTTTCTGCTTTGCATGATCCTTTGGTTGCTTCCCCCACCACCCAGAGTGGTCCCTGGCCGCCTCTTTCTCCTGCTCTGCAAGCCTGAAGCTGGAGCTGGGAGCTAGCTTTGGCGTGTGCATACAAATGTAATTGTCCACTCAGGAATTGTCTCCTCCCTGCCTGGCTGGTGAGACATGGGGCAGAATTGGTACCCCTGTGGTCCAGCAAGATCCCAGCAGGTGGCATCTCTTACCTTATTTGCTGTACTTCTAGGCCACTTCTTTCCCTGTAGATGTGCCTTGTTGCCTTTGGCTTGATGGTGGAGAACACTGGACCATGAGACATTTTTGTAATCAACTTTGCCTTCACCTAGGTCTCTATAGGTAACCAAAACTGTTACTGGTGATTATAGAGAAATAGTCCCAGGACAATGTTCCAAATTGCTCTAGCATTGACTTCATATTAAAGAAATTAGAGATAGTAGTTTCAGAAAGCATTGATGAAATGAAGGTATATTAAAAAAAAATTCCACAAAGCATTTTGTTTTTAAAGTTGGTTAAACATTTTGGTATCCCATAGCTATTATGCAAATTGTTACACTACAGTCTACTTTACTAGAAGGCACTCATTTTTAAGCCAGAGAAGAAGAAACTTTTATTAGCACTAATTTCATCTGTTAGCTTCTTGAGGTGGGGGCGATATATTTAGATGGGGATTATTCTTTCAGTAACAGTTTTCCTGTGCCCAGTATATAGGATCTCAGGTAACTTTCACCAGGCAGCTTCCCAGCCACATGGAGAAAAGCCAGCTAAGGGGAGCACTAACCTGGAGTGCTTTTATTGTGAAATATAACACACATACAAAAAAAAGCAATACATTTCCAAGTACATTTTAACAAGAAGTTGTAGAACAGATTTTAAAGTTTGGTGTGGTTTATAGTTCCATGATTTTTCATTTTTTCTTCTAGCTGCTCCAAGACACTGGAGACTAACAGAAATATCAATATTTCATGAGTATGATTCGGCAGTCATACTTATTTCTTAAATCTTATCTTCTCTGTTATACTCCTCTTTTATTTAAATAATATATATATATATATATATATATATATATATATGCAATAAATTTCAAAGTACATCACAACAATTAGTTGTAGAAGAGATTTCAGAGTTTGGTATGGGTTACAATTCCAAAATTTTAGGTTTTTAATTCTAGCTTCTCAAAACTACTGGAGACTAAAAGAAATGTCAGTATAATGATTCATGTATGAACAAAAAATAAAGAAATAAAATGCCATGGAAAGTTAGTGTTGGGACCTCTGCCTTAGAAGCCACAATTTGCTCCATGATTCTGACTAATTAGGTGAACAGTGTTCTGCCAATTTTTTTTCTAGATTGAGGATAACAAAAGGGTAAGCATTAGATAATTATTGCAAAGTTCAAATGAGGCAATTCATACACATTTGAACTTAGGACAGTGCCCAAAATCTGGAAAGTATTTAATGAAAGTGACCTAGTTATCAATAATGTAACACTATACCATACCCCAGCTTGGCATGGGGATAAGAAAACAGACAACCAGGTCACTATTGCTGGTCATAGAACTTATTACACTCATGGGAAAGAAAAATATAAAATGCTAAAATGCACATGCACTGTTCTTTGTTTCTAGCATAGTTTTGGGGACATAGTTTTTAGTAAATAGAAGTCAAGTAAATGGTTAGTAGGGTCATTGGGTTATCTGAGGGGCATGGAAGATTAGAGGATCGTATTCAGCAGCTGTTTTTTCCCTTCTATTTTTTCATATCAGCCACTCTTCCTTACATTTTGTATGGAACTAATGCCAGTTCATCCACCAATTCCTTTTCTACGTTAGCAGAAATATAAACTTACCACTTAACAAAGAATGTGCTCATTCCACTGCCATCCTAACTCTTTCCCTTTTTGTGTATCCTATATTAATCAAAAGAAAACATAAATCTCACTAATTCTTCTTCCACTTACAAAATTTCAATGGCTATTTTTAAATGTGGAGGTAAAATGGGCAAATGATTATTCAAAAGGGTTGAAGGATAAAAAGTATGTGCAGAGTCGCTGAAAATACATGAAATTTATTTTAAGGTTCCTGGGAAACATTGAACACTCTGATTATTTTATTTATCTGAACCCAGAGGTAGGGATGTGGTTCAGATGTTCGTGAGAGACCCTTAACAATCTTGATAAAATTCCCTGCAGGAGATACCACTCACCTTCATTCTAAGTTTCAGAGAGAGAGTTCCATGCCTTCCCTGGTCTAAAGACAGGCTGATTAATGTAATGACTTTCTGAACTTTCAATCCTTGTAACATCCTTAGTCAACTTTCTTTTGTTCCACAAAATAAGAGTGAAATTAACAAAGGTTAAAATAAATTGGGTAGATGGACATACTAGTGGTCAATGAGATGAAGGGGTAAGGGGTATGGTTTTTTTCTTTTTTCTTTTTTATTTCTTTTTCTGGAGTGATGGAATGTTCAAAAAAATTGATCACGGTAATGAAAACACAACTATTTGATAATATTGTGAGCCACTGATTGTATACCATGTATGGAATGACTGTATATTAAGAATGTTTGTATGTTGTTTCATCAATAAAAATATTTTTAAAATATTTAAACTTTTTGAATTTGTCATTTTATACTATAGATCATTTAGAATAAAGTTTTTTCCATGTCTGGCATTCTTTTCTTTAGATTGTTTACCAGAAATGGAGTCAGACATTATAAAGTATTAATATATTCAGTACAAATTGCCTAATTTTTTTCAAATTAATGCAAACTGATTAGACTTGGTTTATATTAGAAAATTAATGTAGAGTGTGATTATAAAATAGCACAAATCCCACAAGGTATCACTGAAGAAATAACACAATTCTCCTGTTTTTGTTTCCCTTATGTTCCACATGAATAGAGACATGAATCTGAAAAAGTAAAGAAACAAGGCATTTAGGGAAAGGAAAATAAAATTGCAATAGTTTTGACAGATTATGCAACAATGTTACATCAATTATACTTCCCAGGGAATGATTTTAATGCTCAGTATTCTTCATGGTTATACATTTGCCTTTATTTTCTTATTTTATTTCCCTTACATTCTAAAGGATGCAGGTGCATTGGATCCCTCACATCTCTGTTTGCTTCACCAGTCTGTCCCTTGCAAATACCAGACAGATCTTGGATTCGTTGACCATAGATTAACCCAAATTCAAATAAGTAATAACCCCAATCAAATCTACTCAGCCAGCTGCATTCTTCTTGTTAGGATACATTAGCATATTCTTGGGTTCGTGGTACATAGCCATTGATCTGGTGAATTAATTTTCTTCCTGTCCCTATCAGGGATGCCTATAGAAAAGATTTCTACTAGGAAAGAGGATTGGAAAGAGTTTGCATTCAGTTGAAAGAGGCAACAGTATACACTGAGGACAATGTTAACTCTCTATCTTCTTTCATAATACAGCCTGAAGAGATCTGAAATTTCATACTAGTCCACTCTATCAAGAACAACATGCTAATCAGAGCATATGAGCAGGAAATGGTTAATATTTTAAAACCTTGATAAGGCATTCTATAATGATTTAGGGCACTAAAACATCAGAAAAAGCTCTAGATTTATTTTGGGCATATGGGACATCCCATTCAAAGTAAAGGATGCCTTTGCACTTCTTATTACAGAGAATGCTCTTCTAGTAAGGTGCTTACAAGGCCACAGCTGAACAGCCTGAGCATGCAGATTCCCATAATGCCATGGGTGAGAGATAATTCCCAGCAGGAGGTCAGCACAGCCACTGAAGCCTTACTGGTGATATAGAAATGGTACCCACAAGGGAGGACTAAATCTGACTAATGGCCTTTCCAAATACAGGAGGATGTGGCTTCCCTCACCTTCTGCCTTTTGCCCAGGGATCTTGAGATACTGGTAATGGCACCAAGATTCCTCCTTCTTTAGCCAAGTAGGGAGCCGCTTGGTTTCAGCTGACATAGAAACAGAGTCACCATGTGCTCTGATGATATTTTGGTTGCTGAAGGTTGCTGGAGGGCCACAACATATCACCTGGCCTCAAACACCTCACTTCCCCAAGATGGCTGTTTGAGGTATGTACAATAGGTAGAGCTGGAAGCAGTCCCATTAACCCTCCAGGATGCTATGAGCTGCTGGCTGCCCAATTTCTGAACAAGCACTACTTCTTGGGCAGTGGCCAAAGAGCTGACAGAGGGATCAAGCCAATGGAAACGAAATAATTTTCTCATAAAAAGGAGGCTCCATATTTGGAAACAGCCCACAGCCTCACTCATTTCCACATATGTTGGGCTCACCACAACAGTGTCCCTTTCAACAGCACTGCTGATACACTGCCTAAAATCCATTCTTGTTTTAAGGTCTCCTAATGTTTTTCTAGTTCCTTATAACTGAATAGTACAACCTTTTTCTTTTTACTTTAAAAATTTATCTTCCTTCTATTGTTTTCCTCACAAACATTCCTTTCCCATTGGAAACAGAAGTTTCCCTTGATAAGCCCTTCTCACCCATGGTTACATTATTCAGATAATTTAATAAGAAGAAAATAATTTATCTGATTATTATTAATAACTACTTGATTATGTTTCCATAAGGGTGAACACTGATAATTTTTCTCTTTTAGAAACAAAAACCATCCACTTATTAATACAATCTATAGCATTACATTTACAGCATTCATTGTATAAACTGTATATACAAAGTTACCACCTCAAGGAAATAGCAGAGGATGCTGGACAATATATCTGCTGGGTACATATTTCAACGAGGGCACATAACTGTTCAATATACACATTCCAGTCCTTAACATACTGAGTACTAAGCCTTGGGTCTCTGGGCTACATGGAGTCTCAGCTTGGTTAATCTAAGAGACAAAACAACTGTCAAGAAATAGGAGCCATGAGGGGTGTGAGTTAAACTAACACACACCTACCTCGTCAGACCTGACCATCCCATCTGTCCGAGCTGACCACGGTGGGAGAAAGTGTCCACACGATTTAACAGTGGTTTGTTCTCAGCAGAGGATCCACCAACAGTCATCACCTTGTTTCTGTAGCATGTTGCTTGGCCAGTGGAGAGGAAGATGGGGAGGGCCTGGAAACACTAGACTGAAGTTCCAGGTATTGATATGAGAGTTTCTTCCCAAGTCTGTCGCTGGCTCCAATTGGAGAAACACGGCAGTCTTGGCAACCCAAGGGTGTTGGGATCCACTCTGCTGGTGACTTTTCATAATTATTATAGGTTTTATTATAAATTCAGCAGTTGTTTCAGGAGACTCTTGGTGGATGAGGTATCCTAGGCAAAGCGCCCTACAACTTATCCAAGTAAGTGACATGGAAAAGAGTGACATGGGAGAGGATCTGGTGCTGTTGCTCTAGGCAGAGAGGTCCCGTTCCTTGGGACTGTGGTCCAATATGGATATGTGGGAGTATTCGTTCTGGAAGGCATACTGAAGTACTCATCAGTGAAGGCATTGGTCTAGTAGCATAGTGGACCTTGGTGCTTGAGTAGCCATTGGTGACGTAGAGGGACCCAGAGATAATAAAGACCTTGCCAGTACTGTGCTTCAGGTAGCTTATTCCAGGCCTGTAGAATCTGCAGTGAGACTGGATCCAACTTACTGATGACATTGTCGGCTTTCTGGTTGGTGGCGTAGACTGTCCATAGGCCATTCTCATACACCAGGAGGCAGAGAGGCCACCCCACGCATGGTGGTAAATGTGGTTGTGGCTGGTGTAGTCCAGGTGCATGCCTTGAGAATCATCAACGTCTTCAGGTCAGACCTGATGATGATGTGCCTTTGAAACTTGTTGAAATAGTTAGAGTCATTTCAGACTACCTGCTCCATGCCTGAGCAGCAGTGCGAGAGGCCGTGGGAGGAGAAATTGTCCATGTTCATAAAGTTGATCATCTACTGTAGGCCTGTATGAAGCGGCTGTGGTGGTAGTCATCTATGTACCAGACCCTGTTGTCACCCTCTGGGGTCAGAGGGTCTGTCATCTAGGACACGAACCTTGAATTGAAGGTCTTGATGGTCACCAGGTCACTTATACCTGTGAGTTTGCAGCAAGCTAGTTTTTACATGCATGCATGGAGCCTTTCTTCAAGATTGGATGCAACACTCTAAAGTTTGTCATAGGCACCAATTCCCACTTGCAGCTGGTGAAGCACTGAAGTCAGATTCTGGACCTCCTCGTTGAACTGAACACCAATTTGGCATTGGCCTTGTACTCTTCCAACACAGGGTTCAAAGGCTTTTAAGTTCAGCCGTTTTCAATTTTATGGCCTTGAACTGCCAGGCCAGGTACTGCTTAATGGCTCTCCTTCACCTGTTCGAACTTGGACTCTAACCCTTTCATTTAGTTCTCCATCTTCTCTACTACTGTGAATCTCTATGAGTCTATTTATGGATTGAAACATGTACTGCACCTTCTCCCAGAGCTGCTTCAGTTGTTTTTTGTAGGCATAAGAACATGGTCTGCTGGCGGAGCAACCACTGCGCAGATAACTTGCCTTTACTGTCCTGGGCAGAGGTATTCACCTGCCACTCTCTTCAGGGCTGATGGGCAACGCGATGAGCCTGCCGTGGAGCGCTCCGCACCGGCTGCCTAGAGCTTGGTAGTGTTGAGGCCTACTAGTGCAATGTCTGCAGTATCCGCGACCCAGATTTTGAGCGGTGGCGCAGACATCGCGCCTCCAGTCTACTCCTGTCCCCGCACCGCGCCGCGCCCTTGCTGGGGGAAGCCTTCAGGCAGCAGACTTCTCATCTGGCAGGGGTGCTGTGCTGAGTCGCTCCGCCGACTCCCCCTGCCGCCCCTCACTCCCCAGCCATCGCTGCGCCGTTCTCGGGTGCCTAGTCCACCTTGTCCCCTCTGCGCTCCACGGTAGCCACCAGCAGAGGCTGTTGGGATCTGAGCCCCCCCCCCCCCCCTCCGCGCGCGCTTTTGATGCTCAGGGTCCGCAGCAGGGAGTCGAAAATCCATTCTTACCAGCATATCCAACCTTGGAGATTGCCCACTCAGGCTCCTTCACTCCCCAAACTTCCCCTACCAGTTGGCAAACTGGGCCCATAGTATCTCAAGCCTCAAAATCTCCTGAAGGAGTGGGCACATAAAAAGGGATTGCCTCTAGTCCTATCACTGGCCAAAATAAATCCTAAAGGTTGTGACTTGTGCTTCAAAGCAAACATTGCATCTCACAGATGCGGTCACATTCCACAGGGTGGAGTTAAATCCCTCAACCATTGTCATATTAATCACATGGAATCATTTCCCATCACTGCTGGAACCACCAGGAAGTAGAGATTATAGCTTCCAAATCAAGTAGTGGAATGGTCTGGGTCACCTTTTTCACAGGTGAAGAAAACTACATCTGGGGAATGCTGAATAAACGAAAAAAAAAAAATGATCTCCATTTCCCTGCCATGAGCGTCCATTACCTCCCCAAGTCACAACACTCAACCTGGCAAACATGACATAGGGAGAGCCTTGAAGCACTGTGCAGCAAGGGAGAAGCAAACACGAGGTCCGGCTGTCATGATACAAGCAGCAACCAAAGGAACAGATCTTTACCAACAAGGGAAATGCCAACATTCATTCTGGCTCTGGGTTTTAGTATCTATTCTGGCTGCATGGGTCAAAGGTTTACTTACCAGCTCACAAACCCTCACTGTGAAAGGCTGGAATGCTTAAACAATACTCAGCTAATCCTACAAACCCATGTATGGGACAGAGGATATTAATGGCTGTTGCTCCTGTGCCCAGCATGCCACTGAGTGTGAATACATGGTCTATACAAACTACAGATCAAATGGGTCCACTGACATCAATGCAGAGATAACTCTCAATCCATAACCTATATTTAGGCATAACCTAAATAAGAGTCTCATACAGCGCCAATGGCCATAACCTAAATAAGAGTCTCATACAGCACCAATGGCCTCATGAGTGGAGTCAAATCAGACCTGCAGGGCTAATTTCCTTCTACCCTAGCCTGCAAGACATACTACTCTAAAACAAGAGCCTAGAATGCACAGAGGAGTTACAAAATATTGCAATCAATTAGCATTTAAGTGTAGACAAAACATGTTCTTCCTTTGGAGAAAAGTGCTGTGGACTGTGTAGGACCATGCAGCCAAAGCCATTGCTAGGTGCATACTAAATGACCCCTTAAAAATCATAGAGCTCTGGAATGATAATCATTTTACAAAAAAATCTATATAGATGTAATGAGTAGACTGTCCGATGGTATTTAAAAGCCATGTGAAAAGTCCCTATTCTTTATGGATTGTTCCTTGGGAGAGATACCCTCCCCTGGGTTGACCCCTAGTGATTACCACCTCATCTTAGATCACAGCACCCCAGACCATGACTTGTTCAGTAGAGATGATCTTGCTGCAAATGACATTGCCCCAGACTTCACCTCTGGTCAAATCTACTATAAGAGTTGGAGAGTAGGATTTATTGGCACTGCTTAAAGCCCTAGGACTCAGACTTAGAATTAAATTCTATAGAGATTGCCAGCTGCCTGCTCAGTGGGCTGATGCAGTACCTTAAAGCCTTCAAAACTGTAAGCTACCCCTCCACAATTATTAACGCATCTATTAGCTAAGGAAGTAGGGAGCCATCTGTATTATGACTGGCATGACCTGTTACATGTACATCTACAACTTAGGGCAAGTCTAATATGATTTATAAAAGATACAATGTTAGTAATATCTCCAACACTTTTGTTAAAATGTATAATTCTTTCCAAAATATCATTATCTTCAGGCCCACAAGGGACTTTTTTCATAGCTAAGTCACTACCTCATGAGACTGGCTCCACTAGGTCTTCCAATTATTAGTCATAGGACTAGTTCTATTTATAATTATTGCACCCTTGTTTAGGTTGATCATTCAAACCATAATGAACAGCTTATATGTATCCTTAAATATCTCAATTACACAAGTGATGCTTATCCTAAAAATGATGCCAAGTCACCACAGGTTGAATTGTACTGAAATAAAAGAAATTATATTTGGCACTTCAACATTGTCCCTGGTTTAGTCATAAGTTGCCCTTTTGAGCAACTACCCTAGTTAGATCTGCCCTTGGTATAACTGTAACTAGCAAAGCATGTACCTCCATATAGTTTGGATAAGAGCCACCCTTAGCTTCTCTGAGCTGTCTCTTCTACTTCTTCTCCAAGTGGCTCCTTACTGCCTCTCCCTTTCACACTGTACCTGTGGGAAAAATCCATCCTTCCTCTTGGGGATACAATAAAAAGGCAAGAGCCTGAGACCCATATGTGCTGTCCATTACCTCCTCCATAGACCCTTGGAGGAGCCTAGGTTAGGGAAGCCCTGGGGTCCTCCACTGCCCTCATTTGCCCCTCTCCTCCTCCAGGACCTTTGATCTAATAAAGCTTTGTCTTTTCATGCATTCTTAGTTGGCTCTAACACCTTTGAATCATGCCACCAGATAAACCGCTAACACTAGGAAAGATGATAGCTAAGGGTAAGGGAAGACAGAACAGACAGTAGTTGAAGGAGATGATGAGTATCATTTGTGGACCAGCTGCAGTTATGGTCCTTTTCTGAGTTTCCCCTTGAAACAGAGTCTCACTAGAACCCTGTAGAAACTTCTCCTAGCACTTATATAAAGGAAAATAACTGAGCAGTTAAAGATAGAGACTCTGTTGGAAGTTATAATGCATTACTCAGTTCCTACTTCCAGAATGAAAACATTATTAACCCAGCTGCTTTATGTACTACTGGCAGACGGGTCTCAGATAGGATCCCCCTTTCTGTTTTGCCTTAGCTGAAGAGAGTTATCTTGCCCCAAATCATGACACCTTGCTAAGTCATCTGCATTTAATAATTGGTCAAAAGTGAACTGGCTCACTTATCCCAACTCAGAATATCTCAGAGTGGTCATCCCATATTGAGGTTAGTTGAAGTTTCTGTAGAGGTCGCACTACAATCTGATTTCTCCATCTTTTTAATCCTACCTCCTTCCATTACCTTGCAAAGATGTTTCAAAAAGAAAAAGAAAAGAAAAAACTCCCTAATAAAATTCTTGAATGCTAATCTCTATCTCTGAGTCTCCTTCCTGGATAACTTTATCTTCACTATGAGTGTTTGGCCTTTGAATTCAATGGTCACACACTTATTGTCACACTTCCATCAATATAAAATGAATTCCTAGTTTGAGGGAATTTTAAGCAGGGCTACAAATCAGTAAATCAGGCAAGTGGTCCTAGCAAAGCATTTCAGACAAGTAAATCAATTCATATCTGGAGTAAGTTTCAGCTCTTTAACAGTGTCAAAGGGTTTGATGTAACGAACTTGCCACCAAGAGACTGGCTGAATTTCTCAACCATGTACCATACCAAGGGCTCAGCATTGTACTTTGCTTCTCCAGGCATCAGGCAGATCATGAATTCAGCAGTGTCAGTTTCTAGATCAGCCTTGCTATGAGACAGCCATGGGCCTATGTATAGCCTTTAACCTTTCCACCATGGCTATTAGAAATGGGTTGACCGAAAAGAAGCAGGGTGGCATCCAATTGTCTATTGATGGCCTGTTTTATGCTTAATGCTTTCTGGTGGACATTAATATGAAATATGAAAATTTATGCTTCATTCTCACTTCCATAGTACCAATAACATAGGTCTTCACCAGACCTCCTTGTCTCTAATAATCCATACTTCCAGCCCTTGACCTATAAGTCAAGCCATTCGCCCTTATCCAGAAATTAATGAATACCTTTACTTCAAGCTATTTTTCCTTCTAAGGAAAATAGACAGTCAAATGTGCTGCTATAGTTCTTCCCACTGAAAAGTATTCCCCTCACTACTGCCCTTTAGGATAACTCTTAAATTGGGCTTCTCTGCAGCATCTGTTCACTTACGATTTGCAACAACATATAAAGCTGAACATTTGAGGATCCTGACGTTTTTATTTCCCCATTACCTGGTCATTTGGGTAGCCCTGCAAAGCCATAGATGTAAGTTAGGAATGTGACACTGGTGCGAAAGTAGTAGGTGATAGGAGTCTGGGCTACCAGTTCATATAACTTAATTGTGTTTTCTTGTTCTGCTCTGGTCTGATTCCAATTGTTCAATTTCCAATTGTATGATAGATTTTTGCTGTACCAATCTGACATTATGACTTGGTAGATCTGATAATATCCAGCTAGCTCATGATGAGCAGCTCCAGTTGCATAATCACTTGATGTTTCCACTAGGTCAGAGTAAAGCAGTTTATTTTTTTGTATGTTGTGTTGTGGGGGTCACATTTCATTCTTTTTCCAGGTGAGTATCCCCTTACTGCAGCACTGTTTGTTGAATTTTTCTGTTTGTTTGGTTTTCGTTTGTTTCTTTGCTTGTTTGTTTGGGCTGGGAATCAAACCCAGGTCTCCTGCTTGGCAGGTGAGTATTCTACCATTGAACTACCCTTGCACCCTCAGGAGTAGCTACTTTTTAAAAGTAAATAATTTCCTCTTGCACAACACATTCCCTCAGTCCAGAATCTTGGGGGATTTCCCTGTGATTTGTCTGAAACAACACACAACGTTTTAAGATGTTGAAAATGGAATGGTATATGGAAAAATATAATCAATGCAAACTAGAGCCCATAGTTAACATTGAGTTTGCAATATGCTTCCAGTAAATGTAACAAAGACAATATACCAAAGCTAAATGTTAATAAAAGGGGAATGTAAGGGAGAGGTATGGGGCTCATTGGTGTTGGTGTTGTTCCTCTTTTTTATTTTATTTTTTAATTATTATTTATTCTTCATTTTTTTCTTCCTCTTCCTCATTCTTTGCAGAAGAAATGGAAATGTCCTCATATAGACTGTGATGGTGAATGTGTAACTATGTGATGATATGGGGAACCATTGAATGTTTACTTAGGATGGATGGTATGGTATGTGAATAAAAACTGCTTAAAAATAAACAGAAAGATGCAAGTGCTGGAGAAAATGTGGTGAGAGGTATGTACTGCTCCCTACTCACTGTCGGAAGGGAAGTAGAGTAGTGCAGTCCATCTGGCACACAGAGTGGTGGTTCCACAGTAGACTATTTATAGGAGTGCTGTATGATCCTGTATGCCTATTATCAGCTGTGTACTTGGAAGAACAGAAGGCAGGGACATGAATGGACATTTGCACACTGGTGTTTATGGCAGTAGCATTCACATGGAGGTGGCCTAAGGGTACAACAACTGATAAATGGAAAGAAAAAATATGGTGTATAACTACAATGGAATATTGAGGGGCTGCAAGAAGGAATGAAGTTGTGAGGCATGCAACTAGGTTAATGGACCTTGAGGACAGAATGTTGAGTGAGATTAGCCAGAAAGGAAAGGAGAAACATTATAATTCCTCACTAGTGTGAACTAACTGTAATGTGCAAACTCTGAAAACTGAAACTGAGAGCATAGGCTGTCAAGGGAAGGTCTATTGTAAAGGTTCCTAGATATAGCAGGCACATCTATTCCTGAGTTATAATGGTTATTTTTAAATTCTGAGATGCTGAGATCTTTGTGTATAATCTGTTGGTTCCTGGATTTGGGTGCCTATGGGAAGCAGACTCAGAATTACCATTCTGCCACCCTGAAAAACAGCATTACTCCATACAGAAACTGTTAAAAAAAAAACAGGTGGAAAGAAGATCAGGCTTCAATTAAAGATATGAATGAAGCAGATATGGCTAGAACTAAGGTAAATCAGATTAAAGGGTAAAAGATGAGATTGATTGTTTTTAAAACTTCAGCTTCTGTATGAGACCAAAGGAAGAAATGTTTATTTGTTGCAAAATTTAAGTTTTATGTAGTACACTATCTGATTTATCTAGTATGGTCAGTTTATTCAAACACCATAATTATATGCAGCTTAAATAGGGAGTGAGATCTTCTTGGTTTGTACAGATTAGTTTGATGCCCCAATACATGCTTGAGTCATTTGGGCAGAGAATAAATTTCCTTGAGGGACTGGGGAAAAAAAGCAGAAATATTACACTTCTGCACCTGAGGAAGACCTAATACTCTCACAAGCACTGGGGACTACCAATGTAACAGGCCGAGCCCTCGGTCTCGGGGCTTGTCCTTTTGAAACTTTTTCCTTCAAAGGAGAAACTAAGCCTGGTTATAATTATGGCCTAAGAGTCAAGCTCAGAGAATCTCATTTGTGGTTCAGATGTGGCCTCTCTCTCTAAGCCAACTCCTCAGGTAAAATACCCTCTCTTACTTCTATGTGGGACATGACTCCTAGGGGTGTAAATCTCCCTGTCAACATGGGATATGACTCTTGGGATAAGCCTGGACCTGACATCATGGGATTGTGGAACCCTTCTCGATCAAAAAGGGGAAGAGAAATGAAACAAAATAAAGTTTCAGTGGCTGAGAGATTTCAAATAGAGACAAGAGGTTATTCTGGAGGTTATTCTTATGCATTAATAGATATCCTTTTTTTAAGTTTTTAATGGATTAGAATAACTAGAAGAAAATACCTGAAACTATTGAGCTGTGTTCCAGTAACCTTGATTCTGGAAAACGATTGTATAATTATATAACTCTTACAGTGTGCCCATGTGATTGTGAAAATCTTGTGGTTGAAAAGTCCTTTACCCAGTGTCTGGACAAATGAGTAAATATATAAGGACAAAAATAAATAAATAATAAGGGGAGATAAGGGACATAGGATGTTTTGGGAGTTCTTTTTTATTTTTATTTTTACCCTTATGTCTATTTTCTTAAGTAATAAAAGTGTTCAAAAGGTGATTGTGATTAATTTATAACTATATGATGATATTCAGAACCATTGATTGTACACATTGGATGATTATGCAGTATGTGAATATATCTCAATAAAAGTTCATTAACAAAAGAAGCAGCACACAAAGCCATTACCTACTAGAGACATGTTTAGCAGCAATTAATATGTTGTTTTTTATTGCTTAAGGAGCACAGTAGATTTTACCACAGTCAGGACCTGCCATAGATTCCTCTCTTACTCTAGACTCCAATGAAACTGCTAGCCTTCTGAGTCACCTAATGCATGGTTCACAGCAGTATAGCTAAGTGTAGCAAATGCTGCATCCAAAATCCATTGAGCTATACCGAGTGTTATGACTCTTTCTTTGTGGTAAGGGATACAAATATAACTTTTTCTCAATATTCGAGAGAGTGTATAATTTTACCCAAGATTTAATCCTGTATAGATTATTTTAATGCCTGGAAACATCCTAGAGTAACTTCCAGAATCCTCTGAAGTCTGTTTGAAATCTCTTGGCCACTGATAACTAATTTTGTTACATTTCTTTTCCCCCTTTTGTACAGGCAGGCACTGTCAATCCCATTGTCATCTTATGCCAAGCCCCAACCAACAGTATTCCTGTAAACCCTAAAGAATACCCAGGACTCTATTTGAGACTCTATAAATGTTTCACTCACTAAGTTTACTTTTCAGAAACCTAAAACCTCCAAATGGTTCTTAGGCCAGATAAACCCCAAAACCCAGAGTTACCAGTCTCTCCAAGGGCATCAACCAGTTGCATCCACCCTACTGCATAATGGCAATACCCCTGTTCAACATGAAGAAGTTAGAATGATCATTGCCCAAACATCCCTAACGATTGGGAGAAGGATCAAAAGAGAAGAAGAAGTTGTTATAGAGAAGATAAGGTTTAATAAATAAATATGAGTACTGAATCATTATATTGAAATTTCCTTATAGTCTCCAGTGCCTTAGAGCAGGCAAAAGAAAATATCAGAAATTGTGGAACTGTAACCCATACCATACTTTGAAGTTTGTAATATAACTAGTTGTTAAAATGTGCTTTGGAATTTACCACATTTTGTATATATGTTATATTCCCCCCCTCAAAAAAAGATATAGGCCATGTCTGAGCAACAAATAGGTTTTCTGAGGGTGACTCTTAGGCATAATTATAAGTAGGCTTAGCTTTATCATTGCAGAAATAAGTTTCACATGGGCAAGCTCAAAATCAAGGACTTGGCTTATTAAATTTGGAGCCCCTAATGCTTGAGAGAATATCAGGAATTTCCCTGGGGTGGAGGCTTAAAAGTTCCACAGTTTTTTCTTCCCATCCTTTATGGAGATTTGCAAATACTTTTTTTTTACTTTCACCCCAAATACTAAGGAATGTTTCAGGGCATTATATTAATTTGTACAGAATAAAAAATTCTTATTCCATTATCTAGCTTCTGTAATTAGATTGTTTAAATAAACTGACCAGAGAATTTAAATTAAATTGTTTTATAGAAAGTTTAAATTTTGGATAAAATCAACATCTCTTCCTTTGATATCTCAAAAAAGTTGGAGTCTGAAATGCAGACAATATCGTTCTTTAACATGTATTCTGATTTACTTCAGTTCTACCCAGATCTGCTTCATTCATAGGTCTAATTGAAGTCTGATTTCTTTTTCATCTTCTTTACCAATTGATGTATGGAGCAATGCTGACTTTCAGAGCTGCAGAACTATATATCTGAGTCTTTAGTGTCACACAAATAATCTAAAGTTCCAGGGAACTGCCAGGTTATACACAAAGAGCACAGAATCTCAGAACTTATAAATAAAAGCAAAAACTCAGGAATAGATGTGACTGCTGTAAGGGCTTACAATCTAGGAACTATTATAATAAGACTTATTGAACATTCTGTACTTCTTAATCATTGATTGCCCAGTTCCTTCCCACTTTCTATCTCATAATAACCTATGCTTTCAAATTCAATTCTCAGAGTTTGCTCATTATAGTTAGTTTATATTAGTGAAACCATACAACATCTGCTCTTTAATTTCTGGCTTATTTCACACAATATAATATCATAAAAATTAATTCACCTACATGCATGTTTTACAACTCCAGTCCTTCCTGCAGCTGCTCAATAAAGCATATATGTACACACCACAGTTCATCCCTCTGTTCATCAGTCAATGTACCCATAGACCACTTCCATCCTTTGGCAATCATGAATAATGCCTCCATAAGCATCAGTGTGCAAATGTCTATTCATATCTCTGCTTTCATATCCCCAAGTATATCCTTAATAACAGCATTACAGAATCATATGGCAGCTGTATACATAGCATCCTGAGAAACTATCACAGTGTCCTCCAGAGGGGCAGCACCATTCTACTTTCCTACTCACAGTGAAAAGGTGTATCTCACTCTCCACATTTTCTCCAGCATTTGTATCTTTCTGTTATTTTCTTACAGTTTTTTCACACACCAGGTAATCAGTCTTAATTGTACAATAAATGGATTCTGGTGGAATCACATAATTTAGCATTCAACACCAGAATCTATATATGAACATTTCCATTTCTACCACAAAGAAAGAAGGGAAAGAAAAAAGCAGTAAAGGAAAAACAACAACAACTAGAAGAAGAATCCTATACCCATATATCTCGCTAAATGTCCTTGTTTTATATATATATATATAAAACAATGCTACTGTTGATTATAGACCCTAGGTTGGATTAATTGTGCTTTTTATATAAACCATCCCATTTTGACACCTTGCAGTGATGATATTAATTTGTTCTCCCTCATGTAAAAGCTGTCTTATATTTGTACATTTAATCACTAACGTTGTGCACTGAATGTTTTGCTAAGTTATACAATCCAAGTTTTTATCCTCTATCATTCCTTCTGGCGTCATAAGTATCCCAAGCCTTCCTTTTTCAACCTTCCTTTCTAGGATTCCTCACACTCGGCTTTATTCATTATATTATAATATTGTGATACCATTATACAGTAATGTACAATCGATTTTTGAATCTTTACAATCGTTATAATCAATCTTGTTAAACCCTCGATACTCAGTCAGTATCAAATGCCCAATCTCTATCTTTTTCCTATCTCCTGAAAATCGGTGTTCTCACCTCTAACTCTCAGTTTGTCATTATCGTTAGTTCATATTAGTGAGACTATACAATATTTGTCCTTTTGTTTATGGCTTATTTCACCCAACGTGATGTTATTAAGGTTCATCCACATTGTTGCCTGCACAATGACTTTGCAACATTGTACAGTTGCATAATAGTCCATCATATGTATTTATCACTATTTGCTTATCCACTTGTCAGTTGATGGGCATTTCGGTTGTTCCATCTATTAGCAATCATGAATAAGGCTGATATAAAAATCAGTGTGCAAATGTCTGCTCATGCCTCTGCTTTCTTATGCCTAGCAATGGGATTGGTAGATCATATGGCAATTCTATATTTAGCTTCCTGGGGAAACTCCAAAGTGCCTTTCAGAGCAGTTGCAACATTCTACATACTCATCAACAGTGAATAAGTGTACCTATTTTTCCACATCCACTCCAGCACTTGTAGTTTTCTGCTTTTTTTTTTTTTTTGATAATGGCCATTCTACTAGTAGAATCACATAGTTTAGCATTCATCACCAGAATCTATATGTGAACATTGCCATTTCTACCCCAAAGAAAGAAGAAGGGAAAGAAAAAACAAAAAAGGAGAAATAACAACTAGAAGAAGAATCCCATTCCCATAAAGAGATTGTAGGATCTCTTTATATGTATCCTGGATATTAAACCCTTATCCAATATTGCCTTCAAGTGATTAGAATGCCTTTTTATTTCCCTGATAAAGTCCTTTGACATGCAAAAGTATTCAATTTTGAGGAGATCCCATTTATTTATTTTTCTTTCATTGCTTGTGTTTTTAGCAAAATCCTTCCTCGTGATCTTTAAGATATTTTACTATATTATCTTTTAAACATTTTATGGACTTAGTTTGAATGTTTAGCTCTGTGATACATTCTGAGTTAATTTGTTGTATAAGGTGTGAAATAAGGGTCCTCTTTCATTCTTTTGCATATGGATATCCAGTTCTCCAAGCACCATTTGTTAATAAGTCTGCTCCATCCCAGTTGAATGGACTTGGCCACCTTGTAAAACAAACTCTAAAATCAATTGTCCTTAAATGGGAGGGTTTATTTCTGAGCATGCAATTTTATTCTGTTGGTCAGTATATATATCTTTATGCCAGTACCATGATGTTTTGGCCACTGTAGCTTTGCAGTATGCTTTAAAGTCAGGTAGTATGAGACCTCCTCCTTCAATTTTCTTTCCCAAGATTTTTTTAGTGTTTGGGACACCATTACTATGTAATTAGATTCTGCTGCCAACTTGTCCAGGTGATCATGCCCAATTATCTGGTCAGGCAAACATTGGATTTATCATTGCTGCAAGGATATTTTGTTTTTGGTTGACAAACCAGAACTAGTTTGTTGAATCATCAGCCAGTTGATTTAGTTGTGTCTGATTACATCTATGCTCAACAAAGAGGGCATCTCTCAGAAATGATATTATCCAGTCTCTGGCACCAAATGTTAATCTGATCAGTGGAAGACTTTTAAGGAGGAAGAGAGAACTTTCACTGCTTCTTCAGCCAGCAAACCTCTCGTGTAGTTCCTTGAGACCCTTTATCAGAATTGTCAGCATCATAGCCTGGACGTCACAGCGTCTGGATTTTGGACACTTGCATTCCCATGGTTGTATGAGACATCTTCACAAGTGTTTTAGTTTGCTAGCTGCCAGAATGCAATATGCCAGAAATGGAATGGATTTTAAAAAGGGGAATTTAATAAGTTACTAGTTTACAGTTCAAAGGCTGAGAAAATGTCCTAATTAAAGTAAGTCTATAGACATTTCCAATCAAAGGCATCCAAGGAAAGATACCTTGGTTCAAGAAGGTCAGTGAAGTTCAGAGTTTCTTTCTTATCTGGAAGGGCTCATAGTGAGCATGGCATTATCTGCTAGCTTTCTCTCCTGGCTTCTGGGTTCATGAAATTCCCCAGAAGGTGGTTTCCTTCTTCATCTCCAAAGATCGTTGGCTTATGGACTCTCTGCTTCTCATGGCTATGTCATTCTTATCTGCTCTCTCTGAATCTCTCTCATTCTCCAAAATGTTTCCTCTTTTATAAGACTCCAGAAACTTGTCAAGACCCACCCAAATGGGTGGAGACATGTCATCACCTAATCCAATTTAACAACCATTCTTGATTAAATCACATCTCCAGGGAGATGAGCTGATTACAGTTTCAAACATAAAATATTGCATAGGGATCATTCTGCCTTTATGAAATGGGATTTAGATTAAAACATGGCTTTTCTAGGGGATGTGTATTCTTTCAAACCAGCACAGTAAGTCTCACATTTACAGATATCTCCTGTTACTTATGTTTCTAGAGAAACGACTAAAACAGCTTGCTACTGGGGGTGGTTCTTGTGAAACAGAATCTTAAAAATATCTTTTTTTTTTTAACAACTCCTGTTGGACTCTTATTAAACTCAAAGATGCTAATGACTGTGTTTCCAATAATCAAGATGAGGCTGATTGGGGTGAAGTGGCAATAGAGATATTCAAAATATCACTATTTTGTTCTGCTAATTGCATGCTTATATGAGGCAAGTTTCTTAGTGAGAGTATTTTGGACAACTTAATAATGTTTTGTGGAATTAAAATGTATAATGATGTTGGCTCATTGTTGTTAGATATGCTAGATACAGTTGTGAGGGAAAGGGATGAGCAGAAGGTTTCTAATGTGTAACTTAGGCACAATATGAAAGACATAAAATTTCCAAATGTGACCTGAAAGGGAATCTTATTTCCTTTAGTCACAGATTTGAGATACCTGAAAATCAGGTACAGAGTCTCATTGTGCATGTAACAGATTTACAATGTAAACTGAAACCTCAACCTTGCAAGGTGTCTGCATTTAAGGTAAGTGCTTTAATTGGAAAGGAAAGGGATCCTGAAACTTGGGATTGGGAAATATGGCTTGATAATTACGGCAATAGGGACATGGAAACCCTGGAATCTGCTGAGCTTTTGCTAGATAGACAGGAAATGGTCTGCTCTGAGGAAACAGCAATGCCACTTCCAACCTGCCTTGATGAAACAACTTCCTGTTCTTCAGTCTGCCCAGAGGAGTCTGCCATCCAACTTCTACACAAAGAGACACCTTCAGTGTCTGCTAAACCTGTAACAACATCCCCTGGAGAAACAGCTCTCACTTGAATGGAGTATTTAATCCTGTTTCACTAGATGAAACTGTAGTGAAATGCCATGAGGTAATTGGCTTGAAAGATCCTTCTAATTCTTTTCATGAGCTACCCCATGAGCTGTCTCTTCTTCAAAACCTATAACTAAAAAAAAATCCCAACAGGCCCTGAAAGGTGATATATAAAGTGTGACCTATGAGGAGGTATGCTATACTCCAAAAAACTGCATGAGTTTTCCAGTCTATATAGACAAAAATCAGGGGAATATGTGTGGGAACAGAAAGTAAGGGTGTGAGATAATGGTGGAAGGATTATAAAGTTGGATCAGGCTGAATTTTTTTATATAGGCCCTCTAAGCAGAGATTCTGCGTTCAATTTTGTAGCTCTAAGGGTCATAAAAGGGCATTAACAGTTTATTTGAAAGGTTAACTTAAAATGGATCAAAAGGTGACTAAATTATTAAGGTCAAAATATTGAAACTTCCCTGATATAATGTAGATGAGGGGATCCAGAGGATTAGGGAGATTCGATATAAGAGTGGATTTATCATGAAAGACCTGCTCACACACCCCAGGGATATCTAAAGGACACATCTTTCACCAGAACTTTGAGAGATAAATTTTTGAGACTAACTCCATCATCCCTGAAGAGAACTGTAGTTGTCCTTTTCTGTAGGTCAGATACTGCTGTGGGAACTGCAATTACTGAGCTGAAATTCATAAACACAATAGAGATGATTGGTTCCCAATTTGGCAAAAGCCATGTGGTGACATTTAATCACCATAAATTAGGTTGGCATGGCCACCATAATGTACAGCAGGCTCAAAACAGCAGTCAAAACAATCTGACTCAGAGACTTGTTATGTTGACTAGTTGATTATGGAGTAATTAGAAATAAAATAGATGGGCTGTCTGCTAAATTCTTGTTTGAGCTGTATGAACAGAATAATTCTAGATGAAGTGAACAGAAGTCTAACTTGAATTAAAAAACAGCACATTAAAAGAATTATACATTGTTCTAGTTGGCTAGCTGCCAGAATGCAACACACCAGAGACAGATTGGCTTTTAATAAAAGGGGATTTATTTTGTTAATTCTTCAGAGGAAAGTCAGCTAACTTTCCACTGAGGTTCTTTCTTACGTGGAAGGCACAGGATGGTCTCTGCTGGTCTTCTCTCCAGGCCCCTGGGTTCCAACAACTTTCCCCAGGGTGACTTCTTTCTGCATCTCCAAAGGCCTGGGCTGAGTTACAAGTGCTGAGATGAGGAATGCCAAGCTGCTTAGGCTGTGCTACATTGTGTTCTCTCATTTAAGCACCAGCCAATGAAGTCAAACATCACTCATTGCAGCAGACACACCTCCTAGCTGACTGCAGACGTAATTAGCAACAGATGAGGTTCACTTACCATTGGCTTATGTCCACAGCAACAAGGCTAGGTATGCTCACCTGGCCAAGTTGACAACTGAATCTAACTAACACATACATCATGACCAAGTGGGGTTTATTTCAGGAATGCAGGTCTGGCTCAACATAAGTACATCAATTACTGCAATAAACCATATCAATAAGTCAAAGTGTAAAAAAAGCACACGAATACCTCAATTGATAGAAAATAGACATTTGACAAAATTTGACATCCTTTCTTGATGAAAACATTTCAAAAAATAGGAATAGATGGGTACTTTCTCAACATGATAAAGGGAACATTTGAAAAACCCAAAGCTAACATCCTCAATGTGGAAGGACTGAAAGATTTCCCTCTAAGATCAGGAACAAAATAAAGATGCACACAGTCACTTTAATATTCAGCATTCTGCTGGAAGTTTTATCCAGAGCAATTAGAGAAGAAAAAGAAATAAAAGCATTCAAATTGGGAATGAAGAAGTAAACTCTCACTGTTTGCAGATGACATGATACTACATGTCAAAAATCATAAAAGGATCTACAGCAAAGCTACTAGAGCTAACATATGAGTGCAGCAAATTGGCATGTTCAACACCCAAAAATCAGTAGTGCTCTTATATAATAGTAATTAGCAATCTGAGGAGGAAATCAAGAAAAAAAGTTCCATTTACAATAGCAAGCAAAAGAATCAAAGATTTAGGAATAAATTTAACTAAGGATACAAAAGACTTATAAACAGAAAACTACAAGTGATTTCTGAAAGAAATAATGGAATAGAAGGGCATACTGTCTTCATGTATTGGAAGATTAAATTTATTTAAAACATCAATATTACTCAAACTGATTTATAGATTCCATGCAATACCAATTAATATCCCAACAACTTTCTTTGCAGAAATAGAAAAACTAATAATCAAATTTATTTTGAAGGGAACAGGGCCCCAAATAGCTAAAAAAAAAACACTTTAAAAAGAAAAATAAATCAGGAGGTCTCACACTACCTTACTTTAAAACATATTACAAAACTAGAGTAGTTAAAATAACATTCTACTGGCATAAAGATAGATATATTGACTAATGGAATAGAATTGATTGTTCATAAATAGACCCTCTCATCTACACATAGCTGATTTTTTAAAACTTTTTTATTTTATAGTATAACATATATACAAAGCAAAGAAATTAAAAAGCAATAGTTTTCAGAGAACTCTTCAAAAAGTGGTTACAGGATAGATTCCAGAGTTTGTCATGGGCTACCATACGATTATCTCATATTTTTCCTTCCAGCTGCTCCAGAATATAGGAAGCTGGAGGGCTTAAATACTTTTTTATCATCACAATTGACATTTTTTCCTTCTTTTTTTTGTGAACAATAACATATATTCAAAAACACTACAAATTTCCAAGCACAGCACCACAATTAGTTGTAGAACATATTTCAGACTTTGACATGGGTTACAATTTCACAATTTTAGGTTTTTACTTCCAGCTGCTCAAAAACACTGAAGATTAAAAGAGATACCATTTTAATGATTCAGCATTTATATTCATTTGTTAAAGCCTATCTTCTATGTATAATCCCACCATCACCTTTGATCTCTCTATACCTCTCTTTAGGGTTGTTTGGTCTATGACAATTCTAATTTTTTTTATATTGGAAGAGTCTGTCACTAATGTGGGGTAGGGGGATGGAACTATCTGATGTTCTGCAGATGCTGGACTAGGTTTCAGGACTATCTGGACCAGGGACCCATCTGGAGGTCATAGGCTTCTGGCCAGCTACTCTAGATAGTTGATTTTTTAAAAGGTTGTCAAATGAACCCATATGGGATGGAGCAATCTCTTTAATAAATGGTGTTTGAAGAACTGGATATCCATTTGCAAAAGAATGAAAGAGAACCCACATCTCACAAGCTGTACAAAATTTAACTCAGAGTGGGTCAAAGGCCTAAACATTAGAGCTAAGACCATAAAATCTTTGGAAAATGTAGAGAAATATCTTATAAATCTTGTTATAGGAAGTGATTTCCTAGACCTTAAACTCAAAGCATGAGCAATGAAAAAATAAATAGGTAAATGGGATATCCTCAAAAATTAAATCCTTTTTTGCATCAAAGAACTTTGCCAGGAAAGTAAAAAGGCAGCCTACAAATGGGAGACAATATTTGGAAACCAATTATCAGATAAGGGTTTAGTATCAAGAATATATAAAGAGATTCTACAACTCAACTTCAAAAAGGCAAAAAAAAATTAAAATTGGGCAAAAGACATGAGTAGACATTTTTCAAAAGAGGATATATAAATGGCTAAAAGGTATATGAAAAGATCTTCCACTTCACTGGCTATTAGGAAAATGCAAGTCGAAACCACAGTGATATATCATCTTATACCCACTAGAAAGTCTGTTATTAAAAAAAAAGAAAGAAAGAAAATGACAAGCGCTGGAGAGGATGTGGAGAAAGAACACTTATCCTCTGATTGCAGGAATATAAAATGGTGCAACCAGTCTGGAAGGCAATTTGGTGGAAGTCAAGTATTAAATTGCCATGTGATCCAGCATTCCCATTATTAGGCAAATATTCAGAGGAACTGAAGGCAAAGACACATGTGGACACTAGCACACCAATGTTTATAGCAGCATTATTTATGATTGCCAAGAAATGTAAACAACCCAAGTGTCCATCAATGGACTAATAGCTAAACAAGTTGTATGTGTATGTATATATACACAATGGAATATTATGCAGTTGTAAAATGGAATAAATCCATCAAGCATGTAACAACATGGATGAAACTTGTGGATATTATGCTGAGTGAAATTAGCCAGAAACCAAAAGGACAAATACTATATGGTCTTGCTGATAGGAGCAAATATTAATGAGTAAACTTTGAGAGTTAAAGTTAAGAACACAGGTTATCAGGATATAGAAAGAGGGAAGAGATAGGGCAATTGGTGATGAAGGAATACAGAATGTACAACAGAATTGATTGTAAAAATTCAGAAATGGATAGCACATTACTATCT
The DNA here is from genome assembly GCF_023851605.1 of Tamandua tetradactyla. Taxonomy (NCBI): domain Eukaryota; kingdom Metazoa; phylum Chordata; class Mammalia; order Pilosa; family Myrmecophagidae; genus Tamandua; species Tamandua tetradactyla. The sequence goes on along the minus strand of NC_135331.1, from coordinate 83,150,658 downwards.
GACATTAGCACAATAATATAAATACACTGAATGAAGCTGAAAGTGGGTATAGTTAAGGAAGAAGGGCTGCAGGCATGTATGTCCCCAGGAGGAAAAATAGAGAATAAAGTCTGAGATCAGATAACTTAGGAATGCCTAGAGTGGACAGTGATGGTGATAAAAAGGTTTTGCATAAGGAAGAACAACTGAATGTGTGCATTGTAAGGTGTGGACAATGGGATGGTATAAAGGAAAAAGTACAATCAATGCAAGCTAGAGTTTATAGTCAACAGTAATATTTAATATGCTTCCACTGAATGCAGCAAAGGCATTATGCCCAAATTAAATGTCAATAAGCTGGGGATATTGGGGAGGGGTTCTTTTCATCAGAACGGAAGATGCCTTCATATAGGTTATGGTTCTGAAGGCATGTCCATTTACTTAGGTTGGAGTGGTTTATGATGTGTGAATAAAACTCCTTAAAAATGAACAAAGAGAAATAAGTGCTAGAGAAAATGTGGTGAAGATGTACCTATTCACTGCTAGTAGGAAGCTGAGAGGTACAACTGCTTCAGAGGGCAGCATATTGGTTCCACAGGAGGCTAGGGCTAGAGTTGCCACAGTATCCTTCAACCCCATTGCTAGAGGGTTGCTTGAGGATTTAAGAGTGTGCACACAAATGGACATTTGCACACTTGTGTTTAAGGAGGCAGTGTTCAGCATTCACAATTGATGGAGGTAGCCTACATGTACATTGACTGAGAAACGGAAAGGGGAACTGTGGTATATACACACAATGGACTACTGAGTGGCTTCAGGAAGGAATGAAGTTGTGAGGCCTGCAAGGAGGCGATGAACCTTTAAAGACAGTATGTTGAGTGAAATGGCAATAACAAAAAGGCAAATTTATCATGCCTCACTGATAGGGTCTAACATAATGTATAAAATCAGAGAATTGAAGTTGAGAGCATGTGCTATCAGGTTGGAGCCTATTGTAAAGGGTCCTAGATTGTAAGCTTTACAGCAGTCACATATATTCAAGAGATGCAAGAGATAGCTAAATTCTGTGATATTGAGCTATTTGTGTTTAACTGTTCATTCCCTGAAACTTTGGGTATTTATGTGACACCTAAGTCTCTTAGAGTACTAAAACTATGAAAGCCAGCATTACTCCATACAACAGCTTTTTAAAAAGTTGAAATGTTCAGACTTTAACTAGAGATATGAATGAAACTGATCATATAGGACTAAGGTAAATCAGAATACAGGGTAAAGGATTATATGGTCTGTTTTTTTAACTTCAACTTCTGGTATAACGCTAAAGGGAGAGATGTTTATTTGGTGCAAAATTCATATTTTGTGTAGCAAATTATCTAATTTAATTTGTATCATTGGCTATTTGAACACAATTATTACATGAAATTTTGAGTAGTGCATGAGATCTTCTTGGTTTGTACAGGTCAGTTTGATGCCCTAATATATTTCATAGTAATTTGGAAAAATAATTTTAAAAAGTATTTTCAAGCTCCCCTTGGTAGACTGATGAGAAAGCAGGAAATATTAAATTTCTCCATCTCAGGAATTCCTGTCATTCTCACAAGCAGTGAGAGCAACAAGTTCAATAAGAAGAGCCCTCAATCTTGGAGTTCATCCCTATGAAACTTATTCTTGCAAAGACTAAGCCTATTTATAATCAGTCTAAGTGTCACCACTGGAAAGCCTCATTTGTTGCTCAGATGTGGCCTCTCTCTATAAGCCAACTTTGTAGGTGAACTCACTGCCCTCCTTCCTACACAGGACATGGCTCACAGGGGTGTAGATCTTCCTAGTGATGTGGGACAGGACTCCTGAGATGAGCCTGGACCCAGCATAATGGGATTGAGAAAGCGTTCTTGACCAAAAGGGGAAGAGAACAATGAGATAAAATAAAGTTTCCAGTGATTGAGGTATTTCAAACAGATTTGAGAGTTTAACTTGGAGGTTATTGTTATGCATTATATAGAGATCCCTTTTTAGTTTATGGTGTATTGTAGTGGCTGAAGGGAAGAACCTGAAACTGTTGATCTGTGTTCCTGTAGCTTTGATTCTTGAAGACAATTTTATAGCTACATAGCATTTACAGTGTAACTGTGATTGTGAAAACCTAGTGTCTGATGCTCCTTTTATCTAGAGTAGGAACAGATGAATGAAAAAATGAGGATGGTAATTAAATAAATAATAGGTGGGGAAAAGGGTAAAAAGTAGGGTAAATTGAAATACTAGTGGTTAATGACAGGGAAGGGTAAAGGTTATGAGATATATGAGTTTTTTTCTTTTTATTTCTTTTTTCTGGAGTGATGAAAATGTTCTAAAAATGATTACAGTGAAGAATACACAGCTATGTGATGATATTATGAGCCATTGATTATATACTATGGGTGGACTATAGGGTGTGAGGATTACTCAAAAGCAGTTTTTAAAAGAAGAGTTAATGTTACATAAAGGCTTGTACCTTATTCTAGAGACAGTTACCAAAGTTTTGGTTGTACACAGGACAGTTGGGTATTTTTAGGTGAAAAATATGTCTATTATTGTGTCCTGTTTAGGAATTAAGCATTTTCCAATTTGTTGTTGTGTATAGTTGCCAAATTGACAAGAGTTGGACTGTGAGGGTTAGGTTCCAGTGTGAACTTGACCAGGTGATGATGCCCAGTTATCTGATCAGACAAGCACTAGCTTAATCATTACTGCAAGGACATGTTGTGGTTGGTTAATAAACCAGAAGTCTGGTTTACTAAATCATGCAGCTGTGACTGATTACATCTACAATCAACTAAGGATGGCTTTCCTGCAAATGAGATATTCTAACCCATGCGGTTTTGTTCCATTCTGTCGAAGAATTTTAAGGAAGAAGAGAGAATTTTCACTGCTTCTTCAGCCATTGAGCCTGTCCTATGGAGTTTGCTGAGAACCTTCATTGGAGTTGCCAGCTTCACAGCCAGACATACAGATTTTGGACTCTTGCATTCCCATGGTTGCATGAGACACCTTTATATATCTCCTAATTATCGATATCTCCTGTTGGTTCTGTGCCTCTAGAGAACCCTGACTAATATAATGTTCTTCCAAATAAATTTGATTATTGGTTTTTATACCAAGCAAGTTGTTTGGATTTTAATTGGTTTTGCATTGAATCTATAAATCAATTTGGATAGAATTGTCATGTTCACAGAACCAACAGGAGGTATCTGCTTAAATGTTATAAATTTAGATCACCAACTGTAGGGATATATGAATCCAAATTCTGTAAGGCAGGACACAAGCTGGCAGCTCCAATGAAGTTTTGACAAGTTACCCAGGAGAGGCTGGCTGGCTGAAGAAGAGAGAGAGAAATTCTCTTCTGAATTGTCCCTTCTAAGTATTCAATTATTCAATTAAATATCTTTCATTGCTAAAGACACTCTCCTTAGTTGATTGTCCATGTGTTCAGTTATAAGTGCAACCCACTTATTGATGATTTAATTCCATGAAATGTCCTCATAGTAATAGTTACGCCAATGTTTGCTTGTCCAGACAACTGGGCACTATTACCTGGCCAAGTATACATATAAACCTAACCATCACATTCTATTCCTTGTCAATTTAGCAGGTATACACATCATCTTAAACCATATTTAATCTTTAAATAAAAAACAATAACAGACATGTTTGTCTAAAAGTACTCAACTGTCCTGCATACAACTAGAAATGCACTAAATATCTACAGAACAAGGGGCAAGTCTTGATATCCTATAACTTAAATACTATAACATGAATAATACAATTTATGTCATATGATGAGGGGATAAGATAGAGAAGAAAACAAGACATTTGCTTTAGGTACAAATACAAACACACTCATAACTAAACAAGTAAGAAACATTTATACCATTACAGTCCATGTTTCTGTAACTGGTCACATGGTCATTACCCTATTTCACTACCTTCTTCCATTACCCATTCTGTGTCTTCTTTACCCTTAGCAAGCACTTCAGCTACCCATGGTTCTTTAGCTTTGTGGGGTGATCCAAACTTTCATTCGTGAAGTTTCTGGGCCATTGGTATTCCTGCTTGGATTGGGTTGTTGCAGTTTTCCATTGACTTTAATCACATGGCAGTAGTAAAAGACAATTTAAGGGATTTCTTGTATTCTGCACAAACTCTTATTTACCTCCATTGTATATATGCAGTCCCATATCCCCTTGATAGTCAGGTTCAATAAGCGCAGCCAGTACAATAATACCTTTCCTTGCCTGTTGATTCAGAGTCATGAGAAGTGCAAAGTAGTCATGTGGCAGTCTTAAGTTCCAGTCAATGAAATCATTGTTATATCACTTGGTGGAAACATCCCTCCTTTTGGAACCCAGACCCGCAGAGCCTAAGTTTGTAAGGACAGGAAGAAAAATTATTTAAGTGGTTCAGTAGGGGTGATAGTGAGTGGTGGTACCCATTTCCACTCCTTGACTCCTGAATCCTTGCATCCTGGCTATGGGAGAAACAGCACCATAAAATGAATGCTCACTCACAGTATAGGCAGAATCCTGGAGAACAAAACCCCAGCCTGGTAAGGTATTGCCCCTTTAGTTGGCACAGTAATTGTGTCTTCAAAAAGACATTACATTGTTCTAATAATATAACTGTTTCAGTATGAGAGTGAATATGGAAAGACCAGAGGACTTCATGAGTGTATGTCCATTGATGGACTTCATTTGCTTGAAGTGGGTTCCTTGTTGAGCAGCAAAGTGGTGTGAAATACTACAATAGTGGATAAGGTATTCTCTAAGTCCATGGATGATAGTGCTGGCAGAAGAACTGCAGGAAAAGCAAACCCGTATCCATGGTATGTGTCTGTTTCAGTGCCAGTGGAACTGCCACTTCCATGATGGAAGTGGTCCAAAGTAATCAACCTGCTACCAGGTAGGAGGCTGATCACCTCAGGGAATCATGCCATTTTGGGGACTGGGTGTGGGTTTCTGCTTCTGTCAGATTGAACACTCAGCATTGACTGTAGCCAGATCAGCCTTGGTGAGTATGAATCCATATTGCTGAGCCCATGCATAACCTCCATTCTTACGACCATGCCCACATTATTCATGATCCCATTGAGCAATGACAGGAGTGGCTTGGGAAGGAGGTTGCTTGTATCCACAGAATGGGTCATCTTATCAACGTGGTTATTAAAACCTTCCCCTGCTTAAGTCATCTTCTGGTGAGCACTCACATGGGAAACAAATATCTTCACATATTTTGCCCATTCAGAAAGGTATTTCCATATACTTCTTCCCCAGACCTCATTTTCACCAATTTTCCACTCACACTGCTTCCAAGTCTCTGATAGTTCAGCCAGACCATTATCAACAGCCTTTGAGTCAGCATACAGATGCACCTCTGTTCAGTTATCATTCCAAGCAAATCGAGCAACCAAGTGCACTGCTCTAGGTTCCACTCACTCGAAGGATGTCCCTTCGCCACTCTCCTTTAAGGACATCCCAGAAAGACATTGTTGTGCTGCAGCTGTAAACTTCTGGGTGGTACTTGCATATCAAGCCAAACCATCTGTAAAACAGGCCCAAGTTTTCTCTTCCTTAGCCAATTGACTTTAAGGAACTGTATAGGTTTTTTAATGCTGCTAGAATGCAATATACCAGAAATAGAACAGCTTTTCAAAAGGGAATTTATTACAAGTAAACAGTTCTAAGGTCATAACAGTATCCAGACTAAGGCATCCAGGGAAAATATCTTGACTCAAGAAAGGATGATACGTCCAGAATACCTGTCAGGTAGGAAGGCATGGGGCTAGCATCTGTTGGCCCTTTGGCTTCTGGTTTCAAACAGCTTCACTGAGGGAGTTTTCTTTCTGTATCTCCAAATGTCTGGGTCTCCTTTTACTCTTTCTGTCAGCAGTCCAAACATCTAAGCTTCCTCCAAAATGTTTCTTCATTTAACAGAACCCAGTAGACTAGTTAAAACCCATCTCAAATAGCCAAAGCCAAATTTCCATCTATTCAAGAGGTCATGCCCACAATTGCTTGTATCACAACTACATGGAAGTAATCTACTCAAAATTTCACACCCATAAATGAGTGGGTCAATCTGCATTGAAACAACCCAATCAAAGGTTTCCTCCCTAAACAATAAGGCTGGCCCCATAAGATTGGGTCGTGGTTAAAATATGGCTTTTCTTGGGTAGATTATAGTTTCACACTGGCACAGGAACTCTGCAAGAGACCTTGTTCAGGGATGTAAAAGTAAGGTAACACAGCAGGAGTGGGGGCCATCAGAATTTGAGCCACTTTCTTATGTAACTTATTGTGCCTTCAGCACCCACTTGAGCCTTATATCATATGTACCATTTCCATTTCGTGATGGAGTGCTCCTGTGCATGCCCAAATTTATGGTTGAGTGCTCCTGTGCATGCCCAGATTTATGGTTTGGCAGGTCAGACAACACCCAAGACATGATAGGGAATTTTATTTAGCATATAGGCAATTTTGCTTCATCATATGGCCCAAGTGGCAAAGCAACATGTATAAAAAATGGACCTGCCTCAAAGCCTCTTCTTGTTCTGGTCCCCACTCAAAGCTAGCAGCATTTCAGGTCACTTGGAAAATGGGCCACAGAGGTACAGACAAATGAAGAATATGTTGTTTTGAAAATTCAAAGAGGCCAACTAGGTATTGTCCCTCTTTTGTGATCAAAGAACAGATCAAATGCAACAGCTTATCCTTCAATTTAGAAGGATTTCAACATGCCCCCACTATTAGACACCAAGACATTTCATTGAGGTGGAATTTTTGTTGAATTTATCTCCCATTCCCTGACACACACACATGCTTTACCAATAAGTCTAGAGTGGTTGCTATTTCTTGCTCACTAGGTCCTAATTGACATGATATAATCAATATAATGGACCAGTGTGATGTTTTGTGGGAGGGAGAAATGTTGAAGGTCCCTGCAAAGAAGCTAAGGCATAGACATAGAAAGTTGTTCAACCCTGAAGTAGGATAGTGAAGGTATACAGTTGGCTTTGCCAGCTGAAAGGAAGCTGTTTCTAGGGTTCCTTACTAACAGCAATTCAGATAAAAGCATTTGCCACATCAATAGCTGCATAGCTTGTACCAAAGTATGTGCTGATTTGCTCAAGCAATGATACCATATTTGGAACAGCAGCTGCAATTTTAGTCACCATCCTGTTAAGTTTATGATAGTCCTCTGCCACCCCCCAAGACCCATCTGTTTTCCACACAAGCCAAATAAGAGAGTTGATTACTATTTTGCTAGGTGGGGGCAGTTCTAGAAACTTCCATTTGTCCTCTTCTAACTAGTGGTTCTTACTCCAGATGTCAGGGAACCAATGTGGAGATTTTTCCAGTTGCTGAGCATGTCTATTCCAAATATACCTACTGGGACTTGGGAAAGAATGAAAGAATGGTTCTGGGGGTGCAGTGTAACCACTGTGAGATGGACCTGAGCTAAAACTTCATGGAACACCTGATGTACATAAGTCTATACTCTGTCTGTTGAACCAGAGTGGCCTTTTGGGGTCACCCAGAATTACTGTCATTTCTGAGCCAGTGTCTAATCATTTTCCCAATATCTGACCATTTCCTTTTCTTCAATGCACATTTACCCCAGTGGAAGACCATATGTCTCCTTTGGGAAGGCTTGGAGGAAGATTAATAGTGTAGATTTTTGGCAGTGTAACAGGGTCCATCCCAAGGGAATCTGGCCTTTTCTTCATTCAACAGGTTCTGGGTCTGTAAATTGTCTCCAGTCTGGAAATAGATTAAGGGTCCTTGACTCTTTGTTTTTGTAATTCAAGTTAGACTTTGTTCTCACTTGACTTAGAACTCTTCTGCTTGTACAGATCAAACAAGGATTTAGTAGACTGCCCATCTGTTTTATTTCTAAGAACCCAATTGTCTGCAGGCTAACAACAAATGTGCTATTTTGAAAGTGTTGTGTACCTCAGAAAAGTCATATCCTTTAATTCTCATTCAATATTGTAGGATAGAAACACTTTTGACTAGACTACTTCCACAATAATGTGACACTTCCAATTGTGGATCTAATCTTTTGATTAGATTATATCCATGGAGATGTGGCATGCTGTAGGTGTAGACTTTTGGGTAGATACAGATGTGACTCCACCAATTCAAGGTAGGTCTTGATTAGTTTCCTGGAGACCTTTAAGTGGGGCAACATTTTGGAGAAACATTAGATGCAGATGCTTGGAGAACAGAAGTGAAAGAGCCAACAGGAAACCTAGACCTATGGAGATATAGAAAGAAAACTACCCCAGGGAAGCTGCTTGAAACCAGAAGCCAAAGACCCAAGTAGATACCAGACACGTGTCTTTCTCGGTTGACAGAGGTGTTCTGGACCCATTGACATTTCTTGAGTCAAACTTAATTTACAGAGGATGAATATAGAGTTCTTTAAGGCTGATGGAGCTAGGCTTACCTGGTGAAAGGTGTGTCCTGTGGATATACCTGGGGTGTGTGAACAGATCTTCCGTGGTAAACTTACTTTAACATTCCAATTTCTCTAAGCCTTTGAATTCTTCATCAATATTATACCTGAGAAGTTCTGGCATTTCAACCTCAGATAATGTCAGCCACTTTTTGATCTATGTTTCAGCCAACCATCCAAACAAGCTGTTAACATCCTTTCTAACCCCTCAAGCTATAACATTGAATGCAGAATCTCTGTTTAAAGGGGCCATATAAAAAATCCAGCCTTATACAATAATTCCTTCCAGCATTATTCCACACCCTTAATATCCATTCCCACACATATTACTCTGATTTATATCTTTATAAATTGGAACATTCATGCAATTGTCTTGGAGTATATGGCACCTTCTCATAGGTTCACCTTGTACTTCATCTTTCTGGGTCTGTTGGGATTTTAGTCTAGTTTTGGTCTAGAAGAAAAGAGTGTAGTAAGGGTGGGTTATGAAAATAACTAGAAGTGTCTTTCATGCCATTTACCTCAGAGCATTCTGTTGCAGTTTCATCTTGTGAAACAGGATTAATCTTTACAGACAGAAGAGTGAGTTCTATTTTTCTCAAGGGAAGTGTTTACAGGTTTATCAGGAATTGAAGTGTTAATCTCTTCGATTAGAGTTTGGATGGAAGATTCCTCAGGGCTGACTGAACGTTATGAATTTGTTTTCTCAAGGCTGACTAGAGGTTGGGTAGCTGTCTCCTCAGGGAAGACTGGAGATTGGGTGGTTCTTTCCTCAGTGCAAACCATTACAGGTTTATCTATCAAATACTCAACAGAATATAGGGTTTCAATGTCCCCATTGCCATCATTATAAGCACATATATCCCTATCCCAAGTTTCAGGATCCCATTTCTTTCCAATCAATTTGCCTTCACTTTAGCAGAAAACACCCTGGAAGGTTGAAAATTTAGTTTATGTTATTGTGCCAGTTTGAAAAGATTCATTTACCTTAGAAAAGCCATGTTTTAATCCTAATCCACCTTGTGGGAACAATGGTTTCTTCTAATCCTTATTCAGTCCTATATTTTGGAAACTTTAATTATATTATCTCCACAGAAATGTGACTCAGTCAAGTGTGGGTATTAAACCTGATTTGGTGGAGACATGTCTCCACCCATTCCAGGTGGACCTTGATTGGTTTTACTGGATTCCTTTAAAAGAAGAAGCACTTTCAAAAAAGCTAGAGAACAACAAGAGAGAAAGCCACGAAATTCTGAGAGAGCAGAGAATGCTCTAGAACCATGAAGCAAAGAGTCCACTAGCCAGTGACTTTTGGAGATGAAGAAGGGAAACACCTCCCAGGGAGCTTCATGAAACAAGAGGCCTGGAGAGAGAGCCAGCAGATATCGCCATGTTCACCATATGTCTTTCCAGATGAGAGAGAAACCCTGAACTTCATCAGCCTTCTTGAACGAAGGTATCTTTCCCTGGATACCTTAGATTGGACATTTCTATAGACTTGCTTTAATCGGGACATTTTCATGACCTTAGAACTGTAAACTTGTAACTTATTAAATTCCCCTTTCAAAAAAAACTGTTCCATTTCTGATATATTGCATTCTGGCAGCTAGCAAACTAGGACAGTTGTAAATTAAAGTAGCACAAAGAGACTCTGGGTCTGGTTTTCAGAGATCTCAAACCTGTGACCACAGAAAATAAGATTTTCTTTCAAGGCCCATATACAAACTTTTATAACTTTCAAAGGACACTTAAGTTGCAAATTAGAAGCCTTCAGGTGTGCAAAGGTGTTTCAGCAGTAGAATTTTCGCTTCCATGTGGGAGACCTGGGTTTGATTCCTGGCCCATGCACTTCCCCAAAAAAAACAAACAACAAAAAAGAAGCCAACAAAAACAAACAAGGAAATCAACAAAATTCACTCTCCAACAGCTTGCAAACTAACACACAGGGGCTTACTTGAACAGACAAATGGGCAGCATTACTTGGCCAAGTTGACATATAAACCTAACTGTCAGAGACTTCCAATTCATGAAAAAGGTATATCCTTTCATTTACTTAGAACTTCCATGATTTATTTTATCAATTTTATGTAGTTTTTCTCTGTATAGGTCTTTTATGTTCTTGAGTAAATTTATTCCTAAATATTTGATTCTTTTAATTGCTATTGTAAATTGACTTTTTTCTTGATTTCCTCTTCAGATTGCTCATTACTATGTGTAGGAATATTATTAATTTTTGCCTGTTAATCTTGTATCCTGTCACTTAGCTGTATTCATTTACTAGCTCTAGTAACTTTGTTCTAGATTTTTCAGGATATTCTAAGAATGTGATCTTGCAATCTGCAAACAGAGAAAATTTTACTTCTTCCTTTTCAACTTGGATGCCTTTTATTTATTTTTCTTGCATAATTACTCTAGCTAGTAATTACATCATATGTAATTTGCATAATTGCATCAAGCAAAATGTTGAATAGCAACTTCCGGGCCAAGATGGTGGCTTAACAATGTGCACATTTTAGTTCATCCTCCAGAAAAACTACTAAATAACCAGAAACAGTACAGAACAGCTCCTGGGCCACATCAGTGACCAGACACACAGTGTACCCTAGTCTGGAACAGCTGGACTGGCTGTGAGCCCCACCCCAGAACCGTGAGTTCCCCAAGCTGCTGTGGCCGGTGCACTTCCCCTACAGGATGCTTCCCAGAGGGAACAGGAAAGGGACTTTACCAGCAGCAGGGGCTGAGCCCAACTAAATTCCAATTGTGGAACTAATTAACAAGTTATGACTACTGAAAATAGGCCCCCAGCTCAGATGAACCTGGTCAAAGTGGAGGTTGCTGATTTTTGCCCCAGAGCCGAAGGGGCAGGGCTGACGGAAAAAGAAAAGCAAAAGGAAACAGAGGCTACTGTGGCTGTTTTTCTACAAAGGCTTGACTGCCTCTGGATTCAGCAGCAGGACTTCTCAGGCTGCAACTGCCTCAGAAATAGGCAGAAACAAGGTTGTTTGAGAGATTTTCTGGAGCCTTTGCCTTCCCAAGGGGAGGGGTGAAGTCCAACTCAGGTGGGATTCCTCCCTCAAGGAATTCAGACCCCAGGGCTTGGTAATTTGAAGCCATACGTCCTATAACGTCTCCTCTGTCTCCACCACGTTCCCAGTAGGGAGAATCTGCCAAATTTAAAAATACCACATCATCTTATGCTGGTGGGACCCGCAGGCAGAAAAGCACCACATGTTGGGCAGGATAAGAAAAACAGAGCCCAGAGACTTCATGGGAAAGTCTTTCAACCTGCTGGGTCTCATCCTCAGGGAAAACCAACACAGGTGAATCTTTCCTCCTGATAGGAGGCCAGTTTGGTCTGGAAAAATCCGGCTGGGGTTTATAATACCTAAGCAGATGCTCTTAAGTGTGGGGGGGAAAAAAGCACCATACAACCATGGCAAGAAACAAGAAAACAAGAACTGAAAAATTCTCCTCTGTTAAACAAAGCCTAAACTAGAGGTCCAGATAAAGCTGAACTGAAAGTCAAAGAACAGACAGACAACAAATTCATCCAGCAAGAAAACCCTAGGTAAAAGAAGTGAAAGCAATCTCCAGAATAAACTAATTAAGGTAATTAAATGCCTAGATGCCAGCAAAAAATAACAAATCCCACTAGGATAATTGAAGATATGGCCCAGTCAAAGGAACAAACCAACAATTCAAATGAGCTACAGGAGCTGAAACAATTAATTCAGAATATACAAACAGATATGGAAAACCTCATCAAAAATCAAATCAATGAATTGAGGGAGGATATAAAAAAGGCAAGGAGTGAACAAAAAGAAGAAATCAAAAGTCTGAAAAAACAAATCACAGAGCTTATGGGAATGAAAGTCACAGTAGAGGAGATGAAAAAACAATGGAAACCTACAATGGTAGATTTCGAGAGACAGAACATAGGATTAGTGAACTGGAGGATGGAACATCTGAAATCTGACAAGAAACAGAAATATAGGGAAAAAATGGAAAAAATATGAGCAGGGACTCAGGGAACTGAAAGACAATATGATGCACAAATATATGTGTTGTGGGTGTCCCAGAAGGAGAAGAGAAGGGAAAAGGAGGAGAAAAACTAATGGAGGAAATTATCACTGAAAATTTCCCAACTCTTATGAAAGACTTAAAATTACAGATCCAAGAAGCACAGCATACCCCAGAGAAAATAGATCCAAATAGAAATACTCCAAGACATTTACTAATCAGTATGTCAGAGGTCAAAGAGAAAGAGAGTATCTTGAAAGCAGCAAGAGAAAAGCAATCCATCACATACAAGGGAAGCCCAATAAGACTATGCACAGATCTCTCAGCAGAAACCATGGAGGCGAGAAGACAGTGGGATGATATATTTAAATTATTAAAAGAGAAAAACTGCCAACCAAGAATTCTATATCCAGCAAAATTGTCCTTCAAAAATGAGGGATAAATTAAAACATTTTCAGGCAAAAAATCACTGAAAGAATTTGTGACCAAGAGACCAGCTCTGCAAGAAATACTAAAGGGAGCACTAGAGACAGATATGAAAAGACAGAAGAGAGAGGTGTGGAGAAGAGTGTAGAAAAGAAGACTAAGAGTAAAGGTAAAAAGAAGGAAAATTAGATATGACATATAAAATCCAGAAGGCAAAATAGTAGAAGAAAGTACTACCTGTGGAGTAATAACACTAAATGTTAATGGATTAAACTCCCCAATCAAAAGACATAGACTGGCAGAATGGATTAAAAAACAGGACCCATCTATATGTTGTCTCTACTCAAAGGACATGAGGGCAAGGACACAAATGGACATTTGCACACCAATGTTTATAGCACCATTATTTACAATTACCAAGAGATGGAAACAGCTAAAATGTCCATCAACAGACAGGTGGCTAAACAAACTGTGGCATATACATATGATGGAATATGATGCAACTGTAAAACAGAATGAAGTTATGAAGTATGTAGCAACACGGATGGACCTTAAGGACATTATGTTGAGTGAGATTTGCCAAAAACAAAACGAAAAATACTGTATGGTCTCACTGATATGAACTGATATTATTGAACAAACTTGGAATATTTTGTTGGTGACAGAGACCATGAAGAGATATAAATAGGGTAAGATATTGGGCAATTGGAGCTGATGGGATACAGATTGTGCAAAGGACTGAATATAAAAACTCAGAAATGGACAGCCCAATACTACCTAACTGTAATACAATTATGTTAAAACACTGAATGAAGCTGAATGTGAGAATGATAGAGGGAGGAGGGCTGGAGGCATAAATGAATTCACAAAGAAAAATAGATGATAAAGATTGAGATGGCATGATCTAGGAATGCCTAGAGTGTATAATGATAGTGACTAAATGTACAAATTTGAAGGGTGTTTTTGCTTGGGGAAGAACAAAGGAATATCATTACTGCAGGAGGCATAAAATTGATGGTAATTAATATTTTGGAATTTCAACTTGTGTGAGACTAAAGGAAAAAATGGTTATTTGGTGTGGAATTTGTATTTTGACTGGTGCATGTCCTAGTATAACTTATGCAGATAGCTGGTTGAACAACATAAGTACATGGAACCTTGAGTGGGACATGAGATTTTGTTGTTTTGTCCAGAGTGATACCCCAATGAATCCCAGAGTGATTTGATCAGTGAGTGGAAAGGTATTTGCGAAGTCCCCTTCAGGGAGTGGTGAGAACGGGGGAAAATTCAACCCTCCCTAGTTGAATTCTTGATGTTCTCACAGGCAGTGTGGGTGGCCAGGGCTGTGGGTTTGGCCCCCAGTCTTGGGGTTTGTTCATGTGAAACTTGGCCCCACAAGGGATGGGTCAGGCCTCCTTAAAATTAGGCCTAAGAGTCACCCCCAAGAGAGTCTGTTTTGTTGCTCAGATGTGGCCTCCCTCTCCAGCCAACACAACAAGCAAACTCACCACCCTCCCCTTGCTTACATGGGACATGACTCCCAGGAGTGTGGACCTTCCTGGCAACATGGGACAGAAATCCTAGAATAAGCTGAGACTCAGCATCAAGGGATTGAGGAAACCTTCTGGACCAAAAGGGGAAAGAGTGAAAGGAGACAAAGTGTTAAAAACTGAGAGATTCCAAACAGAGTCAAGAGGCTATCCTGGGGGTTATTCTTATGCATTGAGTAGATATCACCTTTTTATTCAAGATGCAATGAAGTGGCTGGAGGGAACTGCCTGAAAATGTAGAGCTGTGTTCCAGTAGCCATGTTTCTTGATGATGACTGTATAATGATATAGCTTTCACAATGTGACTGTGTGATTGTGAAAACCTTGTGTCTGATGTTGCTTTTATCTACCTTGTCAACAGATGAGTAGAACATAGGAATAAAATTAAATAATAAGGGGAACAAATGTTAAAATAAATTTAGTTTGAAATGCTAGTGATCAATGAAAGGGAGGGGTAAGGGGTGTGGTATGTATAATTTTTTTTCTGTTTTCATTTTATTTCTTTTTATATATTCTTTTATTTCTTTTTCTGAATTGATGCAAATGTTCTAAGAAATGATCATGATGTTGAATAAGCAACTATGTAATATTGTGAATTACTGATTACATATGTAGAACAGAATGATTATATATTATGAATGTTGTTTCTTTGTTCTCATTTTTTTATTTAAAATTAATAAAAAAATTAAAATGTGAAAAAAATGTTGAATAGCAATGGTGACAGTAGGCAAACTTGTCTTGTTCCTGAGATTAGAGAAAAAGTTTTCTGCCTTTCCCCATTGTGCATAATATTAGTTATGGGATTTTCATATAGGCCCTTTATGAATTTGAGGAAGTTTCCTTCTATTCTGATCCTTTGAAGTGTTTTCATCAAGAAGGGAGGTTGGATTTTTTTCTAATGCCTTTTCTGCATCAATTGATATGATCATGTGGTTTTTCTGATTTTATTTATTAATGTGGTATATTACAGCAATTGATTTTCTTGTGTTTAATCATTCTCACATACCTGGAATAAAACCCACCTCGTCATAAGGTATAATTATTTTAATATGCTGCTGGGTTCGATTTGCCAATATGTTTTTGAGGATTTTTGCATCTATATTCATGAAAGAGATTGGTTTGTAATTTTCTTTTCTTCTAGATCTTTTGTCTGGCTTTGGTATTAGGATGGTGTTGGCTTCACAGAATGAGTTAGGTAGCTTTCCCTACTCTTCAATTTTTTTGACGAGTTTGACCAAAGAATTAGTTTGGTCAAGCTAATTCTTTCTTGAGTGTTTGGTACAATTCACATGTGGAGCATCTGGTTCTGGACCTTTCTTTTGGGGGAGGTTTTTATTGACTCATTCAGTCTCTTTACTTGTGATTAGTTTGTTGAGCTCTTCTACATTTTCTTAAGCCAATGTTGATCAGGCTTTTCTAGGAAGGTGTCCATTTCATCCAAGTTGTCTAGTTTGTTAGCATACAGTTATTAATATTGCCCTCTCATTATTGCTTTTATTTCTGTGGGGCTAGCACTTATGCCCCATGTTTAATTTTATTTATTTGAGCCCTCTATCTTTTTTTATTTGTCTACCAAGCTCAAAGGCCCATTGATTTTATTGATTTTCTCAAAGAGTCAACTTCTGGTTCTGTTAATTCTCTCTATTGTTTTCATGTTCTCAATTCATTTATTTCTGCTTTAATCTTTGCTATTTCTTTCCATCTGTTTGCATTGGGTCTAGTTTGCTGTTCTTACTTTAGCTACTCTAGGTGAACAGTTAAGTCCTCAATTTTTGCTCTTTCCTCTTTTATTTTTTCCTTTTTCATGGGCAGGCATTGGGAACCAAACTCGGGTCTCCAGCACGGCAGGCAAGAACTCTGCCTGCTGAGCCACAGAGGCATTTAGTGGAATAAATTTCCCTCTCAGCACTGCCATTGCTGTATGCCATAAGGTTTGCTATGTTCTGTTTTCATTGACATTTCCCTTGAAATATTTTCTGACTTCTACTGTAATTTCATCTTGGACCCAATGTTTGTTTAAGAGTGTGTTGTTTAGCCTACATATATTTGTGAATTTTCCAGCCTTCCACATGTTATTGATTTCAAACTTCATGTCACTATGATTTGAGAAAGTGTTTTGAATGCTTTCAATCTAAGTAAATTAATGAGACCTTTTTTGTGATACAACATGTGGTCTATCCTGAAGAATGATCAATGAACACTTAAGGAAAATGTATATTCTGCTGTTGTGGGGTGCAATGTTCACAAATTACTGTTAATTCTGTTTCATTTGTGTTATTATTTAACATCTCCGTTTTCTTATTGATCCTGAGTCTATATGTTCTAACCATTGAAGCGAGTTGTGTATTGAAGTCTCCAAACATATTTTTAGAAGTGTCTACTTGTCCTTGTCAGTGTTTGTCTCACATATTTTGGGTTCCATGTGTCAGTGCAAAAATATTTTTGATTGCTATTATTTATTGATGAATTTTCCTTTTTATATAGCATTCTTCTTTGTCCCTTTTAATTGTTTTCCCTTTGAAGTTTAACTTGTCAGATACTGTTATAGATACCCCTGCATTTTCTGGTTCTTATTTTCATGAAATATCTTTTTCAAACTTTTCACTTTCTGATTTTTAAATCCATTCTATCAGTCTATGTGTTTTGATTGGGGGGTTTAAAGCATTTACATTTAATACTATTACTGTAAATTTTATAGTTTCTTCCACCATTCTGTCTTTTGTATTTTACATAATATATCTTATTTTTCTCTCTTTCTGCCATTTTAGGTACCCTTAACATTAATCTTTCTTTCTACACTCTTCCCCAGGCTCTCTCTCCTGTCTTTTCCTAGTTGTCTGTAGCAGTACCTTTAATATACCATGTACAGCAGTTCTCTTCTGTATGAATGCTCTCAGTGTTGGCTCATCTGAGAGTAAATGTTTTAAACTCTTCCTCAGTTTTGAAGTTCTGTTTGCCAGATATAGAATTCTATGCTGGCCATTTTTCTCTTTCAGTATCTTAAACACCTCATGCCACTCTCTGTGATCCTGCTCATATTTTTCCACTCTTTTCCCTATCTGTTCTTTTATGTGTAGGATTGCAGATGTTCTGTTCTCTAGTTCTGTAATCCTTTCTTCTTACTCTTCAAATCTGCTGTAGTATGTCTCCATTTTATTTTTCATATCTTCTATTGTACCATTCATTCCCCTAAGTTCTGCTATTTGTTTTTTCAAACGTTTGAGATCTTCTTTATGATTTCCCAGTATCTTCTTTATTTTTTCCATCTCTTTTGCGTTATTTTCCTTCAACTCATTGACTTGAATTAGAAGAGCTATTTGTACATCCTTAATTAGTTGTTTCAACTCCAGTATCTCATTTGAAGTGCCAGCTTGTTCCTTTGACTGGGCCATATTTTCCTGCTTCTTGGTATGGCTTGTAATTTTTTTCTGGTGTCTAGGCATCTAATTTTCTTAATATATTTTATAGACCATTTTCTCTCTTTTGCTTCTTAGTATGGTTTCTTTGTTGGTTGTCTCTATTCTAACTATTCTTCAGCTTTTGGTTCATGTTTTAGTTTGCTAAAGTTCCCAGAATACAATGCATTGGAAATGAGTTGTTTTTTATAGAGAGGGCTTATTAAGTTAAAATTTTAAATTCTAAGGCCATAAAAATGCCAAAACTAAGATATCCAGAGAAGGATATCTTCTCTTAGGAAAGGCCAATGTCCCCCAGAACATGTCTGTCAACTAGGAAGGGAGGTGGCTGGCATTTGTTGGCCTTTGGCTACCTGTTTCAAACAACTTTCCCAGGAGTATTTTCATTCTGCTTCTCCAAACATCTCTGTCTGTGTTGGTTTTCAGCATTTTCCAAAATGGTTCCCTCTTAAGAGATTCCAGTAAGTGGATTAAGTCCCATCATGAGTGGGTGGAGATACATGGAGATACATTGATACTACTTAATCAAAAAGTCCCACCCATAGTTGAGTGGGTCACATCTCCATCAAAACACTCTAACCAGTGCTTCTACCCTGTATATTGCCTGTCCCCACACATATGTATTAGGATTGAAAGGATATGGCTTTTCTGGTGTATGTAACAGCTTCCAACCAGAGCAGTTCAACTTATTTTAGACATCTAGCATAGCTTCTGTTTAGCTGATTAGAATTTTTCTGCTTTTATTTCTCTGATTCTTGGCCTACTTATGAGGAAGTTTTTGAAATTGCCCTTTTCTCCTATTCAATTGTTTCACCCTCAGGTAAAAGCTCTCTTGTTTCTTTATCATCAGGGAATGTTGATGTGCTATTTGGTTTTTCAAACCTTTGAAATCTTCCTTATTTGTTTGTTTGTTTTAGTTGTTGTTTTTGCCTCTGTATGTTTTTTAACACTCTTTTCATTATCTGTAGTGACTTTTACCTGGAGGTCTTAATCTAGGAGGAGGTTTTCCCCAGATGGCATCAGCCCAATTGAGATTCCCCACACCCCCTCCCCCCAAAAAAGAAACAGGTTTAGGACTCATGAAGTGGGTGTAATCAGTATCAAGTTTCCCTGGGGATGAGATTCAGCATGGTGCCAGAATTTCCTGTGCAGTGTCTTACTTCTGTGCCTTTCATGTCCTGTGCAGCATATGGTGCTTGTCAGCTGCTGCTCCCTACAGATATAAAGTGGTACTATGCCTTTAATTCTCAGCAGATCCTTTCCCTGCCAAGGGCACAGTTAAGAAAGAGGCTTGGCTGAAGATGGTCTCAAACTATTTCTGATTTCCAGCTCTTACAGTGAATTTTCAAAACAGTCACTGTCTGTGCTGGGCCTTACCCCATTTTTTTTAAGAGGGTGGGGGGAGGAGACACTCATGAGCCCCCTATTCCCTGCAGGCTGGAAATGCTACAGGACCCTCAGGCAGCCATCCTCCCTTCCTGTCCAGAGGATATTTGAGATAGGCTGTGCTCTGATTTTTATTGGTTGAAACTGCTATTGATATCCTAGTCCTTGGTGTCTATATTCTCTGAATGAGAGCTATCAGTTCAGCTGGGTGAAAAGGAGAGGGTGCCATTTTCTTCTTAGGGAAGGTAAACCCTTTAGGGAACTATTTTCTCCACCTTATTAGTTACTTTGTCTCTCAGACATTCCTTAATCCTACCCTTGCCTGGAGGAAGTGCTGAAAACTGAGAGGGCCAGCTACCTTCTTTAATTGGCTGCTAAAGAGAGAGAGAGAGGGAAAGAGAGAAAGTGATAGATAGATAGATAGATAGAGAGAGAGAGAGAGAGAGAGAGAGAGAGAGAGAGAGAGAGAGAGAGAGATAGAGAGAGAGAGAGAGAGAAAGAGACAGAGAGAGAGAGAAATGATCTACTACAAGAGCCCATCCTTAGCCTTACATGTTCACCAGTCAAGAGCCAGAGTTGGTACCTGGCCCTATGTGTCCCTTTTTTCTCAGGCACACCCCTTTTCCAGTATTCTGACCTTAGCCACCTCCAGATACCTCTGTTTTTTTGTGTTCTTTGGCCCTGCATCCTCCCCACTGAGGTTGCAGCTAATTGTTTCTGCTTGCTGAAGCTGCCAAAATGCAATACAGAAAAATAATATAGTTATGAAAACCTGCATGGCAAAATCCATTAGAATTCAAAGTCTGAGAATCATTTATAGAATGAGGTTTTATTCTCAAGGTTTGAGAGAGCTGCAGTTCCACCCTCATCAAGGACTTATGCAGTAGCTCTGTTGTCTCTTAACACTGAAGTAAGGGTTCTAACATTTCCAGGCACTGGGGAGACCACTATGCTCTTGGCTCCACCCTCTCCAAGTATTAGGGTGGCACCTGGACACTGCCTTCTGCAGGGCACACTTCCAACTCCCTTAAAAGAGTGGGGTCATTGACAGGGTCTCCCCAAACCCCAGAAAATGTTTTCCATCTTCTTTGATGCCTCAGGCACCAACACTTTTCCAAAACCATGGGGCAAAAGGACCACCTTCTATAAACTCTGGGCAAACTCCCCGTTTTCATGAGCATGGGTGGGTCCAGTATCCTGTCCCAAGTTTCTTTATTCCAGACCTCAAGCTCCCATGGTTTTGCCTTTAAAGTAATTTTTATTTGTATATGTTCCTTTTCCGCCCTTTTTTAGTCAAGACTGGCAGTCTTATAGAGATCCCACAACCAACTTCTTGGTTTTCCATATAGAAAACAGGTATCCCAGCTGCCAGACAATAGAGTTTTTCACAAACCCTTCCTGGATAACTCCCTTCCAATTCTGGCTTGTCCTGCATTGGCAAACTGGTTCCATGTTTGGTTAAATCCTCCAGTTGGGTAATATTTTCTGGGGATTATTTTTCCAAAAGCTCAGAATCTTCCAATCTTGATTTTGGATTTCTTGTTTTTTGTACCTAGGAGATCACTTTTCATCTTACTCCTTTCTCTTGCATTATACTCTAAGCTTCAAAGCGAAACCAAGCTACATTTTCCACATTTAGTTTGGAAAGTTCCTCAGCTAGATATCCCAGCTCATCACTTTCAAATTCTCCCTTTCATCAAATAGCAGAACTCAATTCTATGCCACTTTAAAACAAGGATCACCTTCCTTTCAGTTTGCAATGACAGTCATCATTTCTGTCTAAGATCCAATCACAAGGATCTTCAGAGTCCACAATAGAAATATTGTAGGTATTTCTACAAATAGCCTCTTGAAAGCAATCCAGGCTTCCCCTTTCACATAGCTACAATTCTTCCAGATTCTTCCCCTTACCCATTTATTAAGCCATTCCATCATTTTTGGTATTTGCAAATTGCAGCATCCCATTTCTCTGGTACCAATATCTGTTTCATTTTGCTAAAGTTGCCATAGTGCAATATACCAGAAATGGGTTGGCTTTTACAAAGGGGATTTACTGCCTACAAATTCACAGTTTTACATGCATAAAAATATCAACAAGAGGGTACCTTTACAGAAGAAAGGCTGATAGCCTCTGAGGTTCCTCTGTCACAGGGTATTCTACTTTGCGAACTGCCGGAATGCAACACACCAGAGATGGATTGGCTTTAAAGGGGATTTATTTTGTTAGTTCTTCAGAGGAAAGGTAGCTAACTTTTCACTGAGGTTCTTTCTTATGTGGGAAGGCACAGGATAGTCTCTGCTGGCCTTCTCTCCAGGCCTCTGGGTTCCAACAACTTTCCCCGGGGTGATTTCTTTCTGCATCTCCAAAGGCCTGGGCTGAGCTGCGAGTGCTGAGATAAGGTATGCCGAGCTTCTTTGGCTATTCTATGCTGAGCTCTCTCATTTAAGCACCAGCCAATTAAGTCAAACATCATTCATTGCAGCAGGCATGCCTCCTAGCAGACTGTGGCTGTAACAAGCAACAGATGAGGTTCACGTACAATTGGCTCATGTCCACAGCAACAGAACTAGGTGCCTTCACCTGGCCAAGTTGACAACTGAATCTAAGGACCACACATGGAAAGGTACATGGCATATCTACTGGCCCTTTTTACCCAGCTTCTGGTCTCAATGGCTGTCTCCAAAATGTTTCTGGGCATTTCTTTCTCTTTCAGCTCCTCCAGGGGTATTATTTTCTGTTTTTCTAAATGTTTCTGAGCTCTGATCTCTCTCTGTTCTTTCATAAAAGACTCCACTAAAAGATTAAGACTCACTTTAAATTTAGTGGAAACAACCTAATCAAAAGTTCCCATCCGCAATAGGTCTGTACCCACAAGAATTTGTTAGAAATGCATGGCTTTCCTATGGGGTACATAACAGTTTCAAACAAGCATTGCCCTCTATTTTGGGGGAGTGAAGAGCTGCACTTCAGCCACCTGTTACCTGCTGGCTGGAAACATTACAGTACTCTCATACAGTCTTCTTCTCCCATGCTCAGAGCATATTTGAAACAGGTTGGGTTCAGTTTTTTGTAGGTTGAAACTGTTGCTGATATCCCAGCCCCTGGTATCTAAATTGTCCAAATGAGATCGACTACTTAGGTGCCCTCCTTTTCTTGGGAATTATTTCCTCCACTTTATTAGTTCCAACCTTGCCTAGGGGAAGTGTTGAAAAGTGAGTATCCTGCTGCTTTTTTAATCTGTTGTTGATAGAGAAAGAGAGAGAGCGAGAGAGAGCGAGCGAGAGAGAAACAATCCATTACCAGGGCCCATCCCCAGCCCCCAGGCTCACAAATCAAGAGCTGGAATTGGTACCTGACTCTATGAGTTCCTTTTTATTGGTGCACAGCCCTTTCCCAGTATTCTGAGCTGAGCCAAGTCCAGATATCTTTTTTTTTTATTGTTTTTGTTTATTTCTCTTCAGTTCTGCCTCTTCCCCACTGTGGCAGAACTAATATAGGTCTCTGAGTTTCTTGTTTGAGGTGTAGGTTTATTTATGCTGGGAGCTGGTATTCAGAAGTCTGAATTTGTTAATCAAATCTGCAAATGGAAAATGGATGATCTCTCCTTTCCTTGCTCCTAGTAGAGAGGGTTTCTGTTTCCCACTGGGAGAGACCCAAGTCAGCCTCCTGTGCAGTGGAGAGGGTCACCAGCTTCCACTGCGTGGAAGAATTTACTTACAGTTCTGTGCTTTGATTTATCAATCTTGGCCCTTCCACTGGTTCCTGACTGGTATACAATGTGTGTCTGGTCACAGAAGTCTCCCAAACAGCTGTTACAGACAGTTCCTGGCTATTTACTAGCTGCTCTAGAGAATTAACTAAATCCCATACTTTCTACATTGCCATCTTGTCCTACCTCTAGAATCCTAAGATAAGCTCTTCAAAGTACATGTTAGTCAGATCCTGCAGATTTTAGAATATGCTATATTCTCTCATAGCAGGAAACCTAGCTATCTTTCTGGAGGTGCTGATGAAGGCAGGGAGAGAATATGAAAAGGATAGCATCATCTTTCAAGGAACCTCAGGTGAAAGCTTTGCAAGGTCTTCATGCAAGTGGAGTTTTTTTTTTCTTTGGCAAGAAGAGGACTGTCTCAGTCAGTTTAGATGGTTCACAGAAAAATGGAGGTTTATTTTTGAGGTACATATTTCCACCGTCCCAGGTCTAACTGTGTAACTCCTTATCATTAACTGGCTTTAGCATTAAAAGCCTAATGGGCCTATGCATTTAGTCTCCTTTGCAGCTGTGTGACCCTTAACATTAAGTATTTGTTCTGATTTTCAACCATCTTCTCTGTGTCTGCAGGAAATGAGAATCCTTTTAAATGCTGTCACAGAAATCATGTGACTTTCACAGCATCCTCTGTGTTAGTGGTTCTCAAAATGTAGTTCCTGGACCATCAGCCTCACACATCACCTGCTACCTTTTAAGAAATGAAAATTCCTTTGCTTATTCCAGGCCTACAAAATTAAGAACTGTGTATATGTCCAGTCTAGTAATCATATTTTAATGGGAATTAGAAATTGTATATATGCCCATCAATCATACTTAAATAGGTAATTTAGGAACCACTGTCCTATGTTGGTTGTTGTCTTGTTCTGAGTATGCTATTCTTTATTAGATTCTTCAAAGATGGTAAAAAAAACCCAGCCATTGTGACACTAATCTAATCGCCATTTTCTCCATACCTTTTAAGAATAATTTATATTCATACTCCAATGCTTTTCCTTCACCTGTCCTTTTCACAACAGGTAAAATTATCCATCATGGTGCTGTTATAGCATGCCAAGAGTTGTCACTATTCCATTTATTCCTACAATGGAGGACCTGTTTAAATCTGACTGATGGGTGGTTTATTTCTCAAATGCTTTTCTGAGGGTCTGATTTCAAGCATCACTTCCAGAACCAACTTTCTTAGTTTAGGTTTCCCTGAAAGCAGAGCTTGAGACAGAAAATTGGGTGAAAATAGCTGATTTGGGTGGTGATGTCAGGAAGTGTGAAACAGATAAGGAAGAAAGCCAATATTGTAGTATATTAATCATGTATTGTGCAATTAATGGGAGCTCAATCCTCCCAGGAACTCCTGCAAAAATGTACATGACATTTTCATGTGAAAGAAGGATGATTGGAACGTTTATTCACTAGCTATCATCCTCCATTGTTTGAAAGTTTCCCCTAGGGTCATTAATCTCTTACACTTCTGCCCAGCACTTGTCCATGTGCCAAGTAGGTTCCCATGGTGTCAGGGAAGGCCTTGGGCAGACGGAGAAAACATATACAGTATCCTTGAGACAGGTCAATCTTGGTGTGTGTGAGGTGAGTGCAAGTTTCACACAGAATTGCCCACTTCAGCTCTGCTGGAATCAGGCCTTGACTGAGGAGATTAGACATACTGACACCAGAAGCATTCCAATTTAGAAGGTGAAAGGTAAATGTTGTATCTCACATTTGTAACCATAGAAAAGAGTACACACTAACTCTCTGCATGAACTCCCTCAGATACTGTCCGTTCTGAGAAGAAGAGGAGATGAGTTAAATATTGAGAAAATTGATATTTGCTGACAGAAAATCTCAACTAAAACAGAGAAGAAGAGAAATTCTTGCATTTTTTGTAACGAAAACCAGTTATAATACAACCTTTCACCTCACTCAATAATCTTTTGCACATAGTTGGTCCAGGGAAACATGTATCTCCTCCAGTGATTGGCAATAAATAGGGAGCTAGGAGGAATATAATAGCTGGATGGATACATAGATTTATAGATTTAGATAGGTAGAAGTATAAGCACTATTCTAAAAAAATAGAACTGGGAAAGGAAGAACAATTCTGATGGACAATTAACAAAAACCAGAGGTTGGTTGCTATGAAGTAGATGAAAATCACAGGATGGGAAAAGAGGCATCTTGATTTTGGAGATGGGAAAGTGTACAAGACTCTGAAATTCTTTAAAATATCAAGCTTTCCTCTTTATCTGTAACTTCACCACCAAAATGCTAAAATTTCATCACTAGTTTGCAAAATTGTAAAGAAACTAAAAGAATAAAGGCATAGGCAAAGAATAGATACCCAGAGAGGTTTTATAGGCTCTTTAGAATGCATGGCATAGAAAAGAAAAATCAAAGTAAAATTAAAATAGGGTGAAATTTCACCAAGGAGAGATCAGCATATCTTAAAATTTTGTAAAATATTTATTCTTGGGGGTTATCTGTATATTAATGAGAACTTCTGATTGAGAGGTCAAATGTATCTGCTCCTAGTGTGTGGAGAAAGTCAAATGTGACTCATATATGGGTATGGTTAATAATAGGAGACAGCGGGACTCAGCTATTCAGGACATAAGCCTCAACATGCTGTATAAAACCAAATCACATTTTTATGTAAAATACCTTAGAAAAATAACTGCATATATATCATTATGTTTTTCAAACTGCAATAATAATGATGTTAACCATCCATACTGCTAATACATGTATGTATATAACATATAATGCATATAACATATAAGGTAAGTATATAATACATTGTAAATATCAGATCATGTCATAACTTTTTTTAGAATCTTGGCCTGAGTGGCCCATTTGACACAGTGTATTATTTTTCATGATTTTAAATGTGTTCAACTTAATTTCCAAACTCATGGTTTTTTCCAGCTCACTATCTATATCATCTCCAGGATTATTTAAAATTGATGACAATTATAGGACCATTGCTGATAATATAAAGAAAGATAGTTCATGCATATTTTACTACCTAAAAGTTGTTTTTGAGGATGAAATAAGCTAATCAGTTTAGCAAATTGTCACTAACATAATAGGTAATCAATAAAAGATAGCTATGCTGCTGTGGCTTTTTATCATTATCAGGTTCATTTCTGGATCTGTAATGAAAACTCCCCTCCATCCATTGAATATGTTTGTTTTGTCAAATCTAGGTTTATGGAATTATTTGGAGAAAAAGGATGGACTATAAATAAAAGAATGGGAATAACATGTTGAATTCTACCATCAGAGTTTTGATGATTTAGTTTAAAACCTTATTATTTGGTAAACTGAAAAATGTTTTGAAAAAGGAATATTTCTATTTAAATATTGATGTAAATAAAAATATTTCAGTAAAGTAGTTGATTTGGATGAAAAAAAAGAGAGCCCAGGGGTTTAAATTTCATGGAAAGAGATACAGGCAAAGGGATCATTGAAGGGTATAGATTTGTAAGACCTGCTTCACACATTCATATTGGTGATTCTTCTTCAATGAGTACTTTTGTGAGCCATTCTGGGCAATAAATTTACTGTAAATGAATACATTTGGAAACAAAAAGCAATAATACTCTAAGAACTGACAGGTTTTTTTATAACATAGTGGGACAATTGATTGGAAAAAAATAAGTAAGAAAGTGAAGGGAGTGAGTGCAGAGCTAGGGAATTAAAAAAAGAAGGGAGAAAGATGGAAAAATAAGTCATGGTGCCATTTTAATTTGATGCTAAGAACATATGCCAGTGATTGAATAAAAAGAATATTTACTTAAAAACTTTTTGACCTACTGGAAAGATTAATAAAAGAGTATACATTCTCCCAATAACTTTTGTATTCTTAAGGATTATGGGAACAGAAGTAGTTAGAATCCCAGAATAACAACTTTTTTTTAGAAAGCATGATCCATTTTCAGTCATGTTCAGCTTGCTAAGTAATAGCCAAGCAGGGCTTAGAAACTATGAATCCTAAATCACAGTATATTCAACCCACATATGATGATATTCTTTTTCTACTTTTTTTCATTTTATTGGTCAGTTTTATTTCAAAAGTTAAACATTATATGCATAAAATGTTCAGTGACTCTATCCCCAAATTCTCGATTTGATATTCTTTAACTATATCCATCATTCTGTCCTTAGAAACCTTTTTAAAAAAATTTTAAACATAACAACATACAAACACAAACATTCTTACCATATGATATTCCATTGTTGGTATATAAATAATAACTCACAATATCATCACATAGTTGCATATTCATTACCATGATCATTTCATGATCATTTCAAAGAAAACTTTAAAAATATACAAGTATGCTAGTGTATGAAATTAGAGAATTATTAAACAAGAATTAAGATTTAGTAAAAATGAAGAATGTGGAATACTAAAATCAATGACCAAATGATATTCATTATTGGATAGAAGTGGCAACTTAAACTCAGACCTGTCTCTCTGTAATATAAAGATAGGTAATTTATAACATCAGGAAAGTAGGCACAACTACTTTCCAAGTGTTTTTGTGAAGAAGGTAATGTAAGGATATGTCACTCCTTTTTTATAAATGTTATTATCACTCATACTTTATGAATGCTTTTGATGCTTTGAACATGGAATAATAATTTGATACCATCATCATCATCATTCTAATAATCGTAGCTAACACACATTGAACAGTTACTATATGCCAGAAACTTCATTATTTTTTTCATTTTTTCACATTTAATCTTTCCAACAAGCATAGGTAGGTTCTATGATTTCCACATTTTCCAAATACAAAAATCTAAAGAAAGAATTAAGTCAAGAAACAAAAAGTTAAATAATTTTCCTAAGATTACACAGCATGAAGGTGGCTGAAAGAGAATGTAAGCTCAGAAATCAAGAGAGAAATTGAAAGTGAGAAATAAGGAAGGGGACAAAGAAGGGAAAGAAAGAGGGAAGAAAAGAGGAGATTGAAGGATAAGAAAGTAAAAGGGAGAAGGAGAAACATGGGAGAGAGAGATTCAGATAAAATGAGATGCAAAGACACAGAGACATAAGAGAGCAGAAGGGATAGACAGAGGTAGAAAGATAGTATACATCGAACAGTACTTTATATCAAATACTGTGATAAATGTGGCACAATCTTTAAAAGCAAAGATGGAATGTATCTTGTAATATTCGGCAAAGTAATTTTCCACTGATAGCTATTTAATAAATAATTTCACATAATATTTATAATGCATAGTTCTAACTGGACACAAAATATGAGGAAGATGTGAAAGAGAATGAGAGAACTAAAATAAATGATGAATATCGAGATTAAAGCAGTTCACTAAATGTATTTTTTTTCCTCCAAAACATAGCAGGTAAAAGTTTTGTTTTTGATAGCAAGGAATCAAACAAGTCATACTGCTCCCCAGCTGCCTCTGTACTGGTACCTTCACAGTCTGTGGTACAACTATTTTTGAACCATTTCCTAAAGAAGTGATTGCCCCAGAAGCTATGGCCACAATTTGCAATGACAGTCACAGTGGTTTCATCCTCCTGGGCTTTTCTGACAAGCCATTTTTGGAAAAGATACTTTTTTGGGTCATTCTGATCTTTTATTGCTTGACGATTGCAGGAAATATGACCATCATTCTTGTCTCTGTGAAGGATCCAAAACTGCACATCCCTATGTATTTCTTTCTTTCCAACTTTTCACTGCTAGAGCTCTGTTTTACAAGCAGCTGTGTTCCACAGATGTTGCTTAATCTCTGGGGTCCAGAGAAAACCATCAGTTACATTGGTTGTGCCATTCAACTGTATATATTCTTGTGGCTTGGGGCCACTGAATGTGTCCTTTTGGTTGTCATGGCTGTGGACCGCTATGTGGCAGTGTGTCATCCACTGCAATATACCACTATCATGCACCCAAAACTTTGTCTGCAGCTGGCCATCCTGGCATGGGGGATTGGCCTAATTCAGTCTCTGATCCAGTCTCCTGCCACACTCCACTTGCCCTTCTGCTCTCACCAGAGGATGGATGACATGGTCTGTGAAGTTCCAGCCCTAATTCAGCTCTCTAGTGCAGACACCACCTATAATGAGATCCAGATGTCTATAGCGAGTATTATTCTCCTGGTGGTACCCTTGATCATTATCCTCTCCTCTTATGGTGTTATTATGAAGGTTGTGCTGAGGATAAAGTCAACAGCAGGGCAGAAGAAAGCACTTCGCACATGCACTTCTCATCTTCTTGTAGTCTCCCTCTTCTATGGCACTGTCGCTGCTGTCTACCTTCAACCCAAGAATCCCTATGCTCATGAGCATGGCAAGTTTCTCACACTTTTGTACACTGTAGTCACACCTACTCTTAACCCCCTCATCTATACTCTAAGGAACAAAGAAGTAAAGGGAGCACTAACAAGACTAGGAAAGAGGACCTGGAATTCCCAGAATAACTAAAGAGATTGAAATATATGAGATCATTGTTCAATCCAAGAACCATTTACCCAAGAAAACCGTACAACTTCATCACAAAAAACTTCTCCCAACACTAAAGTAGGAGAAAAAGAGGCACAATTTGTTCAAGCTGAGATTTCAGTTCTATTCATCAATCATTGCTTAGGACCTTACTTTCTTCATGGTGCTGGTTTAGGCGCCATGCTATATAGAAATTAATATATTTACTAGTCCTTGTCTTACAGGACACACAATATAGTTGAGTTGGAGAAACAAAAGAAATGCGAAGTTGCAAAATAAAGACAAGCAAGATATTTCATGTGATTCCATTTATTTATTTTCTTTGTTCTATTCCACTGCCTGGTTAACCAGTGCTTTCATCCAGAAGTCCAGTGCCAAAAAACCCTAAGGTTTTGAGAAAGAGACTTTTTGAGAAATTCAGAATGTAATTCTACATTCTGACTCTGGTCCTGGTTATCTTTGCCTTCCTGCCTCAGTTTGACCATTATTGATATGTAATGTGCCTGGTACTACCCAGTGTAAAGGGGTTTGCTAAGCAGAAGTCAAAGCTTACTGCTCCCTTGTGCTGCAGTTCTACTAGGATCCTGAGTCCAAATATCTTAGTTTGAACTCTGATGTTCTGGGCCCCTAATTATGTTAATTGGCTTTTGTTTTCATTTTCATTCTGAATTCCTGTCAAAATGAATTCACTCCATTTTATCAGATCCAATTCACCACTCAACGTGCAGGTGTTCATGGATTTTCTATTGTGCTACTTTATGTGCTACATGTTGGGACATTATGGAAGGTAAGATGTATAGAATCATCAACATCATGGAGTTTGGGGGAAATTGATGGAGATAGTTTTAACTAAAATGTTTTTTATTTGTTATCTTAGCAGGGAAATTCTTGTTCCTCAATCACTGCCCAAGGCTGGTTACCATGCCACCTGCTTTTTCATTTTGACTATCATCCACCAAATTGTTATTTATTACTTGTAAGAATCCATTATTTCAGTTTTGTTTCACTAAAATCATAAATATTATTTGTTGGTTCCTCTGACAGATTGTTCCACTGTACACAATCCTCAGGTGCCTCCCATCCAAGCTTTCTGTTTAATGTATAGACGTCTCTGAGTTCAGGCCTTGTTCTCACTCCATTCTTTTCCTGTTTTGATGGAACTGTGCAACTTATTTCTGATTTGGAGAGTCCATATCAAAATTTTCTAAATTGGAGTTTTTATTTGCAATCTAAAAAAAATATTAAATAACTCAGAAGTCTGACCAAACTGGTTAGTTACAAAAATAGCAAAATCTCTAGGAAAGTTTAACACAATGTTTCACTGCCTATAAAATATCAATATTTGTAAAATCATTTTGTTATCCTTCTGCTCAATTGCAAGGAATAGAGGGAGTAACTAAGAAGAGAACTATAAGAACTAAAGGTTAGTTTTTTTGGCATTTTGTTAACATTAAAAAGCTGGAACAACTTTGGAAAATGGCTAGTTCCTTGAAGTGGTCATGGTCACAAGCATTTAAGGTTGAAAGGTACGAACTATCCTGGAGGTGGAAGCAGGAATGCCAGCAAGTAGTCTGCGATTGTTACCAACAAATATAATTTTCAATAGTTAGGCCTACCTGATTAAGCATTAAACAGAGAAACAAGTCTCTTTGTCTTGGTCAGAAGGTGAATTTTATTACAGGTGCACATGTAAGGAACTGCAGGATTATCTTCCAAGACCAGTGCAAAATGAGAAAGGTGATTTTAGCTTTTAGAGTTCAAATTGCAAAAGGTATGACTAGGGCCAGAGGAAACAAGGCAAAAAGTTAAAAAAAAAAAAAACTAAACTAAATAAAAGTCACAGGACTCATTAAAATTGTCTTCATTTTATTTGATCAGGATATCCTGTTATTTTGTAATACCTCTTCTCTCATTGGCCATTAGAGCCTTGATCTTGTCCTTCAAAGAGAGGAAGGAGTTGATTTATTAGCTCATATGGTATTCCTGGCATTGTTCCATCCTGCCTCTGGATGTTATACCTGCAAGAACTGGAAGGCCCTGTTAATTTACCTAGGAACAGAAAGTAAGCTGTTGATAATTGAACAACAGCAAGCTATTCTAACAAGAGTTTTTTTTTTTAGGCTTAAAGTGAATCAAAGCAGCTCGAGTGAATTGTGAAACATCATCTAATTACTAAAGGCTATACTAAGCATTTTCCAGCTAAAGGATGATATTGAGCATATTCCCAACCATTCAGCTATCAGAATGATATGAGGGCTTTCAGCATAGAGGGAAACTGAACATGAGGAAGAGGGGTTATGATTCCAGTAAAGGACAGCAGCGAGAAGAGAAAAAGCAAAGAACCTCAGACATAGAGGCCATAAGATTCACATAGATACTTGTTAAAAATTAAAATTCTTGGGTTTAATATCCTGAATTTCTGATCTAAAACATGTGTGCCACAGAATGGGCATTTTTCATAACACTGTAGGTAATTTTGGTGCAGTTAGTCTGGGGTCTTACTGTGGGAAATAGCAGCAGATAGTTGTTCAGTTAAATGGCATGAACTTCAAATGAATTAACATATTTTTAATAAAACAGCAAAGGGAAGAATGATCTAGAAGTAGAATGACACATTAGCTTAATTCCCACATTTTGAGGTGTTGAGTGTGGAATTATCATCTCATAAGGAAGTTGTAGAGAAAATAGTTTTCAGGGAACAGTTTTAATTTAGGAGCAGAAAATGTTAGGAAAATAATTTTAGACTATGGGTGAATTTATTAATTGTGGAACAGATCTCAGTGGGACATTGGAAGATTTGGGGAAGAATAAAAGCAGATGGGAAAAGGAAATGGATTCCATTTTGGAAATAGCAGTGTGGAAAAATATAAATGACCAGGATATGTTTACATTTTGGGAAGTGACTGAAGAAAATGCTAATGAAAGGCACTGTGGTTTTAGCTATGTGCTTATTTGTCAACATTCATTTTTATATTTTAATTTAAAATGTTTATTGAAAGAATACTAAAATTCAAACACTGTTTGTTGTACAATGATGAACCCATCATAAAAAAGTTGTTATTTTATAGACATTGTCTATAATAGCCAATATTTCCTTAGATAAGTGGCTTATTCAGGAAACTGCTGTTATATGGACCCAGGAATTCTGTTCCTTAGAAATTTCTAGAATGGGGAATGGCAAACACCAGGAAGATAGTATTATTGTCTGGCTCATGTGTTTTGTATGATGGCCAGTGAAACTTTCTGACAGTTACCATGATAAATTCAGATCTTCAATCCATCTGTGGCTCTTTATGGAGGACTGTGTACTTACTAGAGAACAGAATGTTCATGCTTTTGCAAAGTCCAATTGTGAGAGGCTGTAGGAAGTGCAGTTAAGTATTGAGGTCTGTCTTGAGTATGGCTGTGTGTGAGGTACCTGAAACTTGCAAACTCATTAGAACTAACTGGCCATAATACCCAAATGGAAAAGGTTGACACCATCATAGTACTCTGAGTGTATGGAAGTCAAGTTTTCTAACCAAAACATTCTCTACCAATCTAAAATCAACCCTCTACATATGTATATGTGTGTTTGTCTGTTTATGTGTTTGTATAGAGCTATGACTGAAACTTACTGAGAAAACATAGGAGCAAATCTTCATGGCCTTGAATTTGGCCACCTTTTCTTAAATACGACACCAAATGCACAGGGAACAACAACAAAAAAGTATTAATTGAACATTAAAATAATAAAAAAACATTGTGCAGCAAAGTGTACTGTGAAAAGACAACTCTCAGGAGAAACTTATTTGCAAATAATTTATAAGGGTTTAGTATCTATAATACAAAAACAAGAAGCCTTACTACCCAACAATAAAAAAATGATCCCCCAATTTAGAAATGTGTAAAGGATTTGAGTAGATATTACTTCAAAGAAGGTAGACAAATGACCAATATGCACATGAAAAGATACTTCAAATCATTGGCCATTCTCCCATTTGACACTTTGCAATCTGAACAAACACAAAACAGGGTTAGGTTGCTGATGGGAGAGACTTATTTGACTTTTTTTGGAAGCTTAGTCCCTCTGGGCCTCAAAAAAATGTTTACAATGTTTACATTCAGAGAAAATTGATCATTTAGAAAAGATGAAAGCCCTTTAAAAGGATTAAAACAAATAATGCAGAGATCCTCCAGTTTTCCCCTTCTTTTTTTTTTTAACCTCTGCCACTTTTTCTTTCTTTTTTCTATCCACCTCACCTGTCCATGACCTTAGACTAGCCAACAAAGCTCAAGTCTTGAAAAAACAGTTCTGAGAAAGTGCTGTTCTTAGTAAAATGCATGAAAACAGGAGCATCATTTAACTGAGATTTCACATTATTGCTGAAAACTGGTGCATAAGCCGAAGCCACGAGGGTGTTTACTCAATTTTCCTGCATCCTATCCAACATTGATGCTGTTTTACTCAGGAAGTTACCAGTATTCCAGTACTTTCTGATGTGTGTCAGTTAACTAAAGCTTTTAACCTCTATTTGAGTCACTTAAATAATTTTTCATTTGATAGCTCTTCACTACTGAGTAACTCAAACAGTGATCCTTGAATGGCACATAAATAATATACTTTGATCCTCTCAGACTTTGGGGTTCTTGGAACAGGGCCTAGAATGAACGGAATCCCTGTGACCAGTCTCTTCTGGTCAAGAGCAGCCTTGTATATTTCTACCTTCTTTGTTATATGACATGAAGATGTTTGGGAAGCACTATCTTCCTCATGGCCAACTCCCATGATTTCCTTGTTGTCATGTGTTGATTTAGGTTGTAAGCAGAATACTCAATGGTTTTCTTTTGCAGTTTGTAGTCAATAGGAGGGCCCTGGTAACCTGAGAAAGATACAGTGTTATGGAGGAACTGTTTGCTGCTAGGAAGTTTTACTATATGTATGTTCTAGAAAAGCTAAATGAGGCCATCATTGTTTGGGAGGACTTGCTCTAGATTTCTATGCCTTAACATGGGAGTTGGTGGTAAATGCAGTTATACTTGGATTTTTTTTAAAACCAGCTCTATGTAAATAGGAAAAAAAAATAGTTGACCTTAAGAGTCTATGACTTAGTTGAAGAAAAATGTAGTTTGTGGTAAAGTTAGCCTCAAAAAAGTATATGACGATCTAGAGTAATTTTCAATGAAGTCCTAAGAATATGTTAGCAGGAACTTTAAATTTAAAGGCATGTAATTAATCAAAACTTGAAAAATTAGAGTCTTTGAGTTTAAACTAGATCCTTTAAAGGGGAAACAAAATATCTATGCAGTGAGCCAGGGTGCCCCAAAATACATGAGGCTCATGCTGACAACACTGGAAGGACAACGAGACAGTTCTGCAATAGCAGATGGAGACTTCAATACACCACTGTCAACAATGGATAGAATATCTAGATAGAAGATCAACAAGGAAAGAGAGATTTCAAATAATATGACAAATGAGCTAGACTTAATAGTCATCTGCAGAGCATTGCACCCAACAACAGCAGGATATAAATTATTTCAATTACTCATGGATCATTCTCTAGGATAGAACACATGTTGGGTCACAAAGCAGACCTCAATAAATTTAAAAAGATTGAAATTATGCAAACTACTTACTCTGATCATAATGGAATGAGGTTGGAAACCAATAACAGGTAGAAGACTGGAAAATTACAAATATATGGAGGCTAAACAATACATTCTTGAACAACCAGTGGATCAAGGAAGAAATTATGAGTGAAATAGTAGATATCCTGAGATAAATGAAAATGAGAATACAACATATCAAAAGTTATGGGATGCTACAAAGGCAGAGCTGAGAGAGAAATTTATAACCTTTAATGACAATATTAAAAAAGAAGAAAGAGCAAGAATCAAAGAATTAACTGCTAACCTGTTGGAACTAGGGAAAAAACAGTGAACTAACCCCAAAGCAAACAGAGGGAAAGAAATAACAAACATGAGGGCATAAATAAATGAAACTGAGACCATGAAAACAATAGAGAGAATCAATAAAGCCAGAGCTTGTTCTCCAAAAAAAAAAAAAAAAAAGAAAAAAGATGGACACTAAACAAGACTGACATGGAAAAAAGAGAGAGAATGAAAATAAATAAAATCAGAAATGGGGGGCATAACTACAGACTCCACAAACATAAACGATAATGAGAAGATACTATAAACAACTATCTGCTAACAAACTGGAAAACTTAGATGAACTGTACAACTTCCTAGAAAAGCATGAACAACCAACATTGACTCAAATAGAAACAGAAGACCTCCACAAACCAATTACAAGGAAAGAGATTGAACCAGTCATCAAAAACCTCTCCCAAAAGAAAATCCAGGACCAGGTGGCTTCACGTGTGAATTCTATCAAGCATTTAAGAAAGAGATAGTGTTAAACCCACTCAAGCTCTTCAGAAAAACTGAAGGTGAGGGAAAGCTACCTAATTCATTCTTTAAAGCCAATATCACAAATAAAGCCAGAAAAATATACTAGAAGAAAAGAAGATTAAAGACCAATGTCTTTAATGGACATAAGTGCAAATATCTGCAACAAAGTATTTGAAAATTGAATTCAGCAGCACATTAAAAGATTTATGCACCATGACCAAGTAGGTTTTATTCAAAGCATGAAAGGATGCTTCAATTCAAGAAAATCAATTAATTTAATATACCACATATATAAATTAGGATAAAAACCAAACTATCATTTTGTTTATGCAGAAAAGGAATTTTTAAAAATTCAGCATCCTTTCTTGATGAAAATACTTCAAAGGAAAGTAATAGAAGGAAACATCATACACAATTGGGTAAGACTGAAAACTTTACCTCTAAGATTAGGACCAAGGCAAGGATGCACACTGCCACCATTGTTATTCAACATTTCGCTGGAAGTTCTAGCTATAACAATGAGGTAAGAAAAATACATAAATTGAGTCCAGTTTGGAAAAGAAGAAGTAAAATTTTCACTGTTTGCAGATGAAGTGATACTATTTGTAGAAAATCATTAAAAAATCTATAATAGAGCTACTAGAAGTAATAAACAAGTACAGCAAAGTGATAAGATACAAAATCAAAATTTGAAAATCAGTAGTGTTTTTATACACTAGCAAAGAGTAATCTAAGGTGGAAATCAAGAAAAAAATTCCATTTATAATAGCAATCAAAGGAATAAAATATTTAGTAAGCAATTTAACCAAGGACACAAAGACCTACACAAGACAACTGTGGATGTTGAAAACAGAAATCAAGGAAGACATAAATAAATGAAAGTAATTACCATGTTCATAGATTAGAAGACCAATATAGTTATCAATTCTACCCAAATTGATTTATACATTAAATGGAATACCAATAAAAATCTCAACAACTTACTTTGCAGAAATAGAAAAACAAATAATTAAAATCATTTGAAAGGGCAGTGTGCCCTGAATAACTGAAAGTATCTTGAGAAAGAAAAATGAAGTGGCAGGTCTCACACTACTTGACTTTCAACCATATTACAAAGCTACAGTGGTCAAAACAGCATGGCACAGATATAGAGATAAATGTACTGACTAATGGAAACAGATTGACTGTTCATAGGTGGATCCTCTTTACTATAGACAATCAATCTTTGATATGGCAGTCAAGGTGACTCAATGGGGACAAACCAGCCTCTTCAAAAAAAGGTGCTTGGAGAACTGGCTATCCATATCCAAAAGAATGAAAGAGGACCACTACCTCAGGCTATGAACAAAAAATTAACTCAAAATGAATCACAGTCCAAAACATTAGCACTAAGACCATAAAAATCATAGAAGATGTAGGGAAGTATCTTAAAGATCTTGTGATAAGAGATGGTTTCTAAACCTTACACCCAAAACATGAGCAATGAAAGAAAAAATAGATAAATGGGATTTCTCAAAATGAACACTTTTGTACATCAAATAAATTTGTCAGGAGAGTAAAAAGGCAGGCATACAATGGGAGACAACATTTGGAAATATCAGACAAAGGTTTAATATCCAGAGTATATAAAAAAAAACATACAACTCAATGCAAAAAAAAGCAAAAACAGATGAGCAGATAAAAAATGGGCAAAAGACATGCCCAGACACTTTTCAAAAGAGGAAATACAAATGGCTCAAAAACATGAAAAGATGCTCAACTTCACTAGCTATTAGGAAAATACAGTCAAAACCACAATGTGATACTATCTCACACCTACTAGAATGGCCATTATTATAAAAAAAAACAGGAACATTACAGAAGTTGGAGAGGATGTGGAAAAATATGTACACTCATTCACTGTTGGTGGAAATGTGGAATGGTACAACCACTCTGGAAAACAGTTTGGTGCTTCCTTTAGTTCAGAAAGCTAAATATGCATGGTGTATGATCCAGCAACCTCATTAGTGGGTATATATTCTTCAGAGGGGAAAGAATGGACATTTTCACACCACTATGTATAGTCATTTTTTCGGATTGCCAAGATATGGAAACATCCCAAGTGCCCATCAACTGACAAGTGGATAAACAAACTGAGGTATACATAAATATACAATGGAATATTACACAGCTATGAGATAGAATAAAGTCATTAAGCAAGCAATAATGTGGATGAACTTTGAGGACATTATATTGAGTGAAATAAGCCAGAAATAAAAGGATAAATGCTGTATTATCCTACTAGTATGAACCAACTATAATGAACAAATCTTGAGAATTAAAGTTAAGAACACAGGTTTTCATGAAATAGAGAAAGTAGAGTTTGGACATTTGTAGGTGAAGGAGTACAGAATTTTAACAGGACTGATTGTAAAGGTGCAGAAATGGATAACACAACATTGTGTGACGGTTTTAAAATATGGTAAGCATAATGAACAAAGCTGAAGGTGAACATGGTTTAAAAAATGAAGATGGGGCATGTATGGCGTGAGGAGGAAAAACAGAGGATAAAAATTGGGACTACATAATATAGTGAAACATAGGGTGGATAATTATGGTGATTAAATGTATAAGTACAAGAAAGTTTTTACTTGATAGAAAACAATTGAAGATCACCATTGCAAGGTATTAAAAATGTCATGGTATATGGAAATACACAATTAATGCTAACTAGGGTCTACGGTTAACAGTAACATTATAGTGTTCTTTCAGTAATTGTAACAAAGGCAATATACCAAAGCTAAATACCAATATAAGGGGTATGTAATGGAGGTATATGGGATTCTTGTTTATGTTGTTATTTTTCTCTCTTTTTTCTTCTCTTCTCTCTTTGTAGAAGAAATGAAAGTGTTTTCATATAAATTGTGGGTGGTGAATGCATAACTATGTGATTTTACCATTAGAATAATTATGTGACTATACCATAGGAAAGTAGAATGGTGCAGTCTCTCTGGAGGGTAATGTGGTGGTTCCATGGGAAGCTAAGTATAGAGTTGCCACATGATGCTGCATCTGCATTATTAAACAGAAACTTGGAGAATTGAAAGAATGGGCATAAAGAGGCATTTGCCCACTGATGTTTATAGTGACCTTTTTCAAGATTTGGAATGAACGGAGGTGACCTAAGTGTACATCTATTGATGAACAGAAGGAAAAACTGTGGCTATATCTCCAATGGAGTATCTATTGAGTGGCGGAAGGAAGGAAGGAAAGAAGGAAGGAAGGAAGGAAGGAAGGAAGGAAGGAAGGAAGGAAGGAAGGAAGGAAGGAAGGAAGGAAGGAAGGAAGGAAGGAAGGAAGGAAGGAAGGAAGGAAGGAAGGAAGGAAGGAAGGAAGGAAGTTAGTTGTGTGACAAGTAACTAGGAGAAGGAAACTTGAGGGCATTATGTTGAGATAAGCTGGAAAAAATAAACAAATAATGTATGATCTCACAAATGTAAATTAACTATTATGAGCAAACTCTGAGAATTGAATTTCAGTGCCCAGGTTATCACTCAAGTGGACAGTGATTGGGCAACCAATGAATAAGGAGTACAAAATGTTCAAATTAGTATCATTATAAAGCTTCCTAGGCTTTAAGCTCTTAGAGTAGTCGCATCAATTCCTGAGTTTTAACTGCTATTTTTAGTTCTGAGATGCTGTGTACTTTGTGGATAACCTGAGTTCCCTGGAATATTGAGTGTCTCTGGGATACCTGTTACTCAGAATTAGAATTCTGCAGCTCTAAAGTCTGCATTACTCAATACAGCAACTGTTAAAGAAGCTGAAAAAGAGATCAGACTCCAATTAGGGATTCAAATGAAATGGACCTGGTAACGGGTAACGTAAATCAGAATACAGGGTAAAGGATGAAACTGTCTGTATTTTAAAACTTCAACTTCTGTGGGAACCAAAGGAAGAGATGTTTACTTGTTCCAAAATTTAATTTTTTGCAGCACATGATCTAATTTAACCTGTCTAGTCAGTTTATTTGAACATCCTAATTATATGAAATCTAGAATAGGTGATGAGATCTTATTATTCTGTATAGTTTCATGTAATATTTGGGTATTTTCTTGAGTATTTTGGGCAGAAAATAAAAATGTATTTGCAAATTTCTGTTAAGTGACTAGGGAGAAATGTGGAACTATTAAACTTCCCCACCTGGGGAATTCTTAATTTCTCAGGCATTAGGGACTCCCAATTTAGTAAGCCAAGCCAACAACTTAAGGTTTGCACTTATGAAATTTATTTTTGCAATGGCAAAACTACGTTTGCATGTAATTATGTCTGGGAGTCACCCTCAGAGAACTTCTTTTGATATTCAGATGTGGCCTCTCTCTTTAAGCCAACTTTGCAAAAAACCTCACGACTCTCCTCCCTATGTGGATTATGACTCCCAGGGTTGAAAATCTCTCAGCCAACAAGGGACATGACTTCCAGGATGAGCCTGGCCCTCACATTATAGGATTGAGAGTGAACAAAATGGGGAAAAGAAATGGAAAAGAATAAGGTTTCAATAGCTAAGAGATTTCATATAGATTGATTCAAGAAGTCATTCTGGAAGCCACTCATGAGAGATTTAGCCAGACGTT
Source organism: Tamandua tetradactyla (assembly GCF_023851605.1). Classification (NCBI taxonomy): domain Eukaryota; kingdom Metazoa; phylum Chordata; class Mammalia; order Pilosa; family Myrmecophagidae; genus Tamandua; species Tamandua tetradactyla. The sequence continues at coordinate 83,110,146 of NC_135331.1, read as the reverse complement.
TCAAACTGCCACAATATGCCATGTCCCAACCACCAATATTCCTGAACACCCTAGAGATTTCCCTGGGCTCTAGCTAAGTCTCTATAAATATTTTTTTAGTAGGTTTATTTTTTCAGAATTTTAAAGCCTCCAGATTGATCCTAAGCCAGATAAATCCTGAAACCCAGAGACACCACTCTGCCTGAAAAAACAACTAGGTGGATTCCTCTACTCCAAAAGGTTGGTGCCCCTTTCCAGCAGAAAAAGTTATAATGCTAAGATATCCCTGAAGCTAACTAAAGAGGAAGATCAAATGAGAGGAAGGAAGTGTAACCAAGAAATTAGGATTTAACAAGTGATAATGACTACTGATTCATTACATGTATATTTATTTTTAGTATCTAGTGTTTTAGAATAGTCAAATTCAGGAAATACCTGAAATTGTTTAACTGAAATCCAGCAGCCCTGATATTTTATAATGATTGTATAACTACATTACAAAAAAATCAGTTGCCTATGTCTGTATGACACTACTTCTGGATGTTTTGCTTAGTTTCACTGATATGTATATTTATATATATTCTAGATATATATATTGAATATATATATATATATATATATATAGATCTGTCAATACTACACTGTCTTAGTTAACCTACCTCTATTTTGAGTCCTGAAATACTAATTGTCAATTAGAGAGAGGAGTAAGGGGTATGGAATGTATGGGGTTTTCTTTTTTCTTATTTCCTTTTCTGAATAAATGCAAATGTTCTAAAAATGATCATTGTGATTAATACACAACTGTGTGATGATATTGTGAACCATTGATTGTATGGTTTGGATAGATTGTATGGTGTGTAAAGCTACCTCCATTAAATTACATAAAAAATTATCATGCCCTCTCTGAACCAGTGGAGTTTAGAAGTTTGAATTGGCTTCTTTTGGTAAAGTCAATTATTGGAATTCTTTGGAATGGACTCAAGTATGTCTGGTATTAAAGACAACCTTGGCAATTGAAACACACATTGTTCATCTCTCTTACTTGAAAGGGAAGCAGGAGGGCAAGGCTTGTAGGTCTTTGTTCCTCAACTCTTCTTCAATGTTGCAAAGAGAACTGAAGGCTTAGTTAATGAGAAGACCTCTGTTTCCTTTCCCTCCTCCTAGAAGCATATGGAGCATATGTCATAAGCACTATTGCTTTTCACCAAAGGATTTTTCTGACCCAGAACATGCTGCATTGGCAATGAGAAGTATCTCTACAAAAGCTAGATTATTCCCCCATGCATATACTAGAGCTAGAAGTGAGGAAGTGATTCACCTTCTTGGTTAATTCACCTTTCAAATGAGTCTAACATGCAGCAAACAGAAAGAAGAACTTCAGTGTCCTAAACCAATTATGCATTCCATCTGTTTTGGTTTCATTGTTGTAAAATGGTTATACAAAATTCGAATTGCAATTATAACTCTTAAGATGGTGTTTTACAAGTATAGATTATTTAATGTGAATCTTATCAGTAGAGAACTTTATTTTTTAGGTGATATACATGCAATATTTTGTTTTTTGTTTAGGACCCCACTGTAACAAAATCTATAGTAGAAGATTTATAAAATTGAGCAGTACAGCAATTGAAGACATTTGAAACCACAGAAGCCTTTTCTATATGTCCAGTGATGTATTTGTTACTGTTAAAAGACAAATATGAAATCAGCCAAGTGTTTATATACCTTTTAATTAATTTAAAAAGTCCTTTGATGGAAATGGCAAAAGGATTAGAGGCATAGTTTTTTTTAAAAAATAATGAGTGTCATTGGGAAATAACATGCTTTCTTGGTGACTGTGGTTTGGGGAGGGAACTAAGTAGGACATAGTGAAGTGAGTAAGAGACAGGGCCAGGTCTGGAGCTCAGCTTTTTGTCTCCCAAGTTTATGACATGTCACTAAATAGAAGTCTGAACAAAGAAATATCTGGAAATCCAATTCATTAGTTTTTCATTTTTTAGTGTAGGCCCTCTGTCTCCCTTTCCCCCAGTGGCTGTTCTCACTTTCTCTTTCTTAACCGTACATCTCCTTCTCTTCCAATCTTATGCTCAGCTAATGACCTTCTTTTCATTTCACTGAGAAAATTGAAGAAATCAGAAAATAATTTCCATCAGATCCTACACCATATCAACACACCCACCTTCTCTTATACCAGCATATTCTATCTTCTGTCCTGTTACTATGAAATGAATTGTATGTGTTGCCAGTAGGGACTAGCTCATTAACTTCTGCTCTGGATCCATCTCCTCACAGACTCAAGGAACTTGCTCTAGAATTTATCCTCTTTTTCTCCTATCATAACAATTGTTCGTGTTCTGTAGGTCATTCCGATAACTACCCAAACATGCTGCCATTAAAACAAAGCAATAACAACAAAAATCTTTTTGACCTTTCTCAAACCCACTTCCCTCATACTACTGTGGAATCATTTCTTTGCTTATCTTTTCAGCAAAGCACCTTTAATGGATAGCAAATACTTGCTGCCTCTAAATTGTCTCCTATAATTCTTTCATGATTTTGTTCCAGTATGACTTTTGCCCTCTCCCCTCCACCAAAATGTCACAAATGACTTCCATATTTCTCAGTCCAGTGGTAAATTCTTAAACCTATGTCATTTGACATAACAACAACAGTTGTTTTGCTCCTTTAATATAATTTCATATCTTCTCCTTCTCCTTCCACTGGAGGCAGGTTTTCTTCCTACCACTAAAGATGAGGAAAGTCCCAAATGCACAGTTAAAGCATATGTGAAGCAACATTCTGTGTTGCAGCCTGCCAGGAATTAGTAGCCCATGAAAAATGTATTACTTCACCTTGCTTCACATCCCCCTTCTCTCAATTCCCATTTTCTTCATCTTTGCTGTTCTGTGTTTACATCTCCTAAACAAAATGCCAATTCTTTCATTTTTGCCTCAGGCTCTGCTTTTTAGAGAACCTTGGTGTTGGGGCACAAAATCCAGCAACTCACACTGTCATTTTATTCCATCATCAGAAGACTCTAAACAGTCAAAACTGGGTCTCCCTTTCTTCCTTTCTCTCATTCACAGCCATTAAATCCTGCCCTCTGAATTAGGCTTCCCCTCCAGAAACAATCCATTTTGAACACACATTGATTCTGAGTGGTAGCTTCTGAATGTTGGCTTAGATAGTTCTGTTATCAGAACCTCTGGAACTATCCTTCCCCCTTATTTAACATGGCACACTCAGAATCAGACATATATGCCTGAAGTACATTTTTATTTAAACAGAAATATTTGTGACTATATAGAAGCATAGGCACAGTGCAAATACCTTATAGTATTTTCCTTGTACGAGTGATGTGTTGTATTTTGGTCACAAAGTGACACAAGGGTTTTTACCAGAGGGAAGCTATTATTATTGCTTTTGACAGACTTACAGCAAAATAAGTCTTACTTACTTTGCTACTGGGAAGGAAATTAGGAGAAATTGCATTGCCTAAGTGCACGAATCCTCTGGTAAGACAGAGGCAGCTAGAGGTGACAATGGAGAAAACAATAGCTAAGTGGCACCATGGTCTTTTACCACCATCTAGTGTTTGACCAAAGCGAAAATAAAGAAAAGCAAATCTCAAGATATAAAGGAGCCAAGTTGAGTGAGATTGTGGGTCTTGTGTAGGTGGCATCTTGAGGCTCCATAATAGAAAGAAGTAGTTGTCAAAGCAATTGGGAAAACCCTGCATGTTAGAGCTATTTCTTCCTCCAAATCTCCATATATCAGCATTTGATTTTCCCTCAGGGATACATAACTTACTTCTCATCTTCTCTTACCCATGCCCTCCAGCTAGTGCCAACACTACTCAGGAAACACATTCAGCCCCAGAACCTGGACTACCAAGTCTCCCTAAACACCAGATACCAACTTGAAGAGCATAACATCATTCGAAACACTGAGCATTAACTTCACATTCACACTTCCACAGATGTTTGCTCATGCCTTAACATTTGAAAATATACAATCAAAATAATTTTTCCATCATAAAGTATTTTTAATGAAAATATCATTGCACTGGAGAGAATTTTAAAGTTGTCTCTGCTTGCTATAGAAATGAAGTTATTAATCCATAAATAATATATAACACAATGAAGAAAAGGATATTAAAAACATTTTCCCATACATAGTTGTAAGTAAGTTTGTGCTTTTGTTTTTGTGAGCATGCTTTGCATACTACAAGGGCTTATTTGTGTTCATCTCACACCAACGTACTATTGTGGAATAAAACACTTCGTAGTAAGAAAGGTACGCTTTGATTTGTAACAGTGGTTCTCATTTGGGGTCAATTTTACTATCTAAGAGATATTGGGCAATGTCTAGAGATGTTTTTGGTTGTCATGACTGCAGGGGGTGCCACTGGCGTCTAGTGGGCAGAGGCCAGGAATGTTGCTAACCATTCTACAATGCAGAGGGCAGCCTGTCAACTGATTTATAAAACACCATTTTCCATGTTCCACTTGAATTTCAGCTTTCTTTTCTCTTTATCAAGTGTACATGTATTGAAAGCCCACCCCAGATAGAATTCTCTGAATCTCTCTGATTGTACATGGAATAAAGAAGGAAAGACATAATTAATTAATTACTAACTGCTGGTAAAATGATATTTCTTGCAAATAACTGGAATGCAAAATGATTGGTTTGCAAGTGTCAATGAATTATCAAATATATAGCAAAGTTATAAAACCAAAAGGTTAATTTTAGAAGTTTGTTAAGTCCTGTGTTACAGACAACCATAAAAGTGAAACAAAGAAATAAGTTTACCATTTACAGTGTCACATATTCCTAATTTATGAACAAACACTGGAATATGTGTGCCTTTTGTGCAGACAGTCTTAGTTGTTAAGGCTAAATTCCTTGCAAGTGTGGCTGAGGGTTGAGGGACCCTTATCCCCAACCAGATTCCATCCATAGAGTGGAGCCTCTACCCCAAGAATGGTAGGCTGAGAATACTGGGGCCTAGATCATCCTCCTGTTACTTCACTCATGGGGCAGAGGTCCAGTGCTGAGAGAGGTCAGTGCCCTCTTCCTAAAGAATGACATTCTTGCCCCCAAGCTTTAGAATAGATGCTCAGAAATTTTGCCCAAGTGCAGAGGCAATCCATAAGAAAAGACAGCTCAGAAGTTCTGTTCCAAAAGAATATATCATTTTGCAATAGAAAAATATCAACCATGGATAAACCACATGGATTTATCCGAAAACAGGATCCGAATAAAACTATTAACATACACAGTAGAAAAAGGATCCTTTCCTTAATTAAAAAGAGATTCTTGACTTTTTTTCTCCTCTTCCATCCAAATAAGGATTGCCCTGACAAAGAAAACACAGACAAACACCCTTAAAAGGAATTTTGAAGAAAAAGAAATACATAAACACATAAAAAAATAATTTCAATTGCTTTCTAATTAAGCAATGGAAATTGAAAAGTTTAATTTTTCTTATATCTTAACACGTTGGCATATACTTAAATGGTGGTTATAAGCCAATATTGCTGCATATATGAAAAAATTGCCAGACTCTTAATTTGTATAGAAGAATATATTTTTTTAATGATGATTTACCATTATCTTTCAAATTAAAAATGCATAAATCTGGGCAGGCAACAGTGGCTCAGTGGCACAGTTCTTGCCTGCCATGCTGAAGACCCAGGTTTGATTCTGGTGCTTGCCCATGTTAAAAAATAAAAATAAAGCACAAATCTTTTGAAGCGTCTTCCACTAATTTCATTGCCTGAAATTTATCCTTAATGCAAGTGTACATGAATTTCCAAAAATATTTGCACAACATTGTTTTCATGTGAAAAATTGGAAACAACATAAATGATCATCAAGAAAAAACTAGTTAACAGATAGTCATATGCATTTAACAGAATTATACAAATAAGCATATACTCATAGAGAAGAATGGTGAAAATAGGTTGTTAATTAAAACTGTAGTTTGCATGGCAAAGTGTTGCATAAATTGAATATAATTTCATGATATAAAAAGCCTATTGTTAAGAATTACTGATTATATATGTAGAATGGTATGATTTCTAAATGTTGGGTTAATTTCTTTTTTTTTCCGTTAATTAATAAAAAAAGCCTATTTTGCACAAATTTATAGAGTTAACACTGGTTTCTTTTAGGGGAATGTGCCTCATTTTAGGAGAGGCACATAGGTTATTTTCACTTTATAAGCAAATCAATTTTAATTCTGAATATTTGTTACTTGGAGTAAGTTAAAACTTCAAAAATAATTTAAAACAATTTATTTTAATTCTCACCTTCTCTTTGACCATGAAACAAACTGGACATAATAAGGAACACATTGTTTTATATTATTCCCATGTAATTCATATTGTAATAAGTTGGATGCATGGCATATAATGTATAGATTCTACCTTTGACTCAGATACTTTATTCTACAATTTCAAAACTTCCCAGCTCCCTAGATTTCTGATCTCACAATATTACAACCATAAAATTAAAAATATATATCACCTTACTTTTTCTTCATGATGTCCCAAGGAATTTAATGGGTTAAAAATGGATGTGCTTTTTCTAGGGCAACATTACAGAAGCCTACAACTTCCAGATGGTTCCTAGGACCTGATAAGTCCTGAAATGCAGAGAAGCAAGCCTCTTCAGAACATCAAATAATTCTATCCCCTGTCCTATATTATTGACAGCCCCTTCCAATATGAAAACGTTAGAATGGTCATAGTCCAAATACCCTTAAAGAGTGAGAGAAAGATCAAAGGTGATGGTGTAGTTTTACAGAGAAGGTTTAACAAACAAATATGATGGCTGAATCATTATATTGATATTTCTTTTAGTCTCCATTATCTTAGAGCAGCTAGAAGTAAAAGCCGAAAATGGTGAAATTGTAACCCATACCAAACTCTGAAATATCTTCAACAACTAATTGTTGCGATGTGCTTTGAAATTTATTGCTCTTTATTATATATGTCACTTTTCTCAAAAAAGAAAAAAAAAATTATTCCAGCCTCCAGTGTTCTGGAGCATCTAGAAGGAAGAATCTGATACAGTGGAATAGTAACCCATTACAAACTCTGAAATCTGTCCTGTGTCTACTTATTGAAGTGTACTTTGAAAATCATTGCTTTCTGTTTTATTTCTTGCATATATGTTCTATATAACAATAAAAAAAACATTTTTAAAAAGTGTATGTGCTTTTATAAAAAAGAGATTAAATAATTAAAATGATTTTTTTAAAATACTGATTTTAGTTTCAGAACCTGTTTTAGCCAAATTAAAAAAAAAAACGCAAATAGAGTTCTAAATTACTGCATATTCTTTTTGCTTTAAATTTTAGTTTGGCTGTGTAGGTCCTCCACTGGCTGTATACTACTAAACTTACTTTCACACTTATAATTTGCTCTTAAATTGCATTTATTTTCTCCTTACAAAAAAAAAAGGGTCAATTCAGAGAAAATAGTAGATCTGTTCATTTTTTTAAATGTTTCATAACTCTTCATTAAAGTATAGAATTATTGAATTTTCCTATATTTTCACTCTATTTTCTCCGAATTTCTAAAAGAAAGTAAACTACAGTTTATTTTTCTTTTCATTGAATCATTGACTTATTTACTTTTTTCTTTTCTAAAGATGTGACAAAGGAAAAATGGAAACACACACAGAATGTTGGAGTACCAGGCTATGATTCTAACTATTGCTATTCACCTTTTGGGTAGTTTGAGCCTACTTTTTTTTACTATATGCAGCACATGGCCTTTATTACAGAAGCTAGCCTTCTAAAGAAGCTTATAAACATTACAAATTACCCTCTGCTTTTCTATCCTCATCAAGGTTGCAACCAATAAATTGCTGATTTTTAGTCAGTATGTGAAATAATTAGCTTAAGTGATGATCCCTCCCCTTAGAGGTGAAAAAAACAAACAAAACCAACCTTAATTTCTGTCCAAAAAAACTTAACTGTGAACTATCAAATTTCAGAAGATGAAACATCAGAAATAAGTTATGAGCAACTCAAGTCTTTTACCTAAGCAATTCAAGGCTGATCTTTGAAAAGATGACATAGTTTTCTTATTAAACTTTGCTTTAATGGGTCTCAAAATCCTCTGACATTTTTGGTCATTGTTTCCATTTAAAAAGCACTGATTTTTGAAACTGATAACTTAAAATTGCTACACAAAAACATATGGTCCACAAAGCATTTCTTTGCGTCTGAAGGTTTTACAATGAATTATCATTAATCAGTCTTTTACTAATAAATTTAAATGGCCAATTGAGACAAAAGTTCTGAGACCCTTTTTCCACCACTGATTAAGACTGGGGTGAAAGGTGTTATGGTTAATATTCGTTTAGCAATCTGGGCAGATTGGTGACCTTGCCAGCTCCAGTAGCCTTCTTGCGTACTGTCTTGATAATATCCATAGTAACTGTCTGTCTCAAATCATGAACAGAAAAACAACCCAGAAGAGAATAGTTAGAAAAGCTGTTAATACACATGGGCTTGCCAGGAATCATATTAATGATGGAAGCATCACCAAATTTCGGGAATTTGAGGCAAGCTTCCACCTTCTTGTCGTAATGGTGATCAATCTTCTTTGGCTCAGCAAACTTGCAAGGAATGTGAGTTGTGTGACAATCCAGCACAGGTGCATAGCCAGCACTTATTTGGCCTGGGTGATTCAGGATAATCACCTGAGCTGGGAAGTCAACAGCTTCCATTCATGGGCCATTTTTGTGCTATCATCCACATTGTCAAGGCAAACAACTTTTACAGACATGTTCTTGACATTGAAGTCCACATTTTTCCCAGGAAGAACTTCACTCAAAGTTCCATGGTGTATTTCAACAGATGACTTCAGTTGTAATGCTGAATGGAGCAAAAGTGACCACCATTCTCAGATTGAGAACACCAGTCTCCAGTCAGCCCATAGGCAGAGTACCAATACCACCAATTTCGTAGACATCCTGAGGAGGCAGATGCAAGGGCTTTGTCAGTTGGTTAGTAGGTGGCAGGATGCAACTGAGAGCTTCAACCAGTGTGGTTTCGCTGGCATTGCCATCCTTACAGGTGACTTTCCATTCCTTGAACAAAGGCATATTAACACCTGATTCCAGCATGCTATCACCATTCCAACCAGAAAATGGCACAAATGCTACAGTGTTGTAGCCGATTTTCTTAATGTAGATGTTGACTTCTTTGACGATTTTCTCATATGTTTTCTGGCTGTAAGGGGGCTCGATGGAATTCATTTTGTTAACCCCATTAGTTATTTTACACATAGTATGTGAGCCAGATGGGCATGCACATGGCTCTGCCAATTCTTGGATATACCAGCTTCAAATTCACTAACAGCAGCAGCAACAATCAGGATAGAATTTATTCTGAGATATGCCTGTAATTATGTTTTTATTAAATCTTTGTGTCCTGGGCATCAATGGTGGTCACATAATACTTGCTGGTCTCAAGTTTCCATAGGGTGATAACAGTGTTGATATCACACTGATGTTCAGCCTTTAGTTTATTCAAGACACAGGCAGACTTGAAGGACCCCTTTCCATCTCAGTAGATACTTTCTCAAATTTTTTGATGATTTCTTTTGTCAATTCCACCACACTTGTAGGTCAGTTGGCCAGTAGTGGGGCAGTTGCCCAAATCTACATGTCCAGTAATGTCACTGTTGATATGAGTCTTTACTTTACCCATTTTAGTTTAATGTATAGTTATGGTTTTCATGACACTTGTGTTCTGGTAGCAAAGCTTTTGCAAAAAAACCTCAAGACTACTTTTTGATAAAGTGTTGACTTATTGGGTTTCCCTTGCTATTTCTCTGAATAACTGAAGGGGAAATCCTCAAGGATTCTGAATAAAGAGATGAGTATTTGCTGTTAAAAGTCAAGGAAAAGTGTTGCAGCTCTTTTAGAATTTGTCTAGTAGGTTTTCTGGCCTTAGCTGGAAAACCCTCCTGAAAAAAAAAAAGTCAAGTAAAGAACAAGGGACTTTTCATTTAAGCAGTTACTCACAAGAAGAAAGAACATGACCCAAGGGACCTCATTATAAAGTTGAACAGAGTTACTGGTGTTTGTGTTTTCATTTTTCACCATGTCCCAAGAGATTCTGTCACTTTGAACTTTAATTTCTCACAATGCTATTTGAAATTATTAAAAAATTAAATTTCTTAGTAGTTCTCACAGCAAAAATACCTTTACTGTTTTCTCTAAGAATAAAAACAATAAAGGAACTGATTGTTGTTCAGAATGAAAGTGAATCAGTTACAACTCATTTCCATATCTTCTTTCCTTTTCGGTTCCCAGACTCGTCAAAGTAGCACTGGGGAATAACCAGATCACTAGGAATGACAGCTATTCAGAGTCAGCAGCTAAGAACCTCCTTCTCCAGTGTGTGGTCAACTTTTAAATGTTGAAATATTCCTCTTGGGAAAGCTAGGGGGAAGAATCTTGAATAATATTTTATTGTATAATTATTACATAGTAGGATTATTTCTTAAAAGGATTAACCTCCCCTTTCAATTGAGAGTGTCTGGTTCTGTGAATTGGAAAATGTCTGGGAAATGATTAGGAAGCCATAAATACTATTTTGATTCAAGTAATGTTTCTGCCCCTAGACTTAAAGAGTTTTCCCCCTAATATGGTCCAAATGACATCTTAGTAGATACCATTTCTAGAATACTTATGAAAAATTATTGCTCACCACAGATCCTTGTAGGCTATAATAAATACCCCAGTACTACAGCTTAACCATGGCCGTTGCTCTTATTTTGTCTATGATGGCCCTGATTTTGCAGGATATAATTATCCTCAATATCAGGTATCCAACTCCTCTGCTGAATTTCCCGCTAACATCTCTGAAACAGAGCACTTTAAGGATATTGAATTCTTTAAGAATTCATTTCTAAATGCCTCAGTGAAGTAAATATTCTCCTATTCTTTCATAAGTATTGTTTAGGAGGTGACCAAGAATATGACGTTAAATAGATTCCAAAATTCTTATGTTCCTGAATCCACTAGTTTCTCATTCTCCATTGTACCAGGGAAGTTACAAGATTTGAACCTCACTTACTGAAAGCTACCTTTTGAGTTCAAACTTTAAGTAGTCAATGCAGAGGTATGTCAGTGTTACTTTCAGCAGCTTGAACCAATCCATTGTGTCCTGTGCTCTAAGTGAGAGCATCCATATCAATAAACTCAGATATTTCAAGCCTTATGCTTTATATTCCTTGATGTCCACAACCAAACCAGTTCTCAACTCCTGCTGAAGTAAGTTGTGAAGCTCTGAAACCCTTTTGGAGCAATAGATCCTGTTTTCATGGAGCATTTATTTGTGAGTGCGCAATAAGACTTCCTGTGTTTATAATTTTCCCTGATGATTAGTGAAATTGAGCACATTTTCATCTATTGTTATTTGGATATCCTCTTTTGTGGAATTACTGTTCTGTTGTATTTTTCTTTTGATTTGTAGGAATTTTTCATATATTCTGGGCAGGAGTCCTTTCTTAGATATACACACACATGCAAATGCACATATTGCTTTCTTAATGGGCTTTTTGATAGACAGATGTTCTTAAATTTACTATACCCCATTTGAATTAACTTCTATTGTGGTTAGCAGTTTTTGTGCCTTGTTTAGTAAACCTTTTGCTATTCTAAATTCAGAGAGAACACTATTAAAAGCTATATTGTTTTATCTTTCATATTTGTATCTGTAATCCACTTGAAATGCATTTTTGTATATGAGGTCCAGATACGTTTTTCCTCCATAATGATAGCCATTTCACTTGGAACCATTTATCAAAAAGACTGTCTCTTCTCTTCTGTATTGCAGTGTTGCATTTGTCATGAATTGGCTGATGGTATATGTATTTAGACTTTCATACTCCCTTGTATTTCATTGTTCAGTTTGTTTACCTTTACCCTTTAGTATAATGTTTGTTGGTAGTTTAATCATTAGTAGGTAAAGGAGGTTTGTTTCTATTCCAAGTTTACCAAGTATTTTCCCCTATGAATGAGTTGAAATACTCTGCATCTATTGAGATTATGATATATTTTTCACTTTTATGCTGTCAATGGCATGGGATATATTAACAGAATAATATGGTGTGTTGTTAAACCAACCTAGCCTTGCATAGTTTGAGTAAATCCACTTGATTGTGATGTATCATTTTTTTTATTTCTGAATTTGATTTATTAATATTATGTGAAGGACTTTTGCCTCCATGTGCATGAAGAGTATTGTTATGTGATGTTCTTTTCTTGCAATATCCTTGTAATGATTACCCCAGTCTTATAAAAAGTTAGTAAATATGTAACATCTACTAACTACTAACTTGCAAGAATATTTATGAACTTATTGGATTAATATAAAGTTTCGAATCCTAGAATGGGTTATTATCTTTGTAATCATATCAAACTGTGTACAAGTTGTTCCTACATTTTATTTTTATAGCATAATTTTGAGAGAGTTCCAATCCATGCTAAAAAAAATAGCTACAAATAGATATATCTCTTAGTTCACATAATGTAGCCACATTGCTTTAAGGTAGTCAGAGATGGGAGAAGTATTTGGGATCTTCATACAGAAGTTTTCATCTTAATAGGAACAGAGAGGTGAGCCATAGGCAAAAATATTGAATTTTTTCATTTTTGTTACAGTATCATAATAAGATAAAGATTTAGTAAATCATAATTTGAATCAATTGAATTCTTCTCCCCCTTAACTTTATGGATTTTGTGGAAACTGCTTTGTAGGCACAGATGTAGATGCATTAGCAAACATGATAACTATTGACTTTTAAATGTTGAAATTTTTTCAGCAAACATAAAATAATTGGAGAGTCTGATTAATATATATTAATAATTGCCCAGAAATGCAAAAATGAAACAAAAAATTATTCCAAAAAATAAACTCCCAATTTCCAAAGTCAGCTCCTTTTTTTTAACTTTGAATAGAGATAAAAAAACATCCTTATAATACTCTTATAAATAATGCTAATATAAGTGAAAATAATTATGATGATTTTAAATGTCATGTTTTATTAGTCATGAGATCTTTTTGCATTCTTCTTTGAAGAATTTTGGGTAGATATTATTATTCTCTACTTATATACATGAAAACTGAGGGTCATAGGAATTATGGGACAAGCCCAGTGTGAACAAGTAATAAACAGTACAAACAAAACACTCATCTATATCTTCTGACTTGATTGACACTCTTTAATTCAACATATTTTCTTATAAATGATCTAAAGTTTTGAAATACATTTTATTGACAAAGGTATTTATGATTGCAGTATAGAACAGCACTTTGGCAGTGGATGACTCTAGTAAACATCTATCTAATGAAAGAGAAGAAAAAGAAATGTAATGGGTATAAAAGTACACAGATATATAAACTACAATGATTTGATGGAGGAAAATCTAGAAACATAGTATAGAATTAGAAATGTTGCCATTTACCTCAATTCAAAAAGTATTATACAATATAACCAACGTAACCACCACTGAAATTTTTTTTCATCACTGACATTTAATAGACATGGGTTACTTCAAAATATTTCAGTGGGTTTCTTTTGCTGTGGAGTTTGCTTTTTAGGAACATAAAGCATTTTCTCTGTAATGAACTTAGAGATTGATTATCAATGAAAACTAAAAATTCCGATATCCCTACAGCTGAATAAAATAACTGTCTTTCCTATTCTCTTCTCAGAAATAAACTCAAAATTAAAAAAGAAAACAGAAAGCAAAATAATCTAAGATGCATATGTAAACCAGAGCCACCAAATAATGGCTTCTCAAAGGAGACTTAAGATAGAGTATGTCCATCACTGCTGAACTCAATGATAACTGATAAAGCACATTTCCCCTAAATAAGAAACAAAGCCTGGATTTTAAAACCAGGAACAGGGAATGAAGACTGGCTACATAAATTATAACAACAGGAATAGGGAATGAAGCCTGGCCACACAAATTTTTGTCAATCTCTAGATGGCATCTAGGAAAAGCAGAAATAAGAATCAGGAAGGTAAGGTGAGTTTGAAGGAAGTAATCTATTGTTGAAAGAGTGAATTGGAGAAAGACAGCATTATAGCAGTTCCAGAGAAGAAAATCTCAGTTAATTGAGGAAAAATAAAGGCCAAAATACTTCTTGTATACATATAACCTGAGAACTAGACAATAGTTTTGCTGACCTAGAATGACATCAGATAGTTTAACCTAGGAAAATAAATCTAACAATGAACAATAAAAAGAGAACCAGGTTTTCATAAAAAAAAAATTATGGAGTTTGATGAAAAAATAAAATGAACTTAAAATGCAATATTTGTAGACCACACCGAAATAAGTGAAATGCAGAATAAAACTAAAAAAAGAAATAATTTTTTGTCATTTAGATTGTGAAAATAGCCTCACTGTTGACATAGGAATGCTCATGCGTACTGAGACAAGTTAGTGGAACCAACAAATAGGGCAATTTGGCAATACTTATTATCCACTGTAAAATACATTTGCATAACTTTTGCTCAATTTTATATTGGGATCTTTATCTTTTTCCCTTGAAGTATTTATTCATATAATCTGAAAGCTAATCTTTTATCAATAAAATTATATGTATTGTAGACGTCTTCTCCCAGGCTATACAGATTTTATGAAATCTTTATATCATAAAATTTCATAAATGGTCAAAATAACCCAAAATTATATTTCTTGAGTATATCATATAGGCTCTTTATGGCTTACACTTTCTGTTTTTTGAGATATTTTCCAAGCACAAAGATATTCTACTCTACGTAAATCTAAGAATTTGAAAAATTTGATATTTCATTCTTCGATCCTTACTTCAACTAAATTATAACAGTGTGAAGAATATAAAGTAGAGGGTCCAATAATATATTTTTCCAAATGGTTAAATGATTTCTCTAGTGTCAGATAAGGTGAATTTCTGAGGAAGGAATGATTTTTATACATTCTTTAACTGAAGGTAAATTGATGTAGATATATTTCAGGTGTTTTGGAATTATTTATCAATATGCAAAATGTACATACTTTGACATAAAACTTCAGATGTTAAGCAACTAACTGAAAGAAATACTGCGACAAATGCAGCAATATAAATCCACAAACATTACTTGCAAATTTTGTAAAAGTGAAAAGTTGGAAAGTACCCAAATGCTAATCCTCAGTGCAAGAACATTTTATATTAAATATGAATTATGGAATACTGTTCTTTGCTAAATGAGTAAGGAAGATCTCAATGTATGGACATACTGGTAAATGAAGAAAGGTATTTGTAGAAAAATATATTTTCCATGGTATAATTTGTTCTTCAAAATATATATTTTAACTTAGGTGGTATGTTTGTGTGTGTAGAGATGGAGCAAGAAGAAAGAGAAAGAGAGGAGAAAGGCAGCAGGCAGAGAGAGAGAGAGAGAGAGAGTAGATATACTTGGAAAAGTAAATTATATTGGAAGTGAAATGAAAGCCAAGGTTGATAGTTTTTAACATCTTTATTTATTTTTTAAAGAGTAGAGGTATATTTGAACAATTAATTGAATTAAAAATTTTTGTGCACTCTAAAATGCCCCAGGTCAAACCCAAGTCTCTCACTGGCTCCCTCTTGGGTTTGTCTTCCTCTTAGTCTCCATATCTTCCATTTTACTTTTCTCCACAAAGGTGCCCCAAGTATACCTGCCTTACCAGGTGTCCAAGTCCCAGACAGAAGCCTGGGATGCCCATAAAGTGATCTTACCCATTTACCCAAGTGAAAATGTTCTATCTCTTTATCCTTCATGTGTTGGTCCAAATTCAGCCTCTGGACACATAAAACTCTCTTTGAACAACAACCTTGCTCACACAAGCACAGCTTTTTTCTGATCTTGGATCCAATGAAATGAAAAGTCACAGGAGAACACACTGGGCTAAGACCTCTCGTGGGGAAGTCAAGGACATGACTTGACTTCTCATTTCTCAACCCTCCCCTATCACCCTCTACCTTCCTTTACTTTGGACCATTCTATAGCTTAGGGGAGACTTTAGGTTTAATGTAATGGCCTGATTGTACCTTAAACCTGAAACCAAGGGGCATAAATTCTGTACAATGTTTCCAATAATTTTGGAACAATCTCCAACATTGTGCTTGTTTGGAAGAATTATGTCTTAGAAAAGCATGTTTTAGACCTGATCTAATCTTGTGGGGAGCAACTGTTTCTTTAAATCCCTATTCAGTATTTTAGGTTGGCGACTTGATTAGATAATCTCCATGGAGATGTGGCTTACCCAATTGTGGGTGTTAATTAGAGGAAGATTTGACTCCACCCATTCCAGATGGCTCTTGATTACTTTACTGGAATCCTTTAAAAGAAGAAGCATTTTGGAAAAGGCTTGAGATCTGACAAAGCCAGGAGAATCACAAGAGCCCATGCAGCCAGAGACCTTTGGAGCTGAAGAAGGGAAACATCCCCAGAGGAGCGTCATAAAATAAGAGGCTTGGAGATAAAGCCAGCAGAGGTTGTAATGTTCACCATTTGCCTCTTCAGTTGAGAGAGAGAAACCCTGACTATCATCAGCCTTTCTGGAGTGAAGGCAACTCTTGTTGGTGCCTTAGATTGGACATTTTTATAGACATGCTTTAATTGGAACCTTATCATGGCCTTAGAACTGTAAACTTGCAACTTATTAAATTCCCCCTATTAAAAGCCATTCCATTTCTGGTATATCTCATCCTGGCTGCTAGCAAACCAGGACAACCATTATTACTTTAAACATTTCTTCTGTTCATTTCTGTCTTTCTTCTACTTCTGATACTTCCATTACATGTATATTGTACTTTTTATAATTTTCCCACAGTTCTTGGATGTTTTGTCATTTTTTTCATTCCTTTTCTCTCTGCATTTCTTTTTTGGAGATTTCTATTGACATATTTTCCAGCTCACTAATTCTTTGTCAGCCATATTCAGTTTGCTAATGGGCCCATCAAAGGCATTCATCATTTCTGTTACAGTGATTTTGGTTTCTGGAATTTTCCTTAGATTCTTTTTTAGAGTTTCTCTACCTATGTTACTGTTTTGTTTTTTTTTTACTGTCCACTTTTTTCCATTAGAGTCCTCAGCGTATTGATCATGGCTATTTCAAATTCCTGGTCTGATAACTCCATATGTGGGGCTGGTTTTAATGATTGTTCTGCATCTTCTGACTATGTTTTCTGCCTTTTATTATTCTTGTAAGCTTCTTTGAAAGCCAAATATGATGTCCTAGATAAAAAGAACTGAAGTAAATGTGCATTTAGTGTGAGGTGTTTTTGTTTATGTGACTAGGAGTTAGACTGCGTTTACTGCTTGTTGTAGTTGTAGGTGGCAGAGATTAGTGTTTTCTCCGGTATCCTTGCTTATATCACCTTTGTTTACTTTGGGTTCCACTGAGGCTTCTTAAGTAAATCTTGAACCTTGCAGTTCTTTAATTGTAATCTCTTATATTATGCAAAAACCTATTGATGCCTTAGGAAGGTTTGGGCAGTGGGAGCGTTCTATGATCCTATGTTTGGATCTGGGTCTTGCGGTGAGACTGTGCCTGTGGAGTATGACCTTCACGATGCTTCTCAGCTTTCCCAACCCCTTAGTTGAAACCCTAAATCTAGAGGGGGTTGTAGTTGGGTTTTTCCCTTTCCCCAAGTCAGTTAGACCCTGGTAAAATCCTAGTCAGTGAGGTTCTGCTGAAGTAGGTTCTTTTGAGGGTAGTGCTTTTTTAAGGAGAACAGACACCTCTGGGCATATTTCAAGATGGTTGCTATTCAACTTCCCCTGCTGAACACAGGAGGGAATTTTCTCTTCACAGTGAAAACTTGGCAGGGATCTGGAGGAGGTAAAACTCAGGAAAGAGGGGAGGGTCCCCTAAAACTGGTCCTAGGGACTTCAAGACTCAAGATAGCATACAGGCAACAAACAAGCAAACAAAAAACACTCACAAAAACAAAAACAAAAGAAAAAATAAATTTTAAAATAAAAATGGCTTAATTCATCCTGTTGAACAGAAGGAAAAAGACTTCTTCCTCATTTCCATATCTTAGCATTTACTTTAGAAAACAACCCATTTTTCACCTGTCCTTTTGAAATGTCATCAAGGAAGATATGGCCTATAACTCCTACATAATCTTTTCTTGGGAGGAGAGGAGCATAATTTCTAGGGGCTCTTCATTCCGAATTGTAAATATATCTCCAAAATATCTTGAGAATGTGTATGCAATGGTTTGTTCTGCTTAGCTTAGCTGCATAAAAAGGATAGGTTCTCTTTCTGTTATTGCAATTGCTTTGTGAAATGCTTATGATAAATCACATTTGGGTTTAAAGCTCATTCAATAATAAAATTTTTTTTCATTCTCTTCTACATTTGTAGAGAGGTTTCCTGAGTTGTGACAAGATTTTCCTCCTTCTACTGGCTCCCATAGAGAGCTTCTGTTCCTAGCATTCTCCTCCAGGTAAGCTGTAATGTTCTTTATCCACCTCTTTCTTGGCTTTAGGGCAGTGGTTTGCCTAGTGGCTTTGATTCTCTGATGGAGTAAAGAAGTGTTGTTTTCAGTTTGTTCAGCTGTAACTCTTGTTGCTAGGATTTTGGAAACCATGAATGGTATTTGATATTTTTCAATTAGTTCCAGTTGTCTGATAGTGTTTTCCAAACATATTCTACACCTTTATGATTTTTTTGTCCATTTGTTCTATCCATTACTGAGAGAGGGGTGCTGATATCACCAACCATGTTTGCACATTTATCTATTTCTTTTTCAATATCTACAATTTTTGCTTTATGTATTTTAAAACTCTGTTATTAGGTGTATACACATTTATGACTTATAGGTATTCATAAATATTGACAATGCCATCATTATGTAACATCACTCTTTATCTTCTGTATACTACTTTGTGTTATATAAATGTTCCTATGCCAGGTTTCTAATGCTTGGATTTGTATGGTGTATCTTTATCTACCATTTTACTTTCAATCTACCTGTTTACTTTTATACTTGAAGTGTGTTTCTTGAAAACATATTTTATTTTATCCTATGTTATTCAGTATGCTATGCTATTCAATATGACAAATTCTGCTTTTATACTGAAGTGTTTTGTCCATTTCAATATAAACTAATTAATAAAATTCTCATGTTCAACTTTACTACATTGTTGTTTGTTTTCTATTTGACTCATCCATTCTGTTTTTGTTCTGCTCTCCTTTGCTGCATTATTTTGGGTGAATTGATTATTTTTTAACATTTCATTTAATCTCATTTATTAACTTTTTATTCAAATCCTTTATACCATTTTTTCAGGTAGCTGCTTTAATATTTGAAATATGCATCTTTAATTTATCAGTATACCATCACACAATTTATTCTGCTCTAGAAACAACATAAGGTACTTAAATTGAAATCTGATTATGTTTCTTCTTCTCCTTTCCATGTGCTTTTTTATTATTAGAGAAGATGCAGGTCTATAGAAAATTCATGTAGAAAATAGAGTTCCCATATACCACTGCCTCTAAAATTAACACCTTGCATTAGTGTGGTACATTTGTCATAATTGATGAAAGAATATTATTATGACTGTACTATTAACTATAATCCATGGTTTATATTAGGGTTTCTTATTTGCATTGAACAATCCTAAATTTTGTTTTGTTCTTTAATTTTTTTCCAGTAACATTTACACAACCTAGTATTTCCCATTTTAACCACATTCAAATATAGAATTCAGTGCTGTTTTAGTATGTTCATATGTTGTGATACCATCACCACCATCCTGTATCTAATTATCACCCGAAGAAGAAGCTCCAAAAACTTTAAGCATTAGCTCCTCATTCCCTTCCAAAACCCCAGCCCCTGGTAACCCATGTTCTTGTTTATGACTCTGAATTTGCTTATTCTAATTATTTGGTAACAGTGAGATCATAAAGTATTTGTCCTTGTTTCACTAAGCATGATATCTTCAAGGTTAATCCATGTTGTTGCATGTATAAGAATTTCATTTCTTTTTATGAATGAATAATATTGCATTGCATGTATTTATTACATTTTGTTGATGGACACAGATTGCTTCTCTCTCTCTTTTTTTGTTTGTTTTTGCATGGTCAGGCACCGGGAATTGAAGCCAGGTCTCTGTCATGGCAGGCAAGAACTCTGCCTAATGAACCACTGTGGCCCGCCCTGCTTCTATCTTTTGACACTTGTGAATAATGCCTGTATGTACACTAGTGTACTATATCTGTGGATTTCTGAGCATTTTCTGAATATAGGGTTATGCTATCTCCAAAGAGGGAAACTTTTACTTTTTCCTTTCCAATTTGGATGACTTTCTTTTTTTTCTCCCTTGCCTAATTGCTCTGGCTAGGGCTTCCATGCCAATGCTGAAAGATAGTGGTGATAGTGGGCATCCTTGCCTTATTCCTGACATTTGAGGGAAAGCTTTTGGTCTTTCACCCCTGAGTACATTGTTAGTGGTGAGTATTTCATTTATGCTGTTTACCATGTTGAGGAAATTTCTTTTTATTCCTAGTTTTCTAAGTACTGTCATCAAGGAGTGCTGGATTTTGTCAAATGTCTTTTCTGCATCAATTGAGAGGATCATGTGTTTTGTTTTAACCTTCATTACATTAATTTGATTATTATAATAATTGATTTTCTTTTGTTAAACTATCCTTGCATGCTTGGGATAAATCCCATTTGATAATGGTGTATAATTTTTCAATGTGCATTAGATTTGGTTTGCTAGTATTTTATTCAGGATTTTTACAACCTATATTCATTTGTAATTTTTTCTTGTGGTATCTTTATAACAGTCCTGACCCTAGTTTTCTGCCCTTTGGGAGATCTCTTTGCCCAACTGGCCTACATCCAGGTTTTGGAATAGCACTTCAGTGTACTTTATGAAGGCTTCAAGTACGTTGGAAGGAATTATCTTTAGCTCTCCTGTTCCACTTGGTGAATACCAGCATTGTTTTCATGTATGTCCCACAGCCCTACTGATTTCCTTTAACTCTCAATGTCTTGGGGAAGATCTTCATGCTCCTGTCTTGCCTTCAACCTTCACTATACTATTTTGAGATAGATGTTCAGTTGACCTCTTTGAAGTTGTTTCATTTAGATTTCTTTGTATCCTCAGTACTCTGAGGCTACAAAGTCTTATGATTTTGTAATTTATTGTTCCTTTCACATTTTTCATTTGAAATCAATGTTCCCTTGCGACTTTTCATAGCCTAACTGAAAGTAAAAATCCCAGGTAAAGATTTTGATAAGGAGGCATATAGCAGTGTAAATGGCATAATTTCACCCTATTGAAGTGATGGTATTCCTGAAAAGATAGAATATATGTATCTCATTCACTAAGAATTTACTATGTGTCTGGCAATATTTAGGCACTGGTAGTAAAGTAGTGAAACAGTAACAAAAGCAAACTTTGTGAGATGGAAATAAAGATTTATTGCCTTTGGATTCATAGTACTCTAATGTATTTGAAATTATCTAAGTATTCCTAAAACTACAAGAGCAGACTTGAACTGGCATTTTGCCACATCAGCCTGCAAATACAAGAGAGAGGAGACTCTTTCACATAGCCAAGAAATTAAATTCTTGATCATGTTGGTTTTTTATAAGCCTTTCAGTGGAATCAGAAGGACCCAGATTTCACCAGTCCTCATATTCTTTATTTTAGTCATGTATTTCTAGCCTTACTCTAATGGGTTATCTTAAATAGTTACTTCATTCAAGGCAAGTTCAGGTGATAACTCATGCCAACTACCAGCATTCAGTTTTTTGTTCGCTATGATACCATCAATGCCTTCAAGCTGAACCAAATCATATAGCAAGTTAATTCCAGAAATGCATATTTGAGGCTGTTTTCCTGGATCCACTTCAGGTACCAAAAACTATCAAACTTTAGTGCATAAAACAGTGTAAGTATTTAAGGAAGTAAAAGGGAAACTTCAGGGAATGTGGGCTGTTTAGTTATAATGAGGATGCTATGGCTAGACTCATTTTAGGTCAATATGACTCTAATCTCAAGCTCAGGTATCTAGGAATCTACTGCTGTCAACAAGAGTTTTCCATGACAGTAGGATTATGTGCAAGTTGTCTGCAAATGTGAAGAGTTATTTGTACACAGTGGTCTTTTCTGATCTGCAAACTGTAATTTGGGTGTACACAGAAGTCCTTCATTATGAATTGGAAAAGAAAGAAAATTTGGGATTGAATAGATACTAGAGGCACAAGTACATTGCATGAGCAGGGATCATACTGCAACATCCACTCAACTGCATGTTGATTAAGGGAGAAAAGAACTCAGCCATATTTTCAGTTGGTTCAACATTATATACTAACATCAGTCTCAAGTAGACTGAAGTAGGAGTTCATTTACATTAAGAATTGGCTTTGATAGAGAAATCATTAAAGAGGCCAAATGTTTCAGCAGAATATATGGTTTCCCTGTTTATATAGGAGGGAAATGGTCTGCTGATGGGAGTTCAAGTCATTTCAATCACTTTGAAAACAAGTTGGTGGTTTCTAGTAAAACTAAATATACTCTATACTGTTTAGGTCAACAATTCTAATCCTAAGTACAGACCCAAATAAATTTGTATATTTATTCGTTTAAAGACGTGTACAACAATGTACATATCAACAATATTTGTAATAACCCCAAAAGAAACTACCCAACTGGAGAAAGACTAAATAAATTTTGTTATATTCATAAAAGTATGCATATTCTTTTATGTTCATAAAATATAACAAAATAAAAATATATAGTCATAAAAGTGATGAGAATGAATGAATTAAAAGCACATGTAACAAACTGGCTGAGTCTTAGCTAATGTTGAGCAAAAGAAATCAAGCACAAATAGCATGTACTATCCAAATTTGAAATATAAGCAAATATGATTTATGGTTTCAAAAGTCAAAACCATGTTTATATTTGCGAGTATAGTGACTGGGAAGGAGAGCTTCTGGTGTGATGGATATATTCTATCTCTTGACTCTGTATACTGCTGTACAGGGGTCTGTGCAATTTATAAAAACTCATTGAATTCTACACTATGATTTTTATACTTTTCTGGATGCATGCTGTATTTCAATGGAAAAATGTAATAAGCAAAGTCACATTACAAAGGACAACCAAAAAATTATCTATTCATCTCCTTAACAAAACAGCCAAACCTTTTTAATATATAAAGAGCACCCAGAAATCAGAAAGAAAAAGACTTACAACCCAATAGCATCTTCAAATATAGGCAGATATTCTACAAGAAAAGGAAATGGCTTATAAACATAAAAAAGAATCTCAACTTCATTAATAATAAGAAAACCTCAAAATAAAATGGCATTAAGATACCATTTCTCCACTATCAATTTGGAAAAATATTTCTAAGTTTGACCGTATATTATATTAGTGAGGCTCTGGGGAAAACTAAATGATATAGTTCACATTTGGCTGATAAGGATAGTTCCTAGCACAAAGTAAAAGCTAAATATTCTTTTTAAAATTAATGAGTTGGATATATTTCTATGAAAAAAACTATGGAATTTAAAATCCCTAATTCAGAAAATGGATATCTTTCACACAGCTCTCATAGCCCTCAAGGAAATGCTGTTTCTCTGGGAAAAATAGCTATTTCAATAAAAAGAGCTTAGCTGTGTTTTGACTGAATTTGAAATTTTCCATGGAGTTTGGAAACAATGTAAGCATCTATTTATAAATGACAGGGACAGGAAAATAGCTTGGTGAAGAGACAGATGGAAATGCAAAGTTTATTCTACAGGAAAAAGAAACAAATGGCAGAATTATGTAGAATTCATTTGCATTGTAAGCAGTTTAAGACGCTATTTTTCGTATTTTCCCTATGGTCCCATCTCCATGAGTTTTGTTTAATTGCAGCTGAGATTGATTCCCCAAGGTCCAAATCTCTAGCAAGACCCATCTTAAAGTTGCTACATTTGCTAAGGATTAAAGGACAAAGAGACCCTACATGTTTTTGCATTCTTTACATTTAGAATAAAGATGAGTAGAGTCAATATTGTGATGGCATTGATATGCAAAATACTTAAACTTAGGAGGAACTAAAAAGAGGGAACCATTTCCTTACAAGTGGGAAAATGGAGCAAAAATAATAGGTAAGAGGAATATGACAGAACCCAGGAGGCACTCTTTTGAGGGCAAGAAATGCCAGTTATGAAAGAAGGCAATTTTACTTGTATTCTTTGGGCTTTTCTTGATATTAGAGAGAGAACATTCTGCTTAGGGACTATAATTTTGACTACCAAGAAGTTTGTTTAATAGAGACTGAAACTATAGATCACAGCAGGAGAGAAGAGTACAATCATGGTATATGAGGTAAAAATAATTTTGAGGAAATATGTTATTTCAGGTAAAAGGAAAAAGAATAGTAATATTACAATACTTGAATAATAACAGTGAGTAAAATTGAATTAGGTTAGGTATATTTTTTATTTTAAGCTTCAGGGATCATTAATTATGGAAAGAGCTAACTGAATGAAGAAAGATATTGAGCTTGGTAGTTTTATAAGGCGTGGACTGGAATCTTCCCCAAATCAATGTAGAGTTGGTAAGAAATCTGCTTAGAGGAGGGGAAATGACTTATCTAATCAAAGGAATAAGCCCCATCATATCAAGACATCATTCTGCATACATGTAACTTTTAATCTGGAAAGATTTACCAGTGGAGTTAGGGGCACTACATGTTCATCTGAGCAACACAACCCAAAAGTGGAGAAAATCTGCTGACATCACGTGCTAGTGATCCAATCAGTTTGTTATTACATAGTTAGGTCACTTAAGTGGTACAAGGAAATACTCATTTCACTCATGTCCAAAACCAATTTGATTATACATTTTGCTCACAGTTATGCCCTATTTTAATGAAGAAAAAGAAAAATGTATTTTACACTATTGAGGAAAGTAAGAGTAACAACTTTTTGAGTAATTTCTGTGAGTGATTTGTTTACATGAACTAGGCTGCAAAAAAATGGTTTCTGAATCCATCTCCAGTTCAGACTTACTATATGAAACTTAGTGTTTGAAATACACCCCTATATGATAAATGCAAACTTTATGGTTTTTCTTTCCAGGAACCATTAAAATCAGATTTGTTTTTTACTTCTTTTTATCAAAAAAGGAATAATGAATACTATCCTTTGAAGAGGTGGAAGTCACTGCTGGCTATGGATTAACTTTTGAATTAGGTGAAATGTGGCTTTAGTGACCTTTTACTTCTATTTTCATTGCCTTGTTCTCCTTCATGATACCTTCTCAGGTCTGGAAGTTCTCCTATGCTGTCCAAATGACCAACCATGCATGGAAGTTTTCATTTGCTGCAGAATGACCTCTTCTTTACATGAAAATGCTCTCAGATTTATATCAAACAAATAATGATATGAATGGTGAAAATGCACACATGATAGCAGAATAAATTTTAGTAGGATAATATATTAACTCAATGAAATTAAGCTTTTAGTTTTTTTCTTGCTGTCTGTGAAATAGTACTGCCTATTTGTAGTATGGATATGATTGACCACAAAGAAATTGATGACTAAGCCAAAATATGCTTTCCCACCATGGAAATAAAGCCACAACAACAAATACAACCAATTAATATTGAAATCTTTTATTTTATCCATTCTGTGCTAAATGTTTTATATCAATTCATTTCATTTATTTTATGCTCAATGACATAAAATGAATAAAAGTGGAGTATATGCAGTCCCCACTCCATAACTGCCTCTTTGAGTTATTTAATGATAGTTTCTAAGAAGGAATATTTAAAGCATAAAATCAGATGTATTGTGTAGCAATGGAAACCTTATAACAGGATTCCAATCAAAGACCATTTAATATAACCAGAATAAGATAGGATAAACAAGGAATTCTCATTGAAGGAATGTGTTTCTATAATATTTTTGTTTATTATAAGAAAGAACAATCACTGAACAAAATTTGAAAAAGCAGGTAGCAAAAATTTATAGTAAAAACAATAATACCCTAAATTCCAGAGACACTCCCAATGATCATTTTTGTTGCATGTTTTTCCATGCTCTTGTATGCAATATTTATATATATTTCAACAATATATGGGTGCTATTTCTAAGATACTGTGAAAAAACAGTTTAAAATTATTCTTATGATGGCATAGTAATCAAATCAATGAATAAACAAAATGTATTCAATAATTCTCCATTTTAAAACATAAAGGTTGGTTTTCTAATTTTTCAATGATTTTAAACATACCAGTACTGCTTATCCTAGCATTTAGGTATTTTTATGCATTTGATTATAGATCAAGGATGTTTTTAAGGAGAAATTTTCAGATAAAAGTGTATGATTTATATTATCATTTAAAAATAACATATCTGTTTTAAAATTCTTGGTGGTGTTTACATTTTTTTGGTATGTATGATTTCATTAAATAAAAATTTGATATTCACTTTATGAAGTTAATATTTTATAGGAATTTTATGTAATTGTATTTCAAAACAATAATTATCTATAAATGATACTACTGTTTCATTGTTTCCAATATTTTATGTTTTAATTTCATTTTATTATTTCACCTCATTGACTGTAGAAACAGCTCGCTTTTCTTTCCAGGGCACAATCCTGCATTATCTCAGATATATCATCATTTATACATTCAGACAAAAGAATGACCTAGAATTCAGACTTGTAGATAATTGGAGATGACAGGTTTCATATCTTTACCAGCTAATATCTGACGTTATATATAAAACTTGTTGCTAAGTGAATGGCCAATTATTCACACTCCATAAGTTTATTCATGGATACCAGTGACTATGGACAATAGTGTTTAAGAGCACATAGTTTTCTCTGAGGCAAGCATGAATCTTAAGTCTGCTTGGCCATTTATTAGTATGCAATAATTGGCAAGCTTTCTAACTTTTTGAAATTCAGTGTTCTTGTCTATAAAATAGATATGATTAGTGAATTTGGAAGGATTAAATGTGATGCTATTAAAGTGATCATAAAAGTCCTTCACTCATAGAATCATTCCATGAATTATCACTGTTATTTCTATTTTAATATTAATACTTCTATTTGTGTGATGCATTGCCCATGTCCTCACTTGAATTATATATTTGCTTTACACTTGAGGAAAACAAAACATGTAGGTTGTGTGTGTGTGTCTATGTATATGATTATATGTTTGGTAATTATTAACATCCAGGACTCCAGGAGGGAATTTTCTCAATTGTTTATAGTTTTTCCACTTCACCACACAAAATCCATTGTATAGGCATATATTTTTCGAAAACAGAAGATTATATGATTCTGAAGATTAATTTCCAGGAAATCCAGGAAGAAATGATAAGGCCATGCATAGAAACCACAAACACATTTTATGATTCATGGTATTTGATATTAATGTATATTATTGTATATAAATAAAATGTGGCTTCCACAGAAACAAAATAAGTAAAACTTTAGAGTTCTAATGATGTTGATTCTTTCTAATTATTCTTAGTGTAGGTATAATTAAATGAACTCTGTAAGTGTATTGCATTGGATCTTTGAATTTTATCCATATTAACTTAATTATAGCAAGCTGAAAGGAGAAACATGGTGTGATTTAGCTTCTCTTAGTGACAGTGCCTTTCATAAGTGGTAGTTTCCCTCTGCTGTAACAGAAATGCATTTAAAAGTAGCTAGAAAATGAATTGAATTGAAGGGAATAAATTTAGAAAACATTGAGTAAATTGAGATTTAATTAAATTTCTAAATGTAATAAAGTTAGAAAACATTGAGTAAATTAGAGAAGATCCAGTGATTTCTCAGTTTGCCTGAATCTTACCAAATCCGCCAACTTCTTTTTTAATGAGTATATTCTAATGCCTCTATACTTTCTTTACTTGCATAGTACCTCTTTACTTAATAAACTACTATAAATTTACTAAGTGAAAGTCATGAATAAAATTTGGTCATCAAAATACAGACACAGATATAAATACAAATGCATAATTCTCTTTTTCACAGTGAGGAAATAAAAAATATATGTATTAATGATTTGATTTGTTTCAGCATCCACTTTCCAGTTCCTCTATTGAATGTGGGTTCATGAGCCAACATAAGTTCTGTGCTCAGAATAACAAGGTTCCCAAAATTCTGACCTTGGTGTTTCCAGCAAGTAGTGTCACAGCAATGAGAGGATTCAACAGCAACTTTCATCATTCCACTGGCTTTGTGCTGGTAGGCTTCTCTGAATGGCCCAGACTAGAAATAGCCCTTTTCCTGGCTATCGCTATCTTCTACATAATGACCCTCCTTGGAAATTCAGCTATCATAATCTTAACTCATCTTAATCCCAAACTCCACACCCCCATGTATTTCTTTCTGGCTAATCTGTCCTTTTTAGACCTCTGCTATACCACCTCCACTGTCCCTCAGATGCTTGTAAATATCCATAGCCACAGGAGAAACATCAGCTACATGGGCTGCATAGCTCAACTTTTCACCTTTCTTGGTCTAGGATCGACGGAATGCGTATTGCTCTCGGTAATGTCCTTTGATAGTTACGTAGCAATCTGCCGGCCTCTCCATTACACAGTTATCATGAATTCTCGCCTATGCCAACAACTGACAGCAGTGGCTTGGATGACAGGTTTCAGCAACTCCTTGGTGCAGACGGTGTTGACTTTCTTGTTACCTCGTTGTGGTCAATATCAGATAGAGAATTTCTTCTGTGAGGTACCAGCTATGCTTCAATTATCATGTGTTGATACATGGATCAATGAAGTGGAGATGTATGCAGCTGTGGTTGTCATAAAGGTTATCCAAGTTGGATTAATTCTATTCTCTTACACCAACATTGTGAGAGCAGTAATAAGAAGCCAATCTTCTGAGGGTCGCATGAAAGTCTTCAACACATGTGAGTCTCATCTCCTGGTTGTCATTATGTTCTATGGTTCAGCCATCAGTGGTTATGCATATATGGCACCCAAGAACAGCTCAGCCAAATTGAAGGGAAAGCTTCTTGCACTCTTCTA
The DNA here is from genome assembly GCF_023851605.1 of Tamandua tetradactyla. Taxonomy (NCBI): domain Eukaryota; kingdom Metazoa; phylum Chordata; class Mammalia; order Pilosa; family Myrmecophagidae; genus Tamandua; species Tamandua tetradactyla. Next base: position 83,081,084 of record NC_135331.1, on the reverse strand, counting down.
TGGACTTATGGCTCCAATGCTCAACCCTCTTATTTACACATTGAGAAATAAGGATGTTAAGTAGTCAAGAAGCTACTGAGGAGGGAACAAGAGAAAGGATGGAATGTGGTTTAGGAGAAGGCAGTACTCTTCCAATTAAAATTTCACCCTTCCACCTTTTGGAATGCTTTTTGCCAGCTGTCATGAGCTTCACTGTCTTCTGGCCAAAATAACTGTAGTTGATTGTGGCTGACTATTTGCACCTATGTATTTCACAAAAATTAACATATTGATTATTATTTCCCATAAATAATGAAACAAAGTTTTAAAAATAGGTTATGATTATTCATAGAATTTAGTAAATATTGAACACTTTGCTAACATATGTTGTCTTTTCCAATGACATTTAAAAATTAATAACTGAATTTTTTTATCATATAACACATTAAATTTACAGTAAGGGAATGTCTGAAACTTGTGTTAAAAAAGCAGAAATATAATTGCTTGAAATGATTAATTTATGCTGTAAAATTAGGAGGAAATACCCATAGATATCGAGATCAATTCATTTCTTCATTTTTTTAAAGTGCAGCTGTCCAAATGCATATTGTATATCATATTCGAATCAGTATTATAATAGGTCAGCCCCAGGGAACCAAAGTATGCTGCAGTCAGTGCACTATTCTGGAGAACAAAAGAATGCACATAGAAATGTCTATGCACAATGCCTCTACTTGTTTGTTCACTTATCCCATCCTTTTAAACAGCCTCTTTTAGCATAATTTTTTAACTCTATACCTCATTCAACAAAAATTTTCCCTATGGTCATTATATGAATAATATGTACATCTCCTGGTAAAAGCCTTTGATCTAAAAATATCATCTATCCCAAACAGTACATTTTTTATGTTTAGTGCTCAATCCTTTTTATCAGCATTATAATATTTTTTCTCAGCAGGCCAAGTGGAAGAATAGCAATTTTTACTGCAAAATAAAAGGCAAGAAATCATATCTTTCTGTATACTGCCCAGATATCCCTTATATCCTGTTTTTAGAGACTCTACATTATTGTATAATAGTTTCTGGAAAAGGTATCTGGGCTGGAAACAATAAGGAACTTTTTGAAGGTATTTTAAAAAGAGCCCCAATATTTCAAAGACCATTTCCAACTGCAACACCTCTTCATTAACTTTTTTTTTTTTTTTTTTTGCATGGCAGGCACTGGGAGTCAAATCCAGGTCTCTGTCTTGGCAGGTGAGAATTCTGCCTGCAGAGAAACCATGGCCTGCCCTTCTCATTAAATTTTAAATCACTTATTTTCTTACCTTATTGGACAGATCATGCAGTTAATATGGGGAAGAGAGGAGAATGACTAGATTGGTCATTTTGGTGAATTTACAGTAGAAAATAAGAAGAAACATCCACCTTCAAGAATGTAATATAATCAGTCTTTCCTTAATGGTAGCATACACTTGCCTTTCCAGATATGTTTGGGCAGTGGATATATAATTAATTTCCCACCACAAGATGTGGAAAATGAGTTGCTTGAGGATGTGAGCAAATGTCTCTTGTCTTTTAAGCAGTGTTTATATAATTGACTCTTCCTTCTTACTCCCTATCTTAATATATTTTAATACTATGAAACTATAAACTTCCTTGCTTTATTTTAAAATTTACATATATATATATATATATATATATATATTTGTGCATCTCTTTTACATTTCACAAAGATATACAGGAAATGGATTAGGTTTCAAATATTGCAAACATAAAGTCCTAGTTCCTAACTAAGAGAACTTCAGTATCTGTTTTTCCTCAAATGTGTCCATAGTTTACAGTGTTTGCAGGTTTGGTTGAAGAAGTGGAGAGTAAATTTTGTGATAAACTCTAAGTTTTCCCAATACACTGACACCTTCTGAATTCTCTTTATTGGAGTAAAAGTTGATGTTAAGTGCAAAGAGTTGTTAGTTATCATTAGATGGAAAAAAAATTGTTTGACAGATACAATTAAAGAAATTAAATGTTGGTGGATTTAGTCCCTATTTGCAGGCATGATATTTAGTCCAAAAAGGATGACGGCTATTGGGCAGTGTTTGTTCTAATTGACTGGGCATCTATTATGACTTCTCAGTGTATAAGAGTTACAGGATGTTAAATATTTTGAATCATTCCATGCATGGACCAATACTTGTTTTCTTCATCTCTTTGTCATGTATGGTAACTAGAGCCCTGGGAAATTTTCATTAAAGAATGTTTATTTTACTTCAAGATTGGGTTCGTTATCATTAAACTTAATTGGTGATCTTGTCTTGTTTCCAGTTTTCGAGAATGGTGGTTGCTATAGGACTTTTATAGCTACCCTTTATCAAATTAAGTTCCCTTCTATGCATAAACCAGTATGCTATGTTTCTATTTTAACATGAATGGATGCCATATTTTATCAAAGGTTTTTTCTGCATCTATTGAAATGACAATATGATTTTCCCTTATTTTGTTAAAATAGTATATTATATCAATTGAATATTATTAAAACTATCATCTGTTCCTATAATAAAATAAATTTAATCCTGATCTGTTTTACTTTTGATATATTGCTAGATATTAATAATTTCCTTAGGATTTTTGCATAATATTCATGAAAAATAGATTGTAATTTTGCCCTCTTGAACAAAATTAGAGGACTTGCAATACTTAACCTCATTATTTACTATAAAGTTTCAACAATTAATGCAATGTGTTATGGATGTAAGAATAAACAAACTAAATAATGAAACATGATAGAGAATCCGGAAAAACACCCATATAAATCTGAACATTCTATTTATAACAAATCTGGCAGTGAAGAGAAGTGAGGAAAGGGCAGCCTTTTAATAAAATAAATGGTGCTGTCAGTTGTATATCCATATAAAATAAATACTGATATATCACTCAAAAATTGTTTTCATGTATTTTATAGATATAAATGTGAATAGTAAAACAAGAAACCATTTGGAGAATAATATTGGAAGATATCTTTTTGTGATCTTGGAATTGGCAGATGTTTTTAAAGAAATTAATAAATAACATTAAGCATAAAGCAAACAATTGAAAAATTGTACTTCATTGATATTAGGAACTTCTATTAATCAACAAGATACCATTAAGAAAGTGAAAAGGCAAACCACACCCTGGGAGAAGATGTTTATAATGCTTATAACTTCAAAGGCTAAACCAGATCATAGTGTACCTACAAATCAAGAAGCTAAAAACAGATAATGTAGTAGAAAAATGTCCTAAAGTCTTAAAAAGCCACTTCACAAAAAATGATACTCAAATAACCAGTCAAAATACAAAAAGACGTTCAACTTCATTAGTCGTCATTGAAATACAAATCAAACTTACAACTTAATGCCATTATACATTTAACAGAACACCTAGACAAAAAAAGAATGGTAATTCCAAGTCTTGACAGACTGTAAGCAGATGGAATTCTCATACATGGCTGATAAAAATCTAAAGTGCTTTATCTATTTTGGAAACTGCTAGGCAGTATATTTACTAAAGCTTATATGCATATCTTATTACTCAGGCATTCCACTCTGAGGTATAGGTGCTAAAATACCTGAATTAAAATATTCATATCATTAGTATTCATAATAAACCCGTTGGAAAATACAAAATATCCATCAGCAGTAAAATAGATAAGCAAACTATAGTATAATCATGCTATGAAAGGCTATACAGCAATAAAAATAAAATTCTGCAATATTGTGGAGGAATCTCCCAACAAAAGAGAAATAAGTCATACACAAAAGGATATCTACTTTATGATTCAGTTTATACTAAATTTTAAAACAGGCCAAACAGACTTTGTTTTTAGAAATATGGACATTTATCACTTTGGGGAGGTGAGTGGAGATAATGAATGCAATGGGACTGGTGGGCTCTAGAGAATGGAAGACATAATATTCTATGTCTTCCTTATATACTTCCTCAACTCATTGATTTGATCTTTTATAAGATTTTGCATATCTTTTCAAGCATCCTGAATTAGTTGTTTGAATCCTTTTCTCATTTGAAGTATTGGTTTGTTCCTTTGTTTGAGCCATATCTTTGATTTTCCTGGTATGACTCATTATTTTTTGTTGGCATCTAGGCATTTGATTTCCTTTATTAGTTTACTCTGGAAGTTTTCACTTTTTTGCCTAGGGTTTTCCTACTGGACGGATTTTTTCTCTATTTGTCCTTTGATATTCAGTTCAACTTATTCAAGATCCCTAGCATAGGTTCTTTTTAACTAATCAGAATTTTTCAGTTCTTGTCTTTCTGTTTTTTGCCCTGCCTATATGGAACCTTTTTCTTGAGGAGGGTCTCCTCAGATATTATAGACCCCAGTCAGATTTTCCCAAACAAGACAGGGCCACATCTCAGGAAGAAAGAGTAGCCAACAATACTTTTCCACGAGGATGAGACCCAGTAGGTTGTCAGACTTTTCCTATGAAGCCTCTAGACTCTGTGCTTTTCCTATCCTGCCCAGCTTGTGGTGCTTGTCTTCCCATGGCTTCCCACCAGCTTAAAGTCATGCAGTGCCTTTAATTTCAGCAGACTCTCCCTGCCCATGTAGTGGTCAAGATAGAGGTGAGGTAGTAGTATGGCTTTGATTCCTTTTAAGTTCCAACCCCTGAACTGAATTCCTTGAAGGAGGGATTCCACTTGAGCTGGGCATCACCCCCTTTTTCTTGGGGATGATACATCTTCTAGGGGACTAAGTCCTTTCACCTGACTAGTTCCTTTGTGTGTCAGATAAACTTTAGTTTCTCTCTTTCCTGGGGAAGTTCTGGAGCTTGAAAATGCTTCCAGTTCTATCTAATGAGCTGCAAAGAAGTTTAAAAAATAAGTAAAAAAGCATTTTAAGAGCCCAATACCCAGTCCTTGGGTTTGTCACTCAAGAGCCTGAGTTGGTACATGGCTGTATGTACCTCTAGACTCTATATACCCTCTTTTCTTGGGATCCAGACCTTTTCAAGTATTTTATGTTGCCTAACTCAAATAGCTTCTGGTTTTTTTTGTTTTTGTTTTTTTTTAATTTTCATCAGCCCTGCCTCCTCTCTTCTGGGGCAAATTTCATTTACAACTTATTCCAAGTTTTTGTGCTGGGGGTCAGTTGCCATTACTCAGAATTTGTTGATTAATTCTGCAATTAAAGCTTGGTTGAGCTAAGTCTTAGCAACTAGGAAAGTCTGTTTCTTTTCCCCTCAGGGAACCCACCTGCCATGTCATGGGGGAGGGGTACTGGCCTCCGTGACTTGGGGGACTTACAGTTCTGTTTGGGATCTCAGTTGTGCCACCTGGTCCAGACTCGTATACATTGTGTGCCCAGTCAATGATGTTCCTCCAGCAGTTGTTCTGCACTGTTCCTGGCTATTTACTAACTTTTCAAGAGGGCAAACTAAATTCAACACCTTACTATGCCACCATCTTTCTGTGCCTCCCTCCTGCCTTCACTTTTGGCAAAGTTTGCCTCATGTACTTCAGAGCTCATTGATTGGGAGCATAAACATTAGTGATTGCTATTTCTTCTTGCTGAACTGTCCGTTTTATTAATATGTAGTGTCTTTCTTTGTCTCTTATGATGTCTTAACATTTAAAGTCTATTTTGTCTGATATTAATATAGCTACTCCTACTTTCTTTTGATTACAGATTTCATGGAAAGTCTTTTTCCATCCTTTTTTGTTTTTGTTTTCTTTCATCCTTTACTTTTTAATCTATTGGTATCATTGAGTCTACAATGAATCTTTTGTAAGCAGAATATAGCTGGATCATATTTCTTAATCCATTCCACCAATCTATATCTTTTAATTGGTAAATTTAGTCTGTTGACATTTAAAGTTATTACTATAAAGGCATTTCCTGAATTCACCATCTTATTCTGTGAATTTTATTTGCCAGATCTATATATTCCTTTTCCTCTTTCTATTTTTATCCTTTAAGTTACCCTTATCGGTATTCTTCAATTCTGTCCTGTCCTCCAAATACACCTCTCCTGTATTTTATTTTTTTCAGCTGGCAGAATGCCCTTTAATATTTCTTTTAAGGCTGGTTTCTTATTGATAATTTTTCTCAGCATTTGTTTGTGAAAATTTTAATCTCTCCCTCAGCTTTTTTTTTTTAATATGAAATGCTTCATGAACATACATGTCATCCTTGTGCAGGTGTCATGCTAATCTTCTCAGCATCATTCCAACTTTAGTATATGTACTGCTGAAGTGAGCACTCTCTCTCACTTTTTTTCTTTTTTTTTTCACATGAGCAGGCACCGGGAATCCAACTCAGGTCTCTGGCATGGCAGGAGAGAACTCTGCCTTCTAAGCTACCATGGCCTGCCTTCTCCCTCACCTTTGAAGGATGATTTGACTGGATACAGAATTTCTATTTCAGGATCTTAAGAATGTCATACCATTGCCTTCTTGCCTCCATGTTGCCTGTTGAGTAGTCCAAACTCAGTCTTAGGTGGGTTTTCCATTTTTGTAGTAAATCATGTTTCTCTTGCTGATTTCAGCATTTTCTGCTTCTCTTCAACATTTGACAGACTGATTAGTATGTGTCTTCAAGTAGGTCTATTTGGATTTATTCTATTTGGGGTTCATTGGACTTCTTTGACTTGCATATTTATAGCCTATATAAGGGTTAGGAATTTTCATTTTTTATATCCTGCACTAATCTTCCTAGCCCTTTGCTCTTCTTTTTTTCTTCTAGGACACTGAATATTATATTTGTGCACTTCATTTTGTCTATCATTTCCCTAAGATCCAATTTAAATTTTTCTTTTTGCTTTATGCCATTTATTTTGTGCATTCAAAATCAGTTGTCCTGTCCTCTAGTTTGCTTATCTTTCTTTTGTCTCTTCAAATCTGCTATTGTGTGTCTCTAGTATTTTTTATTTGATCTGAAGCATCTTCATTCTCTGTGATAACTGCTACTTTTCTATTTATTCTTTCGAATTCTTCTTTATGCTCTTCTAGTGTCTTCTTGATCTCCTTTATGTCATTAGCCAATCCACTGATTTTACTTAATAAAATTATATGAATATCTTTGATTAGTTGTTCCAAAATCTGTCTCTTCCAGTACTAAATTTGGTCATTAGGCTGAGCTATAACTGTCTGCATCTTCACACACCTTATTACTTTCTGTTGCCTTGGGCCTGTAATTATCTTAATAAGGTTACTTTGGAAGTTGATTTCCTTCAGTACTTTAAAGTTTTGTATTTGTGGGACAGGTGTAGGGAAGACATGTGGCATGGGGCAGGGCACAGTGGTGCAATGATGGGTTGCACTGCAGGGATATGCATGGGTTGGTGGCAATATGCTGGTACCCGGGAGCATGGGGTTCAGGGTTGTGTTGGGATGATCTTGGGGTTGTGGGGACAAGGTACACCTCAGATCATCCTGGGACAGGCGTTGGAATGGGGGAAACAGAGACAGGGCACCATAGGAGGCAGAGTGGGGAGCTGTGCTGCATGGGGATGGATGCATGGGCAGTTCTCAGTGCACACATGAGGCACAGACTTCACAGGTATCAGCATGTGGGGTTTGGGGCATGGAGGTCAGGGCGCAGGCAGTGTAGAGCATATGCACAGGGGACGAGAGTCAGGGGTGCTGTGGTGGAGCAAGCGAGGTGCAGGTGTGGGGGTTTGTGATGCAGATGCATGTTGAATCAGTTGAGGGTGCCAAGAGGGGCCAGGTTGTAGATGTGTATGCGTGTAGGTCAAAAGGGGTGCAAGACACGTGGCATGGGGTGAGGTGCATTGATGTGTGTTGTGGGATGAGGAATATTTTATTTTATATCAATTAATTAATTAAAACACTAAAACTTAAAAATATTATTCCTTGATTTTATTGCAATTGTGTTTATAGTATAATCTGTATTTTCCTTTATATGACTTTACATTACAGAGCTGTAGAATAAAACGTCTGTCGATTACATTGCAACATGTCACTGATTAGTTTAGTGGTACTTTTATTCCATAGTTCATTGCTGGCCTTATGCTGAGGAAGTTGGGGTGACCAAAAAGAGAGTATATTTTGAAAATGGGATGGAAAAATGCTCTAGTGGATTTTTCTTGATGCCAAGTAGTGTATAAATAAAGGACTAAAGAGTGAATAGCAGTTAACCAGTGCAGAGATGAGGTTTGATGTAAGGAGATATTATTTTAGGCATAGGAATAATAAAGTGACTGACAGCTTAAAAAGCATTGAGGAACTGAAGAGCATCTGAGGAGTACCCTGAAATACAGAATGTGATGGGAAATGAGTCATAAGGCTAGGTTGCAATAGCAGGCAGGAACAAGAAGGAAGAGAAATATTTTGGTTAAAGCTCTTGAAGGGAGCTTTTGAGGGGCTTTTAAAGAGGTCAAGAGGAAACACAGGTTGAGAGGCAGCAGGTAATTAACCTGATGTTTGCATTTAAAAAATAACTTTGGCCTTAGATGGCAGAATGGATGGGAAAGTAGTAAACTGAGATGTGAAAACTAATTGGGAGCCTGTTTTGATATTTAAGGTAGAGATGGCTTCAATGGTAGCAGGAAGATATATATCTTTAGACTAGAGATATTTAGGAGTTCTAATCAACAGGACTTGGTATGTGAAAAGGATCAATGATGGCTCACAGGTTTATTTCTTGACAACTGGGTGTTTCAGGAAGACCCGAAGGCTGAGAAAAACTTTTGGGGAGAAGATAGTAGATTCACATAACTCTACATACATATTCCTAAATATTTGAATAGATAAAAAATGCCAAGGGTAATTCAATTATGCTTTCTTCACTATCACACATTCTTCCTAGTCATCTTTGGATATAACCAGGGTGTCATAATTGTTAACCATCATTACTATCCCTAACTTCACTTTATAATTTTCTATCAATTAGATATTTCATCTCATAACCATACAAACTGTAAGCTTGAAGCAATGATATTTTTGCATATTTCATGCATTTTAACTAATATATCCTTAAATAAATTAATTAAAAAAGATCTTTCACATATAAATCCTAGAAGACAAAATATACTATGGGTTCTCTTATTTTTTCAGTTGGTAGTCCCTATTTCCTTCTCTAAATGACTATGAGATTCATATAAAAATAGGATGCCCAACAGAATATCATGTTCATTTCTTAAAATGTGAAATTCATAAACCTCAGCATTGAGTTATATGGTCTGCACAATGTCTATTCCCTTTTTTGTTTTCAGAATTATCACTCAATGTTTATAATTTGTTCTAGCCAAGTTAATTCCTTTACTACCATGCTCACATGAAGTTCTTATTTCTGATTCAAATTCTGTGCCAGTCCTATGTCTCTTTCTAGCTATGACTAATATATTTCTATAACCCTTAACAAATTCGCTCTCTCTATTTATTTACAGACTTTTCCTCTGATGTACTTATAATTCCTTATTTTTTAAATTCAACTCAGTTCCACTATTTTACTTTTACTTAGGAAAATAGAATCCATTTATTATATCTCACATTTTAAACTGTATATTTGTATAGAAATGGAGCCACTTCAATTCTCTACTGTTCTTTGGAAAATAGAATGTTCTAGAGTAAGGAAGCAAGAACAGATAAACATTCATAAACATAAACAATCTGCTTTAGTAACACCTATATATTTAAATTTATGAGTATATCAGAAAGAGTTCATATCTTCAGTCCTCAAACAAACTGGATAATTGCAAATATTTTAAGAAAGCTGATAGTGAAAAGGAAATTCCCTCCAATATAGGGAAACCACCCTTTTGGTTTTTTTCCTCCATTTCTCCTTCCAGAATGTACATTCTTCAAAATTAAGACAGCTGTATGAATAAAATTAATCTCAAATAGATCTCCCTTCCAAAATAGAAAGTCAAGTTAATATGATATTCAGAAATAAAAACACTTCATGGAAGGCAGGGATGAAAGTTAGGTGAATTATTGGTTAAGGTAGATTGGGAAGGTTATGTGAGCAACTGAAAAAAGCAATTATCATGTTTTGTTTATGTAAATAATTTACAGTTTATGCTGATAGGCCGGGGCAAGGATTTGGCCATCATTTCCTCATCTCTGAAAATTCTGTCCCTGTGCTCTTCTAATTAGTTTTACAAGACAGTAGGATGGTCCTTAGTCATGAGCTTTCCAGGACCATGAGATCCTGAACATGGGTCTCTGAAATCAAGATCAGATTCAGGGTGGAAGTGCTTATTTTTGGAACCATGAGCCAGCAAAGTTGGTTATCAATAGCAGAAAATTATGTCAGGCCCAGGACGGAATCTTGAGGACCAACTATTCCCAATAGAACAATAGATGCCAACCACAAGAGTACCAAGAATCAAAGTTACCTGGGCAAATTGTATGGAAAGAATGACTTCTGAACACTTCCATTTTCAATCTAGAAGGCTTTCAGCACCTCAATTTATATTACGATAAAATCTTGAAAAGTGAACATAAATTTCTTAATCTTGGTGATGTATATTTAATGGAATACATTTTCACATGCAGATTCTGTTTCAGGACGACTACAATGGAACACTGAGTAGCAACATTTTTTATTTGGTCAGTATTTCCCAAATTTTTCTAAAGTTTCTCTGGTCAAATGAGTTTGAGAGATCCTGCATTCATTCTTCATAGAAATTCACAAATGATATTGATACAGTTAAGGATATACCAGCTTTCATTAGATTTCTTCCAGAATATCCCCAAATAATTTGGCCACAAAACAAATAGTTGAGCAACATTTGTTAACAACTCATATAAATAGGATAGTGGAGGAAACTTTGAGAGACCCTGTCATAGAACTATGCATTTAAGTATAAGAAGGAAAATTCGATATTGACATCAAGCATAAATCTCTAGTTATAAACATACAAAGAAGAAAAAAATTTGGAAGGGGTGGGAAATTCTGAATAAGATGCACATAAGAAACACTCCTCTGACATATAACTTTGAGAGGAGGCTGAAACTCGACTCAGTTCATTAGCTGTCTAACTGAAAATAAACTGAAAGTAGACTATATACAAATGTGAGAAAACTGATGTACAGGCAATGATAGGTAGAAAATAAAGATATGATCATATGCCCCTGACATTAAGTTCCTTCTCAAAAAAATTTAGGCAGAAGTTTAAAAAGGATAAAAATGTGGCCTGATCTCGCAAATAAAGAAAATATTCTGGGGAGAAGATGGCGGCTTAGTAAGACGCGCGGATCTTAGTTTCTTCTCCAGGACAGCTGCTAGGGGAGTAGAAACGATACAGAACAGCGCCCAAAGCCACAACAGAGATAAAAAAGACAGCGTATCCCATCCTGCAACGGCTGGCTGGCTGAGAGAAGCAGCTCGGGTGAGATCACCGAGGTGCGCGGGCTTCACCGGGCGGGGCGGCAAGCGGCCGGAGTCGCTCCCTTCCCCCTTCCCGGGCTGGCTGGGAGAATTGGAGAGGCGGTCCCCTGAAACCACGGCGGCTGGCGCCCACACCACGTGCGGCTCCCCGGACCAACTGAGAGAATTGGATTGAAAATCCCCAGGCCGCGGAGAACGGTGACGGGTGGGGGGGACCTCTTCCAAACCCGTGACTCCCTGGGAACATGCACTCTCCTGGGTGGGCCACTGCCGCTGGCGCCCTCCCGCCACGCTTGTCGCCCCGGGCCGACTAGGAAATTCGGACGGGCGCTTTCCCGGGCTGCGGCGGCCAGCAACCCTCCCTGTGTTCAGACCCCGGGCCGGCTCAAGCTGCTTCAGCTAGCGAACCTCCCAGACGGCGAGAGTTTTCCAAAGTTAAAGGTCCCACAGCACCTTTTACTGGTGGGACCCGCAGACAAACGTGTGCCACGAGCGCCACCTACTGGACAGGATAAGAAAAACAGAACCGAGAGATTTCACAGAAAAATCTTCCAAATTTTTGGATCCAATACCCAGGGAAATCTGTCTAAATGCGCAGATGCCAACAGAAGATAACGGATCACGCTCAAATAAATGAAAATATGGCCCAGTCAAAGGAACAAACCAATAGTTCAAATGAGATACAGGAGCTGAGACAACTAATGCTGAATATACGAACAGAAATGGAAAACCTCTTCAAAAATGAAATCGATAAATTGAGGGAGGACATGAAGAAGACATGGGCTGAACATAAAGAAGAAATAGAAAAACTGAAAAAAACAAATCACAGAACTTATGGAAGTGAAGGACAAAGTATAAAAGATAGAAAAAACAATGGATACCTACAATGATAGATTCAAAGAGACAGAAGATAGAATTAGTGATTTGGAGGATGGAACATCTGAATTCCAAAAAGAAACAGAACCTATTGGGAAAAGAATGGAAAAATTTGAACAGGGTATCAGGGAACTCAAGGACAATATGAACCGCACAAATATACGTGTTGTGGGTGTCCCAGAAGGAGAAGAGAAGGGAAAAGGAGGAGAAAAACTAATGGAAGAAATTTTCACTGAAAATTTCCCAACTCTTATGAAAGACCTAAAATTACAGATCCAAGAAGTGCAGCGCACCCCAAAGAGATTAGACCCAAATAGGCATTCTCCAAGACACTTACTAGTTAGAATGTCAGAGGTCAAAGAGAAAGAGAGGATCTTGAGAGCAGCAAGAGAAAAACAATCCATCACATACAAGGGAAACCCAATAAGACTATGTGTAGATTTCTCAGCAGAAACCATGGAGGCTAGAAGACAGTGGGATGATATATTTAAATTACTAAAAGAGAAAAACTGCCAACCAAGACTCCTATATCCAGCAAAGTTGTCCTACAAAAATGAGGGAGAAATTAAAACATTCTCAGACATAAAGTCACTGAGAGAATTTGTGACCAAGAGACCAGCTCTGCAAGAAATACTAAAGGGAGCACTAGAGTCAGAACCGAAAAGACAGAAGACAGAGGTATGGAGAAGAGTGTAGAAAGAAGGAAAGTCAGATATGATATATATAATACAAAAGGCAAAATGGTAGAGGAAAATATTATCCAAACAGTAATAATACTAAATGTTAATGGAGTGAATTCCCCAATCAAAAGACATAGACTGGCAGAATGGATTAAAAAACAGGATCCTTCTATATGCTGTCGACAGGAAACACATCTTAGACCCAAAGATAAACATAGCTTGAAAGTGAAAGGTTGGGAAAAGATATTTAATGCAAATAACAACCAGAAAATAGCAGGAGTGGCTATACTAATATCCAACAAGTTAGACTTCAAATGTAAAACAGTCAACAGAGACAAAGAAAGACACTATATACTAATAAAAGGAACAATTAAACAAGAAGACATAACAATCATAAATATTTATGCACCGAACCAGAATGCTCCAAAATACGTGAGGAATACACTGCAAACACTGAAAAGGGAAATAGACAAAAATACCATAATAGTTGGAGACTTCAATTCCCCACTCTCATCAATGGACAGAACATCTAGACAGAGGATCAATAAAGAAATAGAGAATCTGAATATTACCATAAAGGAGCTAGACTTAACAGACATTTATAGGACATTAAATCCCACAACAGCAGGATACACCTTTTTCTCAAGTGCTCATGGATCATTCTCAAAGATAGACCATATGCTGGGTCACAAAGCAAGTCTTAACAAATTTAAAAACATTGAAATCATACACAACACTTTCTCGGATCATAAAGGAATGAAGTTGGAAATCAATAATAGGCGGAATGCCAGAAAATTCACAAATACCTGGAGGCTCAACAACACACTCTTAAACAACAAGTGGGTCAAAGAAGAAATTGCAAGAGAAATTAGTAAATACCTCGAGGCAAATGAAAATGAAAACACAACATATCAGAACTTATGGGATGCAGCAAAAGCAGTGCTAAGAGGGAAATTTATTGCCCTAAATGCCTATATCAGAAAAGAAGAAAAGGCAAAAATGCAGGAATTAACTGTCCACTTGGAAGAACTGGAGAAAGAACAGCAAACTAATCCCAAAGCAAGCAAAAGGAAAGAAATAACAAAGATTAGAACAGAAATAAATGAAATTGAAAACATGAAAACAATAGAGAAAATCAATAAGACCAGAAGTTGGTTCTATGAGAAAATCAATAAGATTGATGGGCCCTTATCAAGATTGACAAAAAGAAGAAGAGAGAGGATGCAAATAAATAAGATCAGAAATGGAAGAGGAGACATAACTACTGACTTCACAGAAATAAAGGAGGTAATAACAGGATACTATGAACAACTTTACACTAATAAATACAACAATTTAGATGAAATGGACAGGTTCCTGGAAAGACATGAACAACCAACTTTGACTCAAGAATAAATAGATGACCTCAACAAACCAATCACAAGTAAAGAAATTGAATTAGTCACTCAAAAGCTTCCTAAAAAGAAAAGTCCAGGACCAGATGGCTTCACATGTGAGTTCTACCAAACGTTCCAGAAAGAATTAGCACCAACTCTCCTCAAACTCTTCAAAAAAATCGAAGTAGAGGGAAAATGACCTAATTCATTCTATGAAGCCAACATCACCCTCATACCAAAGCCAGGCAAAGATATTACAAAAAAAGAAAACTACAGACCAATCTCTCTAATGAATATAGATGCAAAAATCCTCAATAAAATTCTAGCAAATCGTATCCAACAACGCATTAAAAGAATTATACATCATGACCAAGTAGGATTCATCCCAGGTATGCAAGGATGGTTCAACATAAGAAAATCAATTAATGTAATACACCATATCAACAAATCAAAGCAGAAAAGTCACATGATCACCTCAATTGATGCAGAGAAGGCATTTGACAAGATTCAACATCCTTTCCTGTTGAAAACACTTCAAAAGATAGGAATACAAGGGAACTTCCTTAAAATGATAGAGGGAATATATGAAAAACCCACAGCTAATATCATCCTCAATGGGGAAAAATTGAAAACTTTCCCCCTAAGATCAGGAACAAGACAAGGATGTCCACTATCACCACTATTATTCAACATTGTGTTGGAGGTTCTAGCCAGAGCAATTAGACAAGAAAAAGAAATACAAGGCATCAAAATTGGAAAGGAAGAAGTAAAACTATCACTGTTTGCAGACGATATGATACTATACGTCGAAAACCCGGAAAAATCCACAACAAAACTACTAGAACTAATAAATGAGTACAGCAAAGTAGCAGGTTACAAGATCAACATTCAAAAATCTGTA
This sequence comes from Tamandua tetradactyla, assembly GCF_023851605.1. Classification (NCBI taxonomy): domain Eukaryota; kingdom Metazoa; phylum Chordata; class Mammalia; order Pilosa; family Myrmecophagidae; genus Tamandua; species Tamandua tetradactyla. The sequence goes on along the minus strand of NC_135331.1, from coordinate 83,065,922 downwards.
GCATTTCTATACACTAGTAATGAACAAGCTGAGGGGGAAATCAAGAAACGAATCCCATTTACAATTGCAACTAAAAGAATAAAATACCTAGGAATAAATTTAACTAAAGAGACAAAAACCCTATATAAAGAAAACTACAAAAAACTGTTAAAGGAATTCACAGAAGACCTAAATAGATGGAAGGACATACCATGTTCATGGATTGGAAGACTAAATATAGTTAAGATGTCAATCCTACCTAAATTGATTTACAGATTCAATGCAATACCAATCAAAATCCCAACAACTTATTTTTCAGAAATAGAAAAACCAATAAGCAAATTTATCTGGAAGGGCAGGGTGCCCCGAATTGCTAAAAACATCTTGAGGAAAAAAAAACGAAGCTGGAGGTCTCATGCTGCCTGACTTTAAGGCATATTATGAAGCCACAGTGGTCAAAACAGCATGGTATTGGCATAAAGATAGATATATCGACCAATGGAATCGAATAGAGTGCTCAGATATAGACCCTCTCATCTATGGACATTTGATCTTTGATAAGGCAGTCAAGCCAACTCACCTGGGACAGAACAGTCTCTTCAATAAATGGTGCCTAGAGAACTGGATATCCATATGCAAAAGAATGAAAGAAGACCCATGTCTCACACCCTATACAAAAGTTAACTCAAAATGGATCAAAGATCCAAACATTAGGTCTAAGACCATAAAACAGTTAGAGGAAAATGTAGGGAGATATCTTATGAATCTTACAACTGGAGGTGGTTTTATGGACCTTAAACCTAAAGCAAGAACACTGAAGAAAGAAAGAAATAAATGGGAGCTCCTCAAAATTAAACACTTTTGTGCATCAAAGAACTTCATCAAGAAAGTAGAAAGACAGCCTACACAATGGGAGATAATATTTGGAAATGACATATCAGATAAAGGTCTAGTATCCAGAATATATAAAGAGATTGTTCAACTCAACAACAAAAAGACAGCCAACCCAATTACAAAATGGGAAAAAGACTTGAACAGACACCTACCAGAAGAGGAAATATGGATGACCAAGAGGCACATGAAGAAATGCTCAATGTCCCTGGCCATTAGAGAAATGCAAATCAAAACCACAATGAGATATCATCTCACACCCACCAGAATGGCCATTATCAACAAAACAGAAAATGACAAGTGCTGGAAAGGATGCGGAGAAAGAGGCACACTTATCCACTGTTGGTGGGAATGTCAAATGGTGCAACCAATGTGGAAAGCAGTTTGGCGGTTCCTCAAAAAGCTGAATATAGAATTGCCATACGACCCAGCAATACCATTGCTGGGAATCTACTCAAAGGACTTACGGGCAAAGACACAAACGGACATTTGCACACCAATGTTTATAGCAGCGTTATTTACAATTGCAAAGAGATGGAAACAGCCGAAATCCCCATCAACAGAAGAGTGGCTAAACAAACTGTGGTATATACATACGATGGAATACTATGCAGCTTTAAGACAGGATAAACTTATGAAGCATGTAATAACATGGATGGACCTAGAGAACATTATGCTGAGTGAGTCTAGCCAAAAACTAAAGGACAAATACTGTATGGTCCCACTGATGTGAACAGACATTCGAGAATAAATTTGGAATATGTCCTTGGTAACAGAGTCCAGCAGGAGGTGGAAACAGGGTAAGATAATGGCCAATTGGAGTTGAAGGGATACAGACGGTGTAACAGGACTAGATACAAAAACTCAAAAATGGACAGCACAATAATACCTAATTGTAAAGTAATCATGTTAAAACACTGAATGAAGCTGCATCTGAGCTATAGGTTTTTGTTTTGTTTTGTTTTGTTTTGTTTTGATTTTGCTATTATTACTTCTATTTTTTTCTCTATATTAACATCCTATATCTTTTTCAGTTATGTTGCTAGTTCTTCTAAACCGATGCAAATGTACTAAGAAATGATGATCATGCATCTATGTGATGATGTTAAGAATTACTGATTGCATATGTAGAATGGTATGATTTCTAAATGTTGGGTTAATTTCTTTTTTTCCGTTAATTAAAAAAAAAAAAAAAGAGAAGGGGTAATTGGAGCTGAAGGGATACAGACTGTACAATGGGACTGGATATAAAAACTCAGAAATGGACAGCACAATACTACCCAATTGTAATGCAATTATGTTAAAACACTGAATGAAGCTGCATGTGAGGTATAGGTTTTTTTTTTTTTCTTTCTATTATTGTTTTAATTCTTATTCTGTTGTCTTTTTATTTCTTTTTCTAAATCGATGCAAATGTACTAAGAAATGATGAATATGCAACTATGTGATGTTATTAAGAATTACTGATTGTACATGTAGATTGGAATGATTTCTAATTGTTTTGTTAATTCTTTTTTTAATTAATAAAAAAAGAAAAAAAAAGAAAATATTCTGTTCTGTTTAATGTTCAAAAAAATAGAAGAAAAATATTTGTGGGAGATAGTTAAGAGGCATAATTAGCAAGAAAGAAAAAAACTAAGGATTGGTAAATAGTATATGTAGTCCACTTAGGGACCAGGCCATTAAAATTTCTGCAACAGAGCAACAATATACTTTCTCATTTACTAATGACAGCACTCACCAGGATGAACATAATTGTTACTTATAGTTGTCTTTTGCCTGATTTTGAATTTTATCTAAGTGGACTCATACTGAGTGTCCATTTTTTGTGTTGGCTTCTCACTCATAAATTCTAATAATTAGTATATATTTTTTTCTATATACTGAAATGTATTTTCTATAAACAGTGACATTTCTTTCTTTCTTTTTAACACATTTACCTTTTTTTTTTTTTTGGCTGATGCTGTCTTCTTTTCTCAAATAAAATATTTAGGACCATGAGGACAATGTGGAATAGAAATAATGCTTAAATGTTTTCTTTTTTTGCCTAGAGTGAGGTAACAACACATGCAGTTCAAAGTAGTTTGCAACATTTTCATTTTATTTTTTTTAACTTAAAATCTACCTCCCAATGTATTACACTGGTTGCATAGGGTGCATGAACAGGAGTAAGCCTGCTCAAAATATTCAAGGTCCCTTATAGATTCTCCTAAAAAATTTTACAAATTGTAACTCTCAGTGTCTAAATATTTTCTATAAGGCAATTCAGCTTTGCTGTGAAAATTTAGCAACTAGAAAAAAAAATTCTTGGAAGTTAATCCATGGTTATCCATTTTTGAATAGATTACTAAATATATGAATTGATGATTTGACAAATCAAGTTGCATAAATATGACATAATAGAAGTGAATAAATAATAGATATGAATTATGAGAGAATATTTAAGAGACAATGTGTGTGTGTGTATATATATATATATGATTTGCTATCATTTTAAATACAATTTAACAATGAAAGTACAAGAGAAGGGGAACATTGTAATTAAAAATGTTAATGGAAGATGCATCTCCTTGAACTGAAAAATCATTTTTTCAGATTTAAAAGATGCAATAAAATTCTAGCAATAAAAACTGACTAATGAAAGGAACTTGTGAAATTTTAGTATAGACTATGAACTCCAAGGATAAAAAGGAAACCCTACAAATTCCCAGAGAGAGAAAATTGGTTGCATAAAAACATGAGATAACCTAGTGGCACTGGCCTTCTATTCTGAAGAATAGATGAAAGTATGAGAAAAAAATGAATTAACAGGAAAAAGAATTATGAATCTAGAAACCATGCAAAGAGATATATATATATAACATAAAAAAATATGATATAAATGGCCAAATTTATAAATGCAAAAGAGAATGAGTAAGAAGTAGAACTCACGGTAAGAGTTTTGAACAATAAAAAGATAAAATTTCATAAAGGACAAAAGGTACTATTCACTGTGATAATATTAGCAATTATAAAAAACTTTATTCATAAAAAATTATAATAGAAATAGGTGAAGATGCAGCTATTAAAAATATACAATTATTATGACACATGCACAATCATATGGTATAGTAATAGTTTTCTGAAAAAGCAAAGTTTAAAGAATATGTGAAATAAAATATAGAAATATATTATACATACAGACATATTTACAAATGCATTCATAAACCTACATATATACATTCAGATCTAGATATAAGTATTGATGGGATAGCTTATGCTTGTGGATTGGAAGACATAATGTTAAGATGGCAATACCATTTAAAGCAATCTAGAGATTCAAAGCAATTCTAATAAAAATTCCCTTGGCTCCTTTGGTTGAAATGGAAAACTGTGTACTCAAGTTGTAAGGGGCCCCAAATAGCCAAAACAATACTGAAAAAGAAGTTAAAGTTTAAAGACATACATGTCCAAATTTCAAAACTTACTACAAATCTACAATGATAAAGGAAGTGTGGGATATAGGCATAAAGCCAGATATTTAGACCAATGAAATAGAATTGTGAGTCCAGAAATAAACCCATACATCTATGGCAATTCTTAATTCATCTTCGACAAGGTTATAAGACCATCCAATAGGGACAGAATATCACCTTCAACAGATGTTGCTGGTAACTCTGAATATCCACTTGTGAAAACATCTTCTTCACATTATATACAAAAATTAACTCAGATGAAATCAATGACCTATATGTCAGAGTTAAAATTATAAAACTCTTAGAAAAAAATATGGTGATGGGGGAGGGAATCTTCATTATGTTTGATTTGGGAATGGCTTCTTAAATATGTCACCAAATATATAAATAACAAAACGTAAGTAAATTAGACTTCATCAAAATTCAAAATTTTGTACATCAAAGATGTTATTAAGAAAGTGAAAAGCAATTTACAGTATGGAATAAACTATTTATGTCATATCTGATAATTTTCTAGTATTCTGAACATACAAAAAGTTCTTAAAACTCAACAAAAAAGTGCAAAAAAGATATCCATTATGAATGAACAAAAAGCTTGAATAGACATTTCTCTAAAGAAGATAAATAATTGGTCAATAAGCACATGAAAAGATGCTCAGGATTATTAATCCTTAGGGAAATGTAAAACAAAGGCAGAATGAAATACCAGCATGAAATACCCACTATGATAGCTCTATTAATAACAATAATAATGTTATTATTATTAAAAATAGGAAATAAGCATTGGTGAGGATGTGCAGAAATTGGAAATATTTACATTGCTGGTGGGGAGGTAAAGCGGTGCAGGTTTTGTCAAAAACATTTTGGCAGATTTTCAAAAATTTAAACATGGAATGGCTATATATCTCTGTAGATGGTGCATTGCAGGAACAGGCTCAGGCACAAAAGAAACTGTCAGCCAATGGCTGCTTCATTACTTATATAGCAGAAAGGCTCTGGATGAGTAGGGGAAGATACTTCATTTGATGATTCTTCTGGGGAAGCCAAACTGCTCAGGTCAGTGTGGGCGGATGGCAGCTCCACCTGCCCACTTCCTGGGGGAGTAGGAAGGGGAGGAGAGACCAATCTGTGCTGCCTGAGGGCTGGGTATATATTTTTTTTGCATGGGCAAGCACCAGGAATCAAACCCGGGTCTCTGGCATGAGGGCTGGGTATTTATATAGTGCACAGGTTAAGGGCACTGCCAATGAGAGTTTCTGCCCTGATAAGCAGCTAGAACTGCTTGTTCCTGGTTTTGGGTTCAAGGTGTGTTCAGGTTGTTCCATTAGACCTGATATCTCTCTGCAGCTCTCAAATGCAAATATACTGAAATATCTGCACACAAAGAAAAAGAGGGGTTTAGGTATTACCACATGAAGGGCTAATATTATAAGAGTATTCTATATTGCTTATGGAGTCTATAGTTATAAAACAACATGGAAGAGGGAATGGGGAAAAGGAATGCAGAGAAGTACATACAAAAATAGACCTTCAAGTCTCTGTGAAATATTTCCGTACAATTCTGTCAGTAACTGAAACAAGACAGAAAAATACTAAAAGATAGTAATTACCAATATCATCAATCAAATTGATCAAATTGGCTTTAACAGCACATTCCACCCAATAATAGTGTAAAAAATGTTTTTCAAGTACACACAGAGGATATTCAGAAATAAACCATATACTGGGTAATAAAACAAGTCTTCTCAAGAAATGTCAAAGGGTTGAAATTATACATAGTGTGATTATGACCTCAATAGAATTAAATTAGAAATCAAAAATAAAATGGTATTTTAGTTTGTAAGATGCCAAAATGCAATACACCAGAAATGGAATGGTGTTTAAAATAGGAATTTATTACATTCAGTTTTGAAAAATAATTTAAATTCCATTTTCAGGCCATGAAAATGTCCAAATTAAGGAAGCAATAAGACATTATCCTCACTCAAGAAAGGCTGATGCTGTCCTGAATAGCTCTGTCAGCTGGGAAGTCACATGGCTGGCGTGTGCTGGGGTCTTTGGATTCTGGACACCTCTCTCAGCTGGGAAGGCACGTGGCAACATCTGCCTAGTTTTCTCTCCTCATTTCATAAGGTTTCTCCAGGGTTACCTTTCTTCTGCATCTCCAAAGTTCTCTGCTGTGTGGCCTCTGTTGGGTCTAAAGCTTTTTCCAAAATGGTTCCCTCTTAAACGACTCCTGTAAGCAACCCCACCTTGAATGGGTGGAGACACATTTCCATGGAAATCACTTAATCAAAAATTACCACCCACATCTGGGTGGGTCACTTCTCCATGGAAACAATAAAAAAGATCCTATCTGGCAATATTGAATGATGATTAAAGAACTTGGCTTTTCTGGGGTATACAACAGATTCAAATCAGCACAAATGGTAACTGGAAAATACTTATTTGGCAATTGAATACACTTCTATGTAATCAATGGATCAAAGAAGAAACTAAAGGGAAATTAGAAAGTAGTTTTAACTGATAAAATATGAAAACACATACATCAAAATTTGTGAGATACATCTACAGTGATCCTTAGAGGAAAAATAGTAGTTTTAAAGACTTATTTTAGAAGAGATGAAAGGTGTATATTTAGTAATCTGCAATTCTACCTTAAGAATCTGGAAAGAGATCTCCAAATGAAACCCAAAGTGTATGTGAGAAAGGTAATAATAGAGACAGAAGTTGAAAACAATGAAATAGGAAACAAACAAACAAACGAGAGTATTGATGAAAACAAATACTGGTTCTTGGAAAGACAGGTAAAACCAAAAACATTTAGCTAGGAGGATAAAGATGAAAGAAAGAAGATTCAAATTAAGTGATATATATATGTATGTATAGTGTCCTGCAAATATTTACATGGGCAGGCACCGGGAAGTGAACCCGGGTCCTCTGGCATGGCAGGCAAGCATCCTTGCCTGCTGAGCCATCATGGCCCACCCTGCAAATATTTAGATGCTAATAATTGAACAAGAAGGATAACTCTAAGTTTATTAAAGTAAACTTTAATTCATTCTGGGACTGAAAAGATTTAAAGCTGGCCTTCCAGGCCTGTGAAGTATGGTCTATCTTTAGTCAACTCTTGTTCTTAGGATGAGTCTTTCTGGATTCTACAAAGAAAAATGGGTGTGGTTACCAGCAAACCCTTCTCTGTAGGCCCTGTACTCAAGGGTTGGTCCTCCAGTGGAATCTGCTAAGCATGCTGCCCAACTTCAAAACATTTTTCATTCCATTTGTGAGGGCAGATACCTCAAGTACCCCCAAATGGATGCCCAGGAGTTTTCTCCTTCTCCAGAATTTTTGTAATATAATTCCAAACTTCTTTGGTTGCTTTTTCATTCCTTCAAAGAGATGTTTAGCTTTTTGTATTTTTCTCAGAGATATAGTTAGTCTTAATAATCTAATTTGATAATACTTGGAAAAGAAACTATGGTTTCATTTTAAAGATTTGCCTATTTATTTGTTAATTATTACTAATGATTTTTTAAATTATTATATGAAAAAAGGAAATATGCTGCATGATAATCAGTAATTTACAGAGACCTTCTGTTTTTGGTAAATTTTTGATATATTGGAAAGACATGTTTAATGGTTATAAAACTAGATTTTTAAGGAGATCAACTTTGCTTCAAAGTTCCAGTAAGTCATTCAGTAAGTACCTTTGGTAAGCTAGTTAAACCATCCAGGCCAAGCTGTGCTAACTGTCTGAAAATGGTTTTTGTTGGGGATGAGGCTCTGATTTGTAGCATTTGCAGTTTTCCCTAGTGTTTATACTCCCATGACTCATATCAAGCTACTTAGGTTTTCACAAATGGCCCACAAAATTCCTGAAGATTTAACAGTGAGCACTTTTGAGCTGGTATTAGCACACAATTGCTTCCTGAACTGTTTTCTGAACTATAAAAGACAATGCTAGAAGCTCCCCTGGCCTGGCATCTCCTAATTAGGCAACACTGGAAATTTGCATTTGCTTTCCTCTCTTATCCTTCTGCTTTTAGTTCTCTCTCCATTCAACATAAATTTCCCTTACTAATTCAGCTTGATACAGGCCACTTTCCTTAGCATTCCCTCAGTACTTTGATAAGCCATTTGATAGCATATAAATTAATATTTGACATAATTTTTACCTGTTCTTTGATAAACAAATGCCTCTGCCTGAGTCACTGAGTTAGGTCAATATATTCTATCTACTCATGTTACAAAGACCCAACAAGTCTGCTTAATCTTTTGTGGTCATTATGGAGAGAGGTAACTTCTTGAGTCAAGGATAGAAAGTATGCATAATACCAGTAGTTTTCCACAACATAATAGAACCACTTGCTTGAAATGATGCTCCTGAATCTGTAAGCTTCTGGTTATGGGGCATGTAATGAAAAAAATCAAAATAACAGGAACTTTAAAAAAAATTAGAAGTTCATATCTCTCATATAAAGAGATACAAGACTAGGGTCCACAAATTTGTCAGGAATTCAGATTCTGCTGATATTTCTGCTCTAACATTCCTTGGTTTTGACATTTGTTTTCATTATGCCTGCTATATACTAGAGCTTCATCCATCACTTCTAGTTTCCAGGGCAGCTGGATGGATGGAGGAGTTAAAAATATGCATTGTCCTTCATATAAGGGGAACTTCTGGGTATACCAATCTATTTAAATGGCCAGAATTAATTGTAGCATTGCCTAGTTGCAAGAAATGTGCAACTAGGTGCATTTCACTAAGAAATATGTTATTCACCTGAGTTCATTTGTCACTCTAAATAAATTCAGTTTTCTTTTACTAAACTGCTAGAGAACATTTGAAAATATTGGAATTGTTGGTGTAGACAACTGACAGCCTTGTTCAAACTTCATAATACTTTGAAATCCCATTGGCCCTATATCTAATTCAAAGAATAATACCTTCAGAATGACCTTGAATAATATCCAATCATGTTCTAACTCAGGAGTTCTGGAGGCAAAAAGTATCAACCAGATTACATAAGGTTGGGAAAATAAATTCTTTCTGTGGAATCCCAAAGAGTACATCTGTTTCTTTTAAGAAGTCTGCAATAAAGTAATTTTCTATTCAAATGACACCTTCCTTTTGCATACTCTTTGTCCTTTGCCTTCTCAAATAATGAACATTCAGTACCTTGCCCACTTTCATTATCATTGAAATAATAAGCATTAAGTCTTTATTCTTTACCTTAATATGCACATTTGGTTCTCTATTTTCTTTTTTTTTTCTTTCCTTTGACAGAAACAAAAAGTTACTTAGTCAAAATTATGTATAAGTAGAATAATATTGGGCTTTTGAGACTTTTAGAATATTAAGGAGAAATATTAACTACATCAACATACTATGGCACAAAATTGAATTGTACATTTTAATGACTATTTTTGAAAACTCTTCTGTTAATTCAGAAAAAGTCACAATATGAATATTAGCAGTTTAGCGTGATTAAACAATTAGTTGCCATCATTTTTGCTTGAATTCATGTTGCATTATGTACATAGTTTGTGATAGTAGTTATGTGATTCATGTCATTATATTCAATGGCTGATTTGCCTGCTTCTTCACAATCACTTCTTTTCTTTCTAAATATTGGTTTTTTCCTACTAATAAAGATAAACCTGCTCATGATAACTCCTGAGAGATGGAATCATACTGTTTCCTGACATTCTCCAGTGAGAAGAAAATATGAGTCTCCAGAGGACTGAGGAAGGATAAGTATGCAGAATGAAAATAATTACAATATGGCATATTCACATTACACTGCTTTTCAGGGATAAAGCAGGTTCAAATGCATCATCACATAATCAGCACAGACTTTTATATTTCTCTGATTTTTTTTATGTGCATAGAGTTGCGAACATATCAAGCAGGGACACAATAATCTCTCAGGAGACACACAACCTTCCTGAAATCAGACAGAGTCCCTGAATACAACAAAGGCTTCTCAGTGCAATCTTTGATGTGAAAATGGGACAGTTTTACATCCTATAAATGTTGGAGGATATAAGGAGAAGGTTCAGAGAAAATCAAGGGTGTGTCACCTGAAGCCATTAAAATCCACTGTTTTTCCTTCAAATGTTATGATTAAAGGTATGTGATCTAGCTGAAGCCTTAAGAAAACAGGGTTGTAAAAGATGGTGGATTAAAGTGTGAGACTGGGCAGCTGATCGTCAAAGGACATTTTAGTACTGGTTATTTTTTTTAATGAGTTTATTATTTCCTTCTCTGAAGAGAATAATACATCACTCAACCTCATAGTATCTCTGTCATAAAATTGTTGAAAGTTGCTTAAAATTAATTATTTCATTGGAAGTTGATATCTCTTTTAATGTTGGGGAATAGAAATACCTCGTTTATCCTCTATATGTTTATGCATTAATTGATAAGATTCTGTTGGGTTATTTTATGTTGTCACCCAGCTAAGTATTAGGTCCCAGTTGAAGTTGCTATGGGGGATTGTAAAAAGCAAAAGGTAATCATTTTTATTATCCTTAGTGACAAATTTATACAAATTTCTATATCATTAAAGCATTTTAGAGATAATGATTACATAAAAGAAAGTTAACATTAACAAGTGTTCCTTGTATGCTTAGCACTGTACATATACAAATACAATTATCTAAAGTACATCACATATTTTCCTATGGCTGATAGAAAACAAAGAAATCTTTAACTGTGAAAACAGAGTTGAATAATAGCAGTATAAGAACATTTCTAATTACGTTGGAGCTGATTTTTTGTGTGTATGCTGGATATTTTTTTCCAAAGAAGAACTATATAAAGTGTGCTTGCCTTGCATATTGGGGCTGGGTAAAGTGGCATGTGGAAGCAAACCATTAAGATATAAAAAGTATCTTATCTCCCTCCTATATTTCTTTTATAGCTCCAGTGATCACTAAAAGTCCGTCTCCTGATTTAAATCAGCAGAACCTGGCTAGTGCTCAGTGGCCACTTCGTCTCTCAAAACATTTAAGGGGAATTTTTATAATAATTAATCATTGGCATGGAATCCTATTTCTTCAGATACACACATGACCAGTTAGAATGACTTGATTACTGACTCCACATAGGTTATTCAAAGATTGGTAATAACAATATTCTACGTAGTTTCTTATGCGTTTGTTAATGTGATGATTTAAAGGCTGGAGGTTTGACAACTAATAAAGTTGCTATAAAGTTGACAACTAATAAACTGCATTTTAATGACTGTTCCTTACTTTTTATTCATGGTTTGCTTATACAATATTTGCGTTTGTAACCCAGAACAAGTCAACATGATAACAGGAAGGACTTCATCCTATACAAGGAAAAGGTGGATCAAGAAGTTTGTCAAGGAAATGTTACAATTGAGGGAGAGCAATATTATGTTGCCACTCTTCTAATAGTGGCACTCTTCTAAGTGCTTGTGGGAATGAATTACTTAGTATTCATAGAAACTCTGTAAAGAAGGTACTATTTTAATCTACTTTTATAAATGGGCAATCTGAGCTTAAGAAAAATGTTAAATTTGACGCAGCTGTTTGATGACTGCAATAGGATTTGAACCCATAGAGAATAGCTCCAGAAATATGTGTGTGGATGTGTATTTGTGGCTGTACAGATGTATGTGCATATGCAAGAATGTACATATTTGTACACATCTGTTTGTGACTGCATCTTGTATGTTTAGCCATGATAATTAGTATCCTCAAAAATCGTGTATTTTTTAAACTATACCGACTTACAATGCGTAGTTAATGTGGTATAACAAATGTTTTGAAAGTTGAAAAAGTGCTTTGTATCCCATTTCTACCACTTGCAAGTTTTCTCTCTGTTCTCAGAAATCCCACTTGATCAATCTGAGCCTCTATTCTTATCTATAATTTCAGTTTCTGCTCCCCCATTATGGTAGTTATGGGGTGATTGCTTAGTGAATGTTTCACTGTTTAATCATGATTAAATGTATGGATCATAGAATAATAATACTGGAAGATATTAGGTTTATTTAAATTTGTCAATGAAAATAATTCCTTATTAGCAAATAACATGATTAAATCAGAATCCCCTAAATTTCAAAAGCATTAAAGAATGGGTAGAGCCTAAAAACAGGTAATTTTATACTGCTAAAAACTTATATGGCTGCATTTAATATTGTTCCTTCAGTATCGACTAAAACCTCATAGAAATATCAATGTTCACTACCTGAATGTCTTCACAGTAATGCATCTGAAAATGTGAATGGTTTGGATTGATGATTTGCACAATGTGTGGAAACATTTTGAATTTTGTCAGACACGATACAATAACACAACCTCAAGTTATGCTAAGGAAAAGATAGAGACCAGAGCAATTGAAGTGAAACCCTCTCAATCTTCTGCCCTTTATAGAGCAAATTAAATTTCTGGTTAATTACATTTTAAAAAGAATAAACCAAACTACAACACATCCACAGAAAAAATAAGGAAAATTTTGTCCATTTTGATAATCATTGAGTTGAGAGTTAAAGAGCTGTCATATCTCAGGAGATCATATTTATTTTAAATGACTTCAGAAAATATTTATGAATGGGCAAAATATACAGGCAGCAAGAATAATGTTTAGCATTAGACCTTCTTTTAGAGCATGAGAACTTGTTAATTGTTAAGTGTGGTTCACATAGTGCTAAACATGAAAAGATTTCAACACCTTGTTTCTAAAGCTACTCCTTAGAAAAAATGAGCAAGTAATTTTCATCAGAGTGGTGCTAGTGCTATCATATCAATGATAGGGCAATGGAACCAGTGGAGGGAATTAGGAAGGATTTCAAGAAAGGAGACATAGCCACCTGATGAACACTTGAACACAGATCACAGTTCACTAGGTGGACAATCAGGGAAGCAAATTTCAAGCCCCCATGGGAAAAGGAGTACAGTGAAAGGGAAATAAGTGTAAGCAAGGCAGGAACTAAAAGATGCAGTTATATTGACATGACTGTAACCTGGGTTCATTTGGGTATGGTAGCCAGTCACCTGAGTGAGACGTCTTTATGAATCATATTAGGAAATTTGAATTTGAATTTGCAGGCAATGGAATTTTCATTTAGTAAAGACACTTTGGTGGAGAAAAGACGGCAGATGAGAAATATTGAAGGTTAAAAATTAGTTACAATGATGGAGTTATCTTGGTAGCACACCGCTACTTTTTGTCATTCACATATCAATTAGTGCATTTTGTCCTCAGGTACCCTCTTTGACCACCCACTCTAAATTGGCATGTAAATTTATGCCAATTTATCAGTAAAGACACCAGTTTTGATTCTTTGCACTACACCAGTTATTAGTGTATGGCATGATTATTTAGTTTGTGCTTTCCTTCGCTAACCTGTTTGCTCAGGAAGCAAATAATAATGTATTTTGTTTATTGCTATATCCCAACAGCTAAGACAGTAACTGGCAAGTATACTTTCTCAATACATACTTATTGAATGAAAGGGTAAAGAAAGAAATTTAGTCAGTGACAACTGAAATAGACAGAAATGGATTACTATGAGAGAAATGGGAAACATTTATTTGGTAGAGCTTAAAAAATTATTAAGGGAAGGGATGAAGAGGGAATTGAAGTGAAATAATTTGTTTCGCTGTGTGCTTGGAGAACAAAAGGTATTTTGGATGCATGAATTGAGATGATGGACCTAAAAGAGGATTGAATTTTAAAAGATATGAGAATGCTTATAATTTTAGAATCTTTGGATTGTAGATTGTATGTAAGGAATAGTAAATATCATTATCTTTCTGACATAAAGACCTTATTATAAGCATTCTAAAAAAATTATGTTTCTCCTCTGAAGGAATTTTTCTGATGACTTTACCATTCTCTTTTCCAGGTCATGAGCCTCAACTGCTCCTTGTGGCAGGAGAACAGCATGACTGTCAGACGCTTTGCATTTGCCGCATTCTCTGAGGTCCCTGAGCAGTGTTTCCTCCTGTTTACCCTCATCCTGCTCATGTTCCTAGCATCACTAACAGGCAATGCGTTCATCGCCCTCGCCATCTGGACCACCCCAGGGCTCCACACTCCCATGTACTTCTTCCTGGCCAACTTGTCTCTCTTGGAGATGGGCTACACCTGCTCTGTCATACCCAAGATGCTGCAGAGTCTTGTGAGTGAAGCCCGAGAGATCTCTCGAGAGGGTTGTGCCACACAGATGTTTTTCTTTACATTATTTGCTATTAGCGAGTGCTGTCTCTTGGCAGCCATGGCTTTTGACCGCTATATGGCCATATGCTCCCCACTCCACTATGCAACACGAATGAGTCGTGGGGTGTGTGCCCACCTGGCAATGGTTTCTTGGGTGGTGGGATGCATGGTAGGACTGGGCCAAACCAACTACATTTTCTCCTTGGACTTCTGTGGCCCCTGTGAGATAGACCACTTCTTCTGTGACCTCCCACCCATCCTGGCCCTTGCCTGTGGGGATACATCCCATAATGAGGCTGCAGTATTTGTTGTGGCAATACTTTGTATATCCAGCCCATTTTTGCTTATTATTGCTTCCTATGGAAGAATTCTAGCTGCTGTGCTGGTCATGCCCTCACCTGAGGGCCGCCATAAAGCTCTTTCCACCTGTTCTTCCCACCTACTTGTGGTAACACTTTTCTATGGCTCAGGATCAGTCACCTACCTGAGGCCCAAGGCCAGCCATTCCCCAGGAACAGACAAACTCCTCGCACTCTTCTATACAGTGGTGACATCCATGCTCAACCCCATCATCTATAGTTTACGGAACAAGGAAGTCAAGGCAGCCCTCCGCAGAACCCTGGGCAAGAAAAATTTTTGATGTAGGGGTAGGTACTTGAGGACTATGAAACCTCTTCTGACGATATGCACATATTACCCAAGACTAAATAAACCAACCAACAAACTGCAGCCTGTGCATTCATCAACCTGTTGTAAGGAGCTTCTTTAATATCAGTTTTTGTAATTTTGGAGTCATCTCTGTTCTCAGAGCTAGAGTTCTGATTATAAATGCTGGAAGAAAGTTGTCTATTGAAGAATTTTATGAGGTGAGTTCAACACTAGAAAGGTTTTACAGAATATTTGAGACTTTGTTCAGAATATAAATGGCTAGCTCCTCTCTCAGTAGCCTGGAAAATTCTAACTCTGTATGGCCAGGCATTTTCTAGCCTCTGAGGGGCCTATGTATGCCCTGGTCATATGAGGGCCTTTTGTACATATATCTACCCCACATGACTTTTAATCCACGTTAACTGTGGGAAGTGCTTTATTTTATTAAACAAAAATGTTATAATAATTTCTTCAATTTTATTAATTGATGCATAATATGAAGTCAAAATTTCTTTTTGTGAATTGCAGATGTCGTAACAATATGTCAACAAGAAAAAAAGAGCTAACACAAGTTCAGAGGTACTTGTTACAGAATATTAAAAGCACATTAGGAAATATATATTTGCATTCCAGATGTGGAAAGGGTTTTAAAAAGAAAGAAATAATAGTAAAGTTCAGAATGAAATAAGAAAAGTGCTGTAAAAATAATTACATAAATACTTTTCATATTATAATATAATTTTTAAAATATTATAAATGTCCAGATGAATCCACTGTCTATATATTTGAGATCATTCAAAGAATTACTCTTAGAGAAATGAACATAGTTACACTCCATTCAGTAGCTCCAGGCAACAAGCCATTGCCTTGGATGTGAACATCTGCTTCTCAGGGAGGTGCCCTATTAGCACTTAACAAATGAGGGTTTAAAGAGTTGCCATATTTTAATTGTAAAATCACAAAAAGAGGCATACTCTGAGTGCTACTATGATTTATTTGAGGATTATCCCCCAAATAAAGTGATTTAGTCTCCCCTTAATCTAGTAAAAATATCTCTATCGGGGGATAGTACTGATACTCAATGATGAATCACGTGTGTGTTTGTTCAACATCTATATTTTATTACAGATAGTCTAATTCCTTCATTTAAACATAATACTTTGTTGTTTTCATTTACACATGAACATAGAAGTTAATAATGGATGCAACCTAAACATGCAAAAATAAATGACTAGTTTATTATTTTACAATTATTACCAGGACTTATTTACACCCAGTAGAGAAGTGTAAATTATTCTAGAAAGACATGAGCAAATTATTAAGTATAAACTAAGTTAAAGAAATTCATATAGTACTGCCCATTTTTGTTATTATAATAACTATATAAGTAAGCTTCATAGGATGCAAATGAAATGTTAGTAGTTTATTTGGGCAGTCATATTTTTGGTGAGTTTTTTTAATCCCTGTTTCTAAGGTCTCTTCAATGAAATGTAATTCATCTGCAATAAAAATAGTAAAATATTTAACTGCTGGCATTTTTCTTAAATATAAAACTTGCTTTTCAGAGTAAATTTATAGAACACATGAAAATCAAAATTTCACATTTAATCCACTTATGAACATCAACCCATTGATAACCAATACAAGTATTTGATTTATTTTGTTTAGCTACTTTCTTTCTGTGAACCATAAAAATCATTTGTCATGATAGCTTAAGTGATGAAAATATATACTATTTGAAAAAAGTTGTACATTAAAACATGAAAAATGTGTATATTAGAACATTTAAATTTTTAAAGTTTTGTCTATACTGTCATTAACTAACTTATTCTCAATACTTTCTGTATTAAATATTCCTGAATTGTTAGTTAGTGAGAAATTCCTCACTGACTTTGATTCTTGAACTCTATTTGGTACTTAGAGCCTTTGGTGCACATTTTCTTCAGCATCAGCTCTAACAATTACAACAATAATATGTCACTCATTAAAAGAATTCTGATCATGTGAAAGGGACAGTGAGTTCATCAAATGTGTGGTCTAATTTGGTCTTTCCATGATTATTGTCCTTATTCTACACAGGTGGAAACCGAAGAATTGACTGTTGGAGTAACTTGTCCCCACAGCATGTGAAAAATGGGCTTAGGGATCAGCCCACACAGGCTGACTCCAGAACCCAGACTGTGAGGTGGAGATTGCTGAGGGGTGGCTCATCACTGCTGATTCCCCAGTTCCTAGATAAATAGAGTGAAAAGGATGAAATGGTTCCAGAAGTTGGCTTGCTAGGAAGTTATAGCCTTGTTTAGACTCTGTTCTAACTCAGGGGCTTGGCAATGTTATTTTTCTTTTTGAAAGCCTCTCCTTTGGTTTTAATCAGTATATGATCTGTAAACAATATCTTTTTAATTTATATTTGGAAATAATCCTAAAGGAATCTCAAACATTATCTAAATTCACTTCTATCTTTCAGATAAACACAGTATAACCTCTTTTCTAGGTTCACCATATAAAAATTGGGTCATAAGTATGTTCTGTCATAAAACACAAATTTCAGGCAGACTTTTCAAATGTGCTAATGATTAGTTGATTCAATAATGGATGGAGTAGCAGGGGATAAAGGACAGGTTGTTCAAGACTGAAAAATAAGGAGCCCAAAGATAAAGTTCCTCACAGGGAATGATCATCTTTCAACCTTTAGAGTGCTTAGGGTTATTTTTAATGCCAAGTTATAAAATCATAATAAATTATCAGTTTCTGCAAGTTAAGTTCTCTCTTCGCAGAACTGTATACCAGTCTTTGGTTCTTAGCTGACAAATGGTAGGCCAACTCTGCCCTCCATGCTTGTGTAAATAAAGTTTTATTGGAACACAACTACTCCCATTCTTTTATATACTGTCTATGACTGCATTCATGCACTAATGGCAGAGTTCAGAAATTGGTACCGAACCCACAGGGTCACAAAGCCTAAAATATTTACTCTCCAAACTTTCATAGAATATGTTCACTTAGTAATGTGAGAGATGAAAAGAGACTTAAGAAACTAACAACAAAATGCAATATATGGTACTGGTTTGAATCCTGATTTGTATAAATCCAAAGAGAAGTAATTTATAAGTCAGGAAATATAAACCAGGACTGATAGGTAAAATAAAAAAATATCATTAATTTTCCTTCTACATTACTTATGATTCCAATGATGAGAGGCCTGGGATTCAGTTTTTAAATTACAGCAAAAATGTGGGTGAAATTAGGTAAAACAAGGTTGTCCAAATATTGAAAATTGTTAATGTCATCTTGCTGTATACATAGGTTTATATTATTCTATCTACATCTCTCTGTTTGAAATTTTTACATATTAAAATATTAGTATTTTGTCCATTATATGTTGTTTTCTATTTTTATTTTATATATATCAATTAAATTGCCGTTATAACTTAAGTCTTTTCAAATGTATTGAGACTTGTTTTATTATCCAATATATATCCAATCTGCTCTAAATGTTCTCTGTGTGCTTGAAAAAATGTTGAACACATTTGTTGGATACAGGGTTGTCTCTGTATATTTGTTAGGTAATTCTTGTTAATTGTCTGATTTATTTGTTATATATCCTTATTTATGTTAATATGGCTTTTCTATCAGTTATTCTGAGGGTTTTGTTTAAATCTTCAATTAAGACTGCTAATTTGTCTATCTTTGAATTTTTCTTCATATTTTGAACCTATGTTATATAATGCTTATTATATGCAGATTATTAAACTTCCTGATTGATGACTTATTTTGACATTATGAAATTTTCCTCTTAGCTTCAAGTAATTGTTTTTCCTTCAAAGTCTACTTTGTTTGATACTAGTAAGTCCAGCTCACTTTTTTGTTGGATAATGCTTCCTGGTATTTATTTTTTTTATCTTTTATTTTCAAATGTTTGGTATCTTCATATGTTAAGGTGTGTCATGGTCAGGTTGATGTGTCAACTTAATCAAGTGGTGGTACCTGTTTGTCTGGTTGGGCAAGTGCTGGCCTGTCTGTTGCGATGAGGACATTTCATAGAATTAAATCATGATCATCTCAGCTGCATCCACAGCTGATTCCATTTGTAATCAGCTAAGGGGAGTATCTTTTGCAATGAGCGATGCTTAATCTAATCACTGGAAGCCTTTTAGGAAGGATTCAGAAGAGGTCTGCAAGCCTCTTCTGTGGAGTTCATCCAGACCCTCCTTAGGAATTGTCAGCTTCACAGCCTGCCCTGAAGATTTTGGATTCTGTGTTTCCACAATTATGTGAGACATTTTTATAAATTTTATATTTATGAGTGTTTCCTGTTGATTCTGTTTCTCTACAGAACCCCAACTAATACAAGGTGCATTCTAGTTTTTGTTTTTTAATTCCATTCTGACAACCTTTGTAAGTATTTGGAAATTTAGGCCACTTATAATTAATAATTACTGCTATGATGATATATATACATATTAGCTCTGAATGCTGAGTGGGCTAGAAGCAATGATACTTGATTAGCAGAAACCACTTCTAGCTCCCGCTTCCTGGTTCCTAAGTACCATTCTACAATAAAAGAAACAAGGGCTCATTGAAAAAGTTATGGATTCCATATATGGAGCAAGAAGAATAAGATGAAACTGAAAAATCTTTTGCCAGAAAATAAGAAAGTGCTTGAGAAAGACGGGGTATTTTGTAAGGACACTGGATCAAAAGGCACGGATAGTCAGTGATCAAATGAAACTATTTGAGCAACGAAATAAAATATACCATTGCATATAATTCATATAATAACATTAATACCCACAAGCATGCAAGGACTGAAGAAAGAATGGAAAGGACTGAAAGAATGAAGAAAGGAAGGAAGGAGGGTGGGAAAGATGGAAGAGGGGAATGCTGGGAGGAAGAGGAGGGGGGAATTACTCTACCTTACAGAAGAATTCCACTTAACAAATGGAGAAGCAGTGAGGGAAATACAAAATCACCATTAGGCAAACATCATAATAAAAGCTGTTGCAGTCAAGATTCACCAATGGATTCTAAATTCAGTGGGCTAGGCTTTGATGAAAAAGGATGCACCCATACTATCAAATTCCTACCTAAGTGATTTTATTAATAGCAAACAGAAAAAAATAAGTGCACAATGGAGGCACCTCCTTGATCCAGCATTAAAGGATAAGATATAGGTATCATTTGCCTTCTGTTATGATGAAATACGAAGAGCACAACCCTTCTGTAGTATTCTGCCAAAATGCATAACCTCAATATAATAATGAGGAAACTTTAGACAAATCTAAATCAAGAGATATTCTACAAAAACGCTGATCAGAACCTTTCAGGTACCAAGGACATGAAAGAAAAGAAAAGGCCAAGGAGCTGTCACAATTTGGAAGACCTTAAGAGACAAAATAACTAAATGTAATTTGGGATCCTGAAATGTTAAAAAAAGGCAGTAGTGACTAAACTGTTGTAATTCTACTTAGGTCACAGGTTCATTTATAGTATTGTTCCCTGTTAATGCCCTGGTTTTGATACTTAACTACTATGGTGTTCTAGTTTGCCAAGTTGACACCTGAATCTAACTACCATGTGTCTACCCCTTGTCAACTTGGCAACTATATGCATCACCTTAAAAAATATTAAAGTGGCACAAATTCTCTTCTGGCTGTGGACCTATGAATCTCAAAACAAGGTATCTGGTGCCAATATGCAAAGGAGGGACAGTCACAGGATCCATAGGGCAAAATTGGAAGGAAAACCTGCAGGGCAAACACCATTGGATTTCAAAGTCTGAAAGTCATTTTTCCTTCAGCTTTAGAAAGTCCCATCCTTTCCAAGGGCCTGTGCAGCATCCTGCCTCTTTCCAAATTAACCTTGGGGAACACTGAAGAGACCACCTTTTCTCGGCTCCACTCTCTCCAGGCATCAGGCCCACACCTGGGCTCTCTGCCATTTCTGGGGCACACGCTCAACCCCTCCATGTGGTGGCAGCCAGGCTCTCTGCAGTCCCCAAGGACTGTGCTTATACCTTCTCAAAGGCCTGAGGCAACGCAACTCTTCCACTGCAATGAGATGGGAGGCTTATCCTCTGCCCTCGGGACAAACTCACCCTCTCCATGTATATGGGTGGGTCCACTCTCCTACCCGAGGTTTTTTGGCTACAGACCTGAGCTTCCATGGTTCTCACTCTGCAAACTCCAATTTGTCCCTATTGTGTCCCCCTTTGTCCAGATTGGCAGTGGTTCCATTTATACCAGCAGTCTCTTCAAGCACTCCAAGACTTCTCCATCATTCTCTCCACAGTTCCTCCAAAATCTTTCCCTTAGCCATCCAAAAAAAAAAAATGTTCTAACATATCTGGTACTTGCAAACTGTGGCAGCACCCCACTCTCTGGTACTAAATCTCTTCTAGTTTGCTAGCTGCCAGAATGCAACACACCAGAGACAGATTGGTTTTCAGTAAAAGGCAATTTCTTTAGTTAATGTATAATTCTTCAGAGGAAAGGCAGCTAACTTTCAACTGAGGTTCTTTCTTACTTGAGAAGGCACAAGGCAATCTCTGCTGGCCTTCTCTCCAGCAGGCCTCTGGGTTCCAATATCTTTATTGGATAGATATCCAATATCTTTCCCCAGGGTGGTTCCTTTCTGCTCTCTAAAGGCCTGGACCAAGCTGCAAGTGCCAAGATGAGGTATGCTGAGCTGCTTGGGTTGTGCTACATTGAGCTCTCTCATTTAAGCACCAGCCAATTAAGTCAAACATCATTCATTATAGCAAGCATGCCTCTTAGCCGACTGCAGATGTAATGAGCAACAGATGAAGTTCACATACCATTAGCACATGTCCACAGCAACAGAACTAGGCACATTCACCTGGTCAAGTTGACACCTAAACCTAACTACCACATATACCAAACTTAGATATACTTATTGTTTGGAAAGCTATTTGTTTGTTGGTTATTTTAAATATTCAGATCCAATGACAATACATAAAATTGACTTTTCAATTTGCATTAGATTCCAGCTATGGAGCTAAAGGTTTGATCAAAAATGATGAGAGCTATTCTGTGTTATCAGATTCATAAAAATGACTCATGAAACCTCTCTTGGGGTTTCCTCTGTGGATGGGAGAGATGAGAATATCCTTGGGTGTACAGTCCCAAGGTTACTTCTTTATTTTAAAAAAATTATGAAATGTAGCATATATACAAAACAGCAATACATTTCAAATTACATTTCTACAAGTGGCTATAGAAGATTTGGTCTAGGTTACTGTTCCAAAATTTTAATTTTTCCCTTTAACTACTCCAAGACTCTGGAGACTGAAAGAAATATCAATATAATAATTCATCAATCATTCTCACTAGCTAAATTCTATCTTCTCTGTTAAAACTCCTCCTTCTCCTTTGATCTTTCTTCCAATCTTTAGTAGTATATGGGCTTTGCCTTTTCTAAAATTTAATATTGTAAAGGGATGTCAGTCATATGCGATAGGGAGATGGAAAAAGTTGATATTCTTATAGAGGCTGGCCCCTCTGGGTTTCATGACTTATCTGGCCTAGAAACTCATCTGGAGTTTGTACATTTCTGGAAAGTGAACTTTGTACATGAGACTTTTGTAGAAACTCAGATAGAGTGTAGCTGTTCTTTAGGTTTAACAGGAATGATTTTGGTTGAGGTTTGGCAAAGTGTGGTAATTGCAATATCTAGCTAAATCTTGCATAAGCATAACCTCCAGAATGGCCACTTGACTAATCTATGCATTCCTTTTTTTTCTTTTTGTGGTTCTATTCTTTTAATGTAATTTGAGAAATATTATATACTCACATACCATGTAATCATGCAAAGTGTATAATCAGTGGTTTACATCATAGAATAGGTCTGCATTCACCATCACAATTGACTTTCTTTTTTTGTGAAAAATAACATAACTACAGAAAAGCAATAAATTTCAAAGTTTGATACAACAATTAGTTGTATAACAGATGACCAAGTTTGATAGAGGTTACAATTCCACAATTTTAGGTTTTCACTACTTGCAGCTCCAAGATACCAGAGACTAAAAGAAATATCAATATTTGCTAAAACCTACCTTCTCTGTATAACTCCACCATCTCCTTTGATCTTTCTCCCAATTCTAGGGCAATTGGACTATGACCATTCTAACTTTTTCATGTTAGAAGGAGCTGTCAATAATATGGGATAGGGGGATGGAACTAGTTGATGTTTTGAGCAGGCTGGCCTCTCTGAGTTTCAGGATTTATCTGGTCTAAGAACCCATCTGGAGGGTGTAGATTTCTGGAAAGTTACCCTACTGCATGGAACCTATGTAGAATCTCATATGAAGCCCTAAGTATTCTTTAGGGTTAGGAGGAAAGGTTTTGGTTGGGGGTTGGCAAACTGGGATAGGCAGCATTGTCTAGTAGAAGCTTGTAAGAGAGTAGCCTCCAGAGGAGCCTCTTGACTCTATTTGAACTCTTTGAGCCACTGATACTTATACTCCTTTCCCCCCTTTTGGTCAAGATGGTATTGTACATCACACAGTGCCAGGACCAAGCTCATCCCTGGGAGTCATATCCCTTATTGCCAGGAAGACTTTCACTCCTGCCTGTCATGTCCCACATAGGGAAGAAAGTAATGATTTCACTTGCAGAGTTGAGCATAGAGAGGGAGAGGCCAAATCTAAGCAATGAAAGAGGCTCTCTGGAAGTAACTCTTAGGCATAACTCTAGGTAGGCTAAGCTTCTATGCTACATAAATAAACTTCACAAGAGCAAGCCTTAAGATCAGGGGCTCACACCAATCTTAGAGTTTGTTAATATGAAACTTAACTCCACAAAGGATAGGCTAAGCCTACTTAAAATTAGGCCAAAGAGTCACCCCCAAGAGAACCTCTTCTGTTGCTCAGATGTGGCCTCTCTCTCTCTCAGCCAACACGACAAGCAAACTCACTGCCCTCCCCCTGTCTATGGGGAACATGACTCCCAGGGGTATGGACCTTCCTGGCAATGTGGGACAGAAATCCTAGAATGAGCTGGAACTCAGAAGGTCAAGAAAACCTTCTTGACCAAAAGGGGAAAGAGTGAAATGAGACAAAATAAAGTGTCAATGGCTGAGAGATTCCAAACAGAGTCGAGAGGTTATCCTAGATGTTAGTCTTATGCATTAAATAGATATCACCTGTTTAGTTAAGGTGTAATGGAGAGGCTGGAGGGAACTGCATGAAAATGTAGAGCTGTGTTCCAGTAAGCCATGTTTCTTAAAGATGACTGTTTAATGATATAGCTTTTGCAATGTGACTGTGTGATTGTGAAAACATTGTGTCTGATGCTCCTTTATCTACCTTATGGACAGATGAGTAAAACATATGAATTAAAAATAAATAAATAATGGGGGAACAGGTGTTAAAATAAATTTAGCAGATTGAAATGCTAGTGATCAATGAAAGGGAGGGGTAAGGGGTATGGTATGTATGAATTTTTTTCTGTTTTCTTTCTATTTCTTTTTCTGAATTGATGCAAATGTTCTAAGAAATGATCATGATGACAAATATACAACTATGTGGTGACATTGTGAGTTATTGATTATATAACAAGAATGGAATGATCATATTAAGAATGTTTGTGTTTGTGTGTGGTTATGTTTCATAAATAAATAAATACCAGAAAACAAAAAGATCAGGGCCTCAGCCTATTGACTTGACATTTAACACAGTATTGGGATTTACCCAGAGGTAGAGTTTAATAGTTTCATATTTTTTCTCCCATCCCTCAAAGGACTTTGCCAATTCTTTTTGATTATCTGTGTGACATACTCTGGGATGTATTCAGGCACTAAAGTAAGATACACCGGATTATAGGCCCTCATTCCTATACTGGGGCCTCTTCTTTCGGTTGTTTAAATAATCTATCCAGATAGGTTGAGTTAGGTTATGTGCTACAGAAAATTTAGGATCAGAGCAAAATAAATCTGTTGTGCTTTGGTCTCAGAGTAGGTGAAGTCCTAAAATACAGACAATGTCTCCCTTACCCTTGTATGCTGAATTACCATAATCCCAATCTGATTGGATCTGTTTTCATCTGTAAATACCAGGTTATACATATATAACACAGACTCTCAAAATCTAGAAATAACAATTATCCCTCTGTACTAAATGTAACTGCTATAAGAGCTTGCAATCTAGGCCCCAATTTTTTTATAAAAAAATTCTAGATGAGACCATACTATATTTGCTCTTTTGCTTCTGGTTTATTTTGCATCAAAAATGTCCCACAGGTTCATTTACAAAGTTGCAGACCTCAAAACTTTGCTCTTTCCTGTAGCAGCACAATATTCAATCATATGTATAGACCATCATTTGCCATTCTAGTTTTCAGTCAGTGTATCCTTCAGCCACCTTATGGTAGTTAGATTCAGTTGTCAACTTGGCCAGGTGAAGGTACCTAGACCTATTGCTGTGGACATGAGCCAATGGCATGTGAACGTCATCTGTTGCTGATTACATCTGCAGTCATCTAGGAGGTGTGCCTATTGCAATGAATGATGTTTGATTTAATTGGCTGGTGCTTAAATGAGAGAGCTCAACATAGCACAGCCCAAGCAGCTCAGCATATTTCACCTCAGCACTCACAGCTCAGCCCAGGGCTTGGAGATACAGAAAGGAATCACCCCAGGGAAAGTTGTTGGAACCAAGAGGCCTGGAGAGAAGGCCAGCACAGATTGCCCTGTGCCTTCCCATGTAAGAAAGAACCTCAGTTGAAAGTTAGCTGCCTTTCCTCTGAAGAACTATGTATTAACTAAATAAATCCCCTTTTATTGAAAGCCAATCCATCTCTTGTGCATTGCATTCTGCAGCTAGCAAACTGGAACATACCTCTATTCATTGGGTATTATGTATAATGTCCAAAGTCAACAGTCCATCAAAACTCTCAATTTTAGGCAATTTCATTGTTTCCAAGAAGAAAATAACTGATAAACACACCTTCATTGTGCCTGTCTGAATCTGTGGTGGGCCCCAGAAAAGCTATGTCCTTTAATTCTCTCTCAATATTGCTGTCTGGGATCTTTTTGATTGTTCCCATGGAGATGTGACCCACCCAATTGTGGGTGGTAACTTTTGAGTAGACGACTTCCATGAATTGTGACTCCACCCATCCTGGGGGTGTGGTTCTTGATTGGTTTACTGGAATCCTTTAAAAAAGGAAACATTTTGGAGAGAGTCCCTTTTTTAGAGCCACGAAAATGACAAGAGCAGCAGAGACACGGAAAGTTTAGAGTCCACTGGCCAGTGACTTTTGAAGCAAGAAACCTGGAGAGGAAGCTAGAAGACATTGTCATGTTTTCCCTAGATTACCGAAGTGAGGACCTATAGACAATTAGAGAGGAAGCCACTGGAATCAGAAACTGGGAGCAATGGAACCAGAAACAAGAACTAGCTGATGCCAGCTATGTGCCTTCTCATGTGACAGACATTGGGCTTTCTTCAGAGTCAAGGTATCTTTTTCTGGATGCCTTATTTTGGGCATTATTAAGGTCTTAGAATTGTAAATTTACAACTTAATAAATCCCTTTATAAAAGGTATATTACACTCCAGCACTTTACCAAAGCAGAACAGATCTTAGTACCAGGGAAGTGTGGTGCTGCTGTGGTTAGCAAATATCAAGTCATGTTGGAATGGCTTTTCAAATGGATAAGGGAAAATTCTGGAGGACTTGTGAGAAGCTTGATAAAGAAGGCTGTTGCACGAAAGGCACCATAATATTTGTGGCCACTTAATTTATAGGTTCAGATTCGCAGACAACACAGATTTCAGTGATATGAAAGTATATTTTCTTGGAAAAGTAATTAAAAGAATGTAATTAGAAGAATTTTCAAAAATGAGGCATAAGGCAGGCCACAGTGGCTCAGTATGCGGAGTTCTCACCTGCCATACCAGAAACCCAGGTTTGATTCCCGGTGCCTGGCCATGAAGAATAAATAAATAAATAGATAGATAGATAGATAGACAGACAGACAGTCACATCACCAGATGAGATGTACCAACACCTGAAGAGGAGTGCTGGGATGTCTCAGAAGCAGCATTCCAAGTCTCATTTATAAAAATCTACAGCAATCTTGGAGACAGCATTCAAAGTCTCATTAATAAAACTCCACAGAAAAGAATTATTTTCCCAGATAAGATCCTGATGAGATGCTCTCTTTTTCTCATAAGATTCTCCTCTATCTTCTTCTTCCTCACAAGATTCTCCTCTCTCCTTCCTCTTCTTTCTTTATAATTGCCTGCATGCAGTTTTATTATATCTTCACACAATAATGGCCAAATTCCAATTAGCTTACGTTACTGGGCCCAGTTTGGTCCTCTGGGGACTGGCTAGGGACCAAGAGGAGCTTTCTAGAAATCAGATATCTTTATCAAAGTACACCTCCTTCCAGGAGGATAGCCAATCCTTCTAGCTAGAGTGCACATTTCAACTGTTTTTTACCAAGGTCATGTAATGGCAACATCAGTCGAACAGAAAGTCTCTACAAATTTATCTTTCCCTTGCAAAGGCCTAGAATGCTTTGAAGAGACTGTTGGTTGAAATGTGGACTTTAAAGATACTTATGATAGAGCCTTAGACAGAAATGACACATGTTATTGCAAAACGGAAGGAAGATGATCCTTGTTTTAAGTGGCAAAGAAATTGGCAAATTTGATGACTGATTGTGAATGGAAAGCAGATTTTAAAAGCAACAAGCCAGGGTACTTAGCTGATGAGATTTTCAAATTAAATGTCAAAAGTGCGGTAGGGTTTCTCCTTGCAGGTTATATTGAAATGCAACAGGAAAGAGGTAAGCTGAGAACCAAACTCTTGAGTACAAAGAAATCAGGAATTGATGGCCTGGAAAATTCTGAGCTTTCGGAAAGGGAAACCCCAGAGATAGTGTCCCATGTAGGGATTTAACCAAACTTGAGAGCAGTCAGCCATTATAAGTCAAATAAAGATTTGAGATGGAGTTATCTGTAAAGGATTTATGGGAAATCTGATTGTCTGATGGGCATGATCCCAGTATACTGCATAGGAAAGCAACAAGAGTGTTGTGGGATCTGTATAAATAGAGTCACTGCCATTCTGAAACAAAAGGGTCAGAAAAGAGGCAAATTGAAGGAAAATTTACTCCAGAGGCAGAACCATGGTAGCTAAGATCTAGAGCCAGGAAATCTTGAGCTAAGAGAGTAGATCAACCCATACATGTGCAGAGGATGAGTTTGCCCCTGAAACAGAGCATGGGTATTCTGCTTCATTGTTCAGGAAGAATTTGCCACCCCAGGCCTCAGAAAGGTCTGGCATATCAACTTGAGTTTGAGTGGAGTTGATGGTAACCCCATTTTTCTTTGGGGCTTAAATATGTGCCTTGGAGATGGCAGAGAACATAAGTGATGCTCCAATGTTTGGAGAGCGTGAAGCTGAGAAAATGCTGGTTCTTCCAACACTCACCAGTGAGTTCCAACTCACCAGTGTTGGAACCCTCACCCCAGCATTTGTAGAGAGCCAGCCTATTGTGTAGGACCCTGGAAAGGGTGGGACTGCCACTTTCTAAAGTCCCATGGATAAATATCATTCTATAAATGATTCTCAGACTTTGAATTCTAAAAGAGATTTCCATGTAGGTTTTAGGAAATGTTTGAGTCTAGTGACCCCTGTTTCCCTCCCAATCTCCCCTACGGCATAGGACAAGCTATCCTATGACTGTTCCTCCTTTGTATATTGGCAGCAGATAAATTTTTCTGAGTTCTACATGTCCATAGCTGGAGGAGGATGTTGCCTTAGGACAAAACATGTCTGTAACTGACCTTGATGATATTTTATACTGGTTTTGACTTTTATTGTATTTGTACTGTTACTGAAATGGTTTAAGGTTTGTGTTATTTTAGTGAAATGAATGTATTTTTTTATACATCTTTTTATTGGAGTCCAGAGGGCGGAATGTGCTGGTTTGAAACTGTTGTGTACCCCAAAAAAGCCATGTTCTTTAATCCTCATTCAACATTGTTAGGTGGGATCTTGGTGATTAAGTTTCTTCCATGGAGATGTGTCTCCATCATTCAAGGCGGGGTTGCTTCCTGGAGTGCTTTAATAGAGAACCATTTTGGAAAAGCTTCAGAGCTGACACAGACAGAGATGTTTGGAGATGAAAACAGAAAGCACCCCTAGGGAAGCCATTTGAAAACGCTGGGAGAGAAAGCTAGCAGACATTACCATGTGCCTTCCAGCTGACAGAGAAACCCTGAACATCATTGGCTCTTTCTTGAGTCAAGGTACCTCCTTGGATGCCTTGGGTTTGGACATTTTTACAATGATAGAATTGTAAACTCGAAATTTAATAAACTACCCACTTTAAAAGCTGCTCCATTTCTGGTACATTGCATTCCAGCAGTTTTAGCAATCCAAAAGAGTCCTTCTTAAAGTCTTGCTTAAATTTCATCTCTTCCAAAACGTGTCCTGATGAGCTAATCAAACCTCTTCTTCCTTTGCAGTGCAATGTCATTTTCAGTGTGCTAATTAATTAATGCATGAAACAAAGGGATCCTGAAGAAAACCAAGAGGTCTTTTATAGTTAAGAGATTGAGATCATAACAGGGAAGAGCAGGACTTAGAAAAGTAAATAAGGACCAAACTATGAAGGAGTATTTATTTGCTTCCAGTGAATTTGGAATTTTCTAAGAGGTCTAGGAAAATATCTTGTATTTTAAAAGGCTCTGGAATCTAGAAGAAGACTGAATCCCAGGGCAAGATATTTCCCCTCTTGAAGATAAAATTTCAAAATTTATAGTGAGTGGAATGCAAGTACTAACTGCACAGGGTCTAGTGAGACAAAACATGAGTAGTGTGACTGGCAACTAGAAAGCTCAGTGAACATTTGTCTATGTACTTGCTAACAATTAAATTTCTCATGGAGTGGTACTTAAAGAAAACAATAGCTATATTTTTTTATCCATCCTGTCCATACCATAGAATGCCTCTTTTCTTTTATTACCTTTCCTTGTGTTACATTTTAATAAAATCTTACAATTTTTCTGGTTTGGTAATTTTCAGATGTTAATAATGCCCAGTTCTAGTAATAAAATGCTATCACAACAGTAATACAAATATTCACTCCAAATAATAATTCAGTTGCATTTCAAGATTCTGTGACTTCCTCAATTTGAGCCGTTTCCAAACAGAGACGATGCGTTGGTGATATGAGTGTTGTACGTGTCCACTTCTCCACCTTGAATCTGTTTCTCTATGTATGTATCTTGATAAATGCAGTTTCAAAACTCTCAGTGAACTCTGCTTCTAGTGAAGGGAAAAGTTCAACAACTAGTCTTACTCTATTTTACAGCTAACAACTGCTCATTCAGTCTCTGGCATTCATGCATTTTTAAGCAAGTATTATGGGATTAGTTCACTCTGCTCCCCAACTCCCCAGCAACACCTACCAAGTTATCTAGGTCACCCCACATAATGCTATTTGCTTGACTTCAGGTGTGGAGTAAAAATGTACAATAAAATCTGTGCCAAAGAAATACTCACTTCAGTTTCAAATCTTCACTCTCCTATTCCTCAATCTAAGTATGGATAATCAGCTAAGGACTATCATAGTAAGCATTCATGATGTTTTCATTGAGCGTACATAGTTCCCCATGTAGCCTGTAACCAACTTCCTTCCCCTATATATGCCTTTTACAGCTGGTTGGAGCCTGTGACTAGTTTTGGTCAATGCAATGTGATGAAAAGTAATCAGTGCTAATTCCAAGCCAAAATAGTCAACTGTCAGGGTATAAATGTACAAAGCACTTTCTTTCCCTCTCCTATAACCTTTAGCAACATTAAGAATGGCAATGGCTCACTGAGACTGTGAATCTGAAAGAGTAGTCATGGCACAGCCCATAGATGAATAGATATATAATTGCATGAAAGAAATTCTTATTGTTTTAAGCCCTAGAGATTTTTTTTTAATTTGTTACTGTGCAATATAACATATACAGAAATGCAATACATTTCCAAGCACATATTAACAAATAGTTATAGAACAGATTTTAAAGTTTGGTATGGGTCACAGTTCCATAATTTTCTTTTTTTTTTTTTTCCATGGGCAGGCACTGGGAATCAAATTTGGGTCTCCAGCACAGCAGGTGAGAATTCTACCACTGAGCCATCATTGCACTGCCCATGATTTTTCATTTTTTTCTAGCTGCTCCAAGACACTGGAGACCAACAGAAATATCAATATAATGATTTAGAAGTCACACTCATTTGTTAAATCCTATCTTCTCTGTTACTCTCCTCCTTCTCTTTAAATAGCATATATATAATTGCAATACATGTCAAAGTACATTTCAACAATTAGTTATAGAACAGATTTCAGAGTTTTGCATGGGTTACAATTCCACAATATTAAGTTTTTATTTATAGCTTTGCTAAGGGACTGGAGGCTAAAATTAATATCAGTATAATGATTCAGCACTCATTTCTCATTTGTTTAACTTGACCTTCTCTGTATAACTCCACCATCACCTTTGCTCTTTCCCCAACTCCTTAGGGCTATTCAGTCTATTCCATTCTAGCTTTTTCATGTTGGAAGGGACTGTCAATAATATGGGATGGGGGATGTAACTAGTTGATGTTCTATAAGGGCTGACTCTTCTGCATTTTAGGACTTATCTGGTCCAGGGACCCATCTGGAGGTTGTAGATTTTGAAGACTTACCTTAGAGCATGGAACCTTTGTAGAATATTATGTAATGCCCCAGGTATTCTTTAGGATTGGCAGGAATGGCTTTGGTTGGGGGTTGGCAAGTTACGATAGGTAGTCATGTCTAACTGAAACATGGATAAGTGTGACCTCCAGTTTAAACTCTCTACTCTATTTGAACTCTCTCAGCCACTGATACCTTGTTTGTTACACTTCTTTCCCCTCTTTTGGTCAGGATGGCATTGTTGATCCCATGATGCTAGAGCCAGACTCATCCCTGAGGAGTCATCTCCCACATTGCCAGAGAGTCTTTTATCCCTGGGTGTCATGCCCCACTTAGGAGGAAGGGAAATGTTTTCACTTGCACAACAGGGCTTAGAGAGTAAAAGGCCACATCTGAGCAACAAAAGAAGTCCTCAGGAGGTGACTTTTAGGTATACCTATAGGTAGGTTAAGCTTCTATACTACATATATAAACTTCACAAGAGCAAGCCTTAAGATCAAGGGCTTGGCCTATTCATTTGGGTACCCCTAATGCTTGTTTTGGCATAGTATTCAGGGATTCCTCATTGATAAAGTTTAACAGTTCCATAATTCTTCTCCCATCCCACAAGGGACTTTGCCAATTTTTTTTTTATTATTATCTGCTTAATATACTGTGGTATATTGCATTTTTACATTAAGATATTCAGGATTAAAATATCTCATTCTTATTCTGGGCACCTGGTGTTTGGATTGTTTAAATGATCTATCCAGAGAAGTTGAGTTAGATTATGTGCTACAGAAAACCTAGGTTCTGGACATAATATAACTTTCTTCCTGTCATCTCAAAGAGTAAGTGAAGTTCTAAAATACATGCAACATCTCCCTTACCTATGTATTATTCTGAATTATCTTAATCTCTAAATACCAGATATACATATATAAAACAGCCCCTCAAAATCCAAAAATAATGATTACCATTCCTTGCTAAACATGACCAACTTAAGAACTTACAATCTAGGCCCCAGTTTTCTTATACGTTTTTTAAAACTGAGATCATACAATACTTGTTCTTTTGTCTCCGGCTTATTTTACCTCACATATGCCCTACAAGTTCATTCACATTGTTACATGCCTCATAACTTCCTTCCTTTTTGTAGCAGCATCATGATTCTTCCACAAATCTACTTCTCAGTCAGTGCTTCTTTCAGCCACCTCTATCTACTGGGCCTCATGTATAATGTTCAAAGTCAACAGTGCACCAACACTCTCAATTTTAGATAATTTCATTGTTACCAAGAGAATGATATCCAATAAACATACCCTCACCAATACAAAATTCAAACCTCATCCTAACTCTTTTCCCTGCCTCCATTTTGTATCCTTGGTATTGCTGTGGTACTGTTGATATTTTCCTGTTAAACACAGCCCAGAGCCTGCCATATAATTTTGACCCTAGACCCCCAAATTGTACATTCTTTGTATAGGATTCATACCTTTGTAATAGTTCATGCAAGAACTTATTTATATTTTTAGTGTTAATTGGGGGGCACATGAGTCTATACAACCCCTTTCAATCATGTTCACCTTCAATATGGTAATAGTACTTATAGACCCACAAGTGAACTACCTTTACTTCTGTCTACTCCCTTACAATTAAGTTCAACTTCATTAGGAAACTATTCACCCAGCTCAAGCTTCTGTGTATCTCTAGGTCCCCTATATTCTGTATTGTAAACCTCTGGTTTTACCTTCACCATGGTCATAAAAGTGGAATACAGTATCTGCCCTCTTGTGTCTGGCTTATTTCACTCAGCAATATGTCCTCAAGGCTCAGCCATTTGTCATATGGTTCAGGACATCATTTATCTTACTGCTACATATTATATCATCTATATATACCACATTTTGTTAATCTGTTCATCTATTGATGGGCACTTGGATTGTTTCCATCTTTTAAAGATTGTAAATAGTGTTGCTATGAACATGGGTGTATAAATGTCTGTTTGTGTCACTGCTTTCAGCTCCTCTGGGTATATGCAGAGAAATGTTATTGCCCATTCATAATGCAACTTGATATTTAGCTTTCTGAGGAACTGCCAGACTGTCTTCCATACCAGCTGTACCATTATACATTCCCACCAGCACTGCATAAGTGTTCCAATTTCTCCACATCCTCGCCAACATTTGTATTTTCCTCCTTGTTTAGTAGCAGCCATTCTTTAGGTGTGAGGTGTATCTCACTGTACTCTTGATTTGCATTTCCCTTATAGCTGATGAGAGTGAGCATCTCTTCATGCGCTTTTTAGCCATCTGCATTTGCTCTTCAGAAAAATGTCTGTTCATATTTTTAGTCCACTTTATAATTGTGTTGCTGTTCTTTTGTTGTTGAGTCGTATAATTTCTTTATGTATACTGGGTATCAAATCTTTATCCAATGTGTGATTTCCAAATATTTTCTCCCATTGAGCTGACTGCTTCTTCACTCTCTTGACAACATCTTTTGAGGCACAAAAACATTTGATTTTGAGTTCTCATTAATCTATTTTTTTCTTTTTTTGCTTGTTCTTTTCATGTAAAGTTTAGGAAATTACCTTTTATTACTAGGTCTTGAAGATATATCCCTACATTTCTTCTATCTATGGGCTTTATGGTACTGGTTTTTATGCTTAGATGTTTGATCTATTTTGAGTTAATTTTTGTGTAGGTACATTCTAGTTTGGTAGCTGCCAGAATGTGATACACCAGAAAAGTAATGGCTTTTTAAAGGGGGATTTTATTAAGTTGCAAGTTTACAGTTTTAAGGCTTTGAAAATGTCCCAATTAAAGCAAATCTATAAATATGTCCAAATTGAGACATCAACAAAAGTTTACCTTCACTCAAGAAAGCTTGTTGAAATTTAGGATTTCTCTCTCAACTGGAAAGGCACATGGTGAACATGGTGATGTCTGCTAGCTTTCTCTCCAGGCCTCTTATTCCATAAAGATCTCTTGGGGGCATTTTTCACCTTCATTTCCAAAAGTCTCTGCCTATGGGGGCTCTTGGGGTTCCTGTTACTCTTTCATAACTCTTGAGCTTTCTCCAAAATGTTTCCTCTTTTAAAGGATTTCAGTAAATTAATCAAGATACACTCAGAATGTGTGGAGTAATGTCTTCCTCTAATCAAAGTTTAATAACCCAAAATTGGGGTTTCACATCTTCATAGATATAATCTAATCAAGGTTCTAACCTACACTGCTGAATTGAGGTTAGAAGAAAGGCTGCCTCTACAAGATGGATCAGCATTAAAACATGACTTTTCTAGAGTGCATAATCCTTTCAAACCAGCACATTCCACTCTCTGGACCCAAAAAAAGACATGTTTTTTTCCAATATACAAAATACAATTATTCCATCATGTGTGAGGGATAGTCATAGGATAAATATGTCCATTTGCATAAGGAGTGATTGTCAGAAACACAGAGGTCATCAGTGTTGGCCGCAGCTATGACCCTAAGGAATGTTAAAGTAAAATAAGAGAGAGAAAGGGATCAGGGGATCTGGAGACATCAGTCTTCAGACAAGTTTATTTTCAGCCAACTGTAAAATTATACACTGGCAAGAAAGGCGATAAAGGTTGTTTGCATGCAAAAGCTAAGGAGTATACAATGCAAAAACAAGTTCCAGGAAGAAAATACTTCTAAAGCTAGGATGTTAATTTCGCTTAAGCAAGTCTCTTCCACACCTCATTGTGCTTTATCTGCATATTCCAGCTTCTATTGACGTTCCAGATCCTGAAAACTCAAGTCTGCATTTCCTTATAGACTTGTGTCTACAAGCTTTAGGTTAAACATCAACCTTTTAACTCCTACACACCAGACCCATGCAGTTTTCAAGAACTGCAGGACTAACTCCATTAGATTTCAAACTTTGAAAGTCGTTTATCTTTGGGGCTTTAGAAAGCAACATCCTACCCTTTCCAAGGTTCTAGGCAGTGGCCCCTCTCTCTGAATACAGCCTTGGGGGACATTAGGGAGATCACCTTTTTTTTTGTTCCACCCAATCCAAGCATTAGGGTCACATCTGGGCTCTCTGCCCTCTCCATGGATAAGACTCAACCCCCTCCATGTCATGGCAGCCAGGCTTTCTCCAATCCCCACGGAATGTGCTCCACCCTCTACAATGCCTGAGGTGCTACAACTTTTCAACTGCAACAAGGTGAAAGGTCCACTCTGTCTTCAGGGCAAACTCACCCTCTCCAAGTGCTTAGGTGGGTCTTCCCTCCTGGCCTGAAGTTTCTTGACTTTAGATCTTAACTTCCATAGTTCTGCCTCTGAAGTTATTTTTCCTCTAATATGTCTGTGCTGGTTTGAAAGGGTGTATGTACCCTAGAAAAGCCATGTTTTAATCAAAATTCCATTTCATAAAGGCAGAATAATCCCTATTCAATACTGTGTGTTTGACTCTGTAATTAGATCATCTCTTTGGAGATGTAACTCAATCAAGACTGGTTGTTAAACTGGATTAGGTGGAGATGTGTCTCCACCCATTCCAGGTGAGTTTTGATTAGTTTACTGTAATCCTATAAAACAGAAAACATTTTGGATAATGCAGGAGATTCAGAGAAAGCAGAGAATGCTGCAGCACCATGAAGCAGAGAGTCCACTAGCCAGTGCTTTGGAGATGAAGAAAGAAAATGCATCCTGGGGAGCCTCATGAAACAGGAATCCAGGAGAGAAAGTTAGCAGATGACACCGTGTTTGCCACGTGCCTTTCCAGATGAAAGAGAAACCCTGACTGTATTCACCATGTGCCTTCTAACTTGAAAGAGAAACCCTGAACTTCATCGGCCTTCTTGAACCAAGGTATATTTCCCTGGATGCCTTTCATTGGACATTTCTATAGACTTGTTTTAATTGGGACATTTTCTTGGCCTTAGAACTGTAAACTAGCAACTTATTAAATTCCCCCTTTTAAAAGTCATTCCATTTCTGGTATATTGCATTCCAGCAGCTAGAAAACTAAAACAGTGTATTTTCTTTTTCCCTCTCAGTCCAGACTGGCTGTGTTTCTGTTTATACAGATCCTGCAGCATATTTGTTGACTTTTCATGCAGTAGCCTCAGATCATGCCCATCAAACAGAAGGAGTTTCCACAAATCATTCCTGGATACCACCATCTCCAATCCTGGCTTTCTCTGAAATGATTAACTAATTCTATTTCTGGTTAAATCCTCACATGGGGTACTATTCTCTGGGATCTCCTTTCTTGGAAACCCAGAATTTTCCAGAACATCAATTTTTGGTTTCTTTGTACCCAAGAATTCAGTTCTCAGATTATCTCTTTCCTGTCACATTTTACTATAAGCTGCAAGGAGAAACCAAGCTACACTCTCCACATTTAACTTGGAAATCTTCTCTGCTGAATTTCCAAGTTCATAACTTTTAAAATCTGCATCCCAGCCAAAGCCACTAGTCAATTTTTCCAGATTATCTGCCATTTTAAGACAAGGATCACCTTTCTTCTGGTTTGCAATAACACATGTCCCATATCTGTCTAAAGTCTCATCAGACATATGTTTAGAGTCCACATCTCTACCAAGAGTCTCTTCAAAGGATT
Source organism: Tamandua tetradactyla (assembly GCF_023851605.1). Classification (NCBI taxonomy): domain Eukaryota; kingdom Metazoa; phylum Chordata; class Mammalia; order Pilosa; family Myrmecophagidae; genus Tamandua; species Tamandua tetradactyla. Next base: position 83,028,466 of record NC_135331.1, on the reverse strand, counting down.
CTAGGCCTTTGATATCAAGCTCCTCACAGCTTCTCCAAAATCTTCCCCTTATCCATTTAAAAATCCATCCCAACATGTTTAGTATTTGCAAACCATAGCAGCACCCCACTTCCATGGTACAAAAATCCATTCTAGTTTGCTAGCTGCTGGACTGTAATATACCAGAAACAGAACAGCTTTTTAAAGGGGGAGTTTATGAAATTGCAAGTTTACAGTTCTGAGGTTGTGAAAATGTCCCAATTAAAGCAAGTCTATAAAAATGTCCAAACTGAGGCTCCAACAAAAGGTTACTTTCATTCAAGAAAGGCTGACAAAGTTCAGGATTTCTCTCTCAACTGGAAATGCACATGGCAAACATGGTGACATTCTGCTAGCTTTCTCTCCAGGCTCCTTGTTCCATGAAGCTCCCTTGAGGGCATTTTCCATCTTCATCTCCAAAAGTCTCTGCCTGCGGGGGCTCTCAGGGTTCCTGTAGCTTTCTTCAAAATGTTTCCTCTTTTAAAAGATTCCAGTAATTAAGACACACCCAGAATGGGTGGAGTAACATCTTCCTCTAATCAAAGGTCAATACCCACAATTGGTGTGTCACATCTCCATGAAGATAATAATTTCCAACCTACACTACTGAATAGGGATTAAAGAAATGGCTGCCTTCCAAAAGATGGATCAGGATAAAAACATAGCTTTTCTATATGTTTCTATAATCCTTTCAAACAGGCACAGTGTATAAGGTAAGTGTCCTCTTTCATTCTTCTGGATATTGATGTCCAGTCTCCCATGCCCATTTATTGAAAAGACTATTTTGTGTCAGTTTAATGAATTTGGGGGCTTTCCAAAGATCAGTTTACCATAGATTTGGTGGTCTATTTCTGCATTCTCAATTCAATTCCATTGGCAATACTTCTAACCTTGCACCAGTACCATGCTGTTTTGACCACTGTGGCTTTATAATAAGTCTTAAAATCAGGGAGTGTTAATCTGGAATCTCTTTTCCCTTCCAGACAAATGTGGTAACTATTCATCTGAAATAGTTTTCCAAGTCTTCAAAGTAAGTTGATTTTTTTGGTACTACATTGAATCTGTTGAACAATTTGGGTAGAAATGACATCTTAACTACATTTAATTTCCTATCCATTAACAGAAAAGTCTTTCCATCTATTTAGATCTTTGATTTCTTTTGACAATGTTATGTAGTTTTTTATGTACACATCCTTTGCATCACTAGTTAAATTCATTCTTAGATATTTGATACTTTTAGTTGCTATTTTGAATAGAATTTTTTTCCTTAATTGATTCCTCACTTAGGTCATTGCTTCTGAATAGAAATATTGCAGATTTTTTGCACATTAATTTTATAACCTACCACCTTGCTGAATTTGTTTATTAGCTCAGGTGACTTTGTTATAGATTTCTCATGATATTCCAAATATAGTATCATGTCATCTGCAAGTAGTGAATATTTTACTTCTCCCTTTCCAATATGGATGCCTTTTATTTTTATTTCCTGCTTGATTGCTCTCTCTAGAACTTCTAGTACAATGTTGAATAATAGAGGTTACAGAGTGCATCTTTGTCTCATTCCTGATCTTAGGGGAAAGATTTCAGCCTCTCAACATTGAGTACAATGGTGAATATGAGTTTTTCATAAGTCTTTTATGATGAGGAGGAGGTTACCTTTGATTCCTACCTTTTGAAGTGTTTTATCAGAAAAGAATTTTAGATCAGATTAGATATCATTAAGAAGTCAATTCTACCTAAGTTGATTTCAGTTTCAATGCAATCTCAATAAAAATTATAACAATTTACTTTGCAGAAATGGAAAAGCCAATTATCTCATTTAATTGGAAGGGTAAGTAACCCCAAATGACCAAAAATATCTTGAAAAAGAATGAAGTTTAAGTACTCACATTTTCTGACTTAAAGGTTATTATAAAGCTACAATGGTCAACACAGTACAGTGATGATATAAGGGTAGATATATTAATGGAATAAATAAAATGGAATCAATTTGAGAGGCCATAAATAGTCCCCTACATCTTTGGCCAATAGATTTTTGACAAGGCTGCCAAGTCTACTCAATGGGTAAGAATATTCTCTCTAACAAGCAGTGTCAGAAGAGCCATATATCCATATAAAAATACAAGAGACCCCTTTCTCACATCATATACACAAATTAACTCAAAATGGACCAAAGACCTAAATATAAAACTAGGACTACAGTACTCCTGGAAAAAAATGTAGGGAAGCATCTTCAAGATTTTGTGGCAGGCAATGATTTCTTAGACTTTATACTCAAAGCACAAGCAACAGAAGAAAAAAATGATAAATGAGATCTTCTCAAAATTAAAAAAAAAAACACAAAAACTTTTGTTCCTTGAAGGAATTTGTAAAGACAAGTGAAAAGACAACCTACTTAATTGGAAAAAAAATAAGAATCACGAATCCAATAAAAGTTTAATATCCGAAATATATAAAGTAATCCTATGACTCAACAATAAAAGACAAGCAACCCCATTCAAAAATTAGCAAAAGTCCTGAATAGAAATTTCTCCAAAGAGGATATACAAATAGCTAAAAAGCATAGGAAAAAATCTTCAATGTCACTAGCTATTAGAGAAATGAAAAAAAAAGAAAAGGATGATAAATTTTGTCACATGATTTTTCATGATTAGTAAATGTGATCACATGATTTTTTCCCTTTCTATTTGTTAATGTGCTGTATTATATTAACTGACTTTCTCATACTGAACAATTCTTGCATTCCTGATAAAAGCCCCACTTGATCATGGTGTATAATTCTTTTAATGTGCTGTTGGATTTGATTTGGTAATATTTTCTTGAGATTTTTTGCATCTATTTTCATTAGAGAGATTTGTCTGTAGATCTCCTATTTTATAGCATCTTTACCCATTTTTGGTATTAACATGATGTTAGCTTCAAAAAATGACATAGGTAGAGTTCCTTTTTCCTCATTTTTTGGAAATGTTTAGGAGGATTTTTGTTAGTTCTTTTTGGTTTGTTTTATAACAAAATCATCTGGCCCTGGGTTTTTCATTGTAAGAAAATTTTTGGTAACTGAATCTATTTAATTGTGATTGGTTTGTTGAGATCTTCTATTCCTGCTTGAGTCAGTGTAGCTTGTTTGTGTGTTTCCAGGAATTTGTTCATTTAATCTAAGTTGTCTTGTTTCTTGGCATATAGTTGTTCATAGCACCATCTTTTGATTTTTTTCATTTTTTCATGTTCTGATTTTGTTTATTTTCATCCTCCCTCCCTCCCTCCCTCCCTGGCCCCCCTCTCCCTTGTCAGCTTTGCTTGAGGTCCATCGATTTTATTGATTTTTCTCAAAGAACCAACTATTGGCTTTATTGATTCTGTTTTTTTTTTTTCTTTTGTTCTCCTATCCATTTAACTCCGTGTAATCTTTGTTATTTCTCTTCCTTTATTTGCTTTGGGGTTAGGTTGCTGTTCTTTATCAATTTCTTCCAGGTGAACAGTTAAGTCCTAAATTTTTGCTCTTTCTTCTTTAGTATTTATATATTTATTTAATTTATTTATTACAAATAATGTTTATTTATTTATTTATTTTTATAGGTATATAGGGCAATAGATTTCCTTCTCATATCCCATAAGTTCTGATATGTTGTATTCTCACTCTCATTAGTCTCCAGATTGTTACTCTAGCAATTTCTTCTTTGACCCCCTCATTGTGTAAGAGTATGTTATTTAACCTCCATACGTTTATAAAAGTTCTTGTTCTTTGGTGGTTATTGATTTCCATCTTCACTCCATTGTGATCAGTGGATCACTTTGAATAATTTCAATGATTTAAAATTTTAAGGACCTGTTTTGTGCCCCAGCATATGATTTATCTTAGAAAATGTTCCATGAGCAATAGAGAAGAATATATGTCTTGGTGTTTGTGTGTGTAATGACATGTATATGTCTGTGAGGTCTAATTCATTTATCAGATGTTTCAAATTCTCTATTTCCTTGTTGGTCCTCTGTCTGGTTGTTCTATGTATACAGGAGAGTAGGGTGTTGAAGTCTTTTACTATGGTTGTTGAAATATTTTTCATTCCCTTCAGTTTTGCCAATGTCAGTCTCATGTACTTTGGAGCTCCTTAGTTGGGAACATTGACGTTTATGGTTGCTATTTCTTCTTGGTTAGTTGTCCCTTTTACTAATACATTGTATCCGTCTTTTTTGCTTATGATGTCTACATTTAAAGTATATTTTGTCTGATATTAGTATAACTACTCCTGTTTTCTATTGGTTACAGCTTGCATTAACATCTTTTTCCACTCTTTCACTTTAAATCTATTTGCATCCTTGTTTCTCAGATATTTGTTTCTCTTGTAAGCAGCAGCATATAGATGGATTATACTTCTTAATCCACTCTGCCAATCTGTATGCTTTCTTTATTTTTATTTTTTGTTTTGTTTTCTGCATGGGCAGGTATCAGGAATTGAACCCAGGTCTATGGCATGGCAGATGAGAACTCTGCCACTGAGCACTGTTGTCCACCCCAAAATGTATCTTTTAATTGGGAACTTTAGTCCATTAACATTCAAAGTTACTTCTGTAAAGGGATTTCTTGAATCTACCACCTTATCTTTTTGATTTTATTTGTCAGAGCTATATGTTCTTTTCCCTCTTTCCCTTTTTATTCTTTAGATTACCCTTACTGGTACTCTTCAATTCTGTGCCATCCTCCAGACCTCTCTCTCCTGTCTTTTTTTTTACCAGCAGAACTCCCTTTAATATTTATTTCAGAGCTGTTCTCCTGTTGACATAGTCCCCCAGCCTTTGTTTTTTTGAGTGAAAATTTTAATCATTCTCTCAGTTTTGAAGTACAATTTGGTTGGGTACAAATTCTTGTCTGGAAGTCTTTGCCTTTCAGGGTCTTAAATTTATCATACCACTGCCTTCTTGCCTCCATAGTGCCAGTTGAGTAGTCCAAACTCGTAAGTTTATGTGGTTTCCCTTGAATATAATAGATTGTTATTCTCTTGCCACTTTCAGGATTTTCTGTTTCTCTTCAACATTTGACAGATGGATTAGTACCTGTCTTGGGGTAGGCCTATCTGGATTTATTCTATTTGGAGTTAGTTGCATTTCTTTTTTTTTTTTTTTGTATGCTGTTTGTTGGGGTCACATTTCATCATTTTCCATGTGAGTATCCCATTATTGCAGCACCATTTGTTGATTTTTTTTTGTTTTTCATTTTATTTGCTTTTGCTTGTTTGTTTGTTTTTGGGGGGAAGTATATGAATCAGAACTTGATACCAGGTCTAACACATGGCAAGTGAGAAATCTACCACTGAACTACCTTTGTACCCCCTGGTTGGGCTTCTTTAATTTGTATATTTAAGTCTTTTATAAAGGTTGGGAAGTTTTCTCCCCATTATATCCTCCACTGATCCTCCTAGCCTTTTATTCTTCTCTTCTCCTTCTGGGACACCAATTATTCTTATATTTGTGCACTTTGTTTTGTCCATCACTTTCTTGAAATCAATTAAAACTTTTCCTTCTTTTCTGTCATTTGCTCTTTTATATGTTCAAAATCATTTGTTCTGTTCTCTAGTTCATTTTTTCTTTCTTCTGTCTCTTCAAATCTGCTGTTGTGTGTCTCTAATGTATTTTTGATTTAGCCTACAACATCTTTAATCTCTTGTGATATCTGTTATTTTTCTATTTATTCTTTCAAATTCTTCTTTATGTTCTTCTAGTGTCTTCTTGATCTCCTTTGTGTCATTAGCCAACCCATTAATTTTCTTTAGTAAAGTTATATGAACATCTTTGATTAGTTTTTCCAAAGTCAGTGTCTCTGGAGTTTCAATTTGGTCATTAGACTGGACTGTATCTGTCTGCATTTTCTTATAATTAGAGATATCTCCTGTTGTCTTTCTGGCATATAAATATCATAATAGGGTTACTTTGGATGTTGATTTCCTTCAGTGGCCTAAAGCTTTGTATTTGCAGGATGAGTATAGAGCAGGATGTGGGGTGTGGGGAAGGGCACAACAGTAAAACAGTGTGGTGACAATTTATGGTTCAGTTATATGTACAGATCAGATACTATCCTGGGTGCCTGTGAGTATGGACTACAGGTCATGGGGTTGAGGATGTGTGCTGCAGAGGCCATGAGGGTGAAGAGAGGCTGGGTAGGCCTGGGAGGGCAGTTGGCCTTGGAGTGGAGAGAAGGATGCAGCAGCATGAGGAACATGTAGGTATGGTGTGACAGGAGGTGGATGGGGGGCTGAGCAGCTGTGCTGGGGCTGGTATGTGGATAAGAGGTGGGTGGGAACATGAAACATGTGGGTCGTTGGCGTCAGGATGTGGGCTACAGGGCACAGAAGTCAGAGGGCAGGGAAGTTGTAGCATAGGTGTACCCTATAGGGGGAGGGTTTCAGGGATGCAGGATGTGGATACATGAGTATGTAGGGGTGGGGCACAGGTCACACAGCTTGTGGGACACATTTTGGGAGGGTTATGATGAGTTGGTGGGATCCTAGCAAGGGTCCACAGGAACAGAGATGAGATGCAGTAGGGTCTCAATCTGTAGAGCAGAGGCTCTGTGGCACAAATATGCCTGAGAGCACCTGCCAGGTGTGGGGGATGAGCACCTGTGCCATGTGACAGGGCAAGTGTGTGCATGTGTGCATGATATGGTGCATAGGGTACAGGGATCAAAAGGTCTGTGCATGAATATGTGGATGCGCAGCAAGGAGTATGTGGCTTTGTCAGTGCAGGGGGAAGGGCCCTGCTGTGCATGTGTGCATAGCTCAGGAACAATGGGGTGGGATTGTGCCTGCATGGGCTGGGGGCAGGTGTGGCCTGCATGCACAGATCAACCGCCACCCAGAGCAGAGGAGATGTGGCTGAGTAGGCATGTATGAATGCATGTGTCCAGGAGCCAGATGCTGATTGCATGTGTGCAGAGCTGTGAGTGGTGGGTGTGGTTGAGGAATTGTGTGGGTTGGGTGCCAGTGTCGCCTGGATATGAAGGTGAGTACTCTGCAGCCTGGATGTGCAGGTGACTGCTTGCAGAGGGTAGGGAGGGTGTTTTAGTTTGCTAGCTGTCAGAATGCAATATACCAGAAACGGAACTGCTTGTTGAATTTAATAAGTTACATGTTTACAGTTCTAAGACCATGAAAATCTCCAAATTAAAGCAAGTCTATAAAAATGTCCAAATCAAGGCACCATCAAGAGTTTACCTTCACTCAAGAAAGTCCAATGAGTTCAGCGTTTCTCTCTCAACTGGGAAGGCATGTGGTAAACATGGCAACATCTGCTATTTTTCTCTCCTGCCTTCTTGCTTCATGAAGCTCCCCAGTGGTGCCTTCCATCTTCATCTCCAAAGGTCACTGGCTGGTAGATTCTGTAGTTCTCACATCATTTTGTCATAGTTCTGTGACTCTTTCCTCATTCTTGAAAGGAACTCTCTCCAAAATGTCTGTTCCTTTATAGGATTCCAGTAAACTAATCAAGACCCATGTGAAGTGGGTAGAGATCTGTGTCCATCTAATCAAGTTTAATACCCACAATCAACTGAGTCACATCTCTATGGAGATAACCTAATCAAGCTTTCAACCCTTTAGTACTCAATAAGGATTAGAAGGAACCCTTGCTCCCACAAGATTGATTAGGATTAAAACATGGCTTTTCTAGGGTACATAAATCCTTTCAAACTGGAACAGAGGGGAAGATGGGGATCGAGGGGCTGGCCAGAGGTACTTAGGTCTCTGGAGGGGTGGTGAGACTGGGTGTTTGTGCAGGGAAGGTGGGTGAGGCTGGGACAGGCTTGTGCACATGCATAGGGCAGTGTGTGGGGCAGGTATGTGTGGGGAGAGGGTTCACTGGGGGGAACAGGTGATGAGGTTCAGGTGAATGGGGTGTGGGGGGAATTGCAGGTTGCAGGGCATGGGCAACACACATAAAGGTAGCACAGTCAAGGAATGCAGTATGGCTTACATCCTTGTCCCTGTCTCCCTGCTCTTGGTCTCCTAATGGCTCCAGGCGTCCATCTGGAAATGGACATACTATGTTATTTGCACTAGCCAGCCTGTCTCTGGTTCTCTGTGTCTCAATTACTTTGCTTTTTCAACCAGGGTCTCCCTATATTGCACAGTAGACCCACCCAGTCACTTCTGCCTTTTCAGAACAAAATTTTTTTAGATTTATGGTTCAATACCTTACAAAACAAACCTATGATTCATCACTTTATCAAACAAACAAACCAAACTACAGTACATGCACAGAAAGTATGAGGAATATTTTGTCATGAATTAATAGTCATTGGAAGAGAGAGAAAAAATGACCCTATTTAATATATTTGAGAAGATCAGCTTTATATTCCTCTCCTCTGATTTTATTCAGTTTCACATTTTCCTGATCATATACTTTCTTGATTTGCAAAAAGTTCTACTTATCTCATTACTTGCTTAATTATTTATTATATGAAATTATCTTTTAGATTTTTTCATTCTTCCCAGTAATTCTCTTATTATTACACATTATATATTTATATTTTGTGTGCCCTTCAACAGAGATGTTAAATTATTGTTTTGTGCAGTTGTCTTTTAAATCAAATAGGATAATAAAAGGAGAGATTTGCACTGTCTTTTATAGTTGCCTATATATTACCTTTACTGTCATTCTTGATTTCCTCATGTGCATTAAACTGAAAGAATCCCATAACATTTCTTTTAGATAGAGTTTACTGATGATAAACTTTCTCAGTCTTTGTTTATTTGGAGTAACTTAATTTCCGTTCATTTTTGACAGATACTATTGTTGGATATAGTATTGTTATTAGCTGGTTGTTTTTTTTATCCCTTTTCATATTTTATCCCTCTGCCTTTTGTCCTCCACTTTTTCTGATAAGAAATCTACTATTAATCTTATTAATAATATCTTGCATGTGATGACTCAATACCCTTCTGCTTTCAAGATTTTTTTTTCTTTATCTTTCAACAGTCTGATTGTGAGGGGCTTAGGTGTGGATTTCTTTCAAATTATACTACTTGCAGTTCATTGAGCTTCTTTGATGTTCAGGTCACATTTTGGTATTATCTACCATTTTTTCTTCCAATATACTTTCTGTCCCCTTCTCTTCTCTTCTTGGGCATGCATTATGCATATATTAAATCTAGTCATAAATGAAATATTAGTTTCAAATTAAATGAAATTCTGAAGTCACCATTCAGCTGATAAACTGAATCCATAAAATTGAAAACATTATATAATTTTTCACTTTTAATAAAAACAATTCCTATGATAATATGAATAAATAAACCCTTTTTAAAATTTTATGATATTAAACAGATATTACATTACATTCAATAAAACCAATGTTTGATATTTAGACAATTCAAGTTATCTAGACTTTTTATTGAAAGTTAAGACCAAGATTATTTAAAGTAGAATTTTATGCTAACATTTTTTAGAAAGAGGACATAGAATTGTTTTATATCAAAATTATTTAAGTCTAATGTATCAATGGAATAATCTTAAGTAAGAATAATACAGGAATGTTTGCTTTATATAATTACATATCACTTGTGAAAAATTTTTAATTCTTTATAAATAATGTAGTTTTGTTGTTTCTTATTTTCCAGCTAAACTAGCAAACTCATAAATTAAATTCAGAATATATGTATATATTTTAAATTGGAGTTGTGATTTGAGTAAAAAAAGGTTTTAAAGAACCAATGCATTATTAAAGTATGTGGATATATATTCTTAGAAATCTGTTCATTTTATTTTAAACTTTTATAAGCACTTATTAATTCTCATATGTCAATCAAAACTCCATTGCATTTTATGAGAAATTAGACTGTCTCTTTACATGAAGGAAAATATTACTGATTTATTTGTCAAAATATTACAGAAAATATTATCATTTCTCAAAGAAATCAGATAAATTAATGTAATAAAACATTACTTAAAGCAGAAACATTTATAATATATTAAATGAAATAAAGAAATAAAGTCACATAAGTAAATCTGGTTAGATCTCTCCAGAAATATCATCTATGAGAATCTGAGATGTCAATGTATCATGAGTACCTTAAGTAGGGGGATCAAAGAAAGCAATTTCAGTTGCTTAAGAATTTTTCAGATAGCCTTATGTATTTAGTTTGCATCCCACCTGTCAAGCTGTCTCTTTGTTATGCCTTCCACTTCCATTCCTTTAATACTAGCCCCTTACAATAGGTCTACAATATGGTCATCAGAAATTTTCACTCTACTGTGTACTGATCTTTTCACATCGGCCTCCTCAAAGCTCCCTTTACATCTCTGTTTCTCAGAATAGGGTAGGCGTTAATGCTGTATACAAAATGGTTGCAAACTTGCCCCGATTGTGGGCACAGGAGCTGGTGGGCTGGATGTAGACAGTTGTGATGATCCCATAGAAGATGGACATGACCAACAGGTGGGACCCACATGTTCCAAGGGTTTTATTCCAGGCTTGGGAAGATCTGATCCTTATCACTGCTTGGGTGATGAGTACATAGGAGACCTGGATGAGTGCCAGGGAGAGGAAGATAAGGAGTAAGGACGTCATGGAGACATGGAACTCATTTGCATGAATATCTACACAGGCCAACTTGATCGTGGCAGGCACTTCACAGAAGAAGTGGTGAATTCTGTGGTTCTCAGAGAGGTGCAGCTGGAGAGTGACAGTGCCCTGTACCAGGATGTTGCCCACTCTGATCAACTGTGCTTCTCCTGTGAGAGACTGGCAGAGCTCTCACATGCATAAGTGTGGTATAATGGAGTGGTCGGCACACAGTAGCATAATGACTGAATGCCATGACAGCCAGGAGGACACACTCAGTGGATCCCAGGCCCAAAGATGTACAGAGTTAAAGGCACAGCCTAGAGGGAAAATTGCTTGGCTGGACCATAGAAGTTCCCCAGCAGCTGGGGAATGATGCTGGTAGTAATTCAGAATTTAACAAAGGAGAAATTGGTGAGAAAGTAATCCATAGGTGTGGAGCATGGGATCCAGGCAGGAGACCTGGATGATGGCTGTGTTGCTTATCTGTGTCAGGAAATAGGAAATTAGCACAACCATGAAGAGGATCTTCTCAAGCTGTGGTTGGTCAGAAAAGCCCACAAGTATGAAATCACTCTCATTATTCCTCTTCATCACCCTACTCAAAAGAAGTAGAAAAACAAATATGAAGATACAGCTGATGGGTAGTGGGAGGCAATTAAAATCAGAAATACACTCAAGGGAAATTGACCTTGAATTTTGGGACTGTGAGTATTCATAGGCAGAGGACAGAGAGAGAGAGAGACAGAGAGAGAGGCAGAAAGATTAACAAGAAAAACCTGCAGGTCTCCATGAGTGAAGTAAAAGTGTAAACTAAAAGAAGACACTTGAAAGATACCATGACAAAAATTGAGCATAGAACAAGTAACTAATAATTCTAATGATTAGTATTTCATTTATTCTTCATTGTTCCTTCTTTTTCCTGAAAATACACCTCCTACCTCCTTATTAGCTTCTTGTAAGTTGTAAATAAATTTTTAAAAAAGGGATTGGTTGCCCAATGAATGAACATCCTCTTTGTAGCTATTTTAGCAGCTACCAATAGTACAAGTACCAAATTAGCATCAGTTATAATCTTGAAAACATTCTTTTGTATGATTATTTCATTATTCTACACTGATATAAGCATTTATCAATATCATACTAAAATGGAACGTGAATCTTATGTTGCTTTAATTACTTCACAAGGAACATCTACATACTAAATATCTTTCTGATAACATTTTTCTTAAAATGTAAAATTGGACAGTATAGATGACATTAACATTCTTCAGAAAGAAGCACTACTTTAAAATTGCAAATAATTTTTATGCCTTACTGATAGTATTTTATTGGAAACAGAAATTCTATTATTATATTAATTAAAGAATCTAAAACTTAAAAAGTCATTCCCTGATTTCCTTTGAAATTGTATTTGGAGTATAATCTTTATTTCCTTTATAATCATGTTGTATTATATAAAGCAGGATAAGAAATCTGATTACATTATAAAAAATGCCACCAACTTATTTACTAGGACTTTTATTGCATAGGTCACTGCTGACGTTTTGCTGAAGAAGTTGGGTTGAGGAAAACAGAATGTATTTTGAAAATAGGTTACACAACTTTTCTAGTGTATTTTTCTTGATGGAAATGAGACTACCTTTCTTGGTGGGTGGTGGGAAAGTAAAGCACTAAAGAACAAGTAGGAGAGTTCACAAGTGCATAGATGAGGTTTGCAGTAAGAAGAGATTATTTTAGGGAGAGGGGTTATTAAGGTAAGGCTAAAAACTGTAAAAGCATTGACACACTGAAGAACATCTAAGGGGTATCCTGAAATATAGATTTTGATGGAGAAAGTATCATAGCATTAGGCTGCAACAGCAGGCAGGAACAAGAAGGAAGAGAAATATTTAAATTATGTTAAGTGTTTGGATTTATCCAAATGTTCATAGACATCAGTTCTTGTGTTTTTAAATAGGCTAACAGAGAGCAAGAAATTAACCTGGTGGTTACATTTAAAAAATAACTCTGGCCTTAGACAGCAGAATGGATTAGCAATTAAAAAACTGAACATGGAAACTCTATTAGGAGGCTGTTTTAATACTCTAGGAAAGAAATGGCTGTAAGAAATGGCTTTGGGGGGTCCACGGTGGCTCAGTGGCAGAGTTCTCGCCTGCCATGCTGGAGACCCAGGTTCGATTCCTGGTGCCTGCCCATGCAAAAAAAAAAAAAAAAGAAATGACTTTAAGGGCAGGGAAGATGTGTATCTTTAAACTAGAGATATTTAGGGTTGATAATCAGTAATGCGTACTATTTGAGAAGGAAGAGTCTATGCTAATTGGCAATAAAGCCAATGGATAGGTTTATTTCTTGAACAGATAGTTGTTGTTTAAAGAGATAGATGATCTGATGGCTGAGAAAATGTTTTGTAGTGAAGATGTTAGATTTATATATGTCTATGTTCATGTTCCTAAATATTTGCATATATAAGAAATGCCAAGGGAAAATCAGTTCTGCTTTTTTGAGTCTTTATCACACATATTCTTCTTAGTCATCTTCTTGGATATAACCAGCATGTCATAATTGTTAATCATCATTATTTTCCTTATAAAAAATGTATTCACTTAAAATTTTCTATCAGATACATCACCTCCCAACTATCCAAACTTTAAATTTGAATGTGATGATATTTTTGCATGTTTCATGAATTTTAAAAAAGCTATCCTATGTCATTTAATTAAAAAATACATTTAAATAATCTTAGAAGGCAAGATATTCTGAGGTGTCTCTTATCTTTCAGTTTGTAGTCCACGTTCCCTTCTCAACATGTCTATCAGAACCATGTAAAAATTCCATGCCCACAGAATACAATGTTTGTGTTGTTACCACAAAAAAACACAGTATTTATTAGTTATGCCCACCTGATCACAAATCGAACAGAGAAACAAATCTCTTTGTCTTGGTGAGAAGGTGAGTTTATTATAAGTGCACATAATTGGAACTGGTGAAAAATTTCTCCAAGACCAATTCAGAGTTAGAAGTGTGGTCTGGATTTTTATAATTCAAACAGGCAAAAAAATAGCCAGAATCTAAAAGAAAGCAGAAAAAATGGAAGAGGAAAAGCTGTGTGGTAGGCCTGTCTTATTCTCTTAGAAGTCCTTCCCTCTTCCAAGCTTTTTTATTAAGGATAAGAAAGCACTGGTTATCAGACCATAAGGTGATTTTTTTCCTTACATTGTCCTGCTGGCAAAACTGGGAGAGTTTCTGGGAACAGAAAGTAAGATTTTTTTTTGTTGAAATAAGATCAACAGCATGCTATTTCAACAAGAGCATTTCATGCTTAAAATCAAGACAGCTTGTGTAAAGTGATCATAATAAGCAGTTTTCTAGTTACTGAAGACTATACCAAGTGTTTTCCAGCTAAAGGATTATATTGAGTATTTTTTCTATCTATCCAGCTATCAAATTTCTCCTCTTTTATGTAATATTTCCTTTTTCTTAAGAAGCGCATCTCATGACCATTTTTTATATAGGAAAAGTGGATGAAGTTCTAATATTCTATAATTGCTTCCTGCTGAGCAACGTCAGAGAAGTTTTTTATTTTAATCTGAAAGATGCTCTGCATATAAACTCACAGTTACAATTTAAGCAACAGTAAGATAAATATATGGCAAGCAAAATAAAAGGCATACTAATGTTACTTTTTACTTTATAGATAAATCCATTAACCACTTAGAAAATGAGTTGTTTATTATAATTTTAACATGATTAGTGTTATTTTGCATGCAATTTTATTTTGAAGAGATATCGTCATATTTACTTGGTGTATACACGCAACACATTAATTAATGCACAAGTTTTTTTCCTGAGGTGCATTGAGTATTAAGCTTTCGATACTATATATGCTGTCCCCTCATAAGAACAGTTCTAAATGTTAATTGTGTCTTTGAAGGTTTTAAACATATCACTCTGGAAGTAATTACTCTGGGAAGTATGTTCTTGTGTACTTGTAGTAGCACAGCATTCTTTGTCCTCTGGAAAACAGTACTGTGAGCTCCATTGTTCCATCAGTTTGTCTTACGGTGCCTTTTGGTACTAGGCAGTAGAGGTGTTAAGGTGGCAATGTCCATTGTAGAGCTAAAGTGATTGAGTCTTTTCCAGGTATACCTAAAAGGTGTCTTTAGTAACAAGGGGTTTTTTAATAGCAACATGTTCCCATCTACTTCTGGAGCATGTCCATGTGATAATGACTGACACCATTATAGCTTTAGTGACCACAGAAATGGGTCTAGACAATAAGTCAGATGGTGATATATCATGCATAGTACTAAAAATCTGGTTTAAACATATACATACTTAAGTTAAAACAGATCTAATTTCTTCCAAACATTTTTACTAGGGTTATGTTAGTTAATGGGTAGTACATAACTTATATAATTGCCTTGTTCCTTTTAAAAGTCTTTTTGTTGAAGATGAAGCTTTGACCTGTAGCTGATAACAAGCACTTTCAGAGAAGTATCAGAGTAAAATAGTGTAACTGACAAGAAAATTTGATTGTTTCTGGGACGTCTTTAAAATGACTAAAACCATAGAAACCATAGCTAGCAGCACTATCTTGTCATGTAATATTTTGCAAATTAGTAACCAATAGGTTAGAAAATCTCTTTTAATTTTTATAACATTGTCTAAACATTTTCTTATGCAACTTATGCAACTTACAACATATCAAATGAGCTTAACTATTTTTATCACTTCATTTTTTTTAAAGTGAAAGAACAAATCCTTTATAACTGTTTTGAATAAGAAGATGTCCTTAAGGGTTTAACCTTGAGAAAGCTAAATGTTCAAAGTTGTAGCTTTGAAGCAAGACTTTTATTTTTTACTTAACTACAGCTAATGAAAAGACTTAGCTCCTTTATATGAAAATAATTGATATACTTAAACATCAAAAGACATGATAAAATCAACATAAAATACAAGAAGTTATTCTGATAAAACAGATACATTTTGCCTTTGACACTGACTATTTAGAGAAATATTTTATACCTTCAACAAAACTAAATTTTAGCTTAGTATTATCATACTATTTGATACTGAGTCTTTTAAGAAATATATAGATAGACCCATCAAATCTTTCCAAATTTGGTTGTCATTTCCTTTTCTGTGAACTTCCTTTGAATTTCTATATTATTCAGGTTTGTTTTACATTTTCTTTCTTTTTTTTCCCCCTCAGGTAAAGGCTTTATTTCAGGGAAAAACAGAGCCTCCTTGGCAGGGTTTTGAGAGAAAGAGAGAAAGGGTATCCCAAGGTGGTGGGGGGTAGGATTTTATGGCTTTTGGGTCTTGGAGTTGGGGGCAAGGGTTAGGCAGATCTCTTCACTAGCGTTTAGAAAATAGGGGCTCAAGTTAGGAGTTGGCAGCTTTCCATTAGTAAAGTTTAAAATTTAATCACTGCCTTAGGCATGCCTTTTATATTTACATGTTTAAGTTACTGAAATTATTCTGGAAACTCTTTTCAAGCAACATCTTATACAATTACCATTAAGATCAAACTTGTCATAATAATGCTATATACTTAAAACACTTTAGTCCATGCATTTTGAAACAGTAATGTACAATCTTTTTTCAAGGATTAATGGAGCAAGTAGGTATTATAAGAAATGATTTTAGTGGTGAAGTGAAATAGGAGAGAAATGAAGATTGTTACCCCTTCGAATGAAACTACGATTTAATCTTTGAATGTATTTTGTCTTTACAGTTTT
Organism: Tamandua tetradactyla; assembly: GCF_023851605.1. Lineage (NCBI taxonomy): Eukaryota > Metazoa > Chordata > Mammalia > Pilosa > Myrmecophagidae > Tamandua > Tamandua tetradactyla. The sequence continues at coordinate 83,012,152 of NC_135331.1, read as the reverse complement.
GTTAAATATTTAGGAACATATTAGCTTTATGCATATATCCACTACTATAGGACACTGAATGAAGGTGAAGCCAGGAATAAGCTTCACAATATTGTATAACAGTTATTAAATCATAGTATTTGAGAAGGATTCCTAATCATTTAATTTGCCACCCTGTGGCTGCTCCTCTAGCCCACCCTGTTTTATGTATCATAAGGCAACCTCATCAGCCAGTGTGGGACATATTAGGAAGGACATATTAGAAAATGAACATTTTCTTCTTGGTTACAAGGAGAAGTTTTCTCAATTTACCCTATTTAATTAATTACCTGGTAGAGTATTTCCTCATAACTGTAGTTATATTTATTGGCTAAATAGCATTGCTAAAGGGTCTTTGTGCCAGTTGGAAAATTTTGCTTTTGTCAATTATTTGTCAATTATTTTTTGGAGTATCAGTTATTTCTGGATGTTCTCCCAGGGATTCCAGGTTTTTGAATCTCAATACATTTTTTTAATGCTAAAATAGCTCTAACCTTTGACTGGATCTTTTTTCAGCCTCTTAAACTTAAAACTAACATGCTAGACAAAGCTAATTTTATCTAATTTCTCTGGCAGGCCTGCTATTAAACCAAAGGTAGAAGTTCCCATATATCTTTATAATTGTAACTTTTCCTTTAACTTGCTAATTTCTCCATCTTTCTTTAGACAGTTTACTATAACTATCCATACTGCACATAATTACCAGCTGATTGCAGCATCTGGTTATCTTTATTAAATTTCATAATCTTTTGTTCTTGTAATACATTTTTAATTGAATAATAACCTGAAAGTCAGGAGTCCCATTCTCTGGCCACTCTGCCCTATTATGTAATTTGTATTGTGGCCATACAGGTTGTGATAATGTACTAACAATTTCTTCTTTAAATGAACTTCTCCAAATTTAAACCAATCATTAAGAATAGTTCTGATGGGAAATGTAGCCAGAACACTTTGAGAGTTTCCCAATTGCTATGCAATACCAACAGAAATCACAAAGACAGAACTTCGGAGTAGGAACCCATAAGCACAACTGGTTTCCCACACCACCCTACACTGCACAAACTGTGCAAAATGAAGAGTCATTTCTGGAGTCACAGACAGTGGGGCTCAAATCCGCCAAGTAAGTCTGCATGCACAATCCCTGAATCTACTCAATAGTCTTTTCACACAATAGGATAATTTAACAAATGAAAGCAAAGTGAGCATAATAAACAAAAGACCAGTTCAAAATGAGAAGGATAGTTTGGACTTTCATAACTCAAAGAAACAAAGAAATGGCAAAGAACCAGAAGAAAGCAAAAGGTAAAAAATAGAAGAGTAAAAGATGTCCTTTTATTCTTATAAGTCATCCCCTCTTTCAGCCTGTCCTTTTATCTTATAAGTCATCCCCTCTTTCAGGCTTAATTTTGAAGGATAAGAAGGAACTGTTTATCAGGCTGTGTGGGGATATTCCTTGCATTGCCCCACTGGCAATACTGGGAGTATTTCTGGAAACTGAGGGTAAGATTTTTGTTGTTGCTGCTATTAAATCAACAGCAATCTATTTCAACAAGAGCTTTTTAATGTTTAAAATAACTCAAAGCTGCTTGAGCAAAGTGATCATAATAAGCACTTTTCTAGCTACTGAAGACTACACTAAGAATTTTACAGCTAAAGGTTTATATTGAGTATTTTTTCTGTCTATCCAGCCACCACTATCTTAAAATGCAAAATTCACAAAACTCAGCTTGATTTCTATGGTCTGAACAATTTCTACCCCCTTTTATATTTTTAAAATTAACAATCAGTGTTTAAAATTTGTTCCAGCCAAATTCATCCCTTTATTACTCTGCTCACATGAAGTTCAAATCCTGAGTCGAATTCTTTGCCAAGCCTATGTCTCCTACTTGCTGTGACTGTTCCATTTCCTTTACCCAAAACAAATTCTACTCCTCTGTTAAAGTTTATCTCTGGACCAGCATCTTCCAAGAGCACTCAAATCTACTTTCTACAAACCATTTCCTCTTATGAAATCTCGTAGTATCTTGTTTATAATTGTTTGTTATTTGCAAAAGGACCGTTTCATTGATAATACCATGTTACTCAAATTGAAAGTAAACTTCTAATAGGCAAAGATATATCTCTTAAATGTTTTTCTTAGTATCATCAGCATGCAGTCCTATTTTTGAACATAGTAGGCATCAAATAAACATATCTTGAATAAACTATTGCCTTTACTGTTCTATTAATCTTTTATTCTCCCTATTTTTCATCTCTTAACTAGCACAAAATACATTTCAGACATATATTAAACACAAAGCAATATAATACACACACCATTGTATACTTAAAAATAATAAATATCTATTTCAAAGGCTACACCCCTAAATTATTTAGTTAGGATATGTCAAAGTCCCCAGCAAGATAACCCTGTTCTGGGTGGGCCACGGTGGCTCAGCAGGCAAGAATGGTCACCTGCCATGACTAGAGGACCCGGGTTCGGTTCCCAGTGCCTGCCCATGTTAAAAAAAAAAAAAAAACCTATTCTTTAAAATGTCCTGCAATCTACTTCCAAGGGTTTTTCTGGTGGCAAATAGTAGTCACAGATATTTAAAAATATTTATTTATAAACGTATGTATATGTGTATATGCATATATAAGTATATTTAGGAACATATCGTCCGATACAATTATCATGTCCCTATTTATAATAACTCAAAACAGATCCATGAATTCATTTTCCCTTAGGAAAATAGAATACTTCAGGTCAAGATTTATTGCATCCTACAATTTAAACTATATATGTGAATATGTATGTAACTTAATCAATTCTCTAACATTCTTAAGAAAATAGAAGTTTCTAGACAAAGACAATAAGAACATATGTATACAGATACAAATATGCAAACATAAATGGCGTGACTCAGTAACACCTATGTATCTAAGTTTATGAGTATTTCAGAAAGACTTTATATCTTCAGTCCTAAATGAACTGGATAATTGAACAAATTTAAGAAGCTGAGAATGAGAAAAAAATTCCCAAAACATAGGTAAGCCACCTTTTTTGTTTTTTTTCCTGCATTTCTCCTTCCAGAAGGTACATTCTTCAAAATTAAGACAGCTGTGTAAATACAGTTTATCTCAAATAGAACTCCCTTCTGAAATAATGGGTCAAGTTAACATGACTTTCAGAAATAAAATCATTTCATTAAAGGCAGGTATGAACGGTAGGTGAATTATTGCTTAGTCAGGGTTGGGAATGTTACATAAGCAATTGAAATAAGAAAATTTCATGTTTCCTCTATATGGATAATTTGTAGTTTATGCTGATGGACCACAGAAAGGATGTGATCTCTATAAGTTCCTTATCTCTGTGAAAATTATGTCCTTTCACCCTTCTAATTAGTTTCACAAGACAATAACCTGGAACTTTAACATGAACTTCCCAGACGTAGGGGATTCTGAACACAAATATTTGAAAACAAGATGAGGTTTGGGGTGAAAATGTTTATTTTTGGAGCCATCAAACAGTGAAGTTTTTTAACAACAGCAGGAAATGATATCAGGTCCGGAAAGGGAGCTTGGGAACCATCTATTCCAATAGAGCAATTATTATCAAGCATAAGTGTGACCAAGAATAAAGCTTTCATGGGGAAATCGTATGGAAAGAATTACTTCTGAACACTTCCATCATCAATCTAATAGACTTCCAACACTTCAATTCACATGTTACAATAAATATTGGAAAAGTGAAAATAAATTTCTTACCCTCAGCAATATATATTTAAAAGGATAAGTTTTCATAGTAGGTTCTGTTTCAAGAAGCCTACAAGAGAACATTAGTAGCAACAATTTTTTTATTTGATCAGCATTTTACAGATTTTTCCAAAGTTTCCCTAGTCAAATAAGTTTGAGAAACTGTGTCTATACTCTTTATAGAAATTCACAGATTACATTGATATGGTTAAGGATATGCAAGTTTTCATTAGATTCCTCCAGAATATCCCCAAATAATTTGTTGAACATTTGTTAACATCTTGTTCAAATAAGTTAGTGGAAGAAACTTGAAGAAACCCTGTCATAGAAATATGCATTTAAGATTAAGAAGGAAAATTGTGGGCAACGGTGCTGCCATGCCAGAGACCCAGGTTCATTTCCTGGTGCCTGTCCATGCAAAAAAAAAAAATAGAAGGAAAATTGGATATCATTAGCAAGTGTAAATCTCTAGGTATGAAAATAAAAAGAACAAAAAAAAAGAAATTTCAGAAGAGGTGAGTGGGTCAAATTAAGGTGTGCATAAGAAATGCTTCTTTCACATATAACTTTGAGTGGATCCTGAAACTGGACCCAGTACAGTATATGTCACAATGTAAAAAATGAGATGAAAGTAGACATTGTATACAAATATGGGGAAACTGGTGTACAGGCATTGGTGGATATAAAATAAAAACCTGATTATATGCAGCTAAAATTAATGATCCTTCTTGAAAATTAGTTGTCAGATGGATTTAGAAACAACTCAAAATGCATAAATATGGTCCTTTTACTAAATATAAGAAATATTTTGCTATTTTTAATGTTCAAAAAAGGGGTAAATTATGTGTGGAAGATAGTGAATAGGTATATTTAATAGATTAAGATAATTAGAATCACAATCGAAAGAGCAGAGTGTAGACTTATCCAGTTCAATAAGGGATCAGATCCTATGAATTCCTGCAACCTGAACACCAGAATACTTTCATTTTTGCTTAAATACAGCAAACCACCCAACATAACCACTATTTTTACCTACAGTTTTCTTTTGCCTGATTTTAAATTTTATCTCAGTGAAATCACACTACATGTACTGTTACGTATTGTCTTCTCACTCTTAAATTCTAACATTTGTACATTTTAAAATTTTTCTACATGCCTCAAAATGTTCTCTATAAATAGTGATTTTTTTTCTTTTCAATCTATTTGTCTTCTTTTAGTCATTGCTGTCTTCTCTGTTTTTTTTAACTTAGAGAATTTGGATCTCTAGTACAATGTGAAATAGAAGTAATAGAAGTAATGACTAATTTTTTTTTTTTTTTTTTTTTTTTGCCTAGAGTGACACTATAACACATCCATTTCTGCAACAATTTCAGTTTACTTTTCTTCAGCTAAAGTTTATTTCCCAATATATCCCACTGGTTACACAAGGTGGAGACACAGAAGGAATAAGGCCCTTCTAAAACCTTCAAGGTCTTTTATATATTCTTACAAAAACTCTTACAAACTGCAAACTCTCAGTGTCTTTAAATATTTTACATATAGCAATTCAGCTTGGTGTGAAAACGTGGCAACTAGAAAACATAAAAGCACTCTTGGAAGTTAAGCCATGATTGTCCATGATTTAGTAAAAGATCACTAAATACATAAATTAACAATTTGGCAAATTAAGTTGAAGTAAGCCAGAATATAAATTAATAGAAAATAGGAATTATGACAGAAAAATTAAGAGATACTGAGAACTGAAAAATCGTATTTTTCAACTTTAAATCATGCATTAAAATTCATAAAATAAAAATTGTAAAATGGAAAGCCACTTGTAAAATTCCAGTATATCCTCTGAACTCCAAGGATAAAAAAGAAACCCTAAAATTCCAGAAAGAGAAAGCAGATTGCCTAAAAATAAGGGAAATCATACTGGCACTGGATTTCTATTTTGAAAAACTATGAAAAAAAAAAAAGAATGAACCTCTGTAACTTTGCATTGAAAAAAATAAATGAACATAGACACTATATATATATAGCATAAAAAGATTAACCAAATTCACAAATGCAAAAGAGATTAAGTAAAAAGTAGAGCTCAAGGCCAGACTATTGAATAGTAAAAAGATAAGGTTTTGTAAATGACAAAATGTGCTATCTACTAAAATAATATTATAAATTATAAAACTTTATTAATAAAAATTAGAACAGAAACATGAAAATGAAGCTATTAGAAATATACAAGTAATATGATACATGAACAATCACGTGGTATGGTAACACACTTCCCTAAGAAAATAAAGATTAAAGGATAGTTGAGAGGGGAATATGAGTATATTCTGTATATATCACATACATATTTACACCCATAAATATGCCTGCATATACATGCATATACATTTAGATATCCAGTGACTGGATAACAATTCTGAAAAATCACCATACATATGCTTTGTAAAAAACAGGCATATGAAATTAAAACACTGAAAACAATAAGAGAAGCAGAATAGAATATGCAGGAACTAATATATTTACTAGGTATATCTCTAGAAATGATACATTGCTGGAAAAAATTATCAATTTAAATACAAATACAGGTGCCTGAAATGATCAAATGTGGTAAATCCTGTATTGCTAATCAATGAAGAAATGATAAATTATTCAATACAGTAAATAACAATTCACTAGCAATTTTGGTAATATTTTCTCTCACTCATCAATTTAACTAAAATATACCTAAGGAAATTAAATATGTAAAGAATTCATTGCAAAGTATAAACCTTAATAAGGGAATAGGGAGAAAACACAGATGAATACTTGTATAAACCTTGTTTTAGAAAGCCTTTATGCAACTAATTAGAGCAAGAATGATGTGTAATTTTTCACCTAGCAGATTATAAAAAAAATATTATCACTGAATTTGACTGGGCAGGGGAACTTTGTGCATGGATTGAAAAATATATGGGTTATTTCTCAACTCCTTTAAATATGAAAATGCTATATCTCTGGCTTACACATAATCCATAAGTAAATACGTAGTAATGTGGGCACACATCTAATTATAAAACTATTAATTGATAGTGTTTAGAATTTATAGTCAAATTACAAACAAAAATAATGACCAATAATATGGAATGATTCAAATAATGTGGTACATCCTCATAATGATGCACTATTCAATCACCAGTGTTATGGTTAATGCTTATTGAAATGGAAAAATGTCTGTCATTGTTAATGAAAATATTTGTTTATAAAACAGAAACCAGGTTCATTCACTCAACTATAAAGCTAACTCCTGACTGGAGATACAACAAATGTCCAGTTGAGAAATGCTTTTGTTCCTGCTTTTTTGTGAGAAAACTCTGCTCTGGACACTATACAACTCCATATTAATTAGCAACTTAGAGATACAGATCTCCAAGTTCATAAGGGAATCTGTATCCTCTGTAGCTCTCACTTTCAATGTGTCTCTCTCCAGAGAATATTGCTGAAGAAATATTTATGTCAGCCTTGCTCTTGGGTGCTGGGCAGTGACAATGACTTCAGGAAAGAAACTGTTATGTTAAACTCACGTCACTGTTTTTCTTCTTCACTACACATTGGGAAAGGTAAAAGGGAGAAGGGGGTTGATTTATAACATTGGAGTCACCTATCTTATTTTCTCATCTCACCACATCTTCTTCCCTCTTGCGTTGGTGCCAGTTATACTGGGTCAACATTGACTGGCTCAGCTCCTTTCTTCCATGGCTCACTTTGTCTCTCCTCAGACCTCATTTCAGGAATTCTGTCTGACATTCATGAACCTACCTCAGATGAAATTGTTACTATTTGTAGAGTGGAAGAATTAAAAAAAACTCTGTGAGAGAGAAAATTCTTGATGTTTTTATCAAAAGGAAAAGGATATTCCTCTAGGGATTTCTCTTCCAAACAACACTTGATGGCTGTTGTTCAAATTTCAGATTTTGTAAAATGTTAGGTAGGGCAAAAAATGTCCTTTAAATCTTTGCTGGATTAAAATTTTATACACTCATTTCAAACCCCAAACTCCAATCTTTGATCACTGTCCTCAGATCTGTTAAGCTGTCACTCTCAAACTTGAACCATGGAAAAAGGGTGATGCATCCACATCTCACTTTATCTTACTAAGTTTGTTCTATTGGATGGAGAGAGTCATTACTATTCCACATGAACATAAAATATCAACCAAGGTATGGTTCGTAGTGGTAGGACCTCCTTGCATGATTCCTCATAATCCAGTACTTTAAAAATCATTTAGAATATTGCAAGGAAAGATATGGGGAGATTAATTATATTATTTGGCTTCATTGCTGATTCTAACATAAGTAGGACATATATCAGCTCTTACATTAATGTTATTTTACTTTGTATGATCTGAAAATTGGAAAATGTCATTTCTTGAGCTGTTTCCAAATCAGATCAAGTGAATTTAGAGATTAATTTTATTATTTGGCTTCATTGCCGATTCTAACATAAGTAGGACACATATCAGCTCTTACATTAATGTTATTTTACTTTGTATGATCTGAAAATCAGAAAATGTCATTTCTTGAGCTGTTTCCAAATCAGATCAAGTGAATTTGAAATTTAATAACAATTAGGAAATACCTAATTACAAGATTTCTGAATATGACAGTTAGGGAACATATAAATTTTTACTTAGGGAAATGTTCTATTCTGAAAATGAAGATGAATTTTATATATTTATTGGTATGGGCAGGCTCTGGGAAATGAATGAATTTTATAGTTTTAAAGCATGTAGATTGTGTTATTTTCTGGAGGTGATGGAAACCATTTGTAGTCTCCCATTTTATCTCAGAAGTAGAGTATTTGAATTAATTGAAACATGATTTTTTTTTAGGGGGTGTATGGTCCAGAAATCAAACCCGGGTCTCCCACACGGAAGGTGGGCATTCTAACCACTGAACCACCCGTGCACCCTGAACTACGATTTTAACTACTAAAGCAAATCCACAACAATTGAGGATAAATTCACATTTTACATTAAGCAACATTAGAAATAGGAAGCATGAGGGAATCTATATAGGCTGATTTTCAAGTTTCTGTAAAGAATTATTTATAAGCTAATAGAATCTGAACATTCAGCTCCTGAATTTAAAATTTTAAAATTTTATTCTTTCTATTTAAAGTACAACTTAATCCTTTTTTCATTATTCCTTATAAAAATATTTAGTCAGATACTATTATAGCTGCAGTTAAGTTAAAGGCAAAGGTGAAATATCATACAAAACAGTAAATAAAGAAGTATGGTGGAATATATAATGTCAGCTGTTTTTTTTTTCTCTACAGAAGAATGTAAAATGAGCTGATTCACATGTATTTTACTTTTCATGACTTTTCCAAATGCAGTCCTGGTCTTATTTATGAAGTTTTTGTAGGTGATTTTTATCGTATTTTTATGGAATATACTTTATTGCTATCTATCTCAGGAAATCTGTGCATGCCTGAGTTAGCTTACACATTCTTATGTAAATATACCAGAGATATCTCATTCACCAACTTAAAGAGATATAATATTATAATTGACAACAACTTGTTAATATTATACCATTTCACTTCACTCTGTGCTCCAACTGGCCCATGTTTGATCTCAGTCACTCTCAGATCAGATAATTTGTTGTCAGATACACAACCTACCTTATCTATAAGAAATATAACACACAAAGTATATTCAAATTATTTTCCTCACTCAGTAGTCATTTCTCTTCATATTTCTGTATACTATTATCTGTAACAAAGGACAATGATCACTCATAATATATTTAGTATTTCACAGTCTCCTTATTCATGTCCTATTGTTGTTCCCACTAAGAGTATTGTGCAGATGCTCATGCTCAGAGTTCTTGTACTTTTTTGGGGGGGATGGGGAGTACATGGTCCAGGAATCGAACCCAGGTCTCCCGCATGCAGGGCGAGCATTCTACCACTGAACCACCTGTGCACCCAGCTTCTCTTGCACTTGAAGTAGATTGTATTCAATAATATTTATCAGAAATTGTGGAATAGATAATGGTCTCAAGAAGAAGAGAGAAACTGGTTAAATGTTTATTGAGACAAAAATATTAATACAAAAGAATGGCTTCATTTAAGCTCAACTTTTTAAAAATAATGAATTGTTTTCCCTCATTTGTGAAAGCTACAAAAAAAAACTTCATCTAGAAGTTTACATCAAATATTAATGTACACTGCAAATAAATAAATATAGTTATATTTTTCTTAATTTAAGTCCTAATGCCCATTATTCTGTTTTATTATGACAGGCAAATGGAGAAAATCAATTTAACCTCTGGTGGAGATTTTGTTTTGCTGGGATTCTCAGATCAACCACAACTGGAGGTAATTCTTTTTGTCGTGGTCTTGATATCCTATCTTTTGACCCTCGTCGGCAACACAGCCATCATCCTGGTCTCCTGTCTGGACTCCAAACTCCACACACCTATGTATTTCTTCCTCACAAATCTCTCCTTTCTTGACCTTTGCTTCACTACCAGCATTGCCCCACAGCTATTGTGGAACCTGAAGGGACCAGCCAAGACCATCACATACACTGGCTGTGCCATACAACTCTATGTGTCCCTGTCGCTGGGTTCCACCGAATGTGTTCTCCTTACTATCATGGCATTTGACCGCTATGTGGCTGTGTGTAGACCTCTCAGTTACACCTCTATCATGCACCCATCATTCTGCAAGGGCTTAGCAGGAATAGCATGGCTCAGTGGTGTAGGAAACACTCTCATCCAGAGCACCATCACTCTTCGGCTTCCCCGATGTGGGCATCGCCATCTCTACCACTTCCTGTGTGAAGTGCCCGCCATGATAAAGCTGGCTTGCATTGACATCCATGCGAATGAAGTCCAGCTCTTTATGGCCACGTTAGTGCTGCTCCTTCTCCCAATGACCTTGATATTGATCTCCTATGGACTCATTGTTCAAGCAGTGGTAAAAATTAAGTCAGTCCAAGCTTGGCGCAAGGCCCTGGGGACCTGTGGCTCCCATCTATTAGTGGTGTCACTTTTCTTTGGGACCAGCTCAGCCATTTACATCCAACCAAAGCGATCCTATGGCCACAGCCAGGGCAAGTTCCTCACCCTCTTTTACACAGTTGTGACTCCCACCCTCAATCCTCTCATATATACTCTGAGGAACAAGGATGTGAAAGGAGCCCTGAAGAGATTGCTAAACAGAGAGTCAAATTTCTAAGGAAAAATCACTTATCAGTGTCTTTCTGTTCTGTTTACTTAAGAAACATTGTGTTAAATAACTACTCCCAAGAATATAATATGTGTCATTTACCTCTCTAAATTTATGTACATGAAATAAGGCTAAAATATTTTGATAAAAGAAAAAGGTTCAGATTCAACTTCTGTAGCTTATGGAACTTCTTCTGTGAGTGTTTGTATTTGGGTATAACAAAGCTTTCATGCTCCGTTTATGCCTACACATATGGTTACATAATTGAAACAGTGCCTACATTTGAACACAATAGAGAAAAATGCACATTTGTATGAGGATATTACAGTAGTATTTCCTTTACAAAGATCACTGATGTAATATTACTTAAGCATTTTATATACATTATGCTAGTTGTTTCAAGAAAAACATACAAAAAAAACTTCAAAATATGTGTAACATATTAATCACAGATATGAATAAACTGAAAATGCTATGAAGGAAAAGATATATATATATATATATATATATATATATATATATATATATATATGTCTCTGCATGTGTGTATATATATGTATATATATTTAAGAAAATATTTTTATCACTAAATATCTTACTTATCTATTTTCATGTGGTCCCAGGGCCTGCTTGGAAATACATTGTATTCAATCCTATTTGTCATTCTAATTTCTTTCTTAGGGTTTTTATGTTAGATAACATATAGATTCTGGAGCCAAACTGCCTTGATATGAAATATACCTCTTCTACTTTTCATTTTTGTTTAAACCTCTGTTTTTTACCTAAACTGTATGTTTAAGAACTTCATAATTTACAGTAAGAATTAAATAAATTGATTTATACATAGTGCTTAAAAACAATGTTTGGCATTGGTAAATGCTGAATAAAATTACTAAAGTACTTTTCAAAAATGTGATAGTGCTTCTCCAAATCCTTTACTCTTTCTACCATTCTCAAATTGTACTTTTTTGTGGGTGTGTATTAATCTCTGTTCTTATTACTTTCCTGGAAACACTGATATTAGCCAGAATTCCTGTTCTCAACTTGACACCAGTTTGAATCATCACCAGTTTTCACAAGTGTCAATTTTGGCCTCCTGCACTTTGCCCTATTGCAGTGGTTCTGGCTAGTGGTCTTTGAGTCAAGAGTGTGTGAGTTCAAAGCACAATTCTGTTAAGAACTAGATGGTTATCTAGGGCAATACTTATACACTCGAGTGTGCTATGTGAAGTGACAGTTTCCTCACCTGTACAAGAGTGATAACAAGGGTTCCTTATTTACTTGGTTGTTGTGAATGTTAAATTTAATAATCCAGGTAGAGTTTAGTCCAAATCCTGTTACATATAAATAGAAACCACCCAATATTTGTTCTTCTACTTCAATGCCATATAAGTGTTTCCAAGGCATACTATAATTCAGTAGATATTACCCACTCAATGATTTCCCTGTTATGACTTTAATTGCTTCCAAGTTTATTTCAGTAACCTTCAAATATATCCAAGTATCCACTTTCATAAATCTCTAAATGTGATCCTCAGCATAAGCTTTTAATGTGGGTATATATAAAAATATACCTCCACATATTTATATCTACCTGACCATTAAATGAATGTAAATATTATCCCAAATACATTCTGTTGAACTCAATCATATCACTGCCCTAATTTACATCCTCTGTTTTGTTCCCAGTCTAGTCTGTAAACTTGCTGGGTTTATGGGCACCTTTGTTTTAAAAAGCTGAATTTATTTGAATGACCATGAATAGCCTCCACCTTGCATCATGCTCTTTGCTTTACAATAGACCTTCCCAGCTTTCTCAATGCATCATGTAATTTTCCTCTTTGTCACTGAGGTGGTAAATGTGTTGGTATCTTTCACCTAATTTGTAAAACTACAAGCTGTTCTCTTTTTTAAAACTTTTTTTAAATTTTTAATATAACATATAAAAGCAAAGAAAGAAAAATGCAATAGTTTTCAAGACACTCTTCAACAAGTAGTTACAGGACAGCTCCCAGCATTTGTCAAAGGCTACTATACCAACCCCTCACATTTTTCTTTCTAACTGCTTCAGAATATAGGAGGCTAGAGGGCATAAAATTTCTTTTTATCATCACAATTGGCTTTTTTATTTTTTTATGAAATATAACATATATACAAAAAAGCAATACACTTCAAAACACACCACCACAATTAGTTGTAGAACATATTTCAGAGTCTGACATGGGTTACAACTCCACAATTTTAGGTTTCTATTTCTAGCTGCTCTAAGATACTGGAGACTAAAAAAGACATCAATTTAATGATTCAGCAATCATATTCATTTGTTAATATGTCTTCTCTGTATGACTCCACCATCGCATTTGATTTTTCTATCCCTCTCTTTAGGGGTGTTTGGGTTGTGGCCATTCCAACTTTTTCAGGTTGGAAAGGTCTGTCAATCTTTGCGGTAGAGGGATGAAACTATCTGATGTTCTGGAGAGACTGGGCCTTCTAGGTTTCAGGACTTATCTGATCCAGGGTCCCATCTGGAGGTTGTAGGTTTCTGGAAAGTTACTCTAGTGCATGGAACCCTTGTGGAATCTTATATATTGCCCTAGTATTCTTTAGGATTGGCTGGAACAGTCCTGGTTGGGGTTTGGCTTGCATAAAAGTAACAACCAGAGAAGCTCTTGACTCTATTTGAACTCTCTCTGCCACTGATACTTTCATTAATTACACTTCTTTTCCCCCTTTTGGTCAGGATGGAGTTGTTGATCCCAAAATGTCAGGGCCAGACACATCCCTGGGAGTTATCTCCCATGCTGCCATGGAGACTTTCACCCCTGTCATATCATGTCCCACATAAGAGGGGAGGCCAATGATTTCACTTTCAGAGTTGGATTTAGGGAGAGAGAGAGAGACCATATCTGAGCAACAAAAGAGGTCCTCCAGAGGTAACTCTTAGGCATACCTATAGGAAGTCTAAACTTCTCTGCTACCTACACAAGCTTCACAAGAGTAAACCTCAAAATCAAGGACTTGGCCTATTGATTTAGGTGTCCCTAAAGTTTGACAGAAATAGGAAAGGGTTCATTTAATTCTATATAGCCTAATCTAATGTCTGCAAATGTAATGTTCTTTTTGTTTTATTTCTTGTTTTTTTCACATGATAATTGATTATTCCACAAGATTTAACTTTCAAATATGTCTATGCCATTATAGTATAAAATGGTTCTGCTTACTTAAGAATACATGCTACATTTACATCTTCTCAACCACCATGATCTAATTGATCTCTCAGATTTCACAACATGCCCTCAGTCACTCAATGTTTCAATAATATTTACATGTCCAGCAATTTCAAATTTTTTCTTTTTATTAAACCTATCCACCTTACATCATGTGTACTTCTTAAAGTCCTGCTTAAATCTCACCTCTTTCATGATGTGTCATGGGGAGCTAATAAAACCTCTTCCTCCTCTGCAAGTCAATGCCATTTTCCATGTGTTAGTTAGTTAATGCATGAAACAAAGGGATACTAAAGAAAATCCAAGTTCTGTTTTATAGTTAAGAGATAAAGATCATCCTTAGAATAACTGGACAAAGCTCAAAAGAGCAAATAAGGACTGAAATATGAAGGGATCTTCATCAGTTGCTAATGAGTTTGGAATTACCTAGGGGTTCTAGGAGAGTTCCTTGTATTTTATACGGCCCTGGATTCTAAAGGAAGGCCAAACAATGTTCTAAATCCCAGATCAAGTTATTGCCCTCTTGAAGATAAAGTTTCCAAATCTAGAGTTAATGGAATATGAGTACTAACTGCACAGGGTGGAGAGACATAGGTGAGGTAGAACTTGAGACACAGATGGTGGAGTGAGTGGCACCTAGAAAGCTCACTGCAGGCTCATCTATCTACATGTTAAGAGTAAGACTACCCATGGTGTTGTATTAAAAGGAAAGAAGGAACTTTATTATTTGACATATTTTGCCCATAACACAGGACAACTCTTTTTCTGCTTGCATTTCCTCATGCTATATCTTTATGATGTATTATAATTTTTCTGCTCTGATCATTTTCAAATGGTCAAAATGCCCACTTCAAGTAATACAATTTTCACTTATCAATAATACAAATATCCACTACAGGATGAGTTCATTTATAGCTAAAGATGATCTGCTCCCCAGTTTGAACCCTTTCAAAATGGAGATGCTGCTGAGGTGATATAAGTGTTGTAAATGTCTTCATTTCTCCACCTTGGACCTGTTCATCCATGTTTGTTGCTTGATCCATGCAATTTCTGAAGTTCTGAGTGTAAAACACTGAATCATGTGAAGGGAGAAGTTCAAGTCCAAGTCTACTGTGCAGCTAATAACTGCTCAGTCTCTCACATTCATGCATTTGTAGGTAAGTATTATGAGATCAGTTCACTCTATTCCCCAAACTTCCAGCAACACTCACCAGGTTCTCTAAGTCATCTCATGGAATGGCTTTTTCTTCACTTGAGGTGAAGAGGAAAAATGCACAATAAAATCTGTGCCAAAGAAATCTTCCTTTCATTTTCAAATCTCATCTCTCCTATTTCTCAATCTGAATTTGATAATCAACTAAGGGCTAGCATGGTAGGCAGTCATATTGTTCTCCATGGAGCACAGTTCCCCATGGGGCTTGTAACTACTTCCCCTGTCCTCAGGACACACAACCTTTAAAGCTGGGTGGAGTCTATGTCTACTTTTAGCCAAGTAGGTGTGAATAAAAATGGCCTGTGTTTGTTCCCAGCCAGAATATTCAACTGCCAATGCAAGAATCATCCAAGGTTTCTCTTACCCTCTGCTACAACCCCTAGCCACATTAGGAATTGTTGTATTTCTGTCAGTCTGTGATCCTGAGAAAAGAGATGTGGCAGAGCCCCTAGCTATACTTAGTAGACATTTAATGAACTTAATAAACACATAATGAGGATGAAATAAATACTTGTAGTTTTAAACCTGGGGATTTTTGCATCTTTTCTTACATAGCATATCTTATTCTGGCTGACAGGATAAAATATTTCTGATTCAATCATAAAAGCAGTTGTCAATCCAATTCCATTAAAAGTACTGCCTAAGTCTGACCATTTTTGTGGAATTTGGACATGGTTCTGAAGTACTGTTTCTTCTTATTCCTGAGACCTCAGCTGAAATAGACACTGCAGACACTGCACCTTAGTTAATAATGTAGCGCAAAAATCAGGATCAAGGCCACAGGCCTCCAGGAATGTTCTGCAAAATTAGAGCAGGCTGAGACTAAGGGTCTGCAGTTTCAGGAAGCAAGTGATTTATTAGCTCATGTGGATGGGGCTCAGCCGAGTCACCTTGAAAGTCTGAGCCCTGAACAAAAGGCAACCTTAGCTTTTATAGACTGTACAACATGTTAAAGATAAGGTAAACAATTGTCAGATTTAAGTTGAGAATGGCCCAGGGCTTATAGACTGTATGACATGCTAAAGACAAGGTAAACAGTTGGCAGATTTAAGCTGAGAATGGCCCAGGGATGAATCGTTGAGGAGCCCCCACCCCGGGAATATCTTATCTTGCCTATGTGCATTTTCACCAGTTCCTGAAGACTAAGGGAGGGGGGTTTGGGATTTTCCACAGAGAGCACAGCTAAATCAGAAAGAGGGGGAGGACTGCCTCCTACAATAATACCTTATATTATGATGATGATATGATTTGTATATTGATATCTAAAGGGTGACTGGAAAGAGGAACATATATCAAGCAGGTAAAGTACAAAATGAATAGCAGAGAGGGAGGGGAGAAGATGGCGGCTTAGTAAGGCATGCGGGTCTTAGTTCCTCCTCCAGAACAACTACTAAAGAACTAGAAACAGTACAGAACAGCTCCTGGAGCCACAACAGAGACCAGACACACAGTGCACCCCATTCAGGACCGGCTGGACTGGCTAAGAGACTCCCCTGCGGTGAGGTCCCCGAGAGGCACGCGCTTCCCCAGGCTGAGGTGGCTGGTGGCTGGAGCCCCTCCCTCCCTCCTTCCCAGGCTGGCTGGGAACTTTCGATCGGGTTCCCCAAGCCGCGGCGACTGGATCCCCTTCCACACACGTGGCTTCCCGGGCCGGCTGGGAGCTTTGGAGCGTCGGTTCCCCAAGCCATGGTGGCTGGTGACCCTCCCCCACACGCGGCTTCCCAGGCCAGCTGGTAGCCTCGGAACAGCAGTCCCCCAAGCCGCAGTTTCCGACGACCGCAGCCCTTTCCACACACGCAGCTTCCCGGGCCAGCTGGGAGCATCGGAACAGCGGTTCCCCAAGTCACAGTGGCTGGCGACCCTCCCCGACAGGCGACTTCCTGGAGGGAAAGGAAAGAGTCTCCAACAGTAGTAGAGACTGAGCCCAACCTAACACCAATAGTGGCATTAAGGAACAACTTCTGACTACTAAAAATAGGCCCTCAGCTCAGGCGAAACTGATCAAGGCAGAAGTCGCCGATTGGGCTAACTGAAAAAGAGGAAAGGGGGTGAAACAGAGCCTTCTGCGGCTGTTTCTATGAAGGCTTCATTGCCTCTGGGCTCAGCGCTGGGATTACATAGGTTACACGGCCCCAAATGCAGAAACAGGCCGCTTTTAGGGCTCTCTACCACCTGAACCTTCCCCACGGGAGGGGTGAAATGCAACTCAGGTGGAATCCCTCTCTCAAGGAATTCAGACCCCAGGTCTTCACAATTTGAAGCCATTAAAACCTGCCTACAACCTTTCCTCTGTCTCCACCATGCCCCCAGCAGGGAGAGCCTTCCAAAGTTAAAGGAGCCACAACATCTTTTGCTGGTGGGACCCACAGACAGACAAGCACCACGTACTGGGCAGGATAAGAAAAACAGAGTCCGGAGACTTCACAGGAAAGTCTTTCAACCTGCTGGGTCCCACACTCAGGGAAATCTGATTAAATGCCCAGACGCCAGCAAAGAATAACAAATCACACCAGAAAAATTGAAGATATGGCCCAGTCAAAGGAACAAACCAATAGCTCAAATGAGATACAGGAGCTGAGAAAACCAATTCTGAATATATGAACAGAAATGGAAAACCTCTTCAAAAGCCAAATCAATAAATTGAGGGAGGACATGAAGAAAGCATGGGATCAACAAAAAGAAGAAATGGAAAGTCTGAAAAAACAAATCACAGAACTTATGGGATTGAAAAACACAGTAGAAGAGATGAAAAAAACAATGGAAACCTACAATGGTAGACTTAAAGAGACAGAGGATAGAATTAGTGAACTGGAGGATGGAACATCTGAAAACCAAAAAGAAACAGAAACTATAGGGAAAAGAATGGAAAAATTTGAGCAGGGGCTCAGGGAATTGAATGATAATATGAAGTGCACAAATATACGTGTTGTGGGTGTCCCAGAAGGAGAAGAGAAGGGAAAAGGAGGAGAAAAACTAATGGAAGAAATTTTCACTGAAAATTTCCCAACTCTTATGAAAGACCTAAAATTACAGATCCAAGAAGTGCAGCGCACCCCAAAGAGATTAGACCCAAACAGGTGTTCTCCAAGACACTTACTAGTTAGAATGTCAGAGGTCAAAGAAAAAGAGAGGATCTTGAAAGCAGCAAGAGAAAAACAATCCATCACATACAAGGGAAACCCAATAAGACCATGTGTAGATTTCTCAGCAGAAACCATGGAGGCTAGAAGATAGTAGGATGATATATTTAAATTACTAAAAGAGAAAAACTGCCAACCAAGACTCCTATATCCAGCAAAATTGTCCTTCAAAAATGAGGGAGAAATTAAACATTTTCAGACAAAAAGTCACTGAGAGAATTTGTGACCAAGAGACCAGCTCTGCAAGAAATACTAAAGGGAGCACTAGAGTCAGATATGAAAAGACAGAAGAGAGAGGTATGGAGAAGAGTGTAGAAAGAAGGAAACTCAGATATGATATATATAATACAAAAGGCAAAATGGTAGAGGAAAGTATTACCCAAACAGTAATAACACTAAATGTTAATTGACTGAATTCCCCAATCAAAAGACATAGGCTGGAAGAATGGATTTAAAAACAGGATCCTTCTATATGCTGTCTACAGGAAACACATCTTAGACCCAAAGATAAACATAGGTTGAAAGTGAAAGGTTGGGAAAGGATATTTCGTGCAGATAATAACCAGAAAAGAGCAGGAGTAGCTATACTAATATCCAACAAATTAAACTTCAAATGTAAAACAGTTAAAAAAGACAAAGAAGGGTACTATCTACTAATAAAAGGAACAAATAAACAAGAAGACATAACAATCATAAATATTTATGCACCGAATCAAAATGCCCCAAAATACGTGAGGAATACACTGCAAACACTGAAAAGGGAGATAGACTCATATACCATAATAGTTGGAGACTTCAATTCACCACTCTCATCAATGGACAGAACATCTAGACAGAGGATCAATAAAGAAACAGAGAACGTGAATATTATGATAAATGAGCTAGACTTAACAGACATTTATAGGACATTATACCCCACAACAGCAGGATAAACCTTTTTCTCAAGTGCTCATGGATCATTCTCAAAGATAGACCATATGCTGGGTCACAAAGCAAGTCTCAACAAATTTAAAAAGATTGAAATCATACACAACACTTTCTGGGATCATAAAGGAATGAAGTTGGAAATCAATAATAGGCAGAGTGCCAGAAAATCCACAAATACGTGGAGGCTCAACAACACACTCTTAAACAATGAGTGGGTCAAGGAAGAAATTACAAGAGAAATTAGTAAATACCTCGAGGTGAATGAAAATGAAAGCACAACATATCAAAACCTATGGGACGCAGCAAACGCAGTGCTAAGAGGGAAATTTATTGCCCTAAATGCTTATATCAGAAAAGAAGAAAGGGCAAAAATTAGGGAATTAACTGTCCACTTGGAAGAACTGGAGAAAGAACAACAAACTAACCCCAAAGCAAGCAAAAGGAAAGAAATAACAAAGATTAGAGCAGAAATAAATGAAATTGATAACATGAAAACAATAGAGAAAATCAATAAGACCAGAAGTTGGTTCTATGAGAAAATCAGTAAGATTGATGGGCCCTTAGCAAGACTGACAAAAAGAAGAAGAGAGAGGATGCAAATAAATAAGATCAGAAATGGAAGAGAAGACATAAACACTGACGTCACAGAAATAAAGGAGGTAATAACAGGATACTATGAACAAATTTACGCTAATAAATACAACAATGTAGATGAAATGGACAAGTTCCTAGAAAGGCATGAACAACCTACTTTGACTCAAGAAGAAATAGATGACCTCAACAAACCAATCACAAGTAAAGAAATTGAATTAGTCACTCAAAAGCTTCTTAAAAAGAAAAGCCCAGGACCAGACAGCTTCACACGTGAATTCTACCAAACATTCCAGAAAGAATTAGTACCAACTCTGCTCAAACTCTTCAAAAAAATCGAAGTGGAGGGAAAGCTACCTAATTCATTCTATGAAGCCAACATCACCCTCATACCAAAACCAGGCAAAGATATTACAAAAAAGGAAAACTACAGACCAATCTCTCTAATGAATATAGATGCAAAAATCCTCAACAAAATTCTAGCAAATCGAATCCAGCAGCATATTAAAAGAATTATACATCATGACCAAGTAGGATTCATCCCAGGTATGCAAGGATGTTTCAACATAAGAAAATCAATTAATGTGATACACCATATCAACAAATCAAAGCAGAAAAATCACATGATCATCTCAATTGATGCAGAGAAGGCATTTGACAAGATTCAACATCCTTTCCTGTTGAAAACACTTCAAAGAGCCAGAGCAATTAGACAAGAAAAAGAAATACAAGGCATCAAAATTGGAAAGGAAGAAGTAAAACTATTACTGTTTGCAGATGATATGATACTATACGTCAAAAACCCGGAAAAATCCACAACAAAACTACTAGAGCTAATAAATGAGTACAGCAAAGTAGCAGGTTACAAGATCAACATTCAAAAATCTGTAGTGTTTCTATACACTAGCAATGAACAAGCTGAGGGGGAAATCAAGAAACGAATTCCATTAACAATTGCAACTAAAAGAATAAAGTACTTAGGAATAAATTTAACTAAAGAGACAAAAAACCTATACAAAGAAAACTACAAAAAACTGTTAAAAGAAATCACAGAAGACCTAAATAAATGGAAGGGCATACCGTGTTCATGGATTGGAAGACTAAATATAGTTAAGATGTCAATCCTACCTAAATTCATTTACAGATTCAATGCAATACCAATCAAAATCCCAACAACTTATTTTTCAGAGAAGGAAAAACCAATAAGCAAATTTATCTGGAAGGGCAAGGTGCCCTGAATTGCTACCAGTATCTTGAGGAAAAAAAATGAAACTGGAGGTCTCAAGCTGCCTGACTTTAAGGCATATTATGAAGCCACAGTGGTCAAAACAGCATGGTATTGGCATAAAGATAGATATATCGACCAATAGAATTGAATAGAGTGCTCAGATATAGACCCTTTCATCTATGGACATTTGATCTTTGATAAGGCAGTCAAGCCAATTCACCTGGGACAGAACATTCTCTTCAATAAATGGTGCCTAGAGAACTGGATATCCATATGCAAAAGAATGAAAGAAGACCCGTATCTCACACCCTATACAAAAGTTAACTCAAAATGGATCAAAGATCTAAACATTAGGTCTAAAACTCTAAAAAAGTTAGAGGAAAATGTAGGGAGATATCTTATGAAACTTACAATTGGAGGCGGTTTTATGGACCTTAAACCTAAAGCAAGAGCACTGAAGAAGGAAATAAATAAATGGGAACTCCTCAAAATTAAACACTTTTGTGCATCAAAGAACTTCATCAAGAAAGTAGAAAGACAGCCTACACAATGTGAGACAATATTTGGAAACGACATATCAGATAAATGTCTAGTATCCAGAATTTATAAAGAGATTGTTCAACTCAACAATAAAAAGACAGCCACCCCAATTACAAAATGGGAAAGAGACTTGAACAGACACCTCTCAGAAGAGGAAATACAAATGGCCAAAAGGCACATGAAGAGATGCTCAATGTCCCTGGCCATTAGAGAAATGCAAATCAAAACCACAATGAGATATCATCTCACACCCACCAGAATGGCCAGTATCAACAAATCAGAAAATGACAAGTGCTGGAGAGGATGTGGAGAAAGAGGCACACTTATCCACTGTTGGTGGGAATGTCAAATGGTGCAACCACTGTGGAAGACAGTTTGGCGGTTCCTCAAAAACTGAATATAGAATTGCCATACGACCCAGCAATACCTTTGCTAGGTATATACTCAAAGGTCTTAAGGGCAAAGACACAAATGGACATTTGCACACCAATGTTTATAGCAGCATTATTTACAATTGCAAAGAGATGGAAACAGCCAAAATGTCCATCAACAGAAGAGTGGCTAAACAAACTGTGGTATATACATATGATGGAATATTATGCAGCTTTAAGACAAAATAAACTTATGAAGCATGTAATAACATGGATGGACCTAGAGAACATTATGCTGAGTGAGACTAGCCAAAAACTAAAGGACAAATACTGTATGGTCTCACTGATGTGTACTGACATTAGAGAATAAACTTGGAATATGTCATTGGTAACAGAGACCATCAGGAGTTAGAAACAGGGTAAGATAATGGGTAATTGGAGCTGAAGGGATACAGACTGTGCAACAGGACTAGATACAAAAACTCAAAAATGGACAGCACTATACTACCTAATTGTAATGTAATTATGTTAAAATACTGAATGAAGCTGCATCTGAGCTATAGTTTCTTTTGTTTGTTTTATATATATATTTTTTGTATTCTTTGTTTTTATTTTTTTCTCTATATTATCATTTTATTTCTTTTTCTGTTGTCTTGCTATTTCTTTTTCTAAATTGACGCAAATGTACTAAGAAATGATTATCATACATCTATGTGATGATATTAAGAATTACTGATTGCATATGTAGAATGGAATGATTTCTAAATGTTGTGTTAGTTAATTTTTTTAATTAATAAAAAAAATGAATAGCAGAGATAAGCAATATAATGTCCTTCACACCATTACTCTAGTTTGGGAATGCATGTATCCTGAGACTATGTCTGAAAAAAACTCGTGTAGGCATCATTATTGATATAAGTAAAGAATGGGAGGAAATTAGTCAAGGACATTAAGAAGGCAGAATACATGGGCATAGTTGACAGACAGGAAACATCAAGAATAAACCTCATTTCTACATTGGGAAACTGGTAGAAAACTCTTTCATCTCAATGAAAGAGAAAGTAGAGCTCAAAGCTTCTACAGAGCTTTCACTTCAGTCTACTACTTCTCCAGTCTAAGTGACTGCATTGCCCTTTCATTATTTTCCATGAATCCTTCCAAACTGTGTTCTGCTTTCAATGTTTTCTTATTTCCCTAAAGGCCTAATTTCTTAAGGTTTATTATTTCCAATAATCCTTTGTGTTTTCTCGCAACTGTTAAATATGTGACCCTCTGCACTATTTCTATAAAAATACTCAAATCTCTTAAATGGTTAAAGAATACTTATTTTTCTCTTTACTTTTATTTAGCTACTGCTCTTTGATTTTCCTTTCAGTCTCAGATGATCTTTTTCAGAGATCACATTTCACTCCTGGTATTTACTTCTTCAGTTGACAATCAATACCAAAAGCTGGACTCTAATTAAATAAACCAGGACTTCTGTAGTGTCAAAAATATTTTGTTGCTTTATACATTTTTGTCCTTTTTTTGATAGTAGAATTAATTTATATAGACTTGAAAGTCACATTCCATATTCTATAAAGCAAAATCATTATTGATCAATGCAAGGGAATTTTCTTTCTTTATTTCACTGTTATTTTTTTATTTCATTATTTCCTGTTGTTCTTCCTCTCATAATTTACTACATTCTACCTACCAATGGATTTAAATTTAAAATACATTCCTAGATATGAATTTCTCTGTGAGAGAATATATCGTGTTACATGAAGTACTTTTCTTAATTATAAAAATTTTAATATTCTATAACTGCCTTTAGATTTATTAAATAACCATAACAATCCAGTATGTGAAAATCAAGAAATAATGCTTACAAATAACACATGAATCAGAGAAGAAATAAAAAGAGAAATTAGTCATTTTTAAATGATAATAAGAATTAAAATGATAAAATGCTTGTTTTGTAACAGGGCAGGATATATGTATTTTTAAATGAACATATTATAATAGAAAGGTTGAAAGCCAACAATGTCAGTAGATTCTCATTAAGACATAATGCATGACAAGTTTTACATAAAAATAGAAAGAAGGACATAATAAAGATAAGAATATAAAGGAAATAGATACAGTATGGAAATGAAGAGGTTATGAAACAAAAAGTATGCGGTTCAAAAACATAAGTAAAATTGCTATATCCCAGCAAGATTATTCAAAGAAAACTAAAAGAAGAAAGCACAAGGAACCAATTCTGATATGAAAACAGGGCATCCTCCTAAGTTTTGAATGGTGTGAAAAGATAAGCATTAATTATGAACAACCTCTGCACATGTTGAAACTGGAGCCCATTTCAGTAGTCTTTCTGTCTGTTCCACAGATGTGGAGGATGAAGGAGCTTATAGATTCTCAGGGGTGGTGGTGAGTGGGGTTGATACAAACCCAGAAAGGTGTGGTAATCCATGAGCTAATAATAGTCAGGGGAAGAAACAGTAAAAGAAGAAGGGTGTGCTAACCGGGGTTGGAAGACATGTGCATGTACTAAGAAGAAACTTTCTAATGTTGAGGTATGCTGGACCAGGATAAAGCAGGAGTCTTTCCCAGGAAATCAGCTAGGAGGGATTATAAAGATTTTGGATGAATTTTAAGGCAGCTAAGTTATTCAAACTTTTATATTATAGTTTGAGATTTCTAAAATTTAAAATTATTTTTTCTACAATGATGTGGAAATTATATGTATGGATGATTTGTAATAATGGCTATGTTCCCCATTTTTCCATATTAATTATTGCATCACCATCTATTGAAAAAAAAAACATATCCTTCACTGACCTGAAAAACAAACTTAGTTGTAAATAAAGTGTCCATATATGTTTTGGTTTGGTTTTAGGTTCTCTATTCTAGCACATTACTTGATGTAAGTCTCCTTGTTCAAATATACTCTTTCTTCTACACTGTAGTTTTATATTACATTTTGACAAGCAGTAGATCATGTTTTCTTGTCTTGTTCTTTTTATTCAGAAGTGTCTTGGCATCATTTGTACCTACATTTCTCTACATATTTCAAAAAAATCTTATGATTTCCACAGATAAACACAGTGAGATTTTAATTAAAATTCATTGATTATAGACATCAAAGATATAACTGCCATCTTTTAATACTGAGTCTTCTAATCCATGAATAGTTGTAATCCTCCAGTTATTTATACCTTTTAAAGTTTTACTCAATAATGTGTTAAAACATTTGGTATATATATATACTGCACATCATTCTTAACATTTATTCTAGTATTTTATTTATTGATGCTGTTATAAATATTTTAATAAATATTTTATAATTATTGCTGTTATATAAAAGTACATTCAAATTGTTACAATGACATTGGTAAGCATACTTAATTCTAACAATTTATGTTGATCCCTTCAGATTTTCTAAGTATGCAATCATAGTAGATGTAATAATGAGAGTTCTATTTCTTCTCTTCCAATCTAATATCTTTATTCTTATCTTAACTTTTTATACTGGCTATAATCTCTAGAAAAGTAATGACTAGAAGTTGTGATGAAAGGTGCATTTGTCTTTTACTCACTTTCAGAGGAATAATTTTCAGTGCACTGTATAATGTTTACCTAAATATTTTCTTTAAACAGGTTTATTATCTTTCCTTCTAATCCTAGTTTGTTACATGATTTTATTGCTTTGTGGACCTTGAATTATATCAAATACTTCATTTGGGATCTAATGAACTGATTGCATAATTTTCCTCCTTATTTTGTTATTGTGGTGAATTACATTGACTTATTTTTAAAAAATCAGTAGGCCTTTTTTTTGCAGCAGTTAGAAAAATTGAACAAAATATACAAGTACAGAGAATTCTCATATAAAGTCTCTGCTTCCCCCCACCCCACAGTTTCCTCTATTATTAACATTTCACATTAGATTGGAACATTGACAAATGGTAAACAAATATTGACAATTACTATTATCTATAGTCCATAGTTTATATTACAATTCGCTATTTTGTGATGGGTTTTAAGATATACCTAATACCTTGTATGTGCCATTATAGGAGCATAGAGAATAATTTTACTGCCCTGAAAATGCATTTGTTTTACCTATTCATCCCTCCCTTCCTGCCTGTGAAATACTGGAGATCACTGATCTTTTTCTTTATATATAGTTTTTCCTTTTCCAGAATGTCATATACCTGAAATTATATATAGTATGTAGCCTTTCAGACTGGCTTCTCTCAATCACCATTATGCTTTGAAAGTTTGTTCATGTCTTTTTGTGGTGGTATTACAGTTTGTTATCCATTTGTCTATTGAACAGCATTTGATTACTTCTAATTATTGGCAATTAAAAATAAAGCTGCTGTAAAAACTCATGTTCAGGGTTTTATGAAGGTATGTGTTTTCAGATTTATCATAAGGTAAATACTTACAAGAGCAAAGCTTGATTACATGTTTAGACTATTAGACTTTATCAGGATATGGAGTTGACAGTGATTTTGATTTTAATATTCTGTTTGTAGTGGTATTCTCTTTATTACTTTTCTTTGCAATTCTATGACATATGGAGGTGAGCATATTTTCATATGCTTCTACACCATCCATGCATCTCAAGGATCTATTATAGTTCCAGGTGCATTGTCCATGATCAGTAATCCTTTTGAAGGAATCTTTTATTTTCCAAGCAGTAGGTGTCAATATTGGCCTTCAAATATTCAGTAAACCATGTTGCAAACAAACATGCTGTGATCCAAGTTTTTTGTTTCATTTATAGAACACATGCAGAGTAGATTTAGCATAGGATTTTTGGAACGGTAAGTGAGCATTGGCTTTAAATTGAAGTCATTAGCTTCATTATCCAGTACAAGAGAGTCAGCTTATCCTATTGAAGCTTTGAAGCCAGACATTGACTGGTTTTCTCTGACTATGAAAGGCTTAGATTGCATCACCTTCCAATATTTGATTATTTTGTC
This sequence comes from Tamandua tetradactyla, assembly GCF_023851605.1. NCBI lineage: Eukaryota > Metazoa > Chordata > Mammalia > Pilosa > Myrmecophagidae > Tamandua > Tamandua tetradactyla. The sequence goes on along the minus strand of NC_135331.1, from coordinate 82,984,977 downwards.
TACATTAATAATCTGTTGTTTAGTGTAGCCACCTTCATCAATTCTTTTCGCTAGATCTTCTGGGTGACCTGCTGCAAGTTCTACATCAATACTTGCTGCTTCACTATGTACTTTTAAGTTATGGAGATGGTTTCTTTCCTTAAACTTCATGAACCAACCTCTGGTAGCTTCCAACTTTTCTCCTAAAGCTTTCTCACCTTGCTCAGCATTAATAGAATTGAAAAGGGTTAGGAACTTCCTCTGGATTAGGCTTTGGCTTAAGGGAATATTTTGGCTGCTTTGACCTTCTATACAAACCACCAAAAGTTTCTCCATATCAGTAATAAGTGTGCTTTGTGTTTTGCTTTCTCATAATGTATATGCTCACTGGAGTAGCACTTTCAATGTCCTTCATGAACTGTTCTTTTGCATTCACAACCTGGCTAACTGACACAAGAGGTTTTGCTTTTGTCCAGTCTTGGCTTTTGACATGTGTCATGGTCTGGCTTGTGTCAATTTGGCCATGTGGTGGTGCCCAATTGTCTGGTCAGGAAAGTGCTGGCCTGTTTGTTGCTATGAGGACATTTCATGGACTTAATCATGGCCACATTGGCAGCATACACATCTGATTGCATTACAATAAGCTAAGATGAGTGCTTTCTGTAATGTGTGATGCTTTATCTAACCAGTGCAAGGATTTCAAGGACACAGAAGAGACAATCACTCTTCCTGCTTCAGCCAGCCAGCCTCTCCTGAGAGTTCATTGAGAACCTTCACTGTAGCTGCCAACTTGTGGCCTGCCCCTTGGATCTTGGACTCTATATCCCCATGATTATGTGAAACACTTTTATGAATTTTATATTTACAGATATCTTCTGATGATTCTGTTTCTTTAGAGAAACTTAGCAAATACAACATGATTTTCTCACTAAGTTTAAACATATCGGGCATTTGATTTAATGTGAAAGACATGCAAAATTTCCTTTCACTTGAATACTTAGTTTGCCTAAATTCAATACTGTTGTGTCTCAGAGAATAATGAAGCCCAAGGATAAGGAGAAAGAGGGGGGGGAAAGCTAGTTTCTAGAGTAGTCTGAACACACACATCATTTATCAATTAAGTTTTTCATCTTATATGGGAAGGTGCAAGGCACCTCAAAACAATTACAACAGTAACAGCAAAGATTACTGCTCACAGACCACCATAACAGATATAATAATAATGAAAACTTTGAAATATTATGAAAATTATCAAAATATGACATAGAAACACTGAGGAAGCTCATCCTATTGGAAAAATGGCACAGGCATACTTGCTCAACACAGGATTGTCACAATTCTTTTATATTTAAAAAAATGTAATAGCTGCTAAAATGTAATAAACTGATGCTCTATTTGTTACTTTGGTTTTATATATCTTTAATTGTAAGTGCATAAAATTTTATTTTTTATAATGGCAGTGTTTAACAACTAGCTAGCAGAATGTCAGAATTGACATTTGGCTCCTAATATATATTGAGAGTCATTTCCAGTATACCTCCAGGTGCATCCCTGTTGTGAACAAGGTTATTGAAATTTAAAACCTTGCTTTGATGGACTATCTTTAGAACCTAACCAGATTCCTCTCCATCTGCTCTCAAATATGCAAAGACAACAAAATTAGGACAATGCAACCACTTCTTGTCCTAAATCTCAAAACATCAGATCCATAATCAGACACACATAAGTCAAGAAGGATTTTTCTGCATAAGAAAATAATTTCTTTTAACATTGTAAGAGATTTAAAAGTTTAGAAAATGATGCTATTTGATGTTTCTGTAACTTATTTTTTTATCACATCCTACAGATTCTTTTAACTTTTCTTCAACATGGTAATTAATACAAACCCTTTCTCTGACTAAGCAGTGAAGATGTACTTGAGAGATCTGAAAAAAAGTTCATTACTTGTCCCACAGATGTTCTCTCCAACTCCTGTCCAAGACCCAAAAGAAAATGGTAAAATTGGTTATAGTAGATAGTGATTTTGGGTTCCTATTGTGAACACTAATCAGGGTTTATTTTATAATCCAGAATATGATCTATCTTGGTGAATGTACCAAAAAACGTGTTTGCCATTTTGGGGTATAGTGATCTATAAAAATCAATTAGATCAACTTGGTTGATACTGTTGTTCCATTTTTCTATTTCCTTGTTGATTTCTCATCAGTTTCTATTACTCAGAGAGGTCTCTTTAAGTCTCTAAACATCATTGTGGATTTCACTACTTTTTCTTTAATGTTATCATGTTTCCTGTTGTAGATACATTCACATTTAGGATTCCTATATCTTGGTGAACAGATCCTTTTGTCTTTATGTAGTGTTCTTCTTTGTCCTCATTAATGTTCTTTGTCATCATGTCTACTGTGTCTGATAGTAATATACCAACTTCAATTTTCTCGTGATTATGGCTTGAATAGTAAATATATTTCCATTCTTTGCTACTTTTGATGCCTATGCCTTTATATTTAAAGTAGATTTCTTACAAGCTACCTACACTTAGTCTTTAATTTTATGCAATATACCAATATCTTTCTTTTTATTGATATTTTCCCATCATTCATATTTTTAAAAGCCTTATTGAGTGATGACTGACATACAACATTTTGCACAAATTCAATTATACAGTTTGATACATTTTGCCCTATCTCTACACTTATGAAACCATACCTCCATCAAGATAAAAACACATACATTGTCATTGAAACTTTCTTCTTGATTTTAATATTCTTGCTTTCCCATTCTTCACAGACCCCATTTGCTCTGAAATTGCTTTTGATCTGATTTCTGTCATTATTGATTAGTTTTCACTTGTAAAAATTATATTAAGAAAGCATACCAAGCACACAGTGTTTTTAAATAGTTTCTTTGAATTATCATAAGTTTTTGAAGTTCATCCAGATGTTGTCTTTGGCAATAATTCATTCTTTTTATTGCTCTATCTGTCTAGGAATTGATTTACTTTTATGTGCTCATAACAGCAGATTCAAATTATAGGATGCAGAAACTGATAGAATTGCAATGAGAATGAGACAAATCTACAAATTTGTGGAGAGATTTCAATTTCTCTCTTTGTATTTGATAGAATAAATTGCAGGTTATCAGAAAGACATAGAAGATTGATCAGCACTGTCTCTCAACTTGTCCTAGCTAATGTTTATAGAATATTTCAGTATAAAAAAAGTATACACTTTTTTCAAGTACACTCAGAACATTTACCCCAATAGACTACATTCTGTAACCCAAAATAAGTCTCAACAAATCTAAAAGTATTCAAGCCATTCTAATATGAATATGAAATTATATTCAACATGTGGTCTCTGATCACAATGGAATTATATAATACATATCTAAGCAATCAGTTGGTTGGAAAAGAAATCATGAGAGAAGTTAGAAAATATTTTGAAGTTAATTGAAGTAGAACTCCACAAAGAGTGTTCCCAGAGACATACAGCATTTAAATTCTGTAAAAAAGAGATCTCAGATCAATGACCTCAGTCTTTACTATAAAACATTAGAAAATAAAGGAGAAACTTAAACCCCAAGTAAGCAAAAGAAAGTAAATAATGACAATTAGAGTGGGAGTCAACTAAATAGAAAACAAAAAAAAGATAAGAAGTCAATCAATCCAAAAGATAAGTCTTTAAGAAGATCAGTGAAATTGATAAATTTCTAGCCAGGAAAAAATGAAGTACAATCCAATATCAGAAATGAGAGATTGTACATCACTACACAGTTTACAGATACTATAAGGATAATGGAGGAATTTTATGAACAGTCTTTTCCTTATAATTTTAACATCTTAGATAAAAAGGGTAAATTCCTTGAAAGACATGAACTGCCAAAGCTCACTTAAGAAGAAAATAGGCAACCAGAACAGCCCAATCAGTTAAAGAGACTGAGCGTGTAGTTAAAAGCTTTCCTACAATGTAAAATAAACTGCAGTCCCAAATAGAAGATTCTACCAAACATTTAGGGAAGAAATACTATCATTATCAGGCAATTTACAATTAATATAATTAATTTTATTATTTGCATAGGTCTGCATATTGTTCCTTATTTTCTTATTGCCTACCTTATTTTTTGTTCATCTGATCCTCTTGCCCTGAATTCCCTTGGATTATTTGAACTGTTTATAGCATCTCAATTCAATATTTCCATTAACTTCTTGACTACATTTCTTTGTAGTATGTTCTAGTGGTTGCTCCAGAGGTTAAGATATAATCCCTAATATGTAACTATCTACTTCAAGTTAGTAGTCTATTATTTGAAGTAGAAAGTAGAAGCCTTCCTTACAATCATTAGAGTCTTTTTCTGTCTTCACTTTATGTTGTAGTTTTAATATAAACTCTGCATATGTTGAAAACTTCCCAGACAATGTTATAATTTTTCACCAGCTATACATATTTTTGAAAGTTTAAGAGTAAAGTACTTGAATTTTGTATTTTGCCAGATAAGTAGCATTTCTGTTTCTCTTCTGTCGTTTCTGATTTTCAAACTACTTCTGGTATAATTTTCCTTCCATTTGAAAAAGTTTCTTTAACAATTTCATTGAAACTGATCTGCTAGTGACTTTTTTAGTTTTCCATCTACTGATATTTTCTTTATTTTGCCTTCATTCCTGAAGAACATTTTTGCAGGATATGGAATTCAAGTTTGGAAAGGAAGAAGTAAAACAATCTCTAATTGCAGGTGATATGTTCCTATATGTAGAAAATCCCAAAGAACAAATAAAAGCAACTGCTAGAGCTAATAAACAAATTCAGCAAACTTGCAGGGTACAAGATCAATACACAAATGTCATTGTGTTTCTATATACCAGCAACAAACAATTTGAAAAGGAAATTAAGAAAAAAATTCCATTAACAAACTATTAAAAACAATGATATACCTAGAAACAAATTGAAACAAGGAAACGAAAGACATACACTAAAAATATTAAAATATTGCTGAAACAAATTAAAGATTTAATGAATGCAAAACCATACATGCAAAGAATTAACATGCATAAGATGAAAATACCACACAAATTATCTACAAATTCAATGAAATCCTTAAACAATTTCAAATGTTTTTAGTGCAGAAATGGTAATGCCCATTCTCAAATTCATATGAAATTGTGAGGTACTCCAAATAGCACAAAAAAAACCCTGAAAACAAAAATGAGATAGAAAGACTGACCTCAGATTTTTCCTTCTAGCTGCTCCAGAATAAGAAAGCTAAAAGGAATAAGTATTTTTATCATCATAACTGACTTTTTGTGTGAAAAGTAATTTATATACAAAAAAGCAACAAAATTCAAAGCACAGCACAACAATAAGTTGGAGAACAAATTTCAGCATTTAGTATGTGTTGCAATTTCAAAATTTCAGGTTTTTGCTTCTTTCTGCTCTAAGATACTGGAGATTAATAGAAATATAAATTTAAAGAATCAGAAATTGCTTTGATTTCTTAAATCTTACTTTCTCTGTATAACTCCACCATCACTTTTGATTCTTTCTATCTTTACCTAAGGGGTATTGGGGCTATGGACATTCTAATTGTTCATGTTGGAAAGAGATTGTAATGGTTAGGTTGATGTGTCAACTTGGCCAGGTGGTGATACCCATTTGTCTGGTTGGGCAAGTGCTTGCCTTTCTGTTGCTATGAGGACATTTCATAGGATTAAATCATGATCACATCAGCTGCATCCACAGCTGATTCCATTTGTAATCAGCCAAGGGGAGAGTCTTCTGCAGTGAGTGACATTTAGTCTAATCACTGGAAGCCTTTTGAGGAGGATTCAGAAGAGACAGGCTCTCTTTCTGCCTAGGTTGCTGAACCTCTCCTGTGGAGTTTGTCCAGACCCTCCATTGGAGTCATCAGTTTCACAGCCTATACTATGGATTTTGGACTCTAGATTCCCATAGCTATGTGAGCCACTTTTGTAAATTTTATATCTCTAGATATTTCCTGCTGATTCTATTTCTCTAAAAAACGCTGACTAATACAGCTTGGGACCAGAAGTGGGGTGGTTCCTAAGAAACAGAATCTTAAAAATGGTTTTTTATGATTGGTTTTCAAATCTGCCTGGACTCAAAGGCACTGAGGATTCTGATTCCTGTAACCAAAATGATACTGCCAAACAATGCGATGAGGTGGCAAAAGAGATTGTCAAAATATCACCATTTCTCTAATGCTTCACTTGTACAAAGCCAGGATCTGGGGAATAATATTTTTGACACCTTTGTGAAGTTTTGTGGCAATAGGAGGTAAAGAGATGTTGGCTGGTTGTTGTTAGACACAATGTATACATTAATGAGTGAAAAGGATGGGCTTAAGTCTTCAAATGAGAAGTTTACACACTGTCTGACAGATGTAAATGTTTCTATGAGTGTCCAGAAGGAAAATTTCATTTCCTGCAGCTGTGGACTTGAGAGCTCTGAATATCAGGCTCAGAATCTTATTTTTAAAGTAGTGACTTTCCAACATAAAATGAAACTGAAAACTTGCACGATGTCTCCATTAAAGAGAGGGCACTGATTGGAAAGGAGTGGGACCCTGAAAAATGGGGTGGCAACATATGGATTGCAATGATTTGGTGGAGAGATTGAAACCCTAGGTCATGCTGAATCTTCAGTAGATAACTTGCAATAGTCTGTTCTGAGGATATAGCCACCCCACTTCCAACCTGCCCTGAGGAGTTGGCCAACAAAACTCCACCTGAAGGGATTAGCCTTAGAGTGATTAATCCTGTTTTCACCAGATGAAACTTCAAACGAATGTCCTGAAGCAAATGACATGGAAGATACTTCTAATTCTTTTCATTATCCATCCCCACCACCACTCTGGAAGAATACAGACATATAACTAAAGTCCCAACAGGCCACTAAATGTGAGGTACAAAGTATCACCAATGAAGAAGTACATTACACTTCAAAAGAAGTGTGTGAGTTTTCCAATTTATATAGACAGAAATCAGGGGAATATGTGTAGCAATGAATTTTAAGAGTATGGGATAATGGTGGGAGGAATATAAAGCTGGATCAGGGTGAATTTATTGATATGGGCCCACTAAACAGAGATTCTGAATTCAATGTTATAGCTTGAGGGGTTAGAAAAGGCATTAAAAGTTTGTTTGGATGGATGGCTGAAACATGGATCAAAAGGTGGCTGACATTACCTGAGGTTGAAATGCCAGAACTGCCCTGGTATCATGTATATGAGGGGATCTAGAGGCTTAGAGAGACTGGAATATTAGAGTGGATTGATCATGCAAAGCCTGATCTTACCCCAGGAATGTTCAGAGGATGCACTTTTACCAGAACTGTGAGAAATAAATTTGTGAGACTAGTACCATCATCCCTGAAAAGCTCTGTAGTTGCACTTCTCTGTAGGTCAGATATTACTGTAGGAACTGCTGTCACAGATCTGGAATCCTTAAATAGGGATGACTGGATCATGAGTTGGCAGAAGCCAGGTGGCAGCACTTAATCACCAAAGACAAGGTGGACATGGTGATCATAATGGACAGCAGAATCAAAACAGGAGTCAAAATAATCTGACTCGGAGGTGGGGCCAAAATGGTGGCTTAGTAAGGTACGCACGTCTTAGTTCCTCCTCCAGAGCAACTACTAGGTGAACAGAAACAGTGCAGAACAGCTCCCAGGGCCACGGCAGGGAATGGATACACAGCGTACCCCAGTCTGGACTGGCTAGACTGACTGTGAGACTCTGCTGTGGTGAGATCCCCGAGCAGCGCGCGCTTCCCCGAGATGCGGCAGCTGGCTGCCGGAGCTCCTCCCTCCCTCCTTCCCGGGTCAGCTGAGAGTCTCAGAGAGGCAAGTTCCCCAAGCCGCAGTGTCCGGTGCCCCTCTTTTCTGGGCGGCTTCCTGGATCGGCTACGAGTCTCAGATCAGAGGGCTACCCAAGCCGCGGGGGCTGGCAACTGGCGCCCCTCCCCTGCGGGCGGCTTCCTGGTCCGGTGGCGAGTACCCCAGGCTGCAGTGGCCAGCGACCAGCACCCCTCCAGGGAGAGGAGGCAATTTCCAACAGTGGTAGGGACTGGGTCCAACCAAACACCAATAGGGGCATTAATAAAGGAGCCACAGGGTCCCCTCAAGCTGCGGTGCCAGGCGCCCCCACCACGCGCAGCCCCCCGGACCAACTGAGAGAATTGGATCAGAAATCCCCAGGCCACAGAGAACGGTGACCGGGGGATCCCTTCCAAACACCTAAGACAAACGTGTGCCACGAGCGCCACCTACTGGGCAGGATAAGAAAAACAGAACCCAGAGATTTCACAGAAAAATCTTCCAACCTGTTGGGTCCAACACCCAGGGAAATCTGACTAAATGCCCAGACGCCAGCAGTAGATAACAGATCACGCTCAGAAGATTGAAAATATGGCCCAGTCAAAGGAACAAACCAACAGTTCAAATGAAATACAGGAGCTGAGACAACTAACGCTGAATATATGAACAGAAATGGAAAACCTCTTCAAAAAAGAAATAGATAAATTGAGGGAGGACATGAAGAAGACACGGGCTGAACAAAAAGAAGAAATAGAAAAACTGAAAAAACAAATCACAGAACTTATGGAAGTGAAGGATAAAGTAGAAAAGATGGAAAAAACAATGGATACCTACAATGATAGATTTAAAGAGACAGAAGATAGAATTAGTGATATGGAGAATGGAACATCTGAACTCCAAAAAGAAACGGAAAATATCAGGAAAAGAACGGAAAAACTTGAACAGGGAATCAGGGAACTCAAGGACAATATGAACCACACAAATATATGTGTTGTGGGTGTCCCAGAAGGAGAAGAGAAGGGAAAAGGAGGAGAATAACTAATGGAAGAAATTATCACTGAAAATTTCCCAACTCTTATGAAAGACCTAAAATTACAGATCCAAGAAGTGCAGTGCACCCCAAAGAGATTAGACCCAAATAGGTGTTCTCCAAGACACTTACTAGTTAGAATGTCAGAGGTCAAAGAGAAAGAGAGGATTTTGAAAGCAGCAAGAGAAAAACAATCCATCACATACAAGGGAAACCCAATAAGACTATGTGCAGATTTCTCAGCAGAAACCATGGAAGCTAGAAGACAGTGGGATGATATATTTAAATTACTAAAAGAGAAAAACTGCCAACCAAGACTCCTATATCCAGTAAAATTGTACTTCAAAAATGAGGGAGAAATTAAAACATTCTCAGACAAAAAGTCACTGAGAGAATTTGTGACCAAGAGACCAGCTCTGCAAGAAAAACTAAAGGGAGCACTAGAGTCAGAACCGAAAAGACAGAAGAGAGAGGTATGGAGAAGAGTGTAGAAAGAAGGAAAGTCACATATGATATATATAACACAAAAGGCAAAATGTTAGAGGAAAATATTATCCAAACAGTAATAACAATAAATGTTAATGGACTGAATTCTCCAATCAAAAGACATACATTAGTAGAATGGATTAAAAAACAGGATCCTTCTACATGCTGTCCACAGGAAATACATCTTAGACCCAAAGATAAACATAGGTTGAAAGTGAAAGGTTGGGAAAAGATATTTCATGCAAATAACAACCAGAATATAGCAGGAGTGGCTATATTAATATCCAACAAATTAGACTTCAAATGTAAAAGAGTTAAAAGAGACAAAGAAGGACACTATATACTAATAAAAGGAACAATTAAACAAGAAGACATAACAATCATAAATATTTATGCACCAAACCAGAATGCCCCAAAATACATGAGGAATACACTGCAAACACTGAAAAGGGAAAAAGACTCATATACCAAAATAATTGGAGACTTCACTTCACCACTCTCATCAATGGACAGCACATCTAGACAGAGGATCATTAAGAAATAGAGAATTTGAATATTACTATAAATGAGCTAGACTTAACAAACATTTATAGGACATCACATCCCACAACAGCAGGATACACCTTTTTCTCAAGTGCTCATGGATCATTCTCAAAGATAGACCATATGCTGGGTCACAAAGCAAGTCTTAACAAATTTTAAAAGATTGAAATCATACACAACACTTTCTGGGATCATAAAGGAATGAAGTTGGAAATCAATAATAGGCCAAGTGCCAGGAAATTCACAATACATGGAGGCTCAACAACACACTCTTAAACAACGAGTGGGTCAAAGAAGAAACTGCAAGAGAAATTAGCAAATACATCGAGGCGAATGAAAATGAAAACACAACATATCAAAACTTATGGGATGCAGCAAAGGCAGTGCTAAGAGGGAAATTTATTGCCCTAAATGCCTATATCAGAAAAGAAGAAAAGGCAAAAATGCAAGAATTAACTGTTCACTTGGAAGAACTGAAGAAAGAAGCAAACTAATCCCAAAGCAAGCAAAAGGAAAGAAATAACAAAGATTAGAGCAGAAATAAATGAAATTGAAAACATGAAAACAATAGAGAAAATCAATAAGACCAGAAGTTGGTTCTATGAGAAAATCAATAAGATTGATGGGCCCTTAGCAAGATTGACAAAAAGAAGAAGAGAGAGGATGCAAATAAATAAGATCAGAAATGGAAGAGGAGACATAACTACTGACTTCACAGAAATAAAGGAAGTAATAACAGGATACTATGAACAACTTTACGCTAATAAATACAACAATTTAGATGAAATGGACGGGTTCCTGGAAAGACATGAACAACCAACTTTGACTCAAGAAGACATAGAGGACCTCAACAAACCAATCACAAGTAAAGAAATTGAATTAGTCACTCAAAAGCTTCTTAAAAAGAAAAGTTCAGGACCAGACAGCTTCACATGTGAATTCTATCAAACATTCCAGAAAGAATCAGTACCAACTCTCCTCAAACTCTTCAAAAAAATCGAAGTGGAGGGAAAGCTACCTAATTCATTCTATGAAGCCAACATCACCCTCATACCAAAACCAGGCAAAGATATTACAATATAAGAAAACTACAGACCAATCTCTCTAATGAATATAGATGCAAAAACCTCAATAAAATTCTAGCAATTCGAATCCAGCAGCATATTAAAAGAATTATACATCATGACCAAGTAGGATTCATCCCAGGTATGCAAGGATGGTTCAACATCAGAAAATCAATTAATGTAATACACCATATCAACAAATCAAAGCAGAAAAATCACATGATCATCTCAATTGATGCAGAGAAGGCATTCGACAAGATTCAACATCCTTTCCTGTTGAAAACACTTCAAAAGATAGGAATACAAGGGAACTTCCTTAAAATAATAGAGGGAATATATGAAAAACCCACAGCTAATATCATCCTCAATGGGGAAAAATTGAAAACTTTCCCCCTAAGATCAGGAACAAGACAAGGATGCCCACTATCACCACTATTATTCAACATTGTGTTGGAGGTTCTAGCCAGAGCAATTAGACAAGAAAAAGAAATACAAGGCATCAAAATTGGAAAGGAAGACATAAAACTATCACTGTTTGCAGATGATATGATACTATATGTCAAAAACCCGGAAAAATCCACAACAAAACTACTAGAGGTAATAAATGAGTACAGCAAAGTAGCAGGTTACAAGATCAACATTCAAAAATCTGTAGCATTTCTATACACCAGCAATGAAAAAGCTGAGGGGGAAATCAAGAAACGAATTCCATTTACAATTGCAACTAAAAGAATAAAATACCTAGGAATAAATTTAACTAAAGAGACAGAAAACCCATACAAAGAAAACTACAAAAAACTGTTAAAAGAAATCACAGAAGACCTAAATAGATGAAAGGGATACCGTGTTCATGGATTGGAAGACTAAATATAGTTAAGATGTCAATCCTACCTAAATTGATTTACAGATTCAATGCAATACCAATCAAAATAAATTTCTGAAAATTTATTTTTCAGAAACAGAAAAACCAATAAGCAAATTTATCTGGAAGGGCAGGGTGCCCCGAATTGCTAAAAACATCTTGAGGAAAAAAAACGAAGCTGGAGGTCTCGCGCTGCCTGACTTTAAGGCATATTATGAAGCCACAGTGGGCAAAACAGCATGGTATTGGCATAAAGATAGATATATCGACCAATGGAATCGAATAGAGTGCTCAGATATAGACCCTCTCATCTATGGACATTTGATCTTTGATAAGGCAGTCAAGCCAACTGACCTGGCACAGAACAGTCTCTTCAATAAATGGTGCCTAGAGAACTGGATATCCATATGCAAAAGAATGAAAGAAGACCCATGTATCACACCCTATACAAAAGTTAACTCAAAATGGATCAAAGATCTAAACATTAGGTCTAAAACTCTAAAACAGTTAGAGGAAAATGTAGGGAGATATCTTACGAAACTTACAATTGGAGGCGGTTTTATGGACCTTAAACCTAAAGCAAGAGCACTGAAGAAGGAAATAAATAAATGGGAACTCCTCAAAATTAAACACTTTTGTGCATCAAAGAACTTCATCAAGGAAGTAGAAAGACAGCCTACACAATGGGAGACAATATTTGGAAATGACATATCAGATAAAGGTCTAGTATCCAGAATTTATAAAGAGATTGTTCAACTCAACAACAAAAAGACAGCCAACCCAATTACAAAATGGGAAAAAGACTTGAACAGACACCTATCAGAAGAGGAAATAGAAATGGCCAAAAGGCACATGAAGAGATGCTCAATGTCCCTGGCCATTAGAGAAATGCAAATCAAAATCACAATGAGATATCATCTCACACCCACCAGAATGGCCATTATCAACAAAACAGAAAATGACAAGTGCTGGAGAGGATGTGGAGAAAGAGGCACACTTATCCACTGTTGGTGGGAATGCCAAATGGTGCAACCACTGTGGAAGGCAGTTTGGCAGTTCCTCAAAAAGCTGAATATAGAATTGCCGTACGACCCAGCAATACCATTGCTGGGAATCTACTCAAAGGACTTAAGGGCAAAGATACAAATGGACATTTGCACACCAATGTTTATAGCAGCATTATTTACAATTGCAAAGAGATGGAAACAGCCAAAATGTCCATCAACAGACGAGTGGCTAAACAAACTGTGGTATATACATACGATGGAATATTATGCAGCTTTAAGACAGGATAAACTTATGAAGCATGTAACAACATGGATGGACCTAGAGAACATTATGCTGAGTGAGTCTAGCCAAAAACTAAAAGACAAATACTGTATGGTCCCACTGATGTGAACTGACATTCGAGAACAAACTTGGAATACGTCATTGGTAACAGAGTCCAGCAGGATTTAGAAACAGGGTAAGATAATGGATAATTGGAGCTGAAGTGATACAGACTGTGCAACAGGACTAGATACAAAAACTCAAAAATGGACAGCACAATAATACCTAATTGCAAAGTAATCATGTTAAAACACTGAATGAAGCTGCATCTGAGCTATAGGTTTTTGTTTTGTTTTGTTTTGTTTTGTTTTTTTACTATTATTATTTCTTTTATTTTTTTCTCTATATTAACATTCTATATCTTTTTCTGTTGTGTTGCTAGTTCTTCTAAACCGATGCAAATGTACTAAGAAACGATGATCATGCATCTATGTGATGATGTTAAGAATTACTGATTGCATATGTAGAATGGTATGATTTCTAAATGTTGGGTTAATTTCCTTTTTTCCGTTAATTAATAAAAAAAATAAATAAATAATCTGACTCATGGAGATTTGTGGCATTGGCTAGCAAATCATTGGGTACCTAGAAGTACAATAGATGGGTAGTCTACTAAACTCTTGTTTGAGCTGTATAAACAAAATAGTTCTATGTCAAGAGAACAGAAGTCTAACTTGAATTACAAAAACAAAGAGTCCCGACCCTTAGTCAATTTCCAGATTTGAGACAGTTTACGATCCAGAATTCCTTGAATGAGGAGGAGGCCAGGGCCCTTTGGGGGAGGACCCTGTTACACTACCACAAATTTATACTGTTAATCTTCCTCCAAGCCTTCCCCAAGGAGACCGATGTCCTTTTACCAGGGTAACTGTGCACTGGGGAAAAGGAAATGGTAAGATTATTAGACACTATTCAGAAGGGACATTAATTCCAGAGGACCCAAAACATTACTCTGGTCCACCAGTCAGAGTGGGAGCTTATGGAGGTCAGGTGATCAATGAAGTTTTAGCTCAGGTCCATCTCGCTATATGTCCAGTGGACCCCCAGACCCATTCTGCAGTTATTTCCCCAGTTCCAGAATGCATAATTGAAATAGACATACTGGGCAACTGGCAGAATCCCCCATTGGCTCTCTAACTCATGGAGTGAGGGCTATTATGATGGGAAAGGCCAAGTGGAAGCCACTAGAATTACCTTTACCTAGCAAAATAGTACATCAGAAGCAAGACTGGATTCCTGGAGGGATTGCAGGAATTACTGCCATACTCTTATGAACTTGAAGGATACAGTGTGGTGATTCTGACTGCATCCCTATTCAGCTGTCCTATTTGGCCTGTGCAGAAAACAGACAGGACTTGGAGGATGACAGTGGATTATTGTGAGCTCAACCAGGTAGTAACTCCAATTGTAACTGTTCCATATGTGGTATCATTGCTTGAGCAAATCAGTACATCCCCTGGTACCTGGCATGCAGCTATTGATCTGGCAAATGCTTTTTTCTCAATAGCTGTTAGTAAGTACCACCAGAAACAGCTTGCTTTCAGCTGACAAGGTCAGAAATATACTTTCACTTTCCTAACTCAAGGGTATATAAACTCTCCAGCCCTATGTCATATTTTTGTCTGTGGGGAACTTGATTGTTCCTCCCTCCTACAAGCCATCACACTGGTCCATTATATTGATGATATCATGTTGATTGGACCTAATAAGCAAGAAGTAGCAACTTCTCTAGACTTATTGGTAAGGCATTTGTGTGTCAGATGACAGAAGATAAATCCAACAGTATAGGGGCCTTCCATTTCAATGATATTTCTAGGTGTCCAGTGGTGTGGGGCATGTTGAGACATCCCTTCTAAGGGGAAGAATAAGTTGTTGCATCTGGCCCCTCCTGTGACCAAAAAAGAGACACAATGCCTAGTTGGTCTCTTTGGATTGTCTTGACAACATATTACTCATTTGGGTGCACTACTCTGCCCACTTATCAAGTGACCAGAAAAGCTGCTAATTTTAACTGGGGACCTGAAGAAAAGGAGGCTCTGTGACAGTTTCAGGCTGCTGTACAAACCGCTCTGCTCATATGAGTGGACCATATGATCCAGCAGATCCAATCATTCTGGAATGTAAGTGGCAAATAGAGGTACTGTCTGGAGACTTTGGAAGCCCCTATAGGAGAATCACAATGCAGACCCTTAGGATTCTGGAGCAAAGCTTTATTATCTGCTGCAGATAACTACTCTCCTTTTCAGAAAAAGCTCTTGACCTGCTACTGGGCCTGAGCAGAGATTGAACACTTAACCATGGGCCACTAAGTTACCATGAGACCTGAGTTGCCTATCTAGAGCTGGGTGTTGTCTGACCCACCAAGCCATAAAGCAAGCAAGCACACCAGCCCTCCACCATCATAAAATGGAAATGGAATATATGAGATGGGGCCAGAGAGGTCCTGAAGGCGCAAGAAAGTAACATGAGGAAGTGGCCTAAATGCCCATGGTCTCTACTCCTTCCACATTACATTCTCTTTCCCAGACCAGAGCTATGGCCTCTTGGGAATTCCTTACAGTGTATTGTCTGAGGAAGAGAAAACTTGTCCTGGTTCACAGATGGTTCAGCACAATATGCAGGTTCCACCCAAAAGTGGACAGCTGCAGCACTCCAACCCCTTTCTTGGGTGTTCTTGAAGGATAGTGGTGAGTGGAAATCCTCCCAGGGGGTGGAACTTCAAGTAGTCCGGATGGTTGTTTATTTTGCTTGGAAGGAGAACAGGCCAGAGGTGCATTTGTATACTGACTCATGGACTATTGCTAATGGTTTGGCTGGATGATTAGGGACTTGGAGAGATCATAATTGGAAAATTGGTGGCAAAGAGGTATGTGAATAGACCTTTCTGAACGGGCTAAAACCCTGAAGATATTTATGTCCTATGTGACTGTGCATGAGAGGGTAACTTCAGCAGAGGAAGGTTTTAATAATCAAGTGGATAAGATGACCTGTTCGTGGATACCAGTCAGCCTCTTTCCCCAGCAACTCCTGTCATTGCCCAGTGGGCTCATGAACAAAGTGGTCATGGTGGTCTGGATGGAGGTTATGCATGAGCTCAAAAACATGGACTTCCACTCACCAAGTATGAACTGGCTGCAGCCACCACTGAGTGCCCAATCTGCCAGCAGCAGAGACCAACATTCAGCCCCCAATATGGCACCATTCCCTGAGGTGACAAGCTGGCTACATGGTGGCAGATTGAATATATTGGATCACCCCCTTCATGGAATGTGCAGCAATTTGTTCTAGCTGGAATAGACATATGCCCTGAATATTGGTTTGCTTTCCTTGCATGCAATGATTCTGCCAAAATTAACATCTGTGGACCTACAGAATGCCTTATCCATTATTATGGTATTCCACACAACATTGCTTCTAATCAAGGAACACTCTTCACAGCAAATGAATTGTGGGAACTGGCACATGCTTATGGAATTCTCTGGTTTTAACATGTTCCCTATCATCCAGAGGTAGCTGGATTGATAGAACAGTGCAATGGCCTTTTAAAACTCAATTATGGTGGCAACTAGGTGGCAATACCTTGAACGTCTGGGGTAATGTTATCCAGGAGGCTGTGTATGTTCTGAATCACTTCCACTGTATGGTACTGTTTCTCCCATACCCAGGATCTATGGCTCAAGGAACCAATGGGTGGAAATGTGAGTGACAACACTTATTATTACCCCTAGTCATCAACTAGGAAAATTACCCCTAGTCATCAACTAGGAAAATTTTTGCTTCCTGTCTCTGTGACACTGAGCTCTGCTGCTCTACAGGTTTTAGTTCCAAAAGAGGGGGGATGTTTCAACCAGGAGAAACAACAGTGATTCCATTGAACTGGAATCTAAGACTGCTACTTGGTTACTTTGGGCTACTCATGCCACTGGATCAACAAGCCAAGAAGAGGTTTATGTTACTGGCTGGAGTGATTGACCCTGACCATCAGGGGGAATTAGGACTGCAACTACACAGTGGAGGTAAAGAATTGTTTTCCTGGAATATAGAAGATCCCCTAGGGCATCTTTCAGTACTTCCATGCCCTGTGATTAAAATCAATGGAAAACTGCAGCAACCCAATCCAGGAAGGACTGTCAATGGCTCTGAAACTTCAGGAATGATGTTTTTGGTCACCCGACCAGGCAAAGAACCACGGTCAGCTGAAGCGCTTGCTGTGGGTAAAGGGAACATGGAATGTGTAGTGGAAGAATGTAGTGATAAATATGAACTACAAGTACATGATCAATTACAGAAATGAGGACTGTAATGCTTTTTGCTCATGTTATAGTTTTTAAGTTGTAAGATATCAAGTTTAAGAATGAATATTACCCAAGAACTTGCAACCTATTCTGGGGAGATTTAATGGTTTTCTGGTTGTATGCAAGACAGTTGAGTATTGTTAGTTGAGGAAGAAATGTGTCTTTTATTGTTTTCTATTTAGAAATTAAGTATGGTTTAAGATGATGTGTATAGCTGCCATATTGACATGGGAGTGAACTGTCACGGTTAGGTTCATGTGTCAATTTGACCAAGTGGTGATACCCATTTGTCTGGTTGGGCATGTTCTCTCCTGTCACTTGCTATAAGGACATTTCATAGAATTAAACCATGATCACGTCAGCTGCATCCACAGCTTGTTCCATTTCTAATCAGCCAAGAGGATTGTCTTCTGCAATAAGTGATGCTTAATCTAATCACTGGAAGCCTTTTAAGGGGGATTCAGAAGAAGCAGGATCTCTTCCTGCTTTGGCCAGCAAGCATCTCCTGTGGAGTTCATCCAGACCCTCCATCAGAGGCTTCAAAGCATGCCTTATTGATTTTTGACTCTACATCCCAATGGTTATGTGAGACACTTTTATAAATGTTATATCTACAGATATTTCCTGCTTATTCTGTTTCTCTAAAGAACTGTGATTAATACAAGGATGTCAATAATATGGGGTAGGGAGATGGAACTAGCTGATGTTCTGGAGAGGCTGGGCCTTCTAGGTTTCAGGCTTACCTGGTCCAGGGACCCATCTGGAGGTTGTAGTTTCCTGGAAAGGTACTGTAGTGCATGGAACCCTTGTAGAACCTTATGTGCTGCCCTAAGTGTTCTTTTTGGCTGGAATGGTTTTGGTTGGGGTTTGGCAAGTTATGATAGGAAGCAAAGTCTAACTGAAGTTTACATAATAGTGACTTCCAGAGTAGCCTCTCAACTCTATTTGAACTCTCTCAGCCACTGTTACATTATTAGTTACACTTCCTTTCTCCCTTTTAATCAGAATGGAATTGTTGATCCCATGGTACCACAGCCACACTCATCTCTAGGAATCACCTCCCATATGTCATATCCCACATAGTGGGGAAAGCAAAGATTTCACTTTCAGAATTGGGCTTAGAGACAGTGAGGCCACATCTCACCAAAAAATATCATCCAGAAGTAACTCTGAGGCTACCTATAGGTAGGTGTGCTGGTTTGAAAGGATGTATGTCCCCTAGAAAAGTCATGTTTTAATCCTAATCCCATTTTGTAAAGGCAGTCATTTATTCTAATCCATATTCAGCATTGTGTGTTTGAAACTGTAATTAGATCATCTCCCTGGAGATGTGATGTACTCAAGAGTGATTGTTAAACTGGATTAGGTGATGACATGTCTCCATTCATTTGGGTAGGTCTTGATTAGTTTTCAAAGTCCTATAAAAGAGGAAATATTTTGGAAAATGAGAGAGATTCAGAGAGAGCAGAGAAGAATGACATAGCCATGAGAAACAGAGTCCACCAGCCAGTGACCTTTGGAGATAAAGAAGGAAAATGCCTGTCTGGGAGCTTCATAAAACAGGCAGCCAGGAGAAGAAGCTAGCAGATGATGCTGTGTTCACCATGCACCTTTCCAGAAGAGAGAGAAACTCTGACTGTGTTTGCCACATCCCCTTCCACTTGAGAGAGAAACCCTAATCTTCATAGGCCTCATTGAGCCAAGGTATCTTTCCCTGGATGCCTTAGATTGGACATTTTTATAGACTTGTTTAAATTGGGACATTTTCTCAGCCTTAGAACTGTAAACTAGCAACTTATTAAATCCCCCTTTTTAAAAGCCATTCTGTTTCTGGTAGATTGCATTCTGGCATCTAGCAAACTAGAACAGTAGGCTAAACTTCTCTGCTGCCTACATCAACTCCACAAGAGTAAGCCTCACAATCAAGGACTTGGCCTATTGATCTGGATGTCGCTAATGTTTAACACAGTATCAGGGAATTCCCTATTAGTAAAGTTTACTAGTTCCACATTTATTCTCTCATCCCTCAGTGGACTTTGCCAGTACTTTTTTATTAACCGATTAATGTATTCTAGGATATATCCAGGCATTACATTAAGCTAAACAGGATTAGAGGCCCTTATTCCTATTCTGAGCGTCCTGTGTTTCAGTTATTCAAATGAGCTCTCCAAACAGGTTGAGTTAGATTACATGCTAAGAAAATTTATGTTTCAGAAAAAATCTTTCTTCCTTTGGTCTCAAAGAGCAGATATGGTTCTAAAGTATAGACACTGTCTTCCTTATCCCAGTGTTCTGAGTTACCTTAATCCTGACATGATTGGCTTCATTTCTATCAATAAATACCAGGTTATTGATAGATAAAACAACCTCTCAAAATTCAGAAATAGTAATTAGCATGCCAGACTAAATTTGTCTGCTATAAGAGCTTACAATCTAGGCCCCTGTGTTCCTATAAGAATTTTCTAAAGGAGGCCATACAATAATTTTTCTTTTATTTCTGTCTTATTTTCCCTCACCAAATGTCCCACAGATTCATTCACATCAATGTATGCCTTATGACTTTGTTACTTTTTGTAGCAGCACAATATTCAATCATATGTATATACCTTTATTCACCAATCTACTTCTCAGTCAGTGCAACCTTCAGACACCTGAATTTATTAGGTATCATGTATAGTGTCCAAAGTCCACAGTCCATCAACTCTCAATTTTAGATAATCTCATTTTTCCCAAGATAAAGATAACCAAAAACACACCCTTACCAAATAGAAAATCTAAACCTCCCTTTAACTCTTGTTCCTCCCCCCATTATTAACCCCAGTTGTTGCTGTGGTAATGCTGATGTTTTCCTGTTAAACACAGCCCATAGCATGCAATAGCAGTTTTCCCCCATTCCAAGGATTTAACACTCTTTGTACATAAATCATGACTACGAAGTAGTTCTTGCAAGAATTTGTTTATATTTCTAGTGTTAATCAGTGGGATGCATGGGTCTATACAACCTTTTTCAATCTTGCTCACCTTCAATATGGTAATATTACTTATAATCCCATTAGAGAACTACTTTCACTTCTATTCCCTTACATTGAAATTCCACCTTGTTAGCTAACTGTTCATGTATCTATAGCTTCTATGTATCTCTAAGTTTCCTATATTCTGCGTTATTAGCTTCCAATTTTACCTTTGCCCCAGGCATAAAAGTGGAATGATACAGTATTTATCCTTTTGTGACTGGCTTATTTCACTCAGCATTATGTCCTCAAGGCTCATCCATCTTGTCATGTTCTTCAGGACATCATTTTATCTTACTGCTGCTTGATATTCCATCATACATCTATACCAACTTTTGGTAATCCACTCATCTATTGATGAGCACTTGGATTGTTTCCTTTTTTTGGCAATTGTGAATAATGCTGCTATGAACATTGGAGAGCAGATGTCTGTTTGTGTCACTATTTTCAGCTCTTCTGGGTACATACCATGTAGTGCTATTGCTGGTTCATAGGGAAATTCCATATTTAGTTTCCTAAGGAACCACCAAACTGCCTTCCATAGTAGCTATACCATTATACATTCCCACCAGCTGTGCATAAGTGTCCCAATTTCTCCACTTCCTCTCCACCATTTACAGTTTCCTGCTTGTTTAATAACAACCATTCTTATAGGTAAGAGTAGGTATCTCATTGTATTCAGAAACTGAATTTCCCTTTTAGCTCATGAAAATCAGTTTCTTGTTGTGTGCTTTTTTCAATGCCTTTTTAAATTTTTATTAATAAAACCAATTAACATATGATATGAACATTCTTTTTTATCACATAGTTGTATATTCATCATCATGATCATTTCTTAGAGCATATGCATCAATTTAGAGAAAGAAATAAGAAAAAAACAGAAAAAAATTTGTACATACCATACCCCTTACCCCTCCCTTTCATTGATCATTTCAGTCTACTAAATTTATTTTAACATTTTCCCCCTATTATTTATTTATTTTTAATCCATACAGTTTATTTTTTTGTCCATAATGTAGGTAAAAGAAGCATGAGACATCAAACACAAGGTTTTCACAACCACACAGTCAAGTTGCAATAGCTATATCATTATAAAATCACCTTCAAGAAACATGGCTACTGGAATACAGCTCTACATTTTCAGGCAATTCCCTCCAGCATCTCTGTTATGCTTTAACTAAAAAGGTGATATCCACTTAATACATAAGAATAACTTCCAGGATAAACTCCTGACTCTGTTTGGAATCTCTCAGCCATTGACACTTTATGTAGTCTCATTTCTCTCTTCCCTCTTTTCATCAAGAATATTTTCTCAATAACTTGGTGCTGAGTCCCAGCTCATTCTAGGATTTCTGTCCAACATTTTCAGGAAGGTCCACACCCTTGGGAGTCATGTCACACATAGACAGGGGGAAGGCAATGAATTTGCTTGTGTGTTGGCTAAGAGAGAGGCCACATCTGAGCAACAAAAGAGGTTCTCTTGGAGGTGACTCTTTGGCCTAATTTTAATAGGTTTAGCCTATCCTTTGCAGGGTTAAATTTCATTTGAACAAACTCCAAGACTGGGGGTTCAGCCTATTGCTTTGGTTGTTCCCACTGCTTGTGAGAATATCAAGAATTGTCCAGTTGGGGAAGTTGAATTTTTCCCCTTTCTCACCATTCCCCCAAGGGGACTTTGCAAATACATTTTTATTCATTTTCAAATACTTCTGGGATTTATCAAGGCATCACTCTGGACAAACCTACAAAATCTCACACCCTACTGAAGGTTACATGTACTTATGATGTGCAATTAAGCTGTCTACATAAGTTATATTAGGAAATGCACTAAAAATATGTTTTGTACCAAATAAACATTTTTGCATTAGTCTCACACATAAGATAAAGTTTTAAAGTATTAATAACCATCTATTTTTAACACCCTGCATTATTGACATTCTCTTGTTCTTCCTCATGCAAAACATTTTAAAATTTGTACATTTACTCACTATTGTTATACACTCTAGGCATTCCTAGATTATACCATCTCAGTATTTATCACATATCTTTCCTTCTGATCATTCTCACATTCAGCTTCATTCAGTGTTCTAACATTATTGTATTACAGTTAGGTAATATTGTGCTATCCATTTCTGAATTTTTACAATGAGTCCCATTGCACAATCTATATCCATTCAGTTATAATTACCCAATATCTACCCTATTTCTATCTCTTGATGACCTCTGTTATTAACTGAAATTATCCAAGTTCATCCATTAATGTTAGTTGATATCAGTGAGACAATACAGTATTTGTCCTTTTGTTTCTGGCTAATATCACTCAGTATAATGTCCTTAAGGTCCATGAATAAACTGTTCATGGACCTTAAGGACATTATTCTGTTAATAATGCAAAATGTAATTGGTGGTTCCTCAGGACACTAAGTATAGAATTGCCATATGACCCTGCAAACCAATGCTAGGTGTCTACTCAGAGGACATGAGGGCAACGACAGAAAGTGCTTTGAGTGTAAGATCTAGGAAACTGCCTCCTATTATAAGATTTTAAAGATATTTTCCTACATTTTCTTTTAACAGTTTAATGGCATTATGCATTATTAACAGCATAATGTCCTTAAGGTCCATGAACAATTTATTCATGGACCTTAAGGACATTATTGTTACATATTTCATAACTTTATTCTGTCTCACAGCTGCATAATATTCCATCATATGTATATACCACAGCTTTTTAAGCCACTCATCTGTTGATGGACATTTGGGCTGTTTCCATCTCTTGGCAATTGTAAATAATACTGCTATAAACATTGGTGTGCAAATGTCCATTTCTGTCTTTGCCCTCATGTCCTCTGAGTAGATACCTAGCAGTGGTTTTCTGGGTCATATGGCAATTCTATACTTAGCATCCTGAGGAACCACCAAACTGCCTTCTACAGTGGTTCTACCATTTTATGCTCCCACCAACAGTGGATATGTATGCCCCTTTCTCCACATCCTGTCCAGCACTTGTCTTTTTCTGTTTTATTGATACTGGCCATTCTGGGGGATGTGAGATGATATCTCACTGTGGTTTTGATTTGCAATTCCCTAATAACCATGGAAGTTGAGCATCTTTTCATGTGCCATTTTGTTATTGTATTTCCTATTCTGAAAAGTGTTTATTCAAGTCTTTTGCCTATTTTGTAATAAGGTTGTCTGTCTTTTTGTTGTTGAGTTGAACAATCTCTTTATATATTCTGGATACTAGACCTTTATCTGATATATCATCTCCAAATATTGTCTCCCATTCTGTAGGCTTCGTTATTTAGTTGACGAAGTTCTTTGATGCACAACAGTGTTTAATTTTGAGGAGTTCCCATTTATTTATTTATTTATTCAATGCTAGTGCTTTGAGTGTAAGGTCTAGGAAACTGTCTCCTATTATAAGATTTATAAGATATTTCCCTACATTTTCTTTTAAGAGTTTTATGGTCTTAGGTCTAATTTTTAAGTCTTTGACTCATTTTGAGTTAATTTTTGTATAGGGTGTGAGATGTGGATCCTCTTTCATTCTTCTGCATGTGGATATCCAATTCTCTAGGCACCATTTATTGAAGGGACTGTTCTGTCCCAGGTGAGTTGGCTTGATTGCCTTATCAAAGGTCAATTGTCCACAGATGACAGAGTCTGTATCTGAGCACTCTATTCAATTCCATTGGTCAGTATATCTATCTATGTGCCAGTAACATGCTGTTTTGACCACAGTAGCTTTGTAATAATCAAAGTCAGATAGCATGAGACTTTTGACTTCATTTTTCTTTCTCAGGATACTTTTAGCTATTCAGGGTACCCTTCCAGATAAATTTGGTTTTTGGTTTTTCTATTTCTGAAAAGTAAAGTTTTTGGATTTTAATTGATATTGCAATGAATCTGTAAATCAATTTAGGTAGAATTGACATCTTAACTATATTTAGTCTTCCAATCCATGAACATGGTATGCCCTTCCATTTATTTAGGTCTTCTGTGGTTTCTTTTAACAATTTCTTAGAGTTTTCTCTGTATAGGTATTTTGTCTCTTCAGTTAAGTTTATTCCTAAATATTTTATTATTTTGGTTGCAATTGTAAATGGAATTTTTTTCATGACTTCCCCTTCGGATTGTTCATTATTAGTGTGTAGAAAAACTACAGATTTTTGTGTTAATCTTGCAACCTGCCATTTTGCTGTACTTATTTATTAGCTCTAGTAGTTCTGATGTGGGCGTTTTTGGATTTTTGACATAAATATATCATTTGTAAACAGTGAGATTTTACTTCTTCCTTTCCAATTTCGGTGACTCGTATTTCTTTTTCTGTGTCTAACTGCTCTGGCTAGAACTTCCAACACAATGTTGAATAACAATGGTGATAGTGGGTATCCTTGTCTTGTTCATGATCTTAGGAGGAAAGTTTTCAGTTTTTCCCCATTGAGGATGATGTTGGCTATGGGCTTTTCATATATTCCTTTTACCATGTTGAGGAAGTTCCCTTCTACCCCTATCCTTTGAAGTATCTTCAACAGAAAAAGATATTGAATTTTGTCAAATGCCTTTTCTGCATCAATTGAGGTGATCATGTGGTTTTTCTGTTTTGATTTGTTAATATGGTATATTATATTAGTTGATTTTCTTATGTTGAACCATCCTTCAACATAAATTCATCCTTCATACCTAGGATGAATCCTACTTGGTCACGGCACGTCATTCTTTTAATCTGCTGCTGGATTTTATTTGCAAGAATTTTGTTGAGGATTTTTGCATCTATGTTTATAAGAGAGATTGGTCTGTAGTTTTCTTTTTTGTAATATCTTTGTCTGGCTTTGGTATGAGATTGATATTGGCTTCATAAAAGGAGTTAGGTAGCTTTCCCTCCTCTTCAGTTTTTTTGAAGAGTTTGAGCAGGATTGGTACTGATTCTTTCTTGAATGTTTGGTAGAATTCACATGTGAAGTCTTCTGGCTCTGGACATTTCTTTTTGGGGAGCTTCTTAATGACTGATTCAATTTCTTTAATTGTGATTGGTTTGTTGAGGTCACCTATTTCTTCTTGAGTCAATGTTGTTTGTTCATACCTTTCTAGGAAGATGTCCATTTCATCTACATTGCTGAGTTTATTAATATAGAGTTGTTCTTAGTATCCTCTCATTACTTCCTTTATTTCTATGGGATCAGTGGTTATGTCTTCTCTTCCATTTCTCATTTTACCTATTTGCATCTTCTCTCTTCTTCTTTTCATCAACCTCGCTAAAGGCCCATCAATCTTATTGATTTTCTCATAAAACCAACTTCTGGTTTTGTTGATTTTCTTGATTGTTTTCAAGTTCTCAATTTCATTTATTTATGCTCTAATCTTCATTATTTCTTTCCTTTTCCTTGCTTTGGGGTTAATGTGCTGTTCTTTCTCTAGTTCTTCCAAGTCAACAGTTAATTCCTCAATTTTGCCCTTTCTTCTTTTTTGATATAGACATTTAGGACAATAAATTTCCCTCTTAGCAATGTCTTTGCTGCATCCCATAAATTTTTATATGTCGTGTTTTCATTTTCATCTTCTGTGAAGCCAACAGTTTCGATGGTGGGTCTGGATGAACTGCACAGGAGAGGATAGCTAGCCAAAGCAGGAAGAAAACCTGTCTCTTCTGAATCCTCCTTAAAAGGATTCCAGTGATTAGATTGATATCACTAATTGCAGAAGACACTCCCTTTGGCTGATTACAAATGGAATCAGCTGTGGATGATGGGGACGTGATCATGATCTAATTCTATGAAATGTCCTCATTGCAATAGACAGGCCAGCACTTGTCGAATCAGACAAACAGCTACTACCACTTGGCCAAGTTGACACATGAACTTGACCATGACAGTAAACTCTTTGTCAACTTGGCAGATATATATATATATATATATATATATATCACCTTAAACCACACCTAGTTTCTAAATAAAAAACATTAAAACACACATTTTTTCCTTTCACCTAACAATGCTCAACTGTTCTGCATATAACTGGAAACACATTAATTAATTAATAGGGTGCAAGTCCTTGGGAAATAATCATTCTTAAACTTGATATCTTACAACTTAAATAGTATAACAGGAAAAAACAGTGTCACAGTCCTCCTTTCTGTAACTGATCACGTGGTCGTAGTTCATATTTATCACTACCTTCTTCCACTACCTATGTCATGTTCCCTTTACCCTCAGCAAGCACTTTAGGTGGCCACAGTTCTTTGCATGATGGGGTGACCCAAACCTTCATTCTTGAAGTTTCAGACCCATTGGTAGTCCTGTTTGGATTTGGTTGTTGCAGTTTTCAATTGATTTTAATCACAGCACATGGTAGTATTAAAAGAAGCCCTAGGGGATCTCCTATATTCCAAGAAAATTCTTCTTTACTTCCATTGTGTAGTTGCAGTCCTATTTGCCCCTGATTTTCAGGGTCAGTCACCCCAGAAAATAATTCACTCCCCTTCTTGGCTTGTTGATCCAGGGTCATGAGTAACCCAAAGTGACCAGGTAGCAGTCTTAGATTCCATTCAATGGAATCATTGTTGTTTCCCCTGGTGGAAGCACTCACCCTTTTGGAACTAAAACCTGTAGACCAGCAGAGCTCAGGGTTGCAGGGACAGGAAGCAAAGATTTTTCTAGTGGATCACTAGGGGTAATAGCGAGTGGTGTCACTCCCATGTCCACCCCTTGGTCCCTGGACCCATGGATCCTGGCTATGGGAGAAACAGCACCATACAGTGGACGCTGGTTCGGAGCATACACAGCTTCCTGGAGAACATTATCCCAGCCTTTCAAGTTTTTGCCACCTAGTTGGCACCATAATTGGGTTTTCAAAAGGCCATTCCACCGTTCTATCAATCCAGCTGCTTCTGGATGATGACGAACATGGTAATATTCCCACATTACCTCAGAGAATTCTATGAGCATGTGCCCATTCCCATACTTCATTTGTGTGAAGTGTGTTCCTTGATCAGAAGCAATGCTATGTGAAATACCATGATGATGGATAAGGCATTCAGTAAGTCCATGGATGATAGTTTTGGCAGAGCATTGTCAACCCATATCCAGAGTATGTGTCTATTCCAGCTAGAACAAATTGCTGACCCTTTCATGAACAGAGTGGTCCAATGTAATCAACCTGCTACCATGTAGCTAGCTGGTCACCTCAGGGAATGATGCAATATTGTGGGCTGAGTATCTGTCTCTGCTGCTGGCAGATTGGGCGCTCAGCAGTGTCTGTATCCAAGTCAGCCTTGGTGAGTGGAAGTCCATGTTTTTGAGCCCATGCATAACCTCCACCTTTACCATGATGAGCACTTTGTTCATGAGCCCATTGGGCAATGAAGGAGTTGCTGAAGAAAGAGGCCAACTCATATCCACAGAACTAGTCATCTTATCCACTTGTTTGTTAGAATCTTTCTCTGCTGAATTCACCCTCTGGTGCACCTTCATATGGGACACAAATATCTTCATATTTTTTGCCCACTCAGATAGGTCAGTCCACATACTTCTTCCCCAGACCTCTTTGTCACCAATTTTCCAATTTTGGTCTTTCCAAGTCCCAGGCCATCCAGCCAAACCATTAGCAACAACCCGTGAGTCAATATAAAAGTGCACCTCTGGCCAGTTTTCCTTCCAAGCAAAATGAACAACCATCTAGACTGCTCGTGGTTCTGCCCATTGGGAGGATTTCCCCTCATGACTGTCCTTCAAGGACACCCCAGAAAGGGGTTGTAGTGCTGCAGCTGTCCACTTTCAGGTAATACCTGCATATTGTGCTGAACCATCTGTAAACAAGGTCTGAGTTTTCTCTTCCTCAATCAACCTACTGCAAGGAACTCTCCAAGAGTTCATAGCTCTGGTCTTGGAAAGAGAAGGTAATGTGGCAGGAGTGGAGACCATGGGCATTTCAGCCACTTCATCATGTAACTTACTTGTGCCTTCAGGACCTGCTCTGGCCCTATCTCATATTTACCATTTCCATTTTACAATAAAGTGCTGCTGTGCATGCTCAACTTTATGGCTTGGTGGGTCAGACAACCCCTAGCTCATGATAGGCAACTCAGGTCTCATGGTAACTTGGTGGACCATAGTTAAGCATTCAGTTTCTACTAAGGCCCAATAGAAGGCCAAAAGCTGTTTCTCAAAAGAAGAGTTGTTATCTGCAGCAGATGGTTAGGCTTTGCTCCAAAATCCTAAGGGTCTGTATTGTGATTTTCCTATAGGGACCTGCCAAAGTCTCGATGCAGCATTTCTATTTGCCACTGACACTTTCAGCACCATTTGATCTGCTGGATTATACGAGTGTCAGAGCAGCTTGCACAGCAGCCTGGACCTGTTGTGGAACCTCCTCTTATTCAGGTCCCATTCAAAATTGGTAGTTTTCCTGGTCACTCAATAAATGGGCCAGAGTAGCACATCCAAATGAGGAATATGTTGTTGCCAAAATCCAGAGAGACCAACTAGGTGTTGTGCCTCATTTTTGGTCATAAGACAAGCCAGATGCAATATATCCTTCACCTTAGAAGGGATATCTCAACATGACCCACACCACTGGCCACCTAGAAATTTCACTGTGGTAGAAGGCCCCTGTATTTTTGTTGGATTTATCTCCCATCTTCTGACATGCAAATGCCTTACCAATAAGTCTAGCATAGTTGTTACTTCTTTCTTACTAGGTCCAATCAACATGATGTCATCAATATAATGAACCAGTGTGATGTTTTGTGGGAGGGAGAAATGATAAAGTTCCCCGAAGACAACATTATGACATAGAGTTGGAGAGTTGATATACCCCTAAGGTAGGACAGTGAAAGCATATTGCTGAACTTGCCAGTTGAAGCAAACTCTTTCTGGTGGTCCTAATATTGAGAAAAAAGCATTTGTCAGATCAATAGCTGCATATCAGGTACCAGGGGATGTATTGATTGATGCTCAAGCAATGATACCACATCTGGAAGATCAGCTGTAATTGGAGTTACCACCTGGTTGAGCTTACAATAATCCACTGTCATCCTCCAAGACCCATGCGTTTTATGCACAAGGCAAATAGGAGAGTTGAATGGGGATGTGGTGGGATTCACCACCCCTGCATCCTTCAAGTCCTTAAGAGTGGCATTGTTCTAGTTTGCTAGCTTCCAGAATGCAATATACCAGAAACGGAATGGCTTTTTAAAGGGGGAATTTAATAAGTTGCTAGTTTACAGTTCTAAGGCTGAGAAAACATCCAAATTAAAAGAAGTCTATAGAAATGTCCAATCTAAGGCATCCATTCAGGGGAAGATACCTTGGTTCAAGAAGGCCAATGAAGTTCAGGGTTTCTATCTCATCTGAAAAGATACATAGCAGACACAGTCAGGGCCTCTCCCTCTGCTGGAAGGGCACAGAGTGAACACGGTGTCATCTGCTAGCTTCTTCTCTCATGGCTTCCTGTTTCATGAAGCTACCTGGGAGGCGTCTTCCTTCTTCATCTCCAAAGGTCGCTGGCTGGTGGACTCTGCTTCATGGTGCTGCAGCATTCCCTGCTCCCTCTGAATCTCTTATTCTCCAAAACATTTCCTCTTTTGTAGGACTCCAATAAACCAATCAAGACCCACTCAAATGGGTAGAGACATGTCTTCAGCTAATCCATTTTAACAACCACCCTCGACTAAATCATATCATCCAGGGAGATGATCTGATTGCAGTTTCAAACATACAGTATCAAATAAGGATTATTCTATCTTTATGAAATGGGATTCTGATTAAAACATGGCTTTTCTAGGGGGCATACTTCCTTTCAAACCAGAACAGGCATTAATCTCTGCAATCTCTCCAGGAATCCAGTATTGCTTCTGATTTACTATTTTGCTAGGTAGGGGAAGTTCTAGTAGCTTCCACTTGGCCTTTCCCACCATAGTAGCCCTCACTGCATGGGCTAGAGAGCCAATGTGGGGATTCTGCCAGCTGCTCATTATGCCCATACCAATTATACATCTTGGAACTGGGAAAATAACTACAGAATGGGTTTGAGGGGCCCACTGGACCCACTGTGAGATGGACCTGAGCTAAAAATCCATTGATAACCTGGCCTCTATAAGCCCCCAGTCTGACTGGAGAACAGTGATGCTTTGGGTCCCCTGGAATTAATGTCACTTCTGATCCAGTATCTAATAATCCCCCAAATATCTGATCATTTCCTTTTCCCTAATGCACAGTTATCCTGGCAAAAGACCATCAATCTCCTTGGGGAAGGCTTCGAGGAAGAGTAATAGAGTAATTTTTTGGCACTGTAACAGGGTTCTCCCATAAAGAGACTTGGCCTCTTCTTCATTCAAAGGTGTCTGGGTCTGCAAACTGCCTCAAGTCTGGAAATTGATTAAGGGGCTGTGAGTGTGTTTTTGTAATTCAGGTTAGACTTCTGCTCACTTGACCTAGAACCCTTTTGGTTATACAGCTCAAACAAGAATTTGATAGACTGCCCTTCTGTTGTATTTCTAGGCACCCCACGATTTACTAGCCAATGCCACAAATCTCTGTGAGTCATATAATTTTGACTTCTGTTCTGAGTTTGCTGTCTATTATAATAGCGATGTATACCCTGTTTTTGGTGATTAAGTGCTGCTATCTGGCTTCTGTCAACCCAGGATCCCAGCATCCCCATTGTGTTGAAGGATTCCAGCTCAGTGACAGCAGTTCTTACAGTAATACCTGGCCTACAAAGAAGTGCAACTGCAGAGCTCTTCAGAGATAGTGGTACTAACCTCACAAATGTATTTCTCACTGTTCTGGTAAAAGATGGATCCTCTGGGCATTCCTGGGGTGTAAAAGCAGGCTTTACATGTTTAATCTACTCTAACATTTCAATCTCTCTAAGCCTCTGGATGCCCTCATCTACATTATATCACAGCAGTTCTGGCATTTCACCCTCAGATAATGTTGGCCTCCTTTTGATTCAGGTTTCAACCAACCATCCAAACAAACTATTAATACCTTTTATAACTACTCGAGCTATAACATTGAATGCAGAATCTATGCTTAGTGGGCTCATATCAATAAATTTAGCCTGATCCAGTCTTATAGTCCTCCCAGCATTATCCCACACCCTTAAAACCCATTGACACATATATTCCCCTGATTTCTGTCTATATAAATTGGAAAACTCACACAGTTCTTTTGGAGTATAACGTACCTCCTTATGTGTGATACTTTGTACCTTACCTGTAGGGACCTGTTGGGACTTTAGTCTAGTTATAGGTCTGGAAGAAATGAGGGATGGTCAAGGTGGGTCATGAAAAGTATTAGAAATATCTTCCAAGCCATTTGCTTCAGGGCATTCATTTGCAGTTTCATCTGGTGAAACAGGATTAATCACTCTAGGGCTAATCCCTTCAGGAGGAGGTTGGGTGGCCAATTCCTCAAGGCAGGCTGGAGGTGAGGCAGCTATATTCTCAGGGAAGACTATTACAGGGTTATCTAGAGAAGACTCGGCATGGCCTAGGGTTTCAACCTCGCCCCCAACACCATTATCAATCCATATGTCACCATCCCATTTTTCAGGGTCCCACTCCTTTACAATCAATGCCTTCACTTTAATGGCAGACATGCAGACACCATGCAAGACTGAGATTTCAGCTTATGTTGTAAAGTTGCTACTCTAACAATAAGATTCTGAGTCTGATTTTCAGAGATCTCAAGTCTACGCCTACAGGAAATAAGATTTTCCTTCAGGATACTCATAGAAACGTCTACATCTTTCAAACGGCGCTTAAGCTTCTTGTTTGAAGCCTTAAGCCCATCCCTTTCACCCCTTAACGTAGACAGTGTGTCTAACAACAACCAACTGATATCTCTATAACTCTTATTTCTACAAAACTCTGTAAAGGTGTCAAAAACATTATCCCCCAGAACCTGGCTTCGTACAAGTGAAGCATTAGGAGAATCGAATGATGATACTTTGACTATCTCCTTTGCCAACTCACTCCATGGATTGGGAGTGTCATTCTGATTATGTGAATCAGAGTCCTTAGTGTCTCTGAGCCCAGTCAGAGTAGAAAACCATTCATGAAAACCCATTTTTAAGATTCTGTTTCTTAAGAACCACTCCTGGTACCAAGATGTATTAGTTAGGGTTCTCTAGAGAAACAGAATCAACAGGGAACACTTGCAAATATAAAATTTATAAAAGTGTCTCACGTGACCACAGGAATGCAGAGTCCAAAATCCACAGGGCAGGCTGCGAAGCCGATGGCTCTGATGGATGGCCTGGATGAACTCCACAGGAGAGGCTCACCAGCCAAGGCAGGAATGGAACCTGTCTCCTCTGAGTCCTCCTTAAAAGGCTTCCCATGATTAGCTTTAGCATCACTAATTGCAGAAGACACTCCCTTTTGGCTGATTACAAATGGAATCAGCTGTGGATGCAGCTGACGTGATAATGACCTAATCCTATGAGATGTCCTCATTGCAACAGACAGGCCAGCACTTGCTCAATCAGATAAACAGGTACCACAACTTGGCCAAGTTGACACGTGTCCCTAACCATGACAGTGCAAAATATTTATAATTGTTATTTCTTTTTGATGAATTGACCCTCTTATTAATATGAGGCTTCTTTCTTTGCCTCTTTTAATTTTGGGGTCTACATTTGAAGTCTAATTTGTTTGATAGTATAGCTACCTCTGATCTCTTCTGGTTGTTGTTTGCATGAAATATCTTTTACCAATCTTTCACTTTCTACCTACTTTTTTGTCCTTGGATCTAAAGTGAGTCTTTCATAGACAGCATATACATGGATCCTGGTTTTTTATATATACATTTTCCAGTCTGTATCTTTTGATTGAGGATTTTAATCCATTAATATTTACTGTTATTACAGTGAAGTTAGTACTTCTTTCCACCATTGTTTCCTTTGGATTTTGCAAATTGAATATATTTTTTCTCTTTTGACCCTTTTCATTACCCTTACTTTAATTCTTCATTTCTACACTCTTCTTTAAATCTCTCTCTTGTCATTTTCTATTTTCCTGTAGCATGCCCTTTAGTATTTCTCCTAGAGAAGGTCTCTTGTTCCAAAATCTCTCCGAATTTGGTTATTTGAAACTATTTTTAAATCTCCCTCACATTGGAAGGGCAGATTTGTTGGATTTATAATAATTATTTGGCAGTTTTTCTCTTTCATTATCTTAAATAATCATTGCCAGTGCCTTCTTATTGCCATCATTTCTGCTAAGAAATCTGCATGTCGTCTTTTTTAATTTCCCTTGTATATAATGGATCACAATTCCCTTGCTGCTTTCAGAATTCTCTCTTGTCTTTGGCATTTGACAATTTGATTAGTCAGTACCTTGGTGGAGGTTTATTTGGATCTATTCTGTCTAGGATATTCTGTACTTATTGGACCTGTGTTTTTTTAGGGGGAGACATGTAATTTTATATCTTTCATAAGAGTTGGGAAATTTTAAGTGATTATTTACCCCATTTTTCTTTCTGTCCTTTTTCCTTTCACATCTTCTTCTGGGATAGCCAAACACCAGTATATTCCTGTGCTCCATATTGTCATTCAGTTCTCTGACACTGTGATCATATTTTTCCTGTTCTTTACCCTATTTGTTCTTTTGCATGTAGGATTTAATATTTCCTGTGCTTTAGATCAATGATTCTTTCTTCCACCTTTTTATATCTGCTATGGTATTTCTCCACAGTGTTTTTCATCTCTTCAATTGTGCCTTTCATTCCCATAAGTTCTGCCATTTATTGTTGCAAGTCGTGTATTCTTTTATATCATCACTCAAAGTCTTTTTTAATGTCCTCATCTCTTTTGCCAAATTTTACTTCAACTCACTGAATTGATTTTGAAGATTTGTTTAAACATATTTAATTAGTTGTTTCAAAACTTCTATGCAATTTGTAGTGCTAGTTTGTTCTTTCAACGGGGCCATATATTTGTTCTTCTTAGTATGACTCATGATTTCTTTTATCCTGGTGCTTAAGCATCTGATTTCCCTGATTAGTTTATACTGGAGGTCATTTTTCTCTCTTTTGTCTAGGGTTTACTTGTTTGGAATTGGTTTTAGTTGTTCTTTGACATTCAGTTCAACTTATTCAGGATATCTAATATAGCTTCTACATAACTGATCAGAATTTACCAGATCTTACCCTGCTTATATGGAAGATTTTCATGATTGCCTTTTTTGTCTGCAATTATTTCATCCCCAGGATAAAGCTCTCTCTTCCCTCTGTCCTCTTGGTATGTAATCTGCTGTTTGCTTTGTTGCCTCTATGTTTTTGACATCCCTTTTGTTACTTCTAGCAACTTTTACATGGGGATCTAGCTCTGGGAGGAGGGCCTCCTCAGACAGGATCAACCCCAGTAAGAGTTTCCCAAACAAGCATGACCCAGGATTCACAAAGGGAGTATAATCATTATCGAAGTTCCTTGGGATGAGACCCAGTAGGATGCCATTCTTTTCTGTGAACCCTCTTAATTCTGTGCTTTTACTGTTCAGCCCAGAAGATAGTACTTGTCAGCCTGTTGCTCCCCCTAGGCCTAAACTTTTGTGGTACCCATAATTCTGAGCAGACTCTGTCCCTGCCAAGTGGGTGCTTGAGTCAGAGGCTGAGGCTGAAGGCAGACTTAAACTGTTTGTTTTACAACTCCTTGGGACTAACTCCTCTAATCAGTAGTCACTGCCTGTGCTGGACCTTTTCTTCACTCCTTTCATTTTAGGTATAGATGAAGCAGCTCTTCAGTCTGCTCTGGGCTCTGCTATCCCTTTTCTTGGGTAACATATGACCTATAGGTAGCTATCTTCTCCATCTGATTAGTTACTTTGGCACTCCTTAATTTTATCCTTCCCTGGAGGACTGAAAATTGAGAATACCTCATGCTTTAGTTAATGGGATGCTTAAAAAAGATATATAGATAGATAAAAAATAAATGAAAAGAAAAAATGCTCTGAGAGCTGCTCCACAACCCCTCATTTTACCAATGAAGAACCTGAGGTAGTACTTCTCTCTGATTTCCTGTTTTCCTGGGGCATAGCTGCTTTCCAATATTCTAAGTTCAGCAACTCCTGAAACTTCTGTTTGTCTTTGTTTCTTATCAGCTCTGCCTTCTCACTACAGGGGGTAGGGTTGCTTTAGACCTCACAGTTTATTTCTTTGCATTACATATTTATCTGTGCTCAGAGATTATATTTAGCAGTCTAAATTTTTTAATCAAATTCACAATTTGAAGCTTGGTTGGGCTCTCCTTCCCTTGTTCCTGGTTGAAAGGGCTTCTTATTCCCACTGTGAAGAGACCCCAGGATGATCAGCTGTGCCAGTTGAGGAGGGGCAGAAGCCTCCACAACATGGAATAATTTACTGATAGTTTTGTGCTGTGATCTCAGTAATTCATTCACTCATTCCAGACAGGGGAACAATGTTCATCTGGTCACAGAAATCCCCCAGACAGTTGTTCCAGACAGTTTCTAGATATTTACTAGATGCTCTAAAGGACAAATTAAATCCCACATCTCCCTTTCTATTGAAGTAACAGCACATTTAATGAAAACTTCTGCCAGCTCAATTAGGATTATGTATTACAAAAATTGAGTCAAAGTAGTTTTCCATTTTCCTTGAACCCTCTTGATAACTGCACACCCAGCTTTTCCATTTATATATATCTTAGATGGAGAAAGGGATATTCGCACACATAAATCCCCTAGGTTAGTCCTGGTCATCTATTCCAGTTGGTACTTGTTAGAGAGAGAGCTATCCTTAAATTTGCCCTCCAGAGGTGATGTGATTTTCTCCAGAGCATGTTGCTGAATAAATATTTACTTTAGCCTCAATTACAGGTATTGGGCAGTGACAATGGCTTCCGGATAGCAACTCTGATATGTTAAACTCATGTCACTGGTTTTCTTCTTCTCTACACATTGGGAAAGGTAAAAGGGAGAAGGGGGCTGATTTAGATGATTGAGGTCACTTATCTTATTTGCTTATCTCACCACATTTTCCTCCCTCTTGTGTTGCCACCAGTTACCCCCTTAAATATTCACTGACTCAACTCCTTCCTTCCATGGCTCACTTTGTCTCTCCTCAGATTTCCTTTCAGCATTCTTTTTGGAGGTCTGATCTTTATGAATGTACCTGAAATGGAATAACTTTTATTCATAGGGCAAGAAGGATCATAAAAATGCATGGAGAAAAGAAAATTATTGATCTTAATTTTACCAAAAGGAAAAGGATATTAATCTAGTGATTTCTTGTTCTTCTAAACCACACTTGACAGTTATTACTCATATTACAAATTTTGTGAGATACCAGGTAGGGGAAATTTGTTTTTTTAATTTTTTCTGTGTCAAAATTTTATGTGCAAACACATGTACTCAAACACACACTTCAAACTCCAAATTTCAATCTCTGCTCACTCTCCTCAGACCTCTTAACTCACAGCTCTCACACTTGAATGACAGGAAAGGATGATTCTTTCACATCTCACTTTAATGTATTAAGCTCATTCTATTGTATGGGAAAGAGTAGTTACTATTCCACATAAATAGGATAACATATAAACAAACATATGGGCTAGCATGGTAAGCCTTGAATGATTCCTTATAATCTAAAAGTATAAATAATAATTTAGAATATTGCAATGGAAAAGACACAGGAAATAAATTACATTATTTTGATTTCATTTCTGATTGTGACATAAATAGGACATTTATCAGCACTTATTTTACCACTACTTTATTTTGTAAAATCTGAAAATTAAAAAAGATAATTTCTCAAACTGTACAAATCTAGGATTATGTTAGATTAAGTGAATTTGAAATTTGATACTAAATTAGAAAATTAGTAGTTACTAGATTTTTGCTTATGAATATTGGGCAATATGTAAATTTACACTTAGGAAGACATTCCATTCTGAAAAAGTTCAAATTAAAGGTGAATTTTACAATTTTAAAGTTTGTAAATTGTGCTATTCTCTGAAGGTGATGGAAATAGCTTCTTGTGCTTCTATTTATCTCTATAATAATAGATTATTCAAATA
This sequence comes from Tamandua tetradactyla, assembly GCF_023851605.1. Taxonomy (NCBI): domain Eukaryota; kingdom Metazoa; phylum Chordata; class Mammalia; order Pilosa; family Myrmecophagidae; genus Tamandua; species Tamandua tetradactyla. The sequence continues at coordinate 82,947,509 of NC_135331.1, read as the reverse complement.
AATTGAAATATGATTTTTAAATCCTAATACTAAAACACATCCATCTGGAATAAATTAGCATTTTACATCAAGCAGCAGTAGAAACAGGCAGCATGTAGCAATCTATCTAGGAGGATTTTCAAGTCCTCAGAAGAAGTATTTATTAACTAATAGAATATGAACATTTAGTGCCAGAGTTAAAATTTTTAAAACCTAATTCTTTGTACTTAAGATACAATTTTACCTATGTAATACAAGCGTACCTTAATGAAACGAGAAGTTAATCCTTCATTCACTATTTCTTATAACAAATGAAGAAGTCAGATGCAATTTAAGCAGCAGATAAATTTGGGGCAAAGGTAATACATTATGCATTAAAATAAATAAAGTGAAATTTAATAGTCTATTTTTTATCATGAACAACCATGTATAATAAACAGACTAAACACGTTTTACTTTTTCATAACTTTTCCAAATATTGTACCTCATCTGTAACTATTGAATATTTATCGGTGAGTCTTAACCTTATTTTTCTCAAATATATTTTCCATGAATATCCACAAAAAACTCATCTAGAAATTTACTTCAAATATGGTATTAATCATGCTTCAAGTAAGTAAATAAAAATAATTACATGTTCTTCAACTGAATTCCTAAGATCATTGTTCTGTTTTACTATAATAGGCAAATGGAAAAAATAAATTTAACCTCTGGGGGAGATTTTATTTTGCTTGGGTTCTCAGGTCAGCCACAATTGGAGCTAGTCTTTTCTCTGGTAATTTTGATATCCTATCTTGTGACCCTTGGCAACACAGTCATCATCATGGCCTAGTGTCTGGACTCCAAACTCCACATACCTAGATATTTCTTCCTCACAAACCTCTCCTTCCTTGACTTTTCCTTCACCACCAGCATTGCCCCCCAGCTATTGTGGAACTTGAAGGGACCAGCCAAGACCATCACATCCACTGGCTGTGCCATACAACTCTATGTCTCCCTCTCACTGTGTTCCACTGAATGTATTCTCCTTATTATCATGGTGTTTGACTGCTATATACCTGTGTGTAGACCTCTCAATTACCCTTATGTCATGCCTCCATCATTTTCTGAGGCCTTTGTAGGAATAGCATGGCTCTTGTGAGTAGGAAACACTCTCATCAAGAGCACCATCAGCCTTCAGCTTCATGGACATCAGCATCTCCACAACTTCTTTTGTGAGGTGCCTGCCATGATAAAGCTGACAAGTGTTGATGTCCATGCAAATGAAGTCCACCCCTTTGTGTCCACATTAATGCTGCTCCTTCTTCCAATGGCCTTGATAATGGTCTCCTATGGACTTATTGTTCAAGCATTGATAAAAGCCACATCAGTCCAAGCCTGGTGCATGGCTCTGGGGACCTCTGGCTCCCATCTATTAGTGGTTTTATTTTTCTTTGGGACCATATCAGCCATCTACATCCAACCGAAGTGATCCTTTGGCCATAGACAGGGCAAGTTTCTCATACTCTTTTATAAAACTGTGACTCCCACTTTTTATCCACTCATATACATCCTGAAGAACAAGGATATGAAAGGAGTCCTGAAGAGATTGCTGAAGAGAGCCAATTACTAAGGAAACATCAGGAGTAAGGGTTTTTCACTTCTGGAAATTTATTTAAGTGACATCATGTTAATAAGTATTTCCTAGTATACATCATCATTGTCATTTGCATTGCCGATTGTATGTACATACCATAAGTCTAAAGTTATTTGAGAAAGAAACACATTGTGTTTCAACTTGTATAGCTCATAAAATTTGAAGCATGTGTTTGGGTTAACAAATCTTTCCATGCAGTTCCTTATGCCTTCATATATGGTTAGAGAATTAAAACATGCTTACATTTTGAATAGAGTATGGAAAAACTATATATTAGTGAGAGAAAATTACTGTAGCCTTTCCTTTGAAAGAGGTTTCTGAAGTAATATTACTTAAAACATATTTTGCACATTATCTCAGTTCTTTCAAGAACAGTAAAAAATTAAATATGTTTGGGGTATGATATTAATTAATCAGACCTATGAATTTATTTGAGAAGCAAAGGAGGAATCATTCTATCTATCATCTATCTATATACTTATTTAAGAAAAATGTCATCATTAAACAATCATTTATTCAGTTTCAGTTAACTTCAGGGTCTGCTTGAAAAAGCCTTGTATCTAATCCTCTTTATCATTCTATTTTCTATTCCCTTGGCTCCTGTGGAGTAAAGCACATGGGTTCTGGAGCCTGACTACCTGGGTTTGAAATATTGCTCTTATATTCACTATTGCATGTAACCCTCTGCTATTTACTTATTCTGTTTATTCCTCATATTAAGAACATCATAATTTGTGGTAAGGATTAAATAAAATAATACATGAATAATGATTACAAAACAATGCTGCTACTGGCAAATGCCAAATTAAACTCAACAATAAGTAAATAGTTTTCAAAATCTAAATAGTATCTTTAAATCTCCAAACTTTTCAATTTTCCTGAATCATTCTCAAAACATATTTCATTTGTTGCTGTGTATTTGTTTCTGTTTTGCTTCATTTTCCTGGAGACACTGACTCAGCCATTACTCTCACAACCAAGTTTCCTCCAGTAACCTCCAAATACACCCAAGTATCCACTTTCTTTCATAAAAGTCTAAATGTGGGCCTCAGTTCTAGATATTGGTGACATAGGCACTCCACATATTTACATCTACCTTACCTTTACATGAATAAAAACCTCATAACTATAGTATACCCCACATGTGCTCCCCATCTTAATCATATGATCACTGCCTTTATTCATATCCTTTCTTTTATGTTTAGCAAGAGTCTGGTTTGAAACACTTAGGAAATCCAGAAAAGCCATGTTCTTTCAGTCCTAATCCAATCTTGGGGCAGACATATTGTTAAGGGTGGGACCTTTTAATTACATTGCTTCCATGGAATGTGGCACACACAAATGTGTGTGTGATCCTTCGATTAGATCATTTCAAGGAAGTTGCAAGTCTTGTCATTAAAAGTGGATTTTGATTATTTTATTGAAGTACTTCAAAAGTGAAAACATTTTGGAGAAATCTCAGACATGAACATTTGGAGATGCTTGGAGTGTCAACAGAGATGCTTGGAGACATATACAGATGTCTGGAGATACAGATGGAACAGAAATAGTCATTTAAACCTGGAAGCCAGTACAGAAGAAATCTCCAGCCCCAGGAGATGACAATTTAACAGAACAAAAAAAAACTAGAGTTTTCTGCTAAATTAGCTAAGTGAGGACAACAGACAATTAGAGAGGAAGTCACTGGAATCAGAATCTGGAAGCAATGGAACCAGAAACAAGTACTAGCAGATGCCAGCCATGTGCCTTCTCATGTGACAGTCATCAGGCTTTCTTCAGAGTCAAGGTATCTTTTTCTTGATGCTTTAGTTTGGGCATTATTAAGGCTTTAGAATGGTAAACTTGCAACTTAATAAACCCCCATTTGAAAGATTGTCTGTTTCTGGTATATTGCACTCTGGCAACTTTAGCAAACCAGAACTGATCTTAGTACCAGAGAAGTGGGTGCTGCTGCAGCTACCAAGTACCAAACATGTTGGAACAGCTTTTTAAATGGATAAGGGGAAGATTCTGGAAGAGTTGTGATGAGCTTGATAGAGAAGACCTAGAATGCTTTGAAGAGAGAGTTGGTCAAAATGTGAACTTTAAAGATCCTTCTGATAAGGCCTAAGAAGAAATGACACATGTTATTGCAAAATGGAAGGAAGGTAATCCTTGTTTTAAAATACTAAAGAATTAGGCAAAATTGATGATTGATTTTGGATGGAATGAAGGTTTAAAAAGCCATGATCTAGGATAGTTAGCTGAAGAGATTTCCAAATTACATGTCAAAAGTGGGGCCTTATTTCTTCTTGAAGATTATAGTGTAATGTAACAGGAAAGAGGTAAGCTGAGAACTGCACTCTTGAGTATAAAGAAATCAGAAATTGATAGTATGGAAAATTCTAAACTTTCAGAAACAGAGAGACCCCAGAGAATAATGTCTCACATGGTGATTTAACTGAACATGCAAGCAGTCAACTATCACAAGACAAGAAAAGGATTTGAGATGGTGTTATCTGGAAAGAATTTGTGGAAAGTCCTATTGTTTGATTGGTATGATCCCAGTATACTGCATAGAAAACCAACAAGAATGTTGCAGGATCTGTATGAATGGAATCACTGTCATTCTTAACTAAAAGGGTCAGAAAAGGGACAAATTGAAGGAAAAGTGACTTCAGAGGGAGAACCATGAAAGCTAAGGTCTAGAGCCAGGAAATCATAGGCTAGGAGAGCAGATTAGCCCATGCATGTGGAGAGGGTGAGTTTGTCCCTGAAGCAGAGCATGGGCCTTCTGCTTTGTTGCTCAGGAAGATTTTGCCACCCCCAGGCTTCAGAAAAGTTGGGCACATATTTTCTGGGGCCCACGTTGGGCTTTGTGGGTAGCCTGACAATCACCCCATTTTTCTATGGGGTTAAGCATGTGCCTTGGAGAAGGTCAAGAAGCCAGGTGATGCCCCAATGGTTGGAGAGGATGAAGCTGAGAAACTCCTCATTCTCCCAATGCTCCTCAGTGTTGGAACCTTCTCCCCAGTATTTGAAAAGAGCCAGGCTATTGGGTAGGAATATGGAAAGAGTGGGACTGCCACTTTCTAAAGCACCAAGAATGCAATGTCACATTATAAATAACTCCCAGACTTTGAATTCTAATAGACATTGCACTTCAGGTTTTAGGAAATTTTGGAGTTCAGTGACCCACGTTTTCCTCCCAATCTCCCCCTATGGCAATGGGCTTGGCTATCTTATAACTGTTCCTCCTTCGTATATTGGCATGGATAATGAGATAAGTTGTTCTCAGTTTTACAGGTTCACAGTCAGAGGAAAATTTTGCCTTAAGGTAAGCCATACCTGTAACTGACTTCAATGAGGTTTTGTACTGGTTTTGACTTTGTATTGCATTTGTATTGTTTCTGAAATAGTTTAAGACTTTGTGATATTGTGATGAAATGATGTATTTTGTATATGAAAAGATTATGTATTTTTCTTGGGATTCAGAAGGTAGAATATGCTGATTTGAAGCTGTTGTGTACCCCAGAAAAGCCATGTTCTTTAATCCTTATTCATTACTTTTGTGATTAAGTTACTTCCATGGAGATGTGTCTCCACTCATCTTAGGTAGGGTTGCTTCCTGGATTGCTTTAAGAGGGAACCATTTTGGAAAAGGTCCAGAGCAGACATGGGCAGAGATGTTTGGAGATACAGACAGAAAACACCCCTAGGGAAGCCATTTGAAGAAGCTGAGAGAGAAAACTAGCAGATATCAACACTTCTCTTCCAGCTGACAAAGAAACTCTAAACATCATCAGCACTTTATTAAGTGAAGATATCTCCCTGGATGCCTTCATTTGGACATTTTTATAACCTTAGAATTGTAAACTTGAAAATTAATAAATTCTCATTTTAAAAGCTATTCCTGGGTGAACCATGGTGCTCAGCAGGCAGCATTCTTGCCTGCCATGCCAGAGTCCTGGATTCAATTCCTTCTGTCTGCCCATACAAAAAAAAAAAGAAAAAGAAAAAGCTGTTTCTTTTCTGGTAGATTGCTTTCCTGCTTAAATTCATCTTTCAAAATGTGCCCTGATGAGCTAATCATAACCTCTTCTTCCTTTGCTGTGCAAAGGTATTTTCAATCTGCTAGTTAATTAATGCAGAAGCAAAGAGATCCTGAAGAAAACCAAGTAGTCTTTTAAAGTTAAAAGATTGAGATCATAATAGGGAATAGCAGCACTTGGAGAAGTAAATAAGTGCCAAATTTATGAAAAGGTGTTTATATGCTGCTAATGAGTTTGGAATTATCTAAGAGGTCTATGAGAGTATCTTGTATCTTGAAAGACCCTGGACTCTAGAGGAAGACCAAATCCCAGGGCAAGATAGCTACCCTCTTGAAGATAAATTTTCAAAATCCAGAGTGGAATACAAGTGCTGTCTGCAGAGGATGGAGTAAGTTAGACCAAGAATGAGACACACATGGTAGAGCGACTGGCACTTAGAAAGTTCAATGCACATTCATCTATGCAATTGTTAACAATTACACTACTAATGGAGTGGTATTTAAAGAAGGCAGCAGTAGATTTATTCTTTTGTCCATCCTGCCCATACCATAGAATGCCTCTTCTCTTTCATGACCTTTCCCTGCACTACATCTTTATAAAAGCTCACTATTTTCTGGTCTGGTCATTTTCAGATGTTAATAATGACAAGTTCTAGTAGTAAAATATTATCATAACAGTAATACAAATATTCACTCAAGATAGCAATTCAGTTATATTTAAAGATTCTGTGACATCTGTCCCCCAATTTGAGTTTTTTCCAAACAGAGACCATGCATTGGTGATATGAGTGATGTAAGTGTTTCCATTTCTCCACCTTGAGCTTGTTCATCTAAGTGTGTAGCTGGATAAATGCAGTTTTGAAACTTTCACTGTACTCTGCTTCTGGTGAAGGGAAAAGTCTTACTGTACTTTAACTCTAATTTACAGCTAAAAACAGCTCACGCAGTCTCTCACATTCATGTGTTTTTAGGCAAATATTATGAGATCAGTTCACTCTGTTGCCCAAACCCACAGCAACAACTAAAAAGTTCTTTGTCATCCCACATAATACATTTTACTTGACTTAAGTTGAGGAGGAGCAATGCATAGTACAATCTGTGTGAAAGAACAGCATCCTTTATTTTCAAATTTTCACTCTTCTATTCCTCAATCTAAATATGGATAATCACCTAAGGGCTATCATGGCAAGAATTCATGATGTTTCCATTGAGCATACACAGTTCCCTATGGAGCTTGTAACTACCTTCTCCTTCCCCATGCATTCCCTTTACAGCTCGGTGACTAGTTTCGGCCAACACTGTGTGAGCAAAAGTGATCTGTGTTCATTATAAGCCAGAATATTCAACTACCAGTGCAAAAATGTCCAAATCCTCTCTTTTCTTCTCCTACAACCTTTGGCGACATTAAGGATGGTCACGACTCTCTAAGGCTGTGATTCTGAGAGATGAGTCATGGCAGAGCCCATAGCTGAACAGATATATAATATGCATAAAATAAATTATTATTGGCTTTAGCCCTGGAGATTGAAAATTTTTTATTGTGAAATATGACATATATACAAAAAAGCAATACATTTCCAAGCACATTTTAACAAATAGTTATAGAACACATTTTAAGATTTGGTATGGGTTACAGCTCCACAATTATTCTTTTTTTCTTCTATCTTCTCCAAGACAATAGGGATAAACAGAAATATCAATATAATGATTCAACAATCATACTCATTTGTTAAATTCTCTCTTCTCTGTTATACTATCTTTTTACTCTTTAAATAACATATATAAATAAAATCAACAAATTCCAAAGTACATCTCAACAATTAGTTGTAGAGCAGATTTCAGAGTTTTGTATGGGTTGCAATTTCACAATTTTAGATTTTTATTTCTAGATGCTCTAAGGTACTGGAGGCTAAAATAAATATCAGGATAATGATTTAGCAATCATACTCATTTGTTAAACCCAACATTCTCTGTATTACTCCAGCACCATCTTGACCTTTCTCCCTCTATTTAGGGGTATTTGGGCTATTCCATTCTAACTTTCTCATGTTGAAAGGGGATGTTTATACTACAGGATAGCGGGGTGGAACTAGTTGATGTTCTGGAAGGGCTGGTCCCTCTGTTTTCAATTTACCTGGCCCAGGGGCCCATCTAGAGGGTGTAGGCTTTGGAGAGTCACTCTAGTGCATGGAAACTTCACAGAATCTCATATAATGCCCTAAGTATTCTTTAAGATTGGCAGGAATGGTTTTGGTTGGAGTTTGGCAAGTATGATAGATAGTGATGTTTAGCTGAAAAGTGTAAGAGTGACCAACAGTTTAGCCTCTTGACTCCACTTGAAATTTTTCAGCCACTGTTACGTTATTTGTTACACTTCTTTTGCCCCTTTAGGTCAGGATGCATTGTTGATTCCCTGATGCCAGCGACAGGCTCATCACTGGAGGTCATCTCCCACTTCACCAGGGAGACTTTCATTCCTGGATGTCATGTCCCATGTAGGGGGGATGGCAGTGGTTTCACTTGCAGAGTTGGGCTTAGAGAGAGAAATCCCACCTCTGAGCAACAAAAGAGATCCTCCAGAGGCAACACTTAGGCATATCTATATGTGTGCTAAGCTTTTCTGATACATACATAAGTTTCACAAGGATTTCATCAAGGGCTTGGCCTGTTGACTTGGGTGTCCCTAATGTTTGGCACAATATCTAAGGATTCCCAAGTGGTAAAGTTTACTAGTTCCATAATTTTTCTCCCATCCCTCAAGGGACTTTTCCAATACTTTTTTATTATCTGCTTAATATACTCAGGAATGTATCGAGGTATTACCTTAAGCTATTCAAGATTAAAGTCTCTTTGGGCTCACTATGTTTGGATTGTTTAAATGATCTATCCAGACAATTTGAGTTAGATTATGTGCTACAGAAAACCTACATTCTGGACATAATAAAACTTTCTTCTGTTATTCTCAATGAATAGGTGAAGTTCTAAAATATAGGCAGCCTCTTCTTAACCCCTGTATTCTGAATTTCCTTAATCCTGATCTGATTGGCTTCATTCTTATTTCTAAATACCAGATATTCATATATAAAACAGACACCCAAACTCCAGAAATAACAAATGGCAATTGTTATTTGCTTAATGCCATAATAAATGGTATTAAATGTGACTGATTTAAGAGCCTATAATCTAGACCCCAGTTTTCTTATAAGTATTTTTTAAATGAGATCATAAATATTGTTCTTTTGTTTCTGGCTTATTTTACTTCACCAAATGCCCCACAGATTCATTCACATTGTTGCATGCCTCACAACTTCATTCCTTTTTTGTAGCAGCATTATGTTCAATCATATATTTGCACAATCATTCCCCCATCTACTTCTCAGTCACTGTATCTTTCAGCCACTTCTATCTACTGGGCCTCATGTATGATGTCCAAGTCAACAGTCCATCTATACTCTTAATGTTAAATGATTTCATCGTTCCCAAGAGAATGACATCTGATAAACATACCCTCATGAAGTTGAAAATCCAAACCTCCTCCTAACTCTTTTCCCTCCCCTCATTGTGTACCCCTGATATTGTGGTACTATTTATGTTTTCCTGTTAAACACAGCCCAGAGCACACAATATCATTTTTTTCAATCCTATACTGCAAAATTAGACACTCTTTGTACAAGATTCATACCATTGCTGTAGTTCATCAAGAACTTATTCATATTTGTACTGTTAATTGGTAGACACGTGAGTCTATATAACCCCTTTCACTCATGTTCACTTTCAACATAGTAATATTACTTATAGACTCACGAATGTACTGCCTTCACCTCTGTGTGTTTCCTTACAATTAAATTCAACCTCGTTAGCAAAGTATTCACCCCTCTCAAGCTTCTGTTTATCTCTAGGTCCTCTATATTCTGTGTCATAAGACTCTGATTTCGCCATCACCATGGTCAAAAAGTGGAATCATACAGTATCTGCAATTCTGTGCCTGGCTTTTACCCTCAGCATTATGTCCTCAAGGCTCACCCATTTGTCATGTGGTTCAGGTTGTCATTTCACCTTTCTGCTGCATAATATTCCATCCTATATATGTACCACATTTTGTTAATCTGCTTGTCCATTGAGGAAAACTTGAATTGTTTAAATTTTTTAGTGATTGTGAATAGTGCTGCTATGAACATCAGTGTGCAAATGGCTGTTTGTGTCATTGCTTTCAGCTCTTCTTGGTATATACCAAGTAGTGGTATTGCCAGGTCATAGGGCCACTGGATATTTAGTTTTCTGAGAAACCATCAGACTGTCTTCCATAGTGGCTGTACCATATATATTCCCACCAGCAGTGCATAAGTGTCCCAATTTCTCTACATTCTTTCCAACATTTATAGCTTCCTGTTTGTTTATAGCAGCCATTCATATAGATGTGAGGTGGTATTATTGTCCATCTGCATTTCTCTTAGAGCTAATGAGAATGAGCATCTCTTCATGAGCTTTTTAACCATCTGTATTTGCTCTTTAGAAAAATGTCTATTCATATCTTTAGCTCACTTTATAATTGGATTGCTTGTTCTTTCATTGTTGAGTTGTATGTTTTCTTTATGCACACAGCATATCAAACCTTTATTTCCATTTATCTATTGTTTTCTTTTGTTGCTTGTGCATTGTGTGTAAAGTGTAGGAAGCTAGATCCTATCGCTAGGTCTTGAAGATGTTTCTCTACATTTTCTTCTAGGAGGTTTATGGTACTAGTTCTTATATTTAGGTGTTTGATCCACTTTGAGCCAATTTTTGTATAGGGTATAATATAGGGGTCTGCTTTCATTCTTCTTGCTAATGATATCCAGTTCTCCCATGCCCATTTATTGCAAAGAACATTTTGTCCCAGTTCAGTGGATTTGGAGGCCTTGTTGAAGATCAATTTACCATAGAGACAGTATGACACTCTTTTGATCACTGTGGCTTTATAACAAGTTTCAGATTTGGGCAGTGTTAATCTTCCCACCTCATTCTTCCTTTGGGGGATGGTTTTAGCTATTTGGGATCTCTTTCCATTCCAGACGAATTTGGCAACTAGCTTTTCCAGGTCTTCAAATTGGGCTGATGGAATTTTGATTGGTCCTCTGTTGAATCTGTAGAACAACTTAGGTAAAATTGACATCTTAACTACATTTAACTTTCCTATCCATGAGCAGAGAAAGTCTTTCTCTCTATTGAGATCTTTATCTTCTTTTAACATTGTTATGTAGTTCTCTGTGGACAAGTCCTTTCCATCACCGTTTAAGTTCATTCCTAGATATTTGATTCTTTCAATCGCTATTTTGTATGGAATTCTTTTCCTTAATTGACTCCTCAGGTCATTGCTTGTATATAGAAACATTACTGACTTTTGCACATTGACTTTAAAACCTGCCATCTTGCTGAATTTGTTTATTAGCACAGGTGACTTTGTTTAGATTCCTCAGGATTTTCCAAATATAATATCATGCCATCTGCAAATAGTGAATGTTTTAATTCTTCCTTTCCAATTTGGATGCCTTTTTATTTTTTTTTTTCCTCTCTGATTTCTCTTGCTAGAACTTCTAGTAAAATGTTTAATAATAATGGTGATGGGGGACAACCTGGTTGCATACAATACTGGGTATAGGTTTTTTATATATGCCTTTTCTCATGTTGAGGAAGTTACTTTTGATTCCTCCCTTTTGAAGTATTTTTATCAGAAAATGATGTTGAATTTTGTTGAATATTTCCCCAGTTTTTGGTATTAAAGGTATGTTAACCTCATAAAATGCATTAGGTAGTGTTCCTTTTTCCTCAAACTTTTTGGAAAAATTTGAACAGGATTGATGTTAGTACTTTTGGAATATTTGATGAAATTCAGCTCTGAAGCCATCTGGCCCTGGGTTTTTCTTTGTAGGAAGATTTTTGATAGCTGAATCTCTTTACTTGTATTTGGTTTGTTGAGATTTTCTATTTCTGATTTAATCAGTGCAGCTTTTTCATGTGTTTCCAAGTATTTTTGCATTTCATCTAAGTTGTCTATTTTGGAGTGCATATTTGTTAATAGTATCCTTTTATGATACTTTTTTTATTTCTTCAGTGTCTGTGGTAATGACTCCTCTCTCATTTCTGATTTTCTTATTTGCATCCTCTCTGTTTTTTTCTTTATCAGCCTTGCTAATGGCCCATTGATTTTATTGAAGAAACAACTTTTGGTTTTATTGATTATTTCTTTGTTCTCTCACTCATTTAACTCTGCTTTAACCTTTGTTATTTCTCTTCTTATGTTTGCTTTAGGTTTAGTTTGCTGTTCTTTCTCACTTTCCTCCAAGTGAACAGTTACACCCTCAATTTTTTCTCTGTCTTCTTTTTTAACATAAGCATCTAGGGCAATAAATTTCCCTCTCAGCACAGCCTTTGCCACATTCCATAAGTTTGATATATTTTATTTTATTCTCATTTTTATTCATCTCCAGATAGCTACTGATTTCTCTAGCAATTTCTTCTTTGACCCACTTATTGTTTAAGAGTGTGCTATTTAATCTCCATATATTTGTGAAAATTCTTGTTCTTTAGTGGTTATTGATTTCCAGCTTCTCTCCATTGTGGTCAGAGAAAGTGCTTTGAATAATATCAACATTTTTTTTAAGTTTATAATGACCAGTTTTGTGCCTCAGCATATGATTTATCCTGGAGAACATTCCATGAACAGTAGAGAAGAATGTATATCCTAGTGTTTTAGGATGTAATGTCATATATATGTCTGTTATGTCTAGTTAGTTTATCAAATTAAGTTCTCTATTTCCTTGTTGATCTTCAGTTCAGTTGTTCTCTTATAGTGCATTTAAGTCTCTCAGTATTATTGCTGAAACATCTGTCTCTCTCTTCTCTTTTCCAATGTCTGTCTTATGTACTTTTGAGCTTCTTGATTGGGAGCATAGACATTTATGATTATTATTTCTTCTTGGTTAATTGTCTATTTTTCTAATGTAATGTCATTTGTCTTTATGATGTCTTTACATTTAAAGTCTATTTTGTCTGATATTATTATAATTACTCCTGCTTTCTTTTGGTTAGAGCTTGCATGGAAAATTTTTTCCATCCTTTCACTTTCAATCTCTTTGTAACCTTGTGTCTAAGCAGAGTACTCTTGTAAGCAGCATATAGATGGATTATATTTTGCAGTCTATTCTGCCAATCTGTATCTTTTAATTGGTAGATTTAGTCTGTTAACACTCAAAGTTATTACTGTAAAGGCATTTCTTGACTCCACCATCTTATCATTTTGATTTTATTTGTCAGATCTATATATTCTTTTCTTTCTTTCTCTTTTTAACCTTTAGGTTATCCTTTCTGATACTCTTCAATCCTGTTACCTTCTCCAGACCTTGCGCTCCTCTTTTTGTTTCAGCCAGCAGGACTCACTTATTTATTGTGGAGCTGATCTCTTGATGACATATTCCTTCCGTCTTTGTTTGCCTGTGAAAATTTTAATCTCTCCCTCAGTTTTGAAGTACAATTTGGCAGGGTACAGAATTCTGCGCTGGAAGTCTTTGTCTTTCAGTATCTTAAATATATCACACCAGTGCTTACCTGCCTCTTTGGCTGGTAAGAGTACTCTGCTTAGACACAAGTTTACAAAGAGATTGAAAGTGAAAGGATGGAAAATTTTTTTCCATGCAAGCTGTAACCAAAAGAAAGCAGGAATAGTTATACTAAGACAAAATAGACTTTAATTGTAAAGACATCATAAAGACAAAGGACATTACATTAGAAAAATAGACAATTAACCAAGAAGAAATAATAACCATAAGAGTTATTAAAACTGTAGTGCCAGTTTTGAGTAGTATAAACTCAGTCTTACATGGTCTCCCTTGTATAGAGTAGATTGCTTTCTCTTACTGCTTTCAGGATTTTTTCTGCTTCTTTGCAACATTTGACAGCCAGATTAGTATGTGTCTTGGGATTAGCTTATTTGGTTTTATTCTATTTGGAGTTAGTTGGCCTTCTTTGATTTGCATATTTATGCCTATTATAAAGTTTGGGAAGTTTTCCTCAGTTATATCATCCACTAATCTTCCTAGCTTTTTTGCTCTTCTCTTCTCTTCTGGAACACCAATAATTCTTATATTTGTGCACTTTGTTTGTCTGTCATTTCCTTGAGATCCATTTCAAATTTTACCATTTCTTTTGTCATTTGCTTTTTTGTGTGTTCAAAATCAGTTCTCCTGTCCTGTAATTCACTTATTCTCTGTTCTATCTTTTCAAATATGCTATTATGTATCTCTAACATATTTTTTGTTTGGTCTGCAATATCCTTGTTGTCTGTGATAACTGCTATTTTTCTATTTATTTTTTTTCAAATTCTTCTTTATGTTCTTTTAGTGTCCACTAGATCACCTTTAGTTCATTAGCCATCCCACTGATTTTATTTAGTAAAGTTATATGAACATCTTTGATTAGTTGTTACAAAGACTGCTTCTCCTCCAGTGTTTTAATTTGGTCATTAGACTGGATTGTATCTGTCTGCATTTTCATGTGGTTAGGGATCTTCTGTTGTCTTTGTGGCATATAAATATCTTGATAGGTTTAGTTTGTATGATGATTTCCTTCAGTAGTCTAAAGCTTTGCTTTTGCAGGATAAGTATGGAGCAGGATGTGGAGTATAGGGAGGCCACAACAGTGTAGTGCCAGATTGCAGTGCAGATATATGCATGGATCAGGGACTCTATGCTGGTGCCTGTGAGCATGGATTGCAGGTCAAGGGGTTGTGGACATGTGGTGCATGGGCAATGGGGGCAAGCTGCAAGACTGCAGCTCAGGCAGTCTTGGAGTGCAGGTGTAGGATATAACATGGGGAACATGGAGGTAAGGTGCAGACTGATCAGCAGTGCTAGGGCTGGTATGCAGGCAGGATGCTGGTGGGTGCCTGAAGCATGTGAGTCATGGTGTCAGGGTGTGGGGTACAGGGCACAGAAGTTGGGGCACAAGAAAGTTGAGGCACAGGTGTGTCCTTTTGCAGGGGGAAGAGTCCAGAGTTGCCAGGATGTGGATGTGTTAGTGTGTAGGGGTTGGGCATAGGTCACGGGGGTGTGTGATGATGGGTGAGTGGGGCCATAGATGCCTGAGAGCAACTGCCAGGTATGGGAGAAGAGCACTTGTGCCATGCAGTGGTTCAAGAGTGTGTACATGTATGTGGTAGGAGGAGTGGAGTGTGGGGCTCAAGGGGACCATACGTGAAAATGTTGCTTCCTGGCAGGGAGGATGTGGCTTTGCCAATGCATGAATCTGGGGGTTGGGCCTTGGTGTGTGGGTCTATGGGGCAGGGCCCTGGTGTATATGCATGCAGAGCTCAGGGGCAGCATTGTGGGATTGTGCCTGTGTGGTCTGGGGACAGGTGCGGGCTAGATGCACAGGTCAGTGCCCACCCAGAGCTGAGGGGACATGGTATAAGTGGACACATGCACACAACCCTGCCACCCACAGCATCCCCCATGACCCATGCACCTGAGCCCTGTTACCCACCACCCCTACTGTGCTCCAAGCACCCCCACCCCACGCATGCACACAAGCCTTGCCCCAGCCCAATCCACCTGTCCTACAAAAGCACACAGTCTTACCCCACCCCTCTGGAGACCCCCATGGCCAGCACTTTAATCCCGTCTCCCCCTCCTACCTGCAGGCAGTCACCTGCACATCTGTGCTTCAGGTGCTCACCTTCATACCAGGGCAACACCCTTACACAGCTCATATAGTCGCTCAGCTCTGCCTGCCCCCACAACTCTGCACATGTGCATCTGATAGGATAATATATTTTTTATATAAATCATGAAATTAGTTGTCTATACACTTCTTTTGAAAGTTCTGCATAAAAGTGTCTGATCAAGTTCATGTCGAATCTGGGCCTGCTTCTGAAGAACTATTTCTTCTTGATCCAGAAATCTAAGCTGAATAGACACTGTATCTCATTTTATCATCTTTTATGTTTTTACAGTTATACAATTAGGATATCGATAGGCAAAGGGTGACTGGAAAGAGGAGTAGATATCAAGCAGGTAGTTGAAGCAGAAAACTCATACATTGACATATAGGTTTTTTTTTTTACTTTTTTATTTTATGTTATAACATATATACCAAGCAACAAAAGAAAAAAGCAATAGTTTTCAAAGCACTCTTCAACAAGTAGTTGCAAGACAGATCCCAGAGTTTGTTATAAGCTATCATATGATCCTCTCAAATTTTTCTTTCTAGCTGCTCCAAAATATAGGAGACTAGAAAGAATAAATATTTTTTATCATCACAATCAACTTTTTTTCTTTTTTTGTGAAAAATAGCATATATACAAAAAGCAATAAATTTCAAAGCACAGCACAACAACTAGTTGGAGAACGGATTTCAGAGTTTGGTGTAGGCTACAGTTCCACAATTTTAGGTTCTTACTTCTATTGCTCTAAGATACTGGAGACTAAAAGAAATATCAATTCCATGATGCAGCAATCATATTCATTTGTTAAGTCTTATCTTCTCTGTAGAACTCCATCATCACCTTTGATCTTTCTATTCCACTCTCTAGGGGGTTTTGGGCTATAGCCACTTTGACTTTTTCATGTAGGAAGGAGCTGTCAATAATATGG
Organism: Tamandua tetradactyla; assembly: GCF_023851605.1. NCBI lineage: Eukaryota > Metazoa > Chordata > Mammalia > Pilosa > Myrmecophagidae > Tamandua > Tamandua tetradactyla. The sequence continues at coordinate 82,931,239 of NC_135331.1, read as the reverse complement.
GGTATGGAGGTGGAACTAGCTGATCTACAGCAGAGGCTGGGTCCTCTAGGTTTCCAGACTCATCTGGCAGAGTCCCGTCTGTAGGTTGTAGATTTCTGGAATGTCACCCTAGTGCATGGGAACTTTGTAGAATCTTATATATCACCCTAGGTGTTCTTTATGATTGGCTGGAATGGTTTTGGCTAGGGTTTAACAAGTTATGTTAGGTAGCAATGTCTGACTGAAACTTACATAAGAGTGACCTCAACAGTAACCTCTCAACTCTGTTTGAACTCACCCAGCCACTAATATTTTATTGGTTACACTTATTTCCCCCCTTTTGGTCTGGATGGTATTGTGGATCCCATAGTGTTAGGGCTGGACTCATCTCTGGGAGTCATCTCCTTCACACCACCAGGGAGACTTTCATCCCTGGAGGTCATGTCCCACACAGGGGGAGGGTAATAATCTCACTTGCAGAGTTGGACTTAGAGAGAGTGAGGCCACATCTGAGCAATAAAAAAGGTCCTCCAGAAGTAACTCTTAGGCATACTTATAGATAGGCTAAGCTTCTCTACTGCTTACATAAGCTTCACAAAGGTAAACCTCAAGATCAAGGGCCTGGCCTGTTGATTTGGATGCCTATAAAATCAACTGTATCAGGGGATTCCCTGATGGTAACGTTTAATGGCTCCATATTTTCTTCTCCCATTCCTCAGGGGACTTTGCCAATACTTTTTGTATCTAACATGTTCATTAGGGAGATTGGCCTGTAGTTTTCCTTTCATATAGTATCTTTACCTGGTTTTGGTATTAAAATATTAACTTCATAAAATGAGTTAGGTATAGTTCTTTTTTCCTCATTTTTTTTTTGAAAAGTTTGAGCAGGATTGGTGTTAGCTCTTTTGGAATGTTTGATAAAATTCCCCTGTGAAGTCATCTGGCCCTAGGCTTTGCTTTGTAGGAAGATTTTTGATGACTTATTGAATCTCTTTACTTATGGTTGGTTTGTTGAGATCTTCTATGTCTTCCTGAGTCAGTATGGCTTGTTTGTGTGTTTTCTGACATTTGTCCATTTCACCTAAGTTGTCTAGTTCCTTGGCATATAATTATTCATAGTATCTTCTTATGATTTCTTTTATTCATGGTATGTGGTAATGCACCCCTTTTCACTTCTGATTTTGTTTATTTGCATAGTCTCTCTTTTTTTCTTTCTCAGTCTTGCTAGTGGCCCATCAATTTTATTGATTTTCTCTAGGTCAACTTTTGGTTTTATTGATTCTTACTATTCTTCCATTCATTTATCTCTGCTTTAATCTTTATTATTTCTCCTCTTCTACTTGCTTTGAGTTTAGTTTGCTGTGCTTTATCAAGTTTCTTCAGGTGAGCAGTTAAGTCCTCAAGTTTTGTTCTTTCTTGTTTTATAATATAGGCATTTATGGCAATTAATTTCCCTCTCAGAACAGCCTTTGTCACATCGCATAAATTCTGATATGTTGTGTTATCATTTTCATTCATCTCCAGATAACTACTTATTTCTCTAGCAATTTCTTCTTTGACCCACCGGTTGTGTAAGAGTATGTTATTTAATCTCCATATATTTGTGAATGTTCTCATTCTTTGGTGGCTATTGAGATCAAAATTTATTCCATTATGATCAGATAAAGAGGTTCAAATAATTTCAATATTTTTAATTTTATAAAGACCTATTTTGTGCCCAAGCATATCTTCTATCCTGGAGAATGTTCCCTGAGCCATAGAGAATAATGTATATTCCAGTGTTTTGGGGTGCAATAACCTAATATATCTGTTAGGCCTAATTCATTTATCAAGTTGTTTAACTTCTCTATTTCTCTGTTGGTCTTCTGTCTTGTTGTTCTATCTATAAAAGAGAGTGTTGTATTGAAGTCTTCTACTATTGTTGTTGAAATATCTAGCACCCCCTTTAGTTTTGCCAATGCCTGTCTCATGTACTTTGGAGCTCCTTGATTGGGAGCATAAGTATTTATGATTGCTATTTTTTTGGTGAATTTTCCTTTTAATTAATATATAGTGTCCTTCTTTTCCTCTTATGATGTTTTTACATTTAAAGACTATTTTGTCTGATATTAGCATAGCTACTCTTGCTTTCTTTTGGTTGCAACTTGGTGGAAAATCTTTTTCCACACTTTCACTTTCAATTTGCATCCCTGTGTCTAAGATGAGCCTATTGCAAACAGCATATAGCAGGATTAATTTCTTAATCCATTGTGTCAATCTGTATCTTTTAATTGGTAGATTTAGTCTGTTAAAATATTCAAAGTTATTACTGAAAAAGCTTTTCTTGAATCCACCATTTTATTTTTTCATTTTGTTTGTCACATCTATATATTCTTTTCCCTCTTTCTCTTTTTATCCTTTAAGTTACCCTTAATGGTACTCTTCAATTCTGTGCCCTCCTCCAATCTTCTCTCTCCTGTCATTTTTTTTACTCAACTGGCAGAATTCCCTTTAGTATTTCTTGCAGTGCCAGTCTCTTGTTGACAAAATCTTTCAGGATTTGTTTGTCTTTGAAATTTTTAATCTCTCCTTCAGTTTTGAAGCATAATTTGACTGGTACAGTATTCTTGGTTGAACATCTTTCTCTTTCAAGATTTTAGATCTATCATACCACTTTGACTTGATGTTCAAAAGTCTGTATCTCCTCCAGTGCTTTAATTTGGTCATTAGGCTGGGCTATATCTGTCTGCATTGTGATATGCTTAGTGATCTTCTGTTGTTTTCACCACATGTAAATATCTTGATTGATTTAATTTGGAAGTTGGTTTCCTTCAATAGTCTAAAGCCTTGTGCTTGCAGAATGGATGAATAGCAGGAAGCAGGGCACAGGGTGGGGCACAAAAATGTGGTGATGTATTGCCATGCATGAATAGGTGCAGGTTGAGGATGATATGCTGGCACCTATGAATGTGGGTGCCCAGTGACCAGATAGAATTTTCCTGTGCAGGTACATGGGTCTAGAGCTTGGGGCCCTCTGTACACATGCACAGAGCTATGGCAGTGGGACAGCATTATGTCCACATGGGCTGGGGGCAGATGTGACCAACTGTGCAAGTAAGTACATTCCCAGAGTTGGGGGTCATTACTGGGGGTCATGTACATGTGTGAGTCTAGGAGTGCCATAAACTGCCATACCTGTGTGCAAACCCCAGGGTGGGGATGGGTCGGGTGTTGCTACTGAACAAGCTGGGGATAGTAGCATGGAGTATGAAGGCAAGTGCCCACAGCCTTTATGTGCTGATGTCAGCCCGCAGGGAGCAGGGAGGGGGAGGTAGTGCACAGGAGAGGTGGGTTGAGCTGCACTTTGGGTGGGAGTGTGGGGCAGGTACATGCATAAGGGGTTGCAGGGCTGGGGTGCATGGACAATGGGGAATGGTGGAAGATGATGGGGTTCAGGTTTGTGGGGTACTCAATGAACCACTGGCCATGGAGCTGCACTGGTGAGGATAGTGAATTCAAGGAACATAGCTTGGCTTACTTTGCAGTCACCTTCTCCCACATCCGTGCATGTCTGGGGGCTCCCGGCTTCCATGTTAGGTTGTTTGTACCAGTCTGACTTTCTGGTTCTCTGCTTCTTAGTTCCTCAAGTTTTGCAATGAGGGCCACCCTATGTGGGGCAAAAGACTCTTCCAGGTCAGTTACACTCTGGAATCACCATCTTGGTCACCTTCCCATCCCTTCTCTAATTTTTCCTTGGAGGAGGGCTGGACTGAATCTATTCTATTCCACCATCTTCCCAGAACTCCCTTGACATATATTCTTAAACTGAACTGACTAATAGGTAATGATCCCATTATCATCATCCAAAATGCTGACATTTCTATGCAAGTGCACAAACTCTTACCAAGAAGTCAAGGTATTTAAGAAAATCTTTTGGGTAGTAAAAATGATAAGTAAGACAACATCTTTGTTTTCTTTGCTTGAATATTAACATAATTGTTTAATATCATATGAAATATAACTATAAAAATTAATGAAATCCCAAAAAATTGCACTCTATAAGTTCTTTGATATAAGGATAAGCCCAGCTAATAGACATCAAGATCTGTAAGCAACTTTTACTAAAACCAAATGTATTGATGATTCATGGAGCAATGAAGAGATTTTTTTCCCATGAAGAATTTTAATATCATATTTACATGTGCTCTGAAATGGTGTGCTTGTTCTGTATCCTTAAGTTCTTTTAACTTTTGAATAGCTTAATGTATTTCAAATTAGTAATAAATTTATTTACAATGCATAGTATTTTTCCTGAGGGCATAACATTCAGGTGGCAATTTTTGTGTTTGTATATATGTGTGGATGGATGGATGAATGGATGCATGGATGGATGCATGGGTGGATGGATAGATGGATTTATTTTTGCTTTTTCTCTGGTTGTTATAGAAGGTGAGTATGAAAGCTTGAAATGAAGATGAAGATGATGAATAAGAGGAATGACTTGGGATCATTATGCAAAATCAGTGTAGATCTATTGTGACATTCCATGTCCACCTGTGGGTCCACAAGTATCCAGACCCTGTTATATCTAACACTAATTTAAAACTTCCTCACTTTCCCAAAGGCATGTGGGAAGTATTTCATTTAAAGCTCATAACAACCCCACATGGAAGATATTATTATTAACTCCTTTTAAAAATGAGCAAAATGAGTGTTCTAGTTTGCTAGCTGCTGGAATGCAATATACCAGAAACAGAATAACTATTAAAAAGGGGAATTTAATGAGTTGCTAGTTTATAGGTCTAAGGCTGATAAAATGTCCCAATTAAAACAAGTCTATAGAAATGTCCAATCAAAGGCATCCAGGTAAAGATACCTTGGTTCAAGAAGACCAATGAATTTCAGAGTTTCTCTCTCAGCTGAGAAGGCACATGGTGAACACAGTCAGGGCTTCTCCCTCAGCTGGAAGGGCACATGGTGAACATGGTGTCATCTGCTAGCTTTCTCTCCTGGCTTCCGGTTTCATGAAGCTTCCCAGGAGGCATTTTCCTTCTTCATCTCCAAAGGTCACTGGCTGGTGGATTCTCTGCTTCGTGGTTCTGCAGCATTCTCTGCTCTCTCTGAGTCTCTTTCTCCAAAATGTTTCCTCTTTTATAGGCCTCCATTAAACCAATCAAGACCCACCCAAATGGGTGGAGACATGTTGTCACCTAATCCAGTTTAACAACCACTCGTGACTAAATCACGTCATCCAGGGAGATGATCCAATCATGGTTTCAAGCATACATATTGAACAGAGACCATTCTACCCTTATGAAATGAGATTTTGACCAAAGCATGGCTTTTCTAGAGGGCATACTTCCTTTCAACCCAGCACAATGAGGAAGAGAAGGCTTAAATAAATATTGAATTTCACCCAGCTGAACTAATATTTCAACTAATATAAAATATCTCCAGAATATTCTAAACCATAAATCTACTCAGTATGCATAAGTATGAGTGCCTCTGTCTTTGGATGTAAGTGTAAGCACAAGAATGTATGCATGTGTATATGTTATCGATGACATGTTTATGCCTCATAATTTGTATCCTCAGAAGTATACTTCTGGCTTACATATATCAACTTCAAATGTGAGGGAATTGGAGTCTAACTAGAATTTTGAAAATCAGAAAAACTGTTTGTATCCCATTTATATCACTTACTACTTTTCTGTCTGATGTCAGATATATCACTTCATCTAATCTCAGCCCCTTTTCTTGGTCATTCAGTTACTGCTCTGTGTTCCTTTGCTGGTAGGTGAGGGACTATTGCTTACTGAATGTTTAACTTTTCAGTTGAAACTGAATTTTATTGATCAAAAAATTGTGATTTTTGAACAAGTTATGTTTTAAAAGTTTTAAATGCCAAAATTAATTATTTTTTACATGAAAGATTAAATAAGAACCCATTACATTTGAAAAGCATAAATGCTGAGCAGAGCATAAAATAGGCAATAAAACACTGCTAAATGCATGTATGAGCACCTGTGTATAGCTCCTGCAGAATGGACAAAAAAATCATATAAACATTATAATGTTGAGACCCAGATGTATAGTCACAATAATAAATATGAAAATTCTGAATGGCATCAATGGATGAGTAGGCAGATTTTGATATTGCCAAACACTCCATGATAATAAGATCTCAGTTTATGCTAATGGATGAGTGGAGCACAGGTCAATGGGAGTGAAATCTGCTGTTCTCCTGCCCTTTTAGTTCTTAAATCTGTTTTCTTTACTTCTTAATATGAAATAGTAATTTAAAACAATTTCCTACTAAGTTTAATGGCTGGCTTCTTAATTCTTAATATGAAATAGCAATTTCAAATAATTTCCTACTAAGTCTAATGGTTGGCTTCTTCAAGGACAATTTCTGTTTCCTGTTTTGTTTTTCCCGTAAATGGTCCATATTTTCTTTCTTTCTTTCTTTCTTTTTTTTTTTTTTTGCATGCTTTAGTTTTTCCTTGAACATTAGACATTTCAAATAATATGATGTGGCAGCACTGGAAAGCAAATTGTCTCCCCTCCTAAGGGGTAGTATTGTTGTTTCTTATTGTAGTTGTTGCTATTTATTTGTTTAGTGTCTCTTCTGAAGTAATCATGTACAGTCTGTATCTTTATCATGTGTGGTCACTGAAATCTCTACTTGTTAACTAAGTGACCAGTTAATGATTGTACAGAGATTTACTTAAATTCCTGGCACCTATAGGTCTCCCAGTTTTATTGGCATATTCTGTCTGCACATTGGGTAGCACATTCAACACTCAGCTAAGTAGTTTACAACTATGCCTGAGCCATCACTTCCTGATTTCACAGAGCCTCAAAGTCATTCAGAGATGAGAGATGAGAGCCTTCCCAGATCTCTCAAGTGGTTTTCACATAGCCTTAGACAAATGCATTTTCTTCCAAATTCCCAGGAATATGTCAGGGCTTTTCAGAGTCTTTATGGATATCTCATTTTTCAACTTTTCTTTTTAAACTATTTTTCAGTACATTGTTTAACTTACTGTTATGCGTAGCCTCAGAAAGCTATGATGTTAAAGCATTCCTGCCATCCCAATTTCCCACTAAACACTGGATGAATTTGCCTGAGTTCACACAAAGATATGTCATGGTCAGATTCATGTGTCAACTTGCCCAGGTGGTGGTACCAGTTTGTCTGGTTGGGTAAGTGCTGGCCTGCCTGTTGCTGTGAGGACATTTCATGGAATTAAAACCTGATCACTTTGCCTGCATCCACAGCCATATTTTTATTTGTAATTAACAAAGGTGAGTGACTTCTGCAATGAGTGACATTTCAGCTAATCAATGGATGCTTAAGGAGGATTCAGAAGAAACTGCTTCTGCCAGCAAGCCTCTCCTGTGGTGTTTGTTCAGACCTTCCATTGAAATAGTCAGCATCACAGTCTGCCCTACAGATTTTGGACTGTATAACATTCCCATGGTTATGTGAAGCACTTTTACAAATTTTGTATTTACAGATATTTCCTGTTGATTCTGTTTCTCTAGAGAACCTTAAGTAATACAGCTTGGTACCAGAAGTGGTTCTTCAGAAACAGAATCTTAAAAATGAGTTTTTATGATTGGTTTTCTACTTTGATTACACTCAAAGCCACTAAGGACTCTGATTCCCATCATCTCAGAAGGATAGTGCCAATCCATGAGGTGAGTTGGCAAAAGAGATAGTCAAAATATCACCACTCAATTCTTCTAATGTTTTGCTTCTGCGAAGCCAGACTCTGGGGGACAATGCTTTTGACACCATTACAGAGTTTTGTGGAAATAAGAGGTATAGAGATGTTGACTGGTTGCTGTGAAATATGCTGGATACATTAAGGAGTGAAAGGGATGGGCTTAAGGCTTCAAATGCGAAGCTTATGTGCAAGCTGACAGGTGTAAACATTTCTATGAGTGTCCTGAAGGAAAATCTTATTTTCTGTAGCTTTGGACTTAAGATCTCTGAAAATCAGACTCAGACTCTTATTGTTAAAGTAGCGACTTTACAATGTAAACTGAAATCTCAATCTTGCATGGTGTCTGCCATTAAACTGAGGACATTGATTGAAAAGGGATGGGACCCTGAGAAATGGGATGGCAGCATATGGATTGACAATGATGTCAGTGGAGAGGTTGAAACCCTAGGTCATGCTGAATCTTCTCTAGATAACCCTGTAGTAGTTTGTCCTGAGAACATAGGCACCCCAACTCCAGCTGCCCTGAGGAGTTGGTCAACAAAACTCCACCTGAAGGGATTAGCCCTAGAGTGATTAATCCTGTTTCACCAGATGAAACTGCAATTGAATGCCCTAAGCAAAAGGCTTGGAAGATACTGCTAATTCCTTTCATGAGCTACCACCACCACCCCTCACTTCTTCCAGATCTATAACTATACTAAAGTCCCAACAAGCCCCAAAAGGTGGGGTACAAAGTATCACTCATGAGGAGATACATTATACTCCAAAAGAACTGTGTGAGTTTTCCAATTTATATAGACAGAAATCAGGGGAATATGTGTGACAATGGATTTTAAGGGTGTGGGATAATGGTGGGAGGAATGTAAAGCTAGATCAGGCTGAATTTATTGATATGGGACCACTAAACAGAGATTCTGAATTCAATGTTATAGCTCAAGGGGTTAGAAAAGGCATTAAGAGTTTGCTTGGATGGTTGGCTGAAACATGGATCAAAAGGTGGCTGACATTACCTGAGGTTGAAATGCCAGAACTGCCCTGGTATCATGTAGATGAGGAGACCCAGAGGCTTAGAGAGATGGAATGTTAGAGTGGATTCTTCATGGAAAGCCTGCTCTTACAGCCCAGGAATGACTGGAGGATCCACTTTTACCAGAACTGAGAAATAAATTTGTGAGACTAGCACCATTATCCCTAAGGAGTTCTGTAGTTGCACTTCTCTGATAGGAGTTGCAGTATTACTGTGGGCACTGCTGTCACTGAGCTGGAATTCTTAAACACAATAAACTGGATCCCAAGTTGGCAGAACCCAGGTGGCAGCACTTAATTGCCAAAGACAAGGTGGACATGCCCATCATAATAGACAGCAGACTCAAAGTAGGAGTCAAAATGATCTGACTCACAGAGACTTGTGGCATCAGCTAGTAAATCATGGGGTACCTAGAAGCGCAATAATAGATGGGCAGTCTACTAAATTCTTGTCTGAGCTATATAAGCAAAAGTGTTCTAGATCAAGAGAACAGATGTCTAACTTGAATTATAAAACAATCATGGCCCCTTAATCAATTTCCAGACTTGAGACAGTTTACAGATCCAGAACCCCTTCAATGATGGTGAGAGGTCCCTTTGGGTGTGGACCCTGTTACACTGCCACAAATTTATACTCTTAATCTTCCTCCAAACATTCCCCAAGGAAACCAATGGCCTTTTACCAGGGTAACTGTGCATTGGGGAAAAGGAAATGATCAGATATTTCAGAGATTATTAGACACTATTCAGAAGTGACATTAATTCCAGGGGACCCAAAACATCACTCTGGCCCACCAGTCAGAGTGGAGGCTTATGGAGGTCAGGTGATCAATGAAGTCTTAGCTCAAGTCCAACTCATGGTACATCCAGTGGACCATCAGACCCATTCTGTAGCTTTTTTCCCCAGTTGCAGAATGTATTATTGGAATAGACATAGTGGGCAACTGGGAGTATCCCCACATGGCTCTCTAACTCACGGAGTGAGGACTACTATAGTGGGAAAGGCCAAGTGGAAGCCACTAGAACTTCCCTTAATTGGCAACATAGTAAATCAGAAACAATACCATATTCCTGAATGGATTGCAGAGATTATTGCCACTCTTAAGGACTTGAAGGGTGCAGTGTGGGGGGGATGGGGGGTGATTCCCACCACATCCCCATTCAACTCTCCTATTTGGCCTATGCAGAAAACAGATGGCTCTTGGAGGATGACAGTGGATTATTGTAAGTTCAACCAGGTGGTAAATCTAATTGCAGCTGCTGTTCTGGATGCAGCATTTCTGCTTGAGCAAATCAATACACCCCCTGGCACCGAGTATGCAGCTCTTCATCTGGCAAGCATTTTCTTCTCAACAGTTATTAGTAAAGACCACCAGAAACAGCTTGCTTTCAGCTGACAAGGTCAGAAATATACTTTCACTGCCCTATCCCAGGGTATATAAACTCTTCAGCCCTATGTCATATTCTTGTCTGCAAGGACCTTGATTGCTTCTTCCTCTCACAGGCCATCACACTGCTCCATTATATTGATGATACCATGTTGATTGGACCTAATGAGCAAGAAGTAGCAACTACTCGGGATTTATTGGTAAGGCATTTGTGTGTCAGAGGATGGGAGATAAATACAGCAAAAATATAGGGGCCTTCAACCTTAGTGATATTTCTAGGTGTCCGGTGGTGTGGGGCACGCTGAGACATCCTTTCTAAGGTGAAGGATAAGTTGCTGCATCTTGCCCCTCCTATGACCAAAAAAGAGGCACAATGCCTGGTTGGTTGGATTTTGGTGACAATATATTCCTCATTTCGGTGTGCTACTCCAGCCCATTCATTGAGTGACCAGAAAAGCTGCTAATTTTGAGTGGAGACTTAAACAATAGGATGCTCTGTGACAGGTTCAGACTGCTCTACAAGCTGCTCTGCCACCTGGACCATATAGTCCAGAAAATCCAATGGTTCTGGAAATGTCAGTGGCAAATAGAAATACTGTCTGGAGACTTTGGCAGGCCTCTATAGGAGAATCACAATGCAGACCCTTAGGATTTTGGAGTAAAGCCTTACTGTTTGCTGCAGATAACTACTTTCCTTTTTAGAAACAGCTTTTGGTTTGCTATTGGTCCTTAGTAGAAACTGAATACTTAACCATGGGCCACCAAGTTACCATGAGACCTGAATTGCCTATCATGGACTGGATGCTGTCTGACCCACCAAGCCATGAAGTTAGGCATGTGCAGCAACATTCCATTATAAAATGGAAATGGTACATGCGAGACAGTTCCAGAGCATATCCTGAAGACACAAGTAAGTTACATGAGGAAGTGGCCCAAATGCTCATGATCTCCACTCCTGTCACATAACCTTCTCTATCCCAGACCAGAGCTATGGCCTCTTGGGGAGTTCCTTAAAGTGTATTGACTGAAGAAGAGAAAACTTTGGCCTGGCCTACAGATTTTTCTGCATGGTATGCAGTTACCACCCAAAAGTGGACAGCTGTAGCCCTCCTAGAACTTTCTAGGTGTCCTTCAAGGACAGTGGTGAGGGAAATCCTCCCAGTGGGCAGAACATCGAGCAGTGCACCTGGTTTTTCATTTTGCTTGGAAGGATAACTGATCAGAGTTGCGTTTGTGTACTGACTCATGGGCTGTTGTTAATTGTTTGGCTGGATGGTCAAGGACTTGGAAAGACCATAACTGGAAAATTGGCGACAAAGAGGTCTGGAGAAGAGGTATGTGGATAGACCTTTCTGAGTGGGCTAAAACATGAAGATATTTGTGTCCCATGTGAATACATACCAGAAAGTGACTTCAGCATAGGAAAGTTTTAATAATCAAGTGGTTAAGAGGACCTGTTCTTTGGATAGCTGTCAGCCTCTTTCTGTAGTAACTCCTGTCATTGCCCAATGGGCTCATGACCAAAGTGGTTATGGTGGGAGGGATGGAGGTTATGCATGGGCTCAACAGCATGGACTTCCACTCACCAAGGTTCATCTGGCTACAGCCACTGCTGAGTGCCCAATCTGCCAGTAGTAGAGACCCATTCTCAGCTCCCGACATGGCACCATTCCCCAAGGTGTCCAGCTGGCTACATGGTGACAGGTCAATTGCATTGGACCACTCCCTTCATGGAAGGGGTAGCAATTTGTTGTAACTAGAATAGACACATACTCTGGATATTGGTTTGCTTTCCCTGCACACAATGTTTCTCCCAAAACAATCATCCGTGAACTTACAGAATTCCTTATCCATCATTATGGTATTCCACACATCATTGCTTCTGATCAAGAAACACACTCTATGGCAATTAAAGTGTGGGAATGGGCACATGCTTATGGAATTTTCTGGTCTTACCGTGTTCCCCATCATTCAGAGGCAACTGGATTGATAGAATGGTGGAATGGTCTTTGAAAACTCAATTACATTGCTAAAAAGGTGGCAATATTTTGAAGGGCTGGGGTAATCTTCTCCAAGAACCTGTGTATGCCCTGAATCAGCATCCATTGTATGGTGCTATTTCTCTCATAGCCAGAATCAAGGGGTCCAGGAACCAACGGGTGGAAGTGGGAGTGGCACCAGTCACCATTACCCTCAGTGATCCACTAGGAAAATATTTTTTGCTTCCTGTTCCTGTGACCTTGAGCTCTGCTGGTCTACAGGTTTTTGTTCCAGAAGGGGAAGTGCTTCCACCAGGAGAAACAACAATGATTCCACTGAACTGGAATCTAAGACTGCCACATAGTCACTTTGGGCTATTCATGCCCCTGGATCAACAAGCCAAAAAGGGGATTACATAACTGGCTGGAGTGATTGACCCTATCAGTGGGAAATAGCACTGCAACTACACAATCCAGGTAAAGAAGAGTTTTCCCGGAATATAAGAGATCCTCTAGGGGGTCTTTTGGTACTACCATGCTCTGTGTTTAAAATCAATGAAAAACTGCAAAAACCTAATTCAGGCAGGACTTCCAATGGCTCTGAAACCTCAAGAATGAAGGTTTGTTTCACCCCACCAGGCAAAGAACCACAGCCAGCTGAAGTGCTTGTTTAGGATAAAGGGAACATGGAATGGGTTGCAGAAGATGGTAGTGATAAATATGAGCTGTGACCATGTGATCAATTACAGAAATGAGGGACTGTAATACTGTTTTGTTTATGTTATAGTATTTAAGTTGTAAGACATCAAGTTTAAGAATGAATATTGCCCAAAAACTTGTGCCCTATTCTGGGGAGATTTAATGTGTTTCCAGTTGTATGCAGAATAGTTAAGTATTGTTAGGTGAGGAAAAAATGTGTCTTTTATTGTTTTCTATTTAGAAATTAAATATAGTTTGAGGTCATGTATATAGCTGCCAAGCTGACAAAGGGTGGACTGTCATGGTCAGGTTCTTGTGTCAAGTTGGCCAGGTGGTGGTACCCGTTTGTCTGGTTGGACAAGTGCTGGCCTGTCTGCTTCTGTAAGGACATTTTATGGAATTAAATCATGATCATGTCAACTTCATCCACAGTTGATTCCATTAGTAATCAGCCAAGGGGAGTGTCTTCTGCAATAAGTGACATTTAGTGTAATCAGTGGAAGGCTTTTAAAGAGGACTCAGAAGAGACACTCTCTTCCTGCTTTGGCTGGCAAGACTTTCCTGTGGAGTTCACTGAGACTCTCCAATAGAGTCATCAGCTTCACAGCCTGCCCTGTGGATTTTGGACTCTATGTTCCCATGATTATGTGAGACACTTTCATAAAGTTTATATTTATGAATATTTTCTGTTGATTCTGTTTCTCTAGAGAACCCTAATTAATACAATGTGCTTGCCAAATTAGGCTTTTTGAGGAATCATCAAACAGGTCAAATAATGATACTTCTTTTAATCCCATCTAGTATGAGGAGCATGGGCTGTTATTTTTCTTTTTTCAATGCTACAACAGATAAGGGAATATGGGATGAGACTGTGATAAGGTAAAGTAGCACAAATCCCACTCTTCTTCATAAGATTCAGCCATTATTCTTGATTAAGGATTTCTGGGTTTCCCTAAGCTTTTGATTAATTTTCAGATTACTGAGAACATTGATTTTGACAATATTTGCCAGTTTTTTCATTGTTGTTACTGAGGAATGAATTTTGAATGTCCTTAGTCTTTCAATGTCATGTATCTCTTTCCTATTTTTAAAGGAATGCTAGTCCTTTCATTACTTATTGTAAGGTTATTTTAAATAGTTTTCTATCAATATATTGAAATATAAAAGATTGACTGTAAAAAATCTTGCCATTTTGACATAGAATATTTGCTATTACATTAAGAATTTAAAGAATAGAAAATGTATACATTCCTATTTGAGTAAAAATATTTAGCATAGATTAGAAAGTAATAAGATAAAATGTACAATACATTAAATATCATCTCAATGAACTTCAATAATTTTCTTAATAAGCAGAGAAATCTGAGCCAGCATTTTGTAAACATATTCATATTCTCTGAAAATATTGAAGCCACTACAGTATCAGCAATTTGTATTAATGAAAACCTTCAAGAAAGAAATTCCCTTTCCTTTCCATCACATGTATAGAGTAGAAAGTAGAAAACAGTGACAAAAATTCTGTAGCTATTTTTATCCCCAAATATACATTACATATTCCTTTCAAAGTAGAAAAAATAACTTGTACATTAACATTATTCACATGCAATTTTATGATTCTTTATTCTGTTTTTCAATGTACATTGTGTAATATATAAATATAAGAGAAAATGGTAGATTTAAAACTATGTGTGGTTAAAAGTGTTTTGTGCTCTCTGCTTAGAGAGTGTGTGTTTATGCAAAAAATTAGACATAAATGAAATGAACATTAGTTTCAAATTAAATGAAATCTTGAAATCATCAGTTAAACTCATACACTGAATCCATAAAATTGAAAGCATTATTTAATTCTTTCACTTTTAATATAAACAATTTTTATAATAATTTAAATAAATGAATGCATATTTTAAAAATTTTATACTATTAACAAAGATGTTACATTACATTCAATAAAGCCAATATTGGATATTTAGACAATTCAAGTTATCTAGACATTTATCCTAAGTTAAGCCAAAGATTATTTACAGTAGAGTTTTATGCTAACATTTTTAAGAAGAAGAAGAACATAGAACTGTTATCATGTCAAAATTATTGAACAGTATACTATATCAATGGAATAATCTTAAGTAAGAATAATGCGGGAATGTTTGCTTAATATAATTGCATATCACTTGTAAATTTTTTTAAATTGTTCATAAATAATATAGTATTGTTGCTTCTTATCTATTTTATAGCCAAATTAGGAGAGTCAAAAATTAAATTCAGAATATACATATATATATTAAACTGGAGTTAAGGTATGAGCAAAAAATGTTTTAAAAAGCTAACACATAATTTAAAGTATGTGGATATATGTTCTTAGAAATATGTCTCTTTTATTTTAAACCTTTATAAGCACTTATTAATTCTGCCAATTAATTACATTATAAGAGAAATTAGACTTTAATTATGTCCCTCTACATGAAGGAAAAAAAATTACTGATTTGTTTGTGAAAATATTACAGAAAATGTTATCATTTCTCAAGGAAATTAAATAAGCTAAATGTAATAAGACATGCTTTAGAACAGAAACAAAACATTTATAATATATTAAATGAAATAAAGAAATAAAATCATACACATAAATGTCATTAGGTCTCTCCAGAAATATTACTGATGGGAATCTGAGATGTCAATGTATCATGACTACCTTAAGTAGGGAGACCAAAGAAAGTAATTTCAGTTGCTTGAGGATTTTTCACAGAGCCTTATGGGTTTAGTTTTGCCTCCCACCTGTAAGGTTATATCTTGGAATGCTTCCCATTTCCTTTCCTTTAATACTAGCCCATTACTTAGAACAGGTCTGCAATTTGGTTATCAAAAATTTTCACTCTTCTGTGCACCGATCTTTTCACATTAACCTCTTCAAAGCTCCCTTTACATCTTTGTTTCACAGAGTATAAATGAGGAGCTTGAGATGGGAGTTACTCCAGCATGCAAATGGCTTCTGATTTGCCCTGTCAGCATAGGAACTGCTGGGCTGAATATAGAAAGTTATGATGGTTCCGTAGAAAAGAGACACCACAAACAGGTGGGACCCACATGTTCCCAGGGCTTTATTCCAGGCTTGGGAAGACTTGATCCTTATCACTGCTTGGGCAATGACTGCATAGGAGACCAGGATGAGTGACAGGGAGAGGATAAAGAGCAAGGACACACTGGAGACTGTCTTGTCCACTGTGTCAGGAGGTAGGAAGTTACCACAAACACAAACAAGATCTTCTCAAGCTGTGGTGGACAGAAAGGCCCACCAGTATGAAATCACTCTATTAATCCTCTTCATCACCCTACTCAAGAGGAGTAGAGAGACAAATATGAAAATACAGCAGATAGGTATTGGGAGGCAATTAAAATCAGAACTACACTTAGGAGAAATTGACCCTGCATTTGGGAACTGTGAGTGTTCATAAAAGGAGGATAGAGAGAGAGAGAGAGACAGAGGCAGAGAGATTAAGAGAGAAACCTGCGGGACTGCAGGAGTAAAGTAAAAGTGTAAACTAAAAGAAAACACTTGAAACATACCATGACATCAAATTGAGCATCTAAGAAGTGACAAATAATTCTAATAATTAATGATTTTTCATTTATTCTTCATTGTTCCTTCTTTTGCCTGAAAATACACCTCCTTTCTCCTTATTGGCATCTCATAAGTCATAAATAAATGGAAAAAAAAAGGATGGGTTGCCCAATGAATGAACATCCTCTTTGTAGCTATTTTAGCAGCTATCAATAACACAAGTACCAAATTAGCATCAATTATAATCTTGAAAACATTCTTTTATATAATTATTGCATTATTCTACACTGATATAAGCATTTGTCAATATCATGCTAAGACAGAACGTGAATCTCATGCTGCTTTAATTACTTCACAAAGAGCATCTACATAGTAATACATTCCTGATAACAATTTTCTTAAAATGTAAAATTGGACAGTATTAGATGACATTAACATTTTCCAGAAAGAAACGCTATTTTAAAATTGCAAATAATTTTTGTGCCTTACTGATAGTATTTTACTGGAAACAGAAATTCTAATATTATATTAATTAAAAACTAAAACAACAAAAAGTCATTTCCTGATTTCCTGTGAAATTGTATTTGGAATTTAATTAGTATTTTCCTTTATATAATGTTTTATTATATAACATCAGAATAAGAAATCTGATTATAACATAAAATGCCACGGATTGGCTTTTTGGTATTTTTATTCTGTAGGTCACTGCTGAATGATGTTGAAGAGGTTGGGTTGAGAAAAACAGAGTGTATTTTGAAAACAGTTTGCAAATATTCAAAGTGCATTTTTCTTGATGAAAATCAGGCTACCTTTCTTTGTGAGTGGTGAGAAAGTAAAGCAGAAAAGAATGAATAGGCATGAACAAGTACATAGATGAGATTTATACTAAGAGAGACTATTTTAGGCAGAGGGAATGTTAAGGTAAGGCTGAAAACTGAAAAAACATTGACACACTGAAGAACATCTAAGAAGTATTCTGAAATATAGATTATGATGGAAAAAGTGTCATAGCATTATGCCACAATAGTAGGCAGGAACAAGAAGGAAGAGAACTATTTAAATTATGTTAAGGGTTCGGGTTTTCCAATGCCCATAGATGTCAGCTTTTGTGTTTGTAAACCAGAAAGGGAGCAGGAAATTAACCTGATGGTTGCATTTAAAAAATAACCTTGGCTTTAAATTGCAGAATGGGTTAGCAATTAAAAAACTGAACATGGAAACTATATTAGGAGGATAGTTTAATATTCTAGGAAAGAGATAGCTTTAAGGGTAGCAGGGAAATATCTTTAAACTAGACATATTTAGAGGTGGATAATCAACAAGATATACTGTGTGATATGGGTCAATGATGGATCACAGGTTTATTTCCTGAAAAAAATGTTTGTTCTTAGAAGAGATTGATGATCTGAAGACTGAGAAAATCTTTTGCAGTGAAGATGTTAGATTCACATGTCTATGCTATTGTTCTTAAATATTTGCATATATAAGAAATGTCAAGTATAAATCAGTTCTGCTCTTTGAATATTTATCACATATGTTCTCCCTAGTCATCTGCTTGGATATAACCTGCATGTCATAATTGATAAACATCCTTACTTTCCTTATCAAAAAATTCTTCACTTACCATTTTCTGTCAGTTAGATACATCATCTCAAAATTATTCAAAATTTAAATTAGAATGTGATGATGTTCTTGCATGTTTCATGAATTTTAACCAAGCTAACCTTATGTCATTAAATTAAAAAATCCATTTGCACTAGTTTGAAAGATAGCATGCCCCCTAAGAAAAGCCATGTTTTGATATAAATCCCATTTCATAAAAGTAGAATAATCCCTATTCAATACCGTATATTTGAAACTGTAATGAGATCATCTCCTTGGTTGATGTGATTTAGTTAAGAATGGTTGTTAAACTGGATTAGGGGATGACATATCTTCACCCATTTGAGTGGGTTTTGATTAGTTTCTGAAGTCCTATAAAGGAGGAAACATTTTGAAGAATGAGAGATTCAGAGAGAGTGACACTACAAAGCAGAGAGTCCACCAGCCAGAGACCTTTGGAGATGAAGAAGGAAAATGCCTCCCAGGGAGCTTCATGAAGCCGGAAGCCAGGAGAGAAAGCTAGCAGATGACGCCGTATTTGCCACATGCCCTTCCAGCTGAGAGAGAAGCCCTGACTGTGTTTGCCATGTGCCTTCTCACTTGAGAGAGAAACCCTGAACTTCATCGGCCTTCTTGAACCAAGGTATCTTTCCCTGAATGCCTTTGATTGGACATTTCTATAGACTTGTTTTAATTGGGACATTTTCTCAGCCTTAGAACTGTAAACCAGCAACTTATTAAATTTCCCTTTTTAAAAGCTGTTCCATTTCTGGTATATTGCATTCCAGCAGCTAACAAGAACACCAATCACATGTATAATCCTAGAAGGCAAAGGACTCTGAGGTGTCCTTACCTTTCAGTTTGTAGTCCTCATTGCTTTCTCTACATGTCTATCAGACCTACATAAAAATTGCATGTCCACCAGAATACAATTATCATGTTATTTTTATTAGTTAAACCAATCTTATCCTGCATCATACAGAAAAATAATCTCTTTGTCTTGGTGAAAAGGTGAGTTTATTACAGGTGCACATATTCGGAACTGGAGAAAAATTTCCCAAGTCTTGTTTTGAGTCAGAATGGTGATTTTGGATTGTATTACTCAAACAGACAAAGAAATGGCCAAGATCCAAAAGAAAGCAGAAAAAAATAGAAGAGGAAAAGCTGTGTGGTAGGTCTGTCCTGTTATCTTAGATGTCCTCCCCTCTTTCAGGCTTGATTTTTAAGGATAAGAAAGCACTGGTTATCAGACCATATGGTGATTTTTCCTTACATTGTCTTGCTGGCAATTCTGGGAGGGTTTCTGGGAACAGAGAGTAAGATTTTTTGTTGAAATTAGATTAACTGCATGTTATTTTAAGAAAAGCTTCTCATGCTTAAAATAACTCAAGGCTGCTGGTGTGAAGTGATCATAATAAGCAGTTTTCTAGCTACTGAAGACTATACCAAGCATTTTCCAGCTCAAATATTATATTGAGTGTTTTTTCTATCTATTCAGCTATCAAATCCCTCCTCTTTTATGTAATATTTCCTTGTTCTTAAGACATGACATTTCATGAGCATTTTTTATATTGGGAAAATGAGTGAAATTCCAATCTTATGCAATTCCTTCTTGCTGAGCAAGGTCAAAGAAGTTTTTTTATATTAATCTGGAAGATGCTCTGGACATAAACCCACAGATACAATTTAAGCCACAGCAAGATAAATATATGGCAAGCAAAATAAAAGCCATGCTAATGTTGCTTTTTATTTTATAAGTAAATTCATTAACCACTTAGAAAATGAACTGTTATAATTTTAACATGATTAGTGTTATTATTTTGTATACAATTTTATTTTGAAGACATATTTTCTTATTTATTTAGGATCTATGTGAAGCACTTATTACTAATTAATGCACAAGTTTTTTCCTGAACTGCACTGGGTGTTAAACTTATAGTACTATACATGCTGTCCCCTCATAGGAGCAGGCCTTAATGTTAACTGTGTCTTTTCAGATTTTAACCATATCATTCTGGCAATAATAACTTTGGAAGGTATGTTCTTGTACACTTGTAGTAGTTCAGCATTGTTGGTCCTCTGGAAAACAGGATTTTTGACTTCAGGATTCCATCAGTCTGTCTCACAGCACCCTCTGGCACTATTCAACAGAGGTGGCCCAGAAGCCTTGTGCACTGTAGAGCTAAAGTGTTTGAGTCTTTTCCAGGTACACTTAAAGGTGTCTGTAGTAACAAAATTTTTTTAGTAGCAGCATGTTTCCATCTATACCAGAGCATGTCCATGTGATGTGCTTGATACTATTATAGTTTTAGGGACCACAGAAATGTGTCTAGCCAATAACTTGGATTATGATACACCATGCATAGTACTAATAGCTTGGTTTAAACATATGAGTACTTAAGTTAAAACAGAGATCCAATTTCTTCTATACATTTTTACTAGGGTTATGTTACTTAATGGTTAGAACATAACTTATATAATTGCCTTGTTCCTTTTAAAACCCTTTATGTTGAAGATGAAGCTTTGACCTATAGCTGACAGCAAGCACTTTCTGAGGAGCAGCAGAGTAAAACAATGTAAATGACAAGAAAATTTGATTGTTTCTCTGACTTATCTTCAAAATATCTAAAACCATAACCAGCAGCCTAACCTGTTGTCTAATATTTTGTAGATGAATAACCAATAGGTTAGAAAATCTCTTTTAATTTTTATAAAATTGTCTAAACATATCTTATGCAACTTATACCAAATGAACTTAACTATTTTTGCCACTTTATTTCTTAAAGATGAAAGGACAAATTCTTTATAACTATTTTGAATAAAAAGATGTCCTTTAGGGTTTGACCTTGAGAAAGCTAAATATTCAAAGTTTTATTTTTTAAGCAATTGTTTTTAAGTTAAAGCTAATGAAAGGACTTAGCTCATTTTTGGAGAAGAATTGATGTACTTAAGAACATGATAAAATCAACATAAGCTACAAAAAGTTATATGATAAAACACATACTTTTTGCCTTTTACACCAATTATTGAGGAAAAAATTTTATAACTTTAATGAACAAAATTTTAGTTTTGTGTTAGTATATTACATGATACTGAGTCTTTTAAAAAATTGTAGACAGACCCATCAAATATTTCCAAACTTTGACTATCATTTCCTTTTCTGTGAACTTTTTGTGACTTTTTATATGCATTTAAGTTTGTTTTACATTTTCATTTTTTTCTTAACTTGCAGCAACCACTCATTTAAGACAAAATTGCATCTTTTTTCTTTTCATAAATATATTTTATATCTTGCATACTTAAGTTACCAAAATGATTCTATAAACACTTTTCAAGCAAACATCTTACAACATACAATTACCATTAAGAACAAAGAAGAAGTAAAACTCTCACTGTTTGCATATGATATGATACTATATGTTGAAAACTCCAAAAAATCCATAGCAAAACTACTAGAGCTAATAAATGAGTACAGAAAAGTGGCAGGTTACAAGATCAACACTCAAAAATCTGTAGTGTTTCTATACACTAGTAATGAACAATCTGAGGCGGAAATCAAGAAAAGACTCATTTACAATTGCAACTAAAAGAATAAAACATTTAGGAATAAACTTAACTAAAGAGACAAAAGACCTATACAAAGAAAACTATAAGAAATTGTTAAAAGAAATCACAGGGGACCTAAATAGATGGAAGGGCCTACAGTGTTCATGGATTGGAAGACTAAATATAGTTAAGATGTCAATTCTACCTAAATTGATCTACAGATTCAATGCAATACCAATTAAAATCCCGAAAACTTACTTTTCAGAAATAGAAAAACCAATAACCAAATTTATCTGGAAGGGAAGGGTGCTCCGAATAGCTAAAAGTATCCTGAGGAAAAATAAAAATGAAGTCGGAGGTCTCATGCTACCTGACTTTAAGGCATAATATGAAGCTACAGTGGTCAAAACAGCATGGTACTGGCATAAAGATGAATATATCGACCAATGTAATAAAATAGAGTGTTCAGATATAGACCCTATTATCTATGGACAATTGATCTTTGATAAGGCAATCAAGCCAACTCACCTGGGACAGAACAGTCTCTTCAATAAATGGTGCCTAGAGAACTGGATATCCATATGCAAAAGAATGAAAGAGGATCCATATTTCACACCCTATACAAAAATTAACTCAAAATGGATCAAAGACCTAAACATTAGATCTAAGACCATAAAACTGCTAGAAGAAAATGTAGGGAAATATCTTATAAATCTTGTAATAGTATGCAGTTTCCTAGACTTTACACTCAAAGCACTAGCATTGAAGAAAGAAAGAAAGAAATGGGAACTCATCATAGTTAAACACTTTGGCACAAGAAAAAAGAAAAAGATCATGCTTGTCATAATAATGTTATATACTTAAAACACCTTAGTCAATGCATTTTGAAACAGTAATATATACTCTTTGATGCAAATGTTAATGGAACATATAGGTATTACATTGTTATCCCTCCTAATAAAATATAATTTAATCCATGAATGTATTCTGTCTTTATAGTTTTGTTAAATATTTAGGACATATTAGGTTTATATAGGGTAATGAACAAGGGTAAAAAGCCAGGAAGAAGTTTCACAGTATTGTATAACAGTTATTAAACCATAGTATTTGAGTGGGATTCCTAATGTTTTTGCCATTTCCCACCCTGTGGCTGCTCCTCTAGCCCACCCTGTTTTATGTATCATAAGGCAGACTCCTCAGCAAGTGTGGGGCATCTTAGGAAGATATGGGCTAAAGCATTTGCTTCTTGTTTACAAGAATGAAAAGTTTTCCTGATTTTCCCTATCTATTAATTGCCTGGCAGAGCATTTCCTCACAACTGTAGTTATAATTATTGGCCAAACAGAGCTGCTAAAGGGACTTTGTGCCAGTCAGACAATTTTTGTCATTTTTCTTGGGGAGGGAGCATATCAGTTGTTTGTTGATATTCTCCCAGGGATTCCAGGTTTCCAGGTTTTTGAATTTCAATTTTTTTTTTTTTTTTTTTTTAGCTAAAATAGCTCTAATCTTTGGTTGGGTCTTTTTTCCATCCTCTTAATCTTAAAACTAACAGGGCAGCACTCCTTTAATTATTTCTTTTATCTAATACCTCTGGAAACCTTGCTACTAAAACAGAGATAGAAGTCCCCATATCTTTAACTGTAATTTTTCCTTTAATGTGAAGATTTCTCTGTCTTTCTTGAGACAATCTGCTATAGCTATCCATACTGCACATAATGACCAGCTGACTGCAGCAGCAGTGCATCTGTTATTTTTATTAAATTTCATAATCTTTTGTTCTTATAATACATTTTTAATTGGATAATTACCTGAAGATCAGGAGTCTCATTTTCTGGCCACTATTCTCATTTATTTAATTTATATTGTGGCTATACAGAGTTGTAATAATGTATTAGCAACTTCTCCTTTAAATGACATTCTCCAAATTTAGACCAATCATTAAGAATAGCTCTGAAAGGAGGGCGGGCCATGGTGGCTCAGCAAGCAGGAATGCTTGCCTGAGATGCCAGAGGACCCGGGTTCAATTCCCGGTGCCTGCCCATGTTAAAAAAAAAAAAAAAAAAAAAAAAAAGAATAGCTCTGAAAGGAGATGTAGCCAGCAAACTTTAAGAGTTTTCCAAGCTAAGCAAAACCAACAGAAATCACAAAGACAGAACTTCAGAGTAGTAGTTCCTTAAACACAAATGGATCCCAACACCACTGTAAACAGCACAAACTGTGCAAAATGTAAAGTGATTTATTGGGTCACAGATAGTAGGGTTCAAACCCACTGAGTTCTGCCTACACAATCCCTGAATCAACTCAATAGCCTTTTCACACAATAGGCTTATTAAAACACATGAAAGCAAAGTGAACATGATAAACAAAACATGACACACTTACCCAGCCAAACAAAAGTCTTGATTTGCAAAGTCACCTTCACCCAGATGTGCCTGGTGTTCATCCATGGCAGACACCCTCACCCAGACCCTTCAGTTCCCATCTTTCAGGAAGAATTTGGTGGCAACTGCTAGGCAAGAAAGCTGTTAGGTGTACCGGAGAGCTCCATGGCTGATGAAACCTGGAGCAGGGTTGCACTTAAGCAGCAAGCCTCCTGGCTGGCTTGCCAAATTTTTGCCATCAGAAAACCTGGCCTTTAATTGTTAGGCTTTTCTGATTTCACATCAAACAGGGAAACAAGTTTCTTTGTCTTGGTGAGAAGATGAGTTAAATACAGATGTACATGAATAGAATTGGGGGAAATTTTTCAAGACCATTTTAAAGGGAGAAGGGTGGTTTGAACTTTCAAAGTGCAAATGGACAAAGAAGTGGCAAGGGTCCAGAAGAAAGCAAAAGAAAAAAAAATAGAAGAGTAAAAGATGTCTGTTCAGCCTGTCCTGTTATCTTAGAAGTCATCCCCTCTTTCAGGCTTATTTTTGAAGAATAAGAAGGAACTGGTTATCAGACTATATGGTGATATTCCTTGCACTGCCCCACTGGCATTACTGAGAGTGTTCTGGGAACAGAGGGTAAGATTTTTGTTATTGTTGATATTAGATCAACAGCAAGCTCTTTCAACAAGAGCTTTTTAGGCATAAAATAACTCAAGACTGCATGAGCAAAATGATCATAATAGGCAGTTTTCTAGCTACTGAAGACTACACTAAGTATTTTCTGGCTAAAGGTTTATATTAAGTATTTTTCCTATCTATCCAGCTGTCACTATCTTAAAATGTGAAATTCACAAAACTCAGCACTGAGTTCTATGATCTGAATAATTTCTATTCCCCTTTATGTTTTCAGAATTGTCAATCAAAGTTTATAATTTATTCTAGCCAAATTTACTAGTCTGCTCACATGAACGTCAAATCCTGAGTCAAATTCTTTGCCAATCCTATGATTCCTCCTTGCTATGACTATTCCATTTCCTTTACACAAAACACATTCTATTCCTCTCTTAAAGTTTATCTCTGGACCAGCATCTTTGAAGAAGCACTCATATATACTTTCTAAAACACTTTTCCTTTCTGAAATCCTGTAGTATCTTATTTATAATTGTTTGCTATTTGCAAAAGGATCATTTCATTGAGAATATCATGTGTATTCAAATTGAAAGTGGACTTCTGATAGGCAAAAATATATTCCTTAAATGTTTTTCTTAAGATCGTCAGCATGTAGACCTATTTTGGGAACATAGTCGGCATCAAATAAATATATCTTGAATAAACTATTGCCTTTACTGATTCTATTAAGCTTTTATTATCCCTATTTTTCATCTCAACTAGCAAAAAATATGAGTTTACAACATATATTAAATGCAGAGAAATATAATACATGCACAATAGTGTATGTTAAAATAATAAATATCTGTGTCAAAGGATACACCTCTAAATTATTTAGTCAAGATATGTCAATGTTCCCAGCAATATAACCCAGTTCTTTAAAGTGTCCTGCTGTGAAACCTACTTCCAAGATGTGCTCAGGTTTTTCTGATGGTAAACAGTAGTTATGGATAATTAAATATATTTATATATGTAAGTATGTGTATATGTGTATATACATAATATATTTAGGAACTTATCTTCTGATACAATTATCATGTCCCTATTTATAATAACTCAATCCAGGTCCATTAATTCACTCTTCCCCTTACGAAAATAGAATACTTCAGGTCAAGATTTATTGCATCCCACAATTTAAACTACATATTTGAATATGTATAGAGCCTATCCAGTACTCTATAATTCTTGAGAAAACAGAATATTCTAGACAAAGAGAGGAAGAACACATGAATACATATGCAAATATGTAAACGTAAACAATTTGCTTCAGTAACAACTATGTATCCAAATTTATGTGTATAACAGAAAGAGTTCATATTTTCAGTACTTAAACAAACTGGATAATTGAACAAATTTAAGAAAGCTGAGAATGAGAAAAAAAATTCTCAAAACGTAAGTAAACCACTTTTTTGTTCTTTACTCTATTTCTCCTTCCAGAATTTACAGTCTTCCAAATTAAGACAGCTGTGTAAATGCAGTTTATCTCAAATAGAAATCCCTTCTAAAATCATGAGTCAAGGTAACATGATATTCAGAAATAAAATCACTTCATGGAAGGCAGATATGAAAGTTATTTGAATTATTGCTTAGTGTGGTTTGGGAATGTTGCATGAGCAATTGAAATAAGCAATTTTCATATTTTCTCTATATGAATAATTTGTAGTTTGTGCTGATGGACCAGAGAAAGTATGTAGTCTCCATTAGTTCTCCATTTATATGAAAATTCTGTCCTTTCACTCTTCTAACTAGTTTCACAAGACAATGACATGTTTCTAAGGGATGAACTTTCCAAGGAGCAGGAGATTCTGATCACAGATGTTTGAATTCAAGACAAAGTTTGGGGTTAAGGTGTTTATTTTTGAAGATATCAAACAGGGAAATTTCTAACAATGGCAGAAAATGATATCAGGTCCTGGAAAGCATCTTGGGACCACCTACCTAGTCCCAATAGAGCAATTATTGCCAAGCATGAGAGTGACCCAGAATAAAACTTTCACAGGGAAATTGTACGGAAAGAATTACTTCTGAAGATTTCCACCTTAAATCTAGTAGCTTTCAACACTTCAATTTACATGTTACAATAAATATCAGAAGAGTGAAAATAAACTTCTTACCCTCAGCATTATATATTTAACTGAAAAAGTTCTCATACGTGGGTTCTGTTTCAAGAAACCTACAACAGAACGCTTAGTAGTCAAATGAGTTTGAGAAACCGTGCCTATACTCTTCATAAAATTTCACAAATCACACTGATATAATTAAGGATATGCCAGCTGTCATTAGATTCCTCCAGAATTTCCCCAAATAATTTGGCCACAAAACGTTTAGTTGAATACTATTAGTTAACATCCTGTTCAAATAAGTTAGTGGAGGAAGTTTTAAGAGAACCTGTTAGAAATATGCATTTCAAATTAAGAGGAAAAATTGGATATTGACATCTAGTGTAAATCCCTAGTTATAAAAATAAAAAGAACATACAAAGAACAAGATTTCAGAAGGGTGGGAGGGTCAAACTAGGGTGTAATAAGAAATCCTTTCACTTATAACTTTGAGACAATCCTGAAAATGGACCCCATTCATTATATGTCATAACACAAAAAGTAAAATGAAAGTAGACATTATATACAAATATGAGTAAAGTGGCGTATAGGCTATGGTAGGTATGAAATAATGACATGATCATATGCAGCTAAAATTAAAGACCCTTCTTGAAAATTAGCTGTCAGATGGATTTAGGCACAATTCAAAAGGCATAAATATGGTCCTTTTATTAAATATAGGAAATATTCTGCTATTTTTAATGTTCAAAATATGGGTAAATTATGTGTGGATGATAGTGAATAGGTATATTTAATAGATTAAAATAATTAGGGTCACAATCTAAGGAGTAGAGTGTGTAGTTATCCAGTCCGCTAAGGAATTAGAACCTATGAATTCTGGTAACGTGAACACCAGAATAATACATTTTTATTTATGACAGCAACCACCAGCCTAACCACAATTTTTACTCATACTTTTCTTTTGTCTGATTTTGAGTTTTATCTAAGTGGGATCATACAGTTGCATAGGTGCGTGTTGGTTTATCATTCTTAAATTCTAATAATTTGTATTGTAAAATTTTTTCTACATGCCAAAAAATGTTTTCTATAAATAATGATCTTTTTTTTTTCTTTTTTTATTTTTTTTCAATGCCTTTGTCTTCTTTTGGTTGTTGTTGTTGCCTTGTTTTTCAACTAGGAGAGTTCAGACTCTAGTACAATGTAGAATAGAAGTAATGACTCATTTATTTATTTATTTATTTTCTAAAGTGACAATATAACACATTCACTTCTGCAACAATTTCAGTTTACTTTTATTTAGCTAATGTCTATCTCCCTATATATTCCACCGGTTACACAGGGTGGAGGAACAGATAAAGTAAGTCCCTTCTAAAACTTTCGAGGTCCTTTATGGATTCTCACAAAAACTCTCAAACTATAAACCTTCAGTGACTTTAAATATTTTATATGTAGCAATTCAGCTTGCCGTGAAAATTTAGCAACTAGAAAACATAAAAGCACTCATGGAAATAAAGTTATGGCTGCCTATATTTGAAGAGATTACTAAATAGATAAATTAACAATTTGGAAAATCAAGTTGAAGAAATAAGCCAGAATATAAATGAACAGCTAATAAAGGAACAGCTAATAGATAGGAATCATGAAAGAAAAATTAAGAGATAATGAGAATTGAAGAATCATATTTTTCAGCTTTAAATAATGCATCAAAATTCATGAAATAAAAATTGGAAAACAAAAAGCCACTTGTAAAATTCCAGTATATCCTCTGAAATCCAAAGATAAAAAGGAAACCCTATAAATTTCCAGAAAGAGAAAACAGATGGCCTAAAAATAAGGGAAATCATATTGGCACTGGATTTCTATTTTGAAAAACTAGGAGAAAAAAATGAATGAGCCTCTGTAATTTTGTAGTAAGAAAATACATAAACACAGACACTACGCACAATAGATAAAAATAACATAAAAAGATGAAATAAATGGCCAAATACACAAATGCAAAAGAGAATGAATAAAAAAGTAGAATTCAAGGTCAGAGTATTGAACAATAAAAAGATGAAGTTTTGTAAATGACAAAAGTTGCTATTTACTAATAATATTAGCAATTATAAAACTTTATTCATAAAAATTAGAACAGAAATATGTGAAGATGAAACCATTAGAAATATACAAGTAATATGATAATGAGCAATCATATGATATAGTAACACACTTCCCTAAGAAAGTAAAGATTAAAGAATAGGTGCGAGAAGAAGATGAATAGATTCTACATATACCCACATGCATATGTATATACCTGCATACACATACATATACATTTAGATATCCAGTAATTAGATAACAATTCTGAAAAGTCAGCCTACATAAGCTTTGTTAAGTAATAGACGTATGATTAAAACACTGAAAATGTTAATAGAAGCAGAACAGAATATGTAGGAATTAATACAATTACTGCGTATATCTCTAAGTGTGATACATTGCTAAAAAAACCCATCAGCAAATACAAATACATGCATCTGAAATGATCCAATGTGGTAAAACTTGTATTGCTTATCAGTGAGGAACTGATTTATTATTCAATACAGTAAATAATAATTCACTAACAGTTATAATAATATTAACACTGACTCATGAGTTTAGCAAAAATATACTTAAGGAAGTTAAATATCTAAAGAATTCACTGCAAAATATAGATCTTAATAAGGGAATGGGAAGAAAATACAGATGAATACGTGCATAAGCCTCTATTACGAAAGCCTTTATGAAACTAATTAGAGTAAGGATGATGTGTAATTTTTCACCCAGGTGATAATAAAACAAGTATTATCACTGAATTAGAATGCTGGGGAACTTTGTGCATAGATTGAGAAATAGATGGATTATTTTTCAACTCTTTTAAATATAAAAATGTTGTATCTCTGGCTCATACATACTCCAGAAGTAAATATGTAGTAATGTGTACACATATCTAATTATAAAACTATTAATTGGTAATGTTTAGAATTTTTAGTTGAATTAAAAAGTAATGACCAATAATATGGAATTAATTCAAATAATTTGGTACATCTCATATTAATGCACTATTCAATCACTGATATTATAGTTAGTGTTTATGGAAATGGAAAAATGTTTATGATTATTAATGAAAATATTTGTTTATGAAACAGAAACCAGTTTCATTCACTCAACTATATAGCTAATTTTTCATAGCAAAGACGTTGCTTTTTTCCCTTTTCTCAACCCACAGAAGACAAGATATCATATATGTACTTGAGGGTCTTCAGTATGTGTGGGAGGATTGGTTCATGAGAGGATCTGACTGGAGATACAACAAATGTCCAGTTCAGAAATGCCTTTGCTCCTGCTTTTTGGGGGAGAAAACTCTGTTCTGGGCACTATACAACTTCATAGTGTATTAACAACTTAGAGTACAGATTCCCAAGGTCATGAGGAAATCTGTATTCTCTGTACCTCTCAATCTCATGATGTGTTTTTCTCCAGAGAATATTGCTGAAGAAATATTTATGTTAGCCTCACTTGCAGGTATTGGGCAGTGACAATGGCTTCAAGAGAGTAACTCTGATATGCTAAACTCACATCACTGGTTTTCTTCTCTACACACTGGGAAAGGTAAAAGGGAGAAAGGGGTTGATTTAGAGGATTGAAGTCACCTGTCTTATTTTCTAATTTCACCACATCTTCCTCTCTCTTATGTTGCCACCAGTTACACTGATTGATATTGACTGACTCAGCTCCTTCCTTCCATGGCTCACTTTGTCTCTCCTCAGAACTCCTTTCAGGATTTACCTCAGAGGAAATTGTTACTGTTCAAAGAAGTGGAAGAATCACTAAATGCATGGGAGAAAGAAAATTCTTGATCTTCTTGTCAAAAGGAACAGGGTATTCCTCTAGGCATTTCTTCTTCTAAACAGCACTTGATGGCTGTTTTTCAAATTCCAAATTTTTTAAGGTGTCAGGTAGGGAAAAATTGTCCTTTAAGTCTTTTCTGGGTTAAAATTTTATACGATACATATACACTTTTCAAACTCCAAACTCCAATTTCTGATCACTGTCCTCGGATCTGTTAAGCCATTACTCTCCGACTTAAACCATGGAAAAGGGTGATGCCTCCACATCTCAGTTTATCCCATTAAGCTTGTTCTATTGGATGGAGAGAGTCATTACTATTCCACATGAACAGGATAAAATATCAAACAAGAAATGGGATGCAGTGGTAGGCCCTCCTTGCATGATTCCTCATAATCCAGTACTTTAAAAATCATTTAGACTATTGCAAGGAAAGATATGGGAAGATTAATTGCATTATTTTGATTTCATTTCTGATTCTAAAATAAGTAGAACACATATCAACTCTCACATTAATGTTAGTTTATACTGTACAATTTGAAAATTAGAAAATATCATTTCTCAAGCTACTTCTAAATCCAACATCATATCAGATCAAGTGACTTTGAGATTTGTTAACAATTAAGAAATTCTTAATTACCAGATTTCTGAATATGACAGTTGGGGAACATATAAACAGATAAGAGAGACATTCTGTTCCAAAAAATTTCCAAATGAAGATGAATTTTATATTTTTAAAGTGCATAAATTGTGTCATTTTTGGAGGTGATGGAAACCTCTTGTGCTCCCAATTTATCTTAGAAGTAGAGGATTTGAATTAATTGAAATATGATTTTAAATACTAAAACAAATCCACCACAATCTAGGATAAATTAGCAGTTTACATTAAGCAGCATTTGAAATAGGAAGCATATGGGAATCTATATAGGATGATTTTCATGTTGTCTGTGAAGGATTATTCATTACCTAGTGAAATCTGAATATTTAGCTCCATAATTTAAAATTTTAAAACCTTATTCTCTCTATTTAAAGTAAAATTTTACATATGTAATATCAGCACACTTGAATAAAATGGCAACTTAATCCTTCTTTCATTATTCCTTACAAGAAATGATTTAGTCAGATACTATTTTAGCTGCAGATAAGTTTGGGACAAAGGTGATTATATCATACAAAACAGTAAATAAAGAGGTATGGTGGAATATATAATGTGGGTTTTATTTATTCTACAGAACAATGTAAAATGAGCTGATCCACATGTATTTTGCTTTTCATGAATTTTCCACTAGATACCTACTCTTACCTATTCAATATTTATATATGAGTTTTATCTTATTTTTATGAAATACATTTTACAGTTATCTATCTCAGGAAATCTGTGCATGCCCCAGTTAGCATATGTACTCTTTTGTAAATGTGCCAGAGAGATATTCATTCACCTACTCAAAGAGATATGAAATTGGCATGTGAATAATCGAAAGCAACTTGTTGATATTAAGCCATTTTGCTTCACTCTGTACTACAGCTGGCCTATGTTGGATCTCAATTACTCCCTGATCAGATAATTTGTTGTCAGATACACAATCTGCCTTTTCTATAAGAAACAGAACATACCAAATATGCTCGAATTATTTTCCTCACTTGGTACACATTTCACTCCACAGTTCTGTATTCTATTATTTGTGTTAAAGGACAATGATCACTCATAATCTCTTTAGTATTTTAATCTGCTTATTCATGTTCTCTTGTTCCTTCCACTAAGAGTATTGTATAGATGGTCATGCTGTGAGGTTTTCTCTTGAACTTTATCTAGATTATTTTTCAATAACATTTATAAGAAATTGTGAAACAGAGAATGATCTCAAGAAGAGACAATTGGTTAAATGTCTATTGAGACCAAAAATGTTAATAGAAAAGAATGCCTTCATTAAAATTCACCTTTTTAAAAATAATTATTTTCCCTCGTTTGTGAAGAACCAAAAAAAAAACTTTATCTAGAAGTTTACATCAAATATTATTTAAACTACAGTGCAGATAAGTAAAAAAGATAATTATATTTTCCTCAATTGAAGTTCTAATGTCCATTTTTTTTGTTTTAGTATGACAGACCGATGGAAAAAAACAATTTAACCTCTGGTGGAGATTTTGTTTTGCTGGGATTCTCAGATCAACCACAACTGGAGGTAGTCCTTTTTGTCGTGGTCTTGATATCCTATCTTTTGACCCTCATCAGCAACACAGCCATCATCCTGGTCTCCTGTCTGGACTCCAAACTTCACACACCTATGTATTTCTTCCTCACAAATTTCTCCTTTCTTGACCTTTGCCTCACTACCAGCATTGCCCCTCAGCTATTATGGAACCTGAAGGGACCAGCCAAGACCATTACGTCCACTGGCTGTGCCATACAACTCTATGTGTCCCTCTCACTGGGTTCCACCGAATGTGTTCTCCTTACTATCATGGCATTTGACCGCTATGTGGTTGTGTGTAGACCTCTCAGTTACACTTCTGTCATGCACCCATCATTCTGCAAGGGCTTAGCAGGGATAGCATGGCTCAGTGGTGTAGGAAACACTCTCATCCAGAGCACCATCACTCTTCGGCTTCCCCGATGTGGGCATCGCCATCTCCTCCACTTCTTTTGTGAGGTGCCCACCATGATAAATCTGGCTTGTGTTGACATCCACGCAAATGAAGTCCAGCTCTTTGTGGCCACATTAGTGCTGCTCCTTCTCCCAATGACCTTGATATTGATCTCCTATGGACTCATTGTTCAAGCAGTGATAAAAATTAAGTCAGTCCAAGCTTGGCGCAAGGCCCTCGGGACCTGTGGCTCCCATCTATTAGTGGTGTCACTTTTCTTTGGGACCAGCTCAGCCATTTACATCCAACCAAAGCAATCTTATGGCCACAGCCAGGGCAAGTTCCTTACACTCTTTTACACAGTTGTGACTCCCACCCTCAATCCTCTCATATATACTCTGAGGAACAAGGATGTGAAAAGAGCCATGAAGAGATTGCTGAGGATAGAGCCAAATTCCTAAGGAAAAATCACTTATCAGTGACTTTCTGTCCTGTTTACTTAAGAAATATTATGTTAAATAACTACTCCCAAGAACATAACATGTGTCATTTACCTCTCTAAGTGTATGCATATGCAATAAATAAAGCTAAAATGTTCTGATAGAAAAAACACATTCAGATTTAACTTCCTTAGCTCATGGAACTTCTTTTGTGAGTGCGTTTGAAAATATTTCAAATTAAATTAAATATTAAATATTTCACCTCCTATCTTATGGTTACAGAATTAAAACTGTGCCTACATTTAAGCAAAGTAGGAAAAAATACATATTTGTATGGCAAAATTACTGTAGTATTTCCTTTAAAAAAGATCACTGATGTATTATTACTTAAAATATTTTATAAACATTATCCTTGTTCTTTCAAGAAAAGTATAAAACAAAACACAACTTCAAAATACATGTAATGTGGGTTGTGATAATTAATCACAGATATAAAATAGTGAAAATGCTGTGAATGAAAATATATATACTTTTATTGATTGATTGATTGATATTTATATCACTAAACATTTTCTTTATCTATTTTCATATTGTCCCAGGGCCTGCTTGGAAATAACTTGTATTCAATACTATTTGTCATTCTATTTCCTTAGGATTTTTGTGTTAGATGTGTTAGATAAACATATGGGTTCTAGAGCCAAACTGCCTTCGTTTTAAATGTTCCTCTTTTACTCTCCATTTTTGTTTAACCCTCTGCTGTTTACCTAATCTATGTTCAGGAACTTCATAATTTGTAGTAAGAATTAATTAAAACTACCTAGTGCATACTGGTTAAAAACAATGTTTGGCACTGGTAAATGCTGAATAAAATTACTAAAATACTTTTCAAAAACAGTAAAGTGCTTTAATCTCCAAATTTTTCACTCTTTTTATCGTTCTCAAATTGTAGTTTGTTTGTGGGTGTGTATTAATTTCTGTTTTTATTACTTTCCTGGAAACACTGATATTAGCCACAATCCCTGTTTTCAACTTGGCACCTCTTTGAGTCATCACCAATTTTTACAAGTGTCAATTTTAACCTGCTACTCTTTGTTCTAATGCACTGGTTCTGCCTGGTGGACCTTAAGTCAGAGTGCATGAGTTCAAAACACAATTCTGTTAAGAACTAGATGGTTATCTAGGACAATATTTATGTACTTGAGTGTGCTATGTCAAGTGACAGTTACCTCACCTGTACAAGAGTGATAGCAAGAGTTGCTTATTTACTTGATTTTGTGAATATTAAATTTCATAATCCAGATAGAGCTTAGTCCAAATCTGGTTAAATGCAAATAGCAACCATCCAATAGTTGTTCTACTTCAATGCTATTTAAGTGGTTTCAAGCCACACTAAAATTCAATAAATCTTACTCATTCAATTATTTTCTTTTTATGGCTTCAATTACTTCTAAGTTTCTTCCAATAACCTTCAAATATATCCAAGTATCCACTTTCATAAATCTCTAAGTGTGGTAATCTTGTTTATAAACTTGCTGGGTTTATGGGCACCTTTGTTTTATAGAGCTGAATTTAACTGAATGACCATGAATAGCCTCCACTATGCAGTTTACTCTCTGCTTTATAATAGACTTTCCCAACTTGCTCAATGTATCATATAATTTTCCTATGTCACTGAAGCAGTAAAAGTGTTGGTACCTCTGACCTAATTTGTAAAATTACAAGCCGTTCTCTTGTTTTTCTCACGTGATAACTGACTATTCCATAAGAATTAACTTTCAAATATGTTTATGCCATTATAATATTAAATGGTTCCCCTCACTTAGAGGATAAAGGTTGCATTTACAGCATCTCCACCACCATGATCTAATTGATCTCTCAGCTTTCACAACATACCCTCATTTTACCTATGACTATGGGTAAAATATAGTAAAATATTACTATGTTTCAGTAATATTTAGATGCCCAGCAGTTTCAGATTTTTTTAATTAAGGCTATGCATTTTACATTATGTCTGCATCTTGAGGTCCTGCTTAAATCTCATCTCTTTCACAAGTATCATGATGAGCTAATAAAATCTCTTTCTCCTCTTTAGAGAAATGCCATTTTCCATGTGTTAGTTAATGCAAAAAACAAAGGGATCCTAAAGAAAACCCAAGTACTGTTCTACAGTTAAGAGATAAAGATTATAATTAGGAATAACTGGACATAGCTTGGAAAAATAAATAAGGACTGAATTATGAAGGGACCTTCTTCTGTTGTTAATGAGTTTGAAATTACCTAGGAGATCTAGGAGAGGTTCTTGTATTTTATGAGGTCCTGGATTCTAAAGGAAGACCAAACTATGTTCTAAATCACAGGGCAAGCAATTTCCCCTCTTGAAGATAATGTTTCCAATCCTACAGCTCATGGAATATGAGTACGAAGTGCACAGGGTAGGGAGACATAAGTGAGATAAGGCTTGAGACACACACACATGGTAGAATGACTGGCACTTACAAACATCACTGCAGGTCTTTCTATCCACATGTTAACAGTAAAAATAACTATGGTGTGGTATTAAAACAAAAGAAAGAATTTTATTCTTTGACACACCTTGCCCATAACACAGGATGGCTCTTTTCCTGCTTACCTTTCCTTGTGTTACGTCTATATAACATGTTTTAATTTTTTTGCTCAGTCATTTTCAGATGGTAAAAATGCCAACTTCATGCAATAAAATTTTCATTTATCAATAACACATATATCCACTACAGGTAGAACTTCACATATAGCTAAAGATTCTCTGCTCCCCAATTTGAGTTCTTTCCAAATGGAGACCCTGCTGAGATGATACAAGTGTTGTGTCTTCATTTCTCCACTTTGGACATGTTTTCTCTATGTGAATTGCTTGATACACACAATTCTGAAGCTCTCAGTGTAAAACTCTGCTTCTGGTGAAGGGAGCTGTTTAACAAGTCTTACTCTACTCTACAGCTAATAACTACTCAGTCTCTCATATTCATGCATTTTAGTCATGTATTATGGGATCAGTTCACTTTATTCCCCAACCCTCCATCAACACGTATTAGGTTTTCTAAGTCATCCCACTGAATGTCTTTTACTTGATTTGAGGTGAGGAGGAAAAACACAATAAAATCTGTCCCAAAGAGATCCTCCTTTTATTTTCAAATCTCATCTCTCCTATTTCTCAATTTGAATTTAATAATCAACTATGGACTAGCATGGTAAACATTCATGATGTTCTCCATGGAGCACAGTTCCCCATATGGCTTACAACTATTTCCCCTGTCCTCAGGACACACAACCTTTACAGCTGGGTGGAGTCTATGTTGAGTTTAGGCCAAGGAGGTGTGAGCAAAAGTAACCTGTGTTCGTTCCCAACCAGGATATTCAATTGCCAGTGCAAGACTCTCCCAAGGTCTCTCTTTCCCTCTGCTACAACCCCTAGCCACATTAGGAATGGTTACATTTCTGTTAGACTGTGATCCTGAGAGAGGAGATGTGTCAGACCTCCCAGCTGGACTTTAAAGACATGTAATGAACTTAATAGACACATAATGAGAATGAAATAAATACTTTTAATTTTAAGCCATGGAGATTTGTGCTTTTCTTACTATAACATATCCTACTCTGCCTGATAGAGTAAAATATTTCTAATTTAATCATGAAAGCAGTTGTCAATCCACTTCTGTTGAAAGTCCTGCCTAAATGTCTGACCATTTTCACGTGGAATCTGGGCATGATTCTGAAGTCCTGTTTCTTTTTGTTCCTGAGACCTCAGCTGAAATAGACACACTGCACCTCAGTTAACAATCTTTCATAGTATGATGATCATATGATTTGAATATTGATATTTAAAGGGTGAATGGAAAGAGGAAAATAAATCAAGCAGACAGTTAAAGTACAAAATGAATAGCACAGATTAGAGATGTCGATATACTTAGCAACATATCTCTAGTTTGAGAATATGTGTATCCTGAAAATACTCACGTATGTACGGTAATTGAGATATGTAAAGAATAGGAGGGAATTAGTCAAGGGCAATAAAAAGGCACAAGGTTTGGGATTTGCTGATAGACAGGATAACATCTAGAATGAACTTCATTTCCGCATTGGGAACTTGGTAGAAGATTCTTTTCTTTCACTGAAAGAGAAAGTAGAGCTCTAAGAGCTACAAAGCTCTCACTTCAATCTAATTCTACTTCTCCAGTCTAAATGAAAGCACTGTCCTTTCCTGCTTTTCTACAAATCCCTCCCATCTGTGTTCTATTTTCCTTCTCTTCTTACTTCCCTAAAGATCCAAATTCTTAAGGTTTTTTCTTTTCCTTTATCCTTTATGTTTTTTTCTCAACTGTTACTATTTGTGACCCTTTGCATTGTTTCTATAAAAATACTCAAATCTCTTAAATGTTTAAAGCATATGTATTTTCCTCTTTACTTCTATTTAGCTGCAGCTCTGATTTTCCTTTCAGTTACAGGCAATCTTGTTCAGAGAATAGGTTTCATTCCTGGTATTTACTTCTTCAGTTGACAATCAATACCGAAATGAAACTCTAGTTAAATAAACTACATCTTCCATGGTGTCAAAAACATTTTGCTGCTTCATACATTCTTGTCCTTTTTTGGATAGTAGAATTACTTTGCATAAAGTTGAGAGTCATATTTCAAGTTCTATAAAGCAAGATAGTTGCAGTTGATCACTGCAAGGATATTTCCCTTCTTTATGTGTTTTTTATTTTATTATTTCTTGTTATTCTTTCTCTCATTACTTACCACCAATGGATTTAAATTTAAAATATATTCTTAGATATGATCTTCTCTATGAGAGGATATATAGTGATACATGAAGTATTTTTCTTAATTATAAAAATTTAAAGCATAAATGGATTCCATTTTAAGTATTTGAATAATCATTTGATAAATATTACTAATAATTTGGTGATTTTTTAAGGGAAAAAGGAGATAGATGCCTTGAAATAACTAATATTTTACATAGTTCTATGGTTTTGATAAATTATTGATATATTGGAGAAGTTTGATAATGGCTACAAACTGATCATTTTTATTGGGTTTCTTAATTTTTAAAACTGATAATTTTTAAACAGATATCCATGGCTTAAATTCCAGCTGCAATATGTCACTCAGTAAATATCTTGGACAAGTTACTTAGAGCAATGATGTGGCCGTAATTGTTTACCAGTTGGGTCTTTGTAGTGAGGAACAGGACCGGGGCCCTGATGTGTAGCATTTGTTGTGTTCCATAGTTTTCATACTGCAATCATGTCTGAATTCAATCTACCAATGTTTTAAGAAGTGGCCCATACAATTTCTGAAAATCTAACAATCAGCTTTTTTTGGATAGTGTTAGTCATACTGCTTCTGAACTGTCTTTGGAACTATCAAAGACAAAGATACATTTCTCTTAGCCAGGGCTCTCTTAATTAGACAACTTTGTGCATTGCACAAACTGCATAACCATTTTCAGCAGCTCTGGAAATTTTCTGTTCTTATACTCTCTCATTCTCCTTTCAATTGTTTCTCCATTTAACAAAAATTTCCTTTGTTAATTCAACTTGCTACTAACCACTTTCCTTACAACACCCTCAGTACATAGGCAAAATATTTAATGCTAGTAAATTCTTACAGTATTCATACCTCTTGCTTGATTGTGTGCATCTGTGTCAGTATGTTTCAATTTCTCGGCTCATGGGGGCTGGGAACATGAAGTTCCAGGTGCTTATGCAGTCCAGAATTCTCAGTGACAGGGGCTGGTTATATGTTTAAATGCCCCACAATCAGGCAGTATGGATTTGTTCCTCTTTTCTCACATGAAGTTTGGTGTGCTGTGCTGCCATCCACCTCCCCTAACCTGGGCAGTTTGGCCTCCCTCTTGAGAGGCCACAGTGTACCTTTCCACCTGGGCTTTTGTACCCTTTGTGTTGTATAAGTAATAAAGCGGACATTTGCAGACAGTTTTTGTTGTGCCTGAGCCTGTGTTCCCACGATGCACCTTGTAACCACTCACCTCACATATTTAACTTCAAATAGTTAGAGATAGACCTGACCATGACAACCCCTAAGAGGTAGAATCAAACTATTTCTGGGAGCTCTCTGGTGAGAAGATAATATTAAATCTCCTGCGGCATGGGGAGTTGAGGGTTGGGGTGGGTGGTGTAGGCAGAGAGAGCAGGATTCAGAACAATAAGGATAATTGAATTATGACATATTCGTATTCCATGGTTTTCATTGTTTTTCAGGAAAAAAGAAGACTCAAATTATCAAATTATCATCACAAAACCACTGAAGCCCCTATATATATATATATAGTCTTTGTTGTGGGTCATCCTTTGCATATCTAGCCCATTTTTATGATTATTTCTTTCTATGGAAAAATTCTAACAGCTGTTCTGGTCATACCCTCATCTGAGGACCACTGTAAATATTTTTCTACCTGGTGTTCCCACCTGCTGATAGTGACACTCTTCTATGGTTCAGCACCCGTCACCTACCTGAGGCCCAGGCCAGCCATTCACCAGGAATAAAGTCCTCATCCTCTGCTATACAGTGGTGACATCCATGCTCAACCCTGTCATCTACAGTTTACACAACAAGAAGGTCTAGGCAGCCCTCCAGAGAACACTGGGAATGAAATGAGTTTTGACCCATGAGTAGGTAGCTGAGGAACACGCAGATTGGCTCTTTAAAAAGATGCACACAAGAGTAAACAAATAAGTACAGAAACAAACAAACAACCAAAAAATCTGTGACATCCTCAACCAGTTTTAGCCAACTGGTTACTAACAGTGCTGGTAATTATGGAAGCCTCTTATGACTACATTTTTTTTTTTTTTTTGCCAAACTCTGGAAGGGAATTTTTTGTGAGATGAACTAAACACAGAGAGATATGACAAAACATTTAATCTAGGATCAGAGTATAAATCACCAGGTTCTATCTCAGGGACCTGGAAAATTCCCACTGTATACTCTTATGCATTTTCTAGCCTTGGGAGGGGTCATTTGCCTTCTTCCCTGGTCACTAGAGGACATGTTCTGACATGTAACTGTCCCACTTGATTTTAATTCCCTAGTAACTTAGTGATGCACATTATTTTACTTCCATAAAAATGTTTTAGTCATTTTATAACTTTAGCTATTTGCATATAAAATAGTCAAAACTTTATTTTTGTGATTTGAGGGTACCATGAAAATATGGAAACATGCAAATAAAAGCAAACTCAAGTTTTAGAGGTATTTATTACATATCACAAAACTAAAAATATGGAAAAACTTAAAAGAAAGGAAAAGAATATTTACAGCTAAAGACAGAAGAAGAAAACTTAAGTAAAATAATTACATCAATCAATTTCTGGATTTTTATGTAATTTTAAAAATATTATATATGTATGTGCCGATGAATCCTGATTCAGTATCTGTGGAGATCATCCACAGACTTGCTCTTAAGAGAAATGAACATGGCTACAATACAATTCAGCAGCTCTGAGCACCTTTAAATGCATGCCTTGGCCTTGAACATCTGGTTCTCAGGGATGAAGACCCATGTCCATTCATTTCCATTTTGTCTAAGCTTTCAAGCTAAGATGGAAGAGATTAGTGATTGCTACAAAGTCTGTATGGGCCTTAAAACCCAAAATGTTAGCGATTTGGCCTTAACAGAAAGTGTTTACAGACCCTTGTTATATATTAAGAAACTTATTGACACAATGAAATACATGGAACTTTGCATCCTGATTTTAACAAACCAAATACAAAAGGCATTTTTAAGACAGGAAAACCTGGACTTGGGCTGGTAGGTTACATTCAGAAAATATCATCAATTTCCATTCTGAATTATTTATCCTGGCAATGAAATGATGCCTGGGATTTACTTTTACAAATAACAGCACAATAGTGTGGGGAGAAATAGAGAAAATAAAATTGGCCAAGTAATTGAAATTGTTAATGATGAATTGTTATATTCATGGGCTTACCTTATATTATTATTCAGTCTCCTCTTCTTTACGTTTGAAAATTTCTTATATTAAGCACACTAATACCTTGTCCTTTATATGTTATCAATGTCTATCTTGATTTACTTGTAAGGTTAAATGCTCTTATGATTTTAAATTATTTAGGTGTATAGATTTACTTTATTATTCAATATATGGTCGACATTACCTAAATATTTTCTTGAAAAGCTTTTGTTTGCTGTTGTTGGCTTAATGACCTGTAGGTGTACTTATCACATATTTTTTGTTAATTGTGCATTTCATACTTTCTAAAGCATTACTCATTTATATTAGTACTTTATACTTTTTCTATTTGTTATTCAGTGGTGTGTTGAAATCTCCAGTTATACGTACAGATTCATCTATTTCTCATTTTTCAGTATACTTCATGTTTTGAAGTCATATTATTGAATTTATATTAATTCAGGATTATTATAAATTTCTGGTGGACTAAATATTTTATCATTATGAAATGTCCTTTCTTATTTCTGGTAATACTTCTTCCTTTGAAGACTGCTTTTCTAAAATTACAATGACATTGCCAACTTTGTATTGGCTAGTGTTTTCATATACTTCTGTTTTTTTGCTTTTACTCTCATTTTTATTTTTACATTCTTAAAAGGAAATTGTATCCTAATTTGGTTTTTTTAATTGACTATGAAAATCTTTGTATTTATTTGGAGAATTTAGGCCATATATATTTATGTAATTAGTGCTTTGCTTGGGTTTGAAAGCACTCTCCTTTTTCTGTTTGTCTAATTTATAGATTATTTTATTCTCTTGCATTTACATATTTTTGTTAAAAGAAATGCCCTCTTATATTTTCAATTCCTTTACATATTAGTTTGTTTGCAACACATCATTTATTATTCTTTAAGTGGCTAATATAGAACGTACAATAGTTTTTTTTAATTTATAATAGGCTGATATGAGTCAATACTTTTACCATTTAGCATTCACTATGTAAGGAATTTGAGTGTTTTCCATAATATGCTGTTAATTGATAAAAGCAAAGTATAAAAGAATGTCTATAGTAGGCTACCCTTCATGTAAGAAAGAAGATGATAAAATAAAATATGCATGCATATCTGCTTATTTGGGGGTAAAAGAAACACAAGAAAGAAAACTGAGAAGCTAAAAAGAGCAGTTTCCTTCAATGGATGAATGATAAAGGGAAGAAAAAGAGAATGGGATGAGTTAGTAGGGATGATGAAGAGGCTATTTTTGGGGGGGGGTATCTTTTTAAGTAGTTTTGATTCTTAGAATCATAGTAATGTTTCACATCTGTCATGGTTAGGGACAGGTGTCAACTTGGCCAAGTTGTGGTACCTGTTCATCTGATTGGGCAAGCGCTGGCCTGTCTGTTGCAATGAGGACATTTCATAGGATTAGGTCATGATCACGTCAGCTACATCCACAGCTGATTCCATTTGTAATCAGCCAAAGGGAAGTGTCTTCTGCAATTAGTGATGCTAAATCCAATCATGGGAAGCCTTTTAAGGAGGACTCAGAGGAGACAGGTTCCATTCCTGCTTTGGCTGGTGAGCCTCTCCTGTGGAGTTCATTCAGGCCATCCATTGGAGTCATCGGCTTCGCAGCCTGCCCTGTGGATTT
Source organism: Tamandua tetradactyla (assembly GCF_023851605.1). NCBI lineage: Eukaryota > Metazoa > Chordata > Mammalia > Pilosa > Myrmecophagidae > Tamandua > Tamandua tetradactyla. The sequence goes on along the minus strand of NC_135331.1, from coordinate 82,888,144 downwards.
TGGACTCTGCGTTCCTACGGTCACATGAGACACTTTCATAAATTTTATATTTGCAAGTGTTCCCTGTTGATTCTGTTTCTCTAGAGAACCCTAACTAATACATCATCCCTCCCAAATAAATAATTAATGAATATCATTCCGAACGTGCATGCAACCCAATTAGAATACAAACTGCAATAAAATATAAATAAACTAAATTTTTGCATATAATTTGCATCTAGTATGACCTTAAATTGGTTTTTAACAGTTTCATAAATCATAGCATATCTCTTATACACAGATTATATACTGTTTGTGAACAATGCCAATTAGACGTCTTCTGATTTTTTATATCCTTCAAAGGGATAAATGTACCATAGTATATAAATCAATACTGATTGAGTGAATGATGAATCTTATTAATATCTTGATTAATGGCTTGTTTACTTTTTTCTTCAGGTCTTTGTATAATAGTTTCATCTAAAAGGAAGCTCTTAAAGTGCAAAGATCAAGTTCCCTTTTTTCATAGAAAATTATTGTTTTAAAATGAGGAATTGAGCAAGCAATTTTTTAAAATGTAAAAAAGAAATTATGAGAACAATTGAAAGAGATGATTTGGGGTTAACAAATACTAAATATAAGGAAAAAACAACATGATGGCTAATATAGATATAATGGGTAATGTTGAAATAACTTTGTAGGGAAATTTGCAAATCAGGAACTATTCTGATATGGTGAATAGCTGGTGAAACAGGTTATAAATAGTTTTAAATGACTAAAAATGTAGCATTCTTCATTATGTTTAGATAAGGATATCTTTGTTTAGTGTTAGAGCTTTACTTTAGTGAGAAGAATACATTTCCTACCAGATGCTGGGAATGGGAAATTACAGAAATCTAAGGGCAATCCAACTATTATAGATAAGCAAAAACCATTAGGCTATGGTAGATCATTACAGTCCACTTGCCTATGAAACAGTACACATTTATATCAAACAACTAACATATTTGGCCACATGTCAAAAGCAAAACTCATTTTGATTATCGCAAGTGAACTTTTGTAGTGTATTAATGGTGACACATAATTTATGTGCAGAAAATGTGTATATAGGGTGTTAAGGCCATTCAATCTGTCACCATGATCATTATTAAGAATATTTTTTGATGGTTTACTAATGATATGGACATTTTCAGAGTTCTTACTACATACTGTTTAACTATCTTCTAGAGTTATTTACAAGAAATCTTTGAGTTTCTTCTCATTTCGGAAGTGCAGAAACTGAAGATCCACATTGTTAAGTAATTTACCTAGAGTTTTGCAGCTGGAAATAAATGTAAGAACTCAGAGAGATGAAATATCACTCTTTGCTGCCGCATTACAATATCTGTCCTTTTGGAAATGACACCTTGACTTCTGTTAAAACCAGTAAAAGCAAATATGGCATGCTTTCTATAAGTAATCAGAGAAAATTAACCATATGGTTTTCATATTATAATGATAATATAAAGGTTAACTTATTTTCAGGTGGTGGCTTCTCCATTCAGATATAAAAATTAGAAGACAACTAATTATCTAGTCTGTAAGAATTTTTATAAGATACACTTGAAGGTAATGGACATAGATCAAAATAAAGGGAATACTATGATCAGATGGGTAGAAAATTGTGAAGATATTAAATAATATTTGTTGATCACATCTTACCAGATGATTTACCCATATTACCTTTTTAATCTTTTAATCAGCATAATAATGGAGCTCAGTACTTTTTGACTCTTAAATAAATTTGGAAACAAAAAAGTTAACCAAAAACTTAGATTAGTTCAAAAGGAAGTTGTGGAGTTAAAATTCAAATTTTTTAGCTTAACCTCTCCACTCTACCCCACAGGCCAAATGAATGATATTCATTGTGGCAAATGGTAAATTTTCTTTGGAGAAAGAGTATTTTCCAGAATTGTTAAAAATATTGATGGGGAAGGATTTAATGTAGAAATAAGAGGGAAAACACTCGCTCAGCACATCACACTGATATGGGAAAGGAATAAATAAAAGATGCAAGAAGGAAAGACAGAAAAAAATGTAGGAAGGCTGGAGAAAGAAAGCAGGAAGGAAGGGACCAGGAGAAAAGGAAATGTTGTAACTGAAAGGTAAGTGATGTTGGGAAAATGCTGCCCTACATAGGGTAAAAAAGAAGCCTGGGAAAGAGATTTGAGAGGATAGTTATTTCTGAGGTCAAGTGAAATACAATAATTTAGACTGAAAAGCACACCCATAGCCTGGTAAAGTGTTTGAGTGAAGGAATACACAAGACCTTCAGGGTTCCTTTTTGTCATAAAATTGATCACTGTGTGTGCTCTGCATCATGTTTTGTGAGTTTAGGTCTCTGTGAAATAGTCTTTTCAGTGCTCCTTTCACATCCTTATTTCTCAGCATGTAGATGAGAGGGTTGAGGGTTGGTGTCATTACCATATAGATGAGGGAGATGACTTTCCCATGAGTGGGCATAGGAGCTTTTGGGCTGGATATAGATTGCTGTGGTGTTCCATAGAAGAGGGTCACCATTATGCAGTGAGAGCCACATGTTCCAAGAGCTTTGCTACAGGCCTGGACTGATCTGATCCTTAGGACTACCTTGTCTATATATCCATAGGACATCAGTATCAGGGCTCAGAGAAAGAGCAGGAAGACCAATGAAGCAACAAATAGCTGAATTGATTAGCTTGGATGTCCACCCATGGAAACTTGATCATGGAAGGCACCTCACAGAAGAAATGATGGAGCCACTGGTGTCCACAGTGAGGCAGCCAGAGGGTGATAGTGCCCTGGATGAGAGTGGTTCCTGCTCCACTCAGCCATGCAATTCCTGATAGAGCACAGCACAGTGATGGATTCATCACAGCTGCACAGTGGAGAGGTTTGCAAATGGCAGCATGGTAATCAAAAGCCATTACAGCTAGGAGAACACACTCAGCAGAGCCCAGTGCCAGGGAGACATAGAGTTGAACAGCACAGCCCAAGGACGTGATGTCTTGGCTGGTCCCCTTAGGTTCCACAGAAGCTGGGGCACAATGCTAGTGGTAGTGTAAAATAGATATCAATAGGTAGAATTGAGTAAGGAAAAAGTACATGGGTGCTTTGAGCTTGGGATCTATAGAGGTGATCAAAATAATGACTGTATTTCCCAAAAGTGTAAGGAGATAGGATACCAAAACAACCACAAGGAGTATCTGTTCCAGCTGGGGTTGGTCAGAGAAGCCCACTAGGATGAATTGTCCATTAACACTGCTATTGGTTATCCCCATTACCCTGTTCAGAAAAGGAGAAAAACATTAAAAGTAATTGGAGAGAGGGAAAGATGATGGCTCCTGGTCACAGAATCAATGTTAAAAATAGCTACTTAAAATTAGGCCTAAGAGCCACCCCCAAGAGAACCTGTTTTGTTGCTCAGATGTGGCCTCTCTTTCTCAGCCAACACAACAAACAAACTCACTGCCCTTCCCCTCTCTACATGGGACATGACTCCCAGGGGTGTGAACCTTCCTGGAAACTTGGGACAGAAATCCTAGAATGAGCACCAAGGAATTGAGAAACCCTTCTTGACCAAAAGGGGGAAGAGAGAAATGAGACAAAATAAAGTGTCAATGGCTGAGAGATTCCAAACAGAGACAAGAGGTTATCCTAGAAGTTATTCTTACACATCAAATGGATATCACCTTTTTAGTTAAGGTGTAACAGAGAGGCTGGAGGGAACTGCCTGAAAGTGTAGCCATGTTTCTTGAAGATGATTGTATAATGATATAGCTTTCACCATGTGACTGTGTGATTGTGAAAACCTTGTGTCTGATGCTTCTTTTATCTACTTTATGGACAGATGAGTAAAACATATGGATTAAAAATAAATAATAAGGGAGCAAATATTAAAATAAGTTTAGTAGATTGAAATGTTAGTGATCAATGAAAGGGAACAGTAAAGGGTATGGTATGTATGAATTTTTTTCTATTTTCTTTTATTTCTTTTTCTGAATTGATGCAAATGTTCTAAGAAATGATCATGATGATAAATACATAACTACATGATTAAAAAAAATAACTCTTTGAAACAGTGACCCTCAGAGAAATTACAGTGATCCATGGAAACATTTTGGAAGAGACGAAGGCAGACTACCTTAAGGACAAAAGTATAATGAAAGGCACATGAAAGCTCATTGTAAAAGAGTTTTTCCTTAGAGACAATTAAAATCTAAAATAAAAATTTATCATAGGTAAATTTAAAGAAGGGAGAGATAAAGAGAATGTCAGAGGACTACAGCACATTTAATTATTATACAGCTTCTGAAAATTATTCAGATTCATGGGGAAAACTAATATAGGTGTTTAATATGTGTAACATATGCAAACATTTCAATTCTTTAACTGTAAATTTTGGGGTGAGTAATTCATTTCAAGGATTTTTAATTATATGAAGGCTAGCTAGCTTCTGGATATTAGAGATTATTTTTTCTTATAATAACATATATTTGGCTATTGAAACTAATAATATTAACATCTATATTTAAATGTTTAATCAATATGTACACAATTTAAAAAACATATTTACTTTAGGGATAAGTTAACTCAGTCGACTAGCTTAGTAATGATGGAAATTAAATGCATTCAAAACCATCCTTTCCCTATTTGGTGTGAGGTGTCAGGGAAAGAAGCCAGACTTCTGGTTGACTACACTGAGTGAAGAGGCTGTTGAAACTACATGGAGGAAATAAGGATCAAGGAAAGGAGAGCTCCTTAGAGGGATAAAGGCAATTGCTCCAATGTGCATCAAAGTAACACAGATTTTATTACTTTATAGAAACTTTAGGGGGCCAAGAATTTTAGGAGGATTTTTTAAACTCCAAAGAGTGCATGCATATGTTTATAAATATATCATCAGCCAAAAAGTGTATATGCAAAGACCTTACATGTAACTCATGTTTAGAACAAATAGGCACTTTCTACATGTCAATAGCAAAAATCACTCAGGTCTTAAAATTCTTCCCCAATAATAATAATTACATACCATGAAATTGTTGTTAGAAATAATCATGGAAGTAAAATATATTAAGTAATTCTTAACAATTGATAACATTTTAATATAAGTAATCATGTAAATGTGATATTCAGCAGAATCTAGAGGAAATTAAATGAAGTGAAAGGAGGAGCCAAGTGAGGCAACTGAGAAGTCTGTAACAATAGGAAGTCATTATGTGCTCTAGTGAAATAAGAAAAGGGTAACAAACTAGTGAAAAAGAATATGAAATGTCTTCTAAGGAACAACTAGTTTATATAATATTTTTGTTTTAATACACATAATCACAATTATATACACACACGCATGCATGCAAACACACAGAGAAAAACTTCCCCTTTCTCTCATTCAGGCTCAATTCCCATGTATTTAGCTATGGCATCCTAAAGAGAACTAATTTTTCTTCCATCAAAGGAATATGGGTCTGGACCCATGAAACTTTCATTATATTTTCTTAAATGCTGCCTGCAAGTTGTGGCCCATCTTAGTCAAATGAGCCATATTACCTTGATTCTCACATACAAACATCACTTTAAACCAGAATCTCAATTTGCTGCTAAAAATTAAGAGTTGAAAGCATAGCTAATCACCTTGGTGCAGGTATAAAATAGAGACAAAAATAAATGAATAAATTAGAAGGCATCAAGTTTTCCAGATTCCTTGTGTGAACTGATAACTTCATTTGAAAAAGAAAATGGAATTTAAGCCATGGGGTTCCAACTGTTACTATCTGAATGTGACAAGTCAGAGCCTAATGCTCCTGTGCTGGCTGTAGGAACTGTTATATGAGTTTGAAATCCCTGAGGATTAGCAAGTCAGGAGACAATATGAAAGGACACAGGACATTGAACCCAAGAAGGTCTCAGAGACACATCTTCCAAAATGGAAATTAGTATTAGGCTCCTTAGTGTCCAAAGCTCAACCATTCCAGGGGATCATCCCAAAGAATATTCTTCTTCATTTCTGACCATTCAGCATAGTTCAGATCTAGGCAAAATTGGCAAAGAGATTAAATTTAGAGCACTCAGAACTTCCCATGTTGGATTATTTTCACATTTCTACTATATTCATATTAAACCATCAACATCTAATATATAAAGAATATGTATTCATATATGAATGTGTGCATGCATTTACAGACATCTGTTGGTTCATAATTTCAAACTTGTTTTGCTATAACTAAATTACCTGTCACCTTGTACTTCTTCCCCACCTACCCTGCAAGACCACAGGAGACCTGGAGAATTTCAACAAGGTCTTCTTCCTCGCTATCTGTGGGCGCCTGAGTGTTACTGGACATAGATAGTTAATAAAATATTTTGAATCAGGCCATTGCAAATTCCTGATCTCTCTTAACTTCAAATAGACTTTTGGTTCTGCCCAGAAATCTTTCTAATTGTCTCTTACTGTTATTATTTTCCATCTCTATGACACACATCCAACAAATGCTTAAATCCTCCCACCCTACGTCCAGTGTAGTGCGAAAACCAGGAACAAGACTGCAGGCCTCCAGGAATGTTTCGCAAAGTTAGGACAGGCTGAGACTAAGCATCCATAGTTTCAGGAAGCAGGTTTTATTTGCTATGGCCATAGGGCTCAGCCGAGTAGCCTCTGAAAGTCTGAGCCCCAAACAAAAGGCAACCTTAGCTTTTATAGACTCTTCGACATGTGAAAGACAAGGTAAACAATTGGCTGATTTAAGTTGAGAACGGCCCAGAGCTGAATCGTTGAGGGGCCCCCACCCCAGGAATACCTTCTCTTGCCTACTTGCATCTTCACCAGTTCCTGAAGGCTAGGGGAGGGGGCTTCTATCCCAGGAAATGTGCCTTATCTCATTTGCCTGCAAGGAGAGGGGGTTTGGGGATTTTCCACAGACAGCACAGCTAAACCAGAAAGAGGGGAAGGCCTGCCTGCTACACCAGCATCCCTCCAAGCAGATTTTTCTTAGTTCTGATTTCTAATATAATCTCAAGGCCCCAGGAAAAAAAAGATAAGAAAAGAAAAAAGAAAAACTCCATTAACTTAACTTCCTCTTTGACACCTATAAACATATCAAAGTCCATAACTATTCTTTATGGATCACTTCAGGTCTCAATAAAGGAGGTGAACTGATTTTTGCCTAAAGAGAATCATTCTTTTAAACATTTTATAATGTGAGTAAAAAAATCAAGCACATGCAGGTCCCAGACATGGGACAGTAGTGATTAAGTGGTTCAAGTATAGGAAAAATAACCTCAGAAATAAATGCAGTGATTAAGGGCAACAGACATTTAGCTAAGGTGTATATTCAATAATGAAGAGTGGTAGAGACTTTGACACATTGAGTGGTGTGGTAGTTAGGTTCAAGTGTCAACTTGGCCAGATGAAGGTGCCTAGTTTGTTACTGTGGCCATGAGCTAATGGAATGTGAAGCTCATCTGTTGCTGATTACATCTGCAGTTGTCTAGGGGGTATGCCTGCTGCAATGAATGATGTTTGATTTAATTGGCTGGATGCTTAAATGAGAGAGCTCAAGGCAGCACAGCCCAAGTAGCTCAGCATATCTCATCTCAACACTCACAGCTCAGCCAGACCACTGGAGATGCAGAAAGGAATCACTCCGGGAAAGCTCTTGGAACCCAGAGGCCTAGATGGAAGGCCAGCAGAGATTGTCCTGTGCCTTCCCCTGTACAGACAACCTCAGATGAAAGGTAGCTGCCTTTCCTCTGAAGAACTATATGTTTTTAACTAAATAAATCTCCTTTTATTAAAAGCCAATCCATCTCTGGTATGTTGCATTCTGGCAGCTTTCACAGACTAAAACAGATGGCACATCCTCCATCTGAAGGAAAAAACTGCTCAGCTCTAGTTGTTCAAATTTTCATGCCTTGAATCCCAAGACTGAAAAATATTCTGAATATTTAAGAGAATCTGGATTTTTATGAAAGCCAACTTCATACAATAAGTTATTCTACATTCCTAAATTAAAGAATTCACAAAGGTGCAGTTTGATGAATTTTTACAATATGAACATACCTTGATCAAGAAATAAAACATGGAACACTCTAGAAATATCCTCAAGTCTCTTTTCATTTGCTACCCTTTTAAACACCCCCATGTAACCATTATTTTTATTTTTGGACTATATAATAAATGAAATCATATAGCATTACTTCTTCTGTTTCTGCCCTCATTCATTAAATATTGAATCTGTGAGATTTAGTCATATTGATGAATGTAATGGCAGAGCACAATTTTAATCGTTGCATCATATCTCATTGTGTGCACATGCCACAACTAATTTAATCATTGTAGGGCTAACGCATATTTAGGTTATTTCTAATTTCATCATTTATATATAATGGTGCTATGAATATCTTTGTATGTCTTTCAGTGAACATATGCAAGCAATTCTTTTGACACCATACCTTGAAGTGGAATTGCTGTGACATAATTTACAAGCAAGTTCAGTTTTAGTAGATACCACAGATTTGACAAAATAGTGGTACCAAGTTACAGTGAAAAGCTAGAATTCCAATTGTGCTACCTTTTAAGGCAACATATAGTATTATCTGTCCTTTTAATTTTATTTATTTTTATTTTTTTACATGAGCAGGCACAGGAATCGAACCCGAGTCCTCTGGCATGGCAGGCAAGCATTGTTGCCTACTAAGCCACTGTGGCCCACCCTGTCCTTTTAATTTTAACCATTCTGGTGTCCAATAGTAAATATCTCATTTTGATTTTAGTTAGTTTTCTTTCTTGTAAGTCTTTCATGATTTGATCCTCTTTTAACTGTTCTGAGTTTCTCTCTGTCACTTTCTATGATGTTTCTTATCCCCTAACTGTTGTAAAGTCCTTAAATTTCTTGGAAAATCTATTTTTCTCACCAACTCATTGATTAATGGGTTTAAATGGGAAATTAAGTGGCAATACAGAGAAGCAAGAGGCTATGATTATGATTAGGTGAGCAGGAAACATTTTTAGAAAACAAGATTTAAGCTGAACTTTGGGAAGTGGATATAGTGTAAGGCATAAAGTTAAGAAAAATAAAACATTCAGAAATTTATTGGTGTCTATATATTAATTATTATGGAATGATGAGGACAGGTTCCAGATTATTCGGGAAACTTAAGAAAAGGTGAGTGTGAGGTGGGTAGTGGCATATAAACATTTCACCCTGTAGGTTCATGAATGACAGGAAACAGCCACAGGGGTCCTTGTTCAGAGATTAGGCTCCTGAGACCACCCAGTAGTTTACTTATTGAAGCAGATAGACTTGGTGTCCAAATGATAGTCTCCCTGTCTGTGGGCTATAGTGGCTGCTATCATTCTAACCCATGATACTGAAAAGTTAACTTCCTGCTAGCAATTACCTTTCATGTCCCATACCATATCAATTCAGTTCTCCAGCAAAAGGGACATCATTGGTTTTCCATTTCCTGGCTGCTAAAATATCAGACCCTTTCACGTGACAGCCCAAATATTCAAGTGGAAGCCATATGTAGCCTAAACCCAGCTACTCTCCTGCTGACAGGAGAAGGCCTACCCAAGTATAAATGTATAGAAACCTTAGAAAAAGTGTTCTCCAGCAGACCAGATTTAAAGGACCAGCCTTTCCCCACCCTGATGTATAATACTATACAAATGGCAGCAACTTTGTCCTTAATGGGGATACAAAAATCAGGGTATACAGTGGTAACCCTGGACTCAACTGTGGAATCTGGGCCCCTTCCCATAGGCACCTTAGCTCAAAAAGCCAAATTCATCACAGTCACTAGAGCTCTGCTGTTAGGAGCAAATTCTATTGTCAACATTTTCCCTGACTCAAGGCATGCCTCCGACACTACTCAAGTGCACTGCTCAAGTGCACAGTCCTCTATACAAAGAAAGAGGACTGATCAGCGCTGGAGGAAAGGAAATAAAGCATGGCCCAGAGATCCTGGCCCTCTTGGAAGCAGTAGGGGTCCCTGGAAAGGTTGCCATCATCCACTGTCCCAGGCATTAATCAGGAAACACAACAGTAGCCTGAGGGAATCTTTTGGCCAATAAGAAAGCCAAGGAAGCAGCCTTAGGGGGAGCCCCCTCCTCTTTAACAGCAGCACTCCTACCTGAACCTATAAGTGACATACAGCCAAAATATTCCAAGACTGAAAGTTCCTGGCTAAGCCAAGAAGGTAGTGCCCTCCTACCAAATGGATGGTGGAAATTCAAGGATGGTCAATTAGCAATTCCAGAAGCACTTGCCAAGCCATGGTTTCACAAGTTCATAAAAATAGTCACTATGAAAAAACAGCCCTGGAGCTGTTTAAAGTACTTCAACAGTACTTTTACATTCCTCCACTGCACCCGCTTGCCTGAGCAGTCTGTGCTAAATGTGTGCCTTGTGCTTAAAACTAACCCCTGACAAAGGTCAACCTCCCCCCACCCCAGGAATTAAAGTCATGAGGCAGATGTCATTCAGTGACATCCAAATAGCTGTCATAGAACTTCCCTGGGCAAGGGGGTATCACTATTTGCTAATAGAAGTCTGTACCTTCTCAGAATGAATGGAAGCCATCCCCACTTTCTCAGAAAAAGCTCAGGAAGTGATCCATTACTTATGCAAAGAAATCACTCTCAGGTATGGCCAGCCAAGTTCCCTGGGCTCTGGCAATGGACCAGCATTTGTGGCCCAGATCTTACAAATTCTCAGCAAAGCTCTCCATGTAAACTGTGATCTCCACACAACATATAGACCACAGAGTTCAGGAAAAGTGGAGTGGATGAACTGCACCCTGAAGTCACATCTATAAAAACTCTGTCAGGAAACCAATCTAAAATGAACTGGTGTATTCCCCATAGCCTTGTTAAGAATAAAATGCAGCCTCACAAAACAAGTTAGATTTCCCCCTTTTGAAGTGCTGTGCCTATGGCCCCCACTACTGATAACAGAACTACAAGAAAATATCACACAATTCAGAGAATTAACTTACAAAGGCAACTCTGGGGCCTAAACACCACTCTGTCTCAGTTGCACAGCTGGATAAATTCCCACTCCAATTAACACTCCCTGTGCACTCCTTAACCCGGGGTCACTAGTCTGGGAAAAAGATTGGAAAAATCAGGCATTAACACTGACATGGTTGGGGCCCTGTATGGTCTTCCTTTCTACTCTTAGAGCTGTCAAGGTTGCCAAGATCACCCTCTGGGTCCACCACTCCTGGCTAAAGCCTGGAAACAGCTTAACTCTCTCTCTTGGGAGTGCCAGACTGACCCAGAGAATCCACTGTGTTTAACTTTGCATAAGAAAACCACCTGCACTGCCCCTGCTGCTTCAGAAACTGGCTGGTCTGCCCATGGCTGGAGACTGAGAAAATCTTTTGAGCCTTGCTTTGGTCACCCCGGGAACTGACTGATCTATGCATGGTCAAAAATTGAGGAATCAATGCTTGAACATCCCAGCCGGCCAGATCTATGAACTAATTGTCTTTTTCTTACTCTTTGTGTTTCTTTTTCACTTAGCAGTCTTAGCCCTCCTAGAAGTAGGTCACCTGGAATTCTTCTGAAGAACTAACTTTAATTTGGTGGGATCCCTCATATCCATGCAACTTCTCCCTTCCTATATAAGTTGCAAAATGTTGTTTTTATACAAATCTTGCTTGTACTTTCTCAAGGTCCCTCCAGGATTTCTGTCCCAGAGTCCTGCCTTGGGTGCATCTGCACCACCAGGATCAGAGACACAGAAAACATCCACCCTGGTATTTCACACCTATTACAATTACCAAGGGCTTCTGCACCTACAATCAGGCCACTTATTCAATTTGTAACCCTGGGGAAGATCATCACTACATCTGCCACGACCCAAACAAGCCTGAGCATGAAACTATGGTAGAGTTAAAATTCCAAGAAGGAGGAAAAGAAGTAGTAGTAAGCAGAGCCACTGCTTCAAAAAGCCAACAAGCAGTGTCTCCACTCTTTAATACTTCTTATGTGTGCCCTGCCATAAGCTTGACTGGAAGTTGTGTGTTATACCAAATGGGAAACCTCCAAGGTACCTTCCTGCAAGAAAAAGCCAATTCCACCAATTTTACTATTTTAAATATTCATGATACTCAGTAGGGAAAAGAAGACCTGGTGTTGTCCCCTGTAAATCAACCCCATCCAAAATCATTCTAGCCCCACCCTATATATAAAGAAAACCATGAGTTCTCACAATTGAGGAAAATTCCAGGTATTCCATTCCTTCTATAAGGAAATACAAAAACAACCCCCAGTCATTCCCATAAGCAATCAAAATCTGTTCTTTCAGCTAGCAGAACAGGTGGCCACCTCCCTAAATGTGACCTCCTATTACGTCTGTGGAGGAACAACAATGGGGGACCAATGGCCATGGGAGGCAAGGGAACTAATGTCAACAGAAAAACTAAATCTAAGTGCCTCCTGGGCTGGACCCAACAGATGAGATCTGACAACTCTCATAATTGGAAAAATCTGTGTACCTAGATGGGGTACCTTCCAAGTTCCAGTTGGAAACCCTGCCCATCTGGGAAAACAGTATTATAACCAGAGTAAAAATGCCTCCTTTTTGTGTGGGGATCAGATGAAAATCGCATAGATCCTGATCCATCACCATTAACTTCTTTCCCTACTCTAAAAAGGTTTTTAGAGTGATATTTCAGCTCCAGGGGTTTGGGAAACCTCCAAAGGGTTGTATTGGATCTGTGGCAGAACAGCCTATTCTGAAATGCCTACAAGGTGGTCAGGAGCCTGTGTGTGAGGAACCATTCACCCTTCTTTCTTTGTAGTCCCCCTAAAGTAAAGGAATCTACTAAGATACCCAGTCTATGAATCAGAAAACTACTGGGTCCAAAAGAGAGGAATACAGATAAGGGGCTGGAAAAACAATGAGTGGCCTCCTGAGCACATTATCCAGTATTATGGACCAGCAACATGGGCAGAGGATGGGTCATGGGGATATCAAACCCTAATTTACATGCTAAACTGCATCATTCAGCTCCAGGCAGTGGTGAAACTAATCACAAACAAAACTGCCCATGCTCTGGATCTGTTAGCATGACAGCAGACAAAATTTAAAACAGTCATCTATCAGAATCAATTGACTCTTAATTACATGTTAGCCAAGGAAGGTGGAATACATGGAAAATTTAACCTTTCCAAATGTTGCTTTCAATTAGATGACCAAAGAAAAGTAATAGAGGAAATCACCAATCTCATGAGAATCCTAGCCCATGTCCCTGTTCAAACCTGGAATGGCTGAGACCCCAAAAACCTATTTGGAGGGTGGTTCTTAGCTTTTGGAGGGTTCAAAATTCTAATTGGAAGCATTTTAGGGCTGCTTGGTATACTAAAAAGTATAAGTCAAACTATAGAAGCCTTAGTGGACAGAAAAACTGCCTCTCACTTACTTCATCTCAGAGACCTGCACTCCTCAAACTATCACAATTATGAATTAGTCTCCACAAGTGAAAATATTGTTATACCTATAGAATAAAATATGATGAATAATACCATCAAAAGGGGGGAATGAGGTAGTTTACAAGTTTAACCTCAGTATTATTGTTGTATAACTTTATGAATTTATGTGTATCACTTTATGCATTCATGCATATTACCTGTGTATTTGTGTACATCACTATAAATTGATGCATTCATAAAGGTATATCATGGCAAGCATTCTTGAAGGAAGAAAAGCAGAATGTCTGCAGTGCTGTAAATCACATCCAGGCTTACTCAAGCATTATCTGAAGATATTAGTGTGCAAACAGGGGAGCTGCCAGGCCTATTTCTTGTCATGTCCAGGAGCTACCCTTTTCTTGGACAAAAGAGTTCAGCTAAGGACCAGGTAGTAACTCCCACCCTGCAGGTGCTATCTCTGTACTTTACCAGTATTTACCACCCATTCCCTTAGTAATTCCCACCTTCCACACTAGCCTATATAATCTAGAAAAAAAGAATATTTGGGGCTCAGACTTTGGACAGAGAGTCCTCTGGATCTTCTGGCAATAAAATTTTGGCCACTTCTCAAATGATCAGGTGCTTTCCTGGGAGAATGAAGTTTTCCCTACTTCATTTTGGCACCAATAATTCCCCAGAGGCCATCCAAGCCTCTCATTATGGGTTGATTTCGTCCATTTATTTTGGTGCTCATTGAATACTTTTGCCAGGTATTGATGGCATTTTTATTTTTTTGAAAAAAAAAAGAAAAAATTGAGCACCCACATCCCTCCAATTTTCTCTCTAATTTTGATATGACTTTGTATATGAAATGCATTTCATTCAATTTTGTCCTGTTTGAACTACTCCATAATTTTCTCTGAATTATTCCACTTTTTTAATCCATTTAAATCTTTGGATTCCTTCTCTCTTATACAGAATGTGTAGCATTGATTTGATACTGGCAGAAGGTCTTGGATTCTTCTGCCCAGTGTGGCCAATAACCAAGTCTAGAGATACTGGGGTTTCAAAGAGAGAAAACATTTATTACTACAAGTGCAGCAGGAGACTAAACATCCTCATGGCCCAAAATCTGTCTCCCAGAAAACAAGAGACTGGAGGTTTTTAAGGTTTCTAGCACAGGGGAATGATGTCATTTACAAGAAAATATTGTTAATATTGAGTTCAAAGGTGAAAAGAAAACATTGTTAACAGAAGTTGAAAGGAGCTATCCATTCTTCAAAAGCAGAGCCTAGTGGCGGCAAATATCAGAGCTGAAAAGAAAACATTGTTAGAACAGGTTAACATAGAAGGCAGAGCTATCTATCTTTCTATGGTAGAGCCCAGCAGATATAATTTACAATTATAAGGGACTGAAGATAGTTATTTACCGTTTTCCTTAGTGCTGAGGTTTGTTAGAGAATAACCAGAGAACGGGTATTATGGTTCTCACAGTCACTTGGGCACCAAGTAAAATATAAGAGCTTTTTACAATTTCTTCCCAGATGTTCAAAACAACTTAATTATAGCTCAGGGCTTCCAAGTGCTTCCCCTTGTTCCAAAAATCTCAAAAGCAAAAAGGGAACATTTATATAATAATTCAATAATTACATCCTAGAAATCCTAACTTCTCAGTTACAATTTCTCCCTGTTGTTTGATCTTCCCCAAACTTGAGGGATATATGGATGATGACCATTCTGCCTACTTCCTTCTGACTAAGAGGGCATTGACTATTAAGAGTTTGGAGAGGAAAACTTCTTAGATTATAGTTGAATGTGCTCTTTAGCTTCAGTTTTCTTCTGGAATGTTAAAGCTCTTCCCATGTTTCACTTAGGGCCAAGCTGGGATAAGAGACAGAGACATATTTTAACAAGGAGTATGCTCAGAATTACTGCCAGTAGTAGTATTAGCCCTGCTTGTAATAGTGAATGAACCTTGGATCCTATTCCTATAGGAGACCAGCTAAATAAATCAAATACATTGGAAGAGGTGGAGCTATTGTCTATGGCATTAATTCATTTTTTTATATGTTCTAAAACTTTAATTATATTTTAGACTCATCAGATATATGGATTCAGCATTCTTTTTTCATTATAGTACATGTTCCTCCCACTGAAGCTGTTAGGATATCAAAGACCATTCAAATTTACAGTACTGCTCTATGCATTAAGTTCATTTCAGTGTTTAAAAGAGATACTGGTGAGGCTATCATTTAAGGTTTGCTATGTAAAATTGTTTAGCACTTCTATCCTGAGTATAGCATCTACAATGCTTTATGAAGGCAGAAATACAGCAGCTAGGTGGTTGTACCAATGAAATATTGACTGGGTCCATTGAGCTTTTAATAATGATAAATTTGCCCCTGAAGGTAGAGATTTATGAATACTTCCTTGAGCCCAGGGTAACCTTAGAGTGCATCTGCCTATCCAACCTGAGGGTAACTAGGGTCATAATTTGGTGCCACATAACCACTGAACTCTATTTGGAACCACCCAGCAAACATTAGGACAGTCCAGTCTATTCCAAACCATCACTTTCCTGTAATATTATGGCTTGGAGACATTGCTCTGGAGGTACCAATCCCATTTGCCTTGTTTTGGAAGGGTTATCTTGTTGTGAATGATTTCATTATTTCCAGCAGAGAGAGACCATCTGGCTTAATCCACCATATCCAGGCATTAACAATAGCATGCCATCCCAAAGTTTCAAATGCCCCTCTTTTTTCTCTAACAGTTAAATGTTCAGCTTTATCATCTAAATATTTAGCGTGTTGAACAGCTCCTTTTATTGTTTGGTTATAAGAAAAAGAAATTCAATGTCCTGGGGTTTCTAAATTGACTGGCCATCTTTTTGGATTGGCATTAGTTATGCACCTGCTTTTTAAAGTTCCCCTGGGTTCTTGCATCCTTTTAATAAATTTTTAGCTCCTTCCAGTTGGCTCCCTGGAGGGGTGATAACCACCAGGGTAACCAGGAAACACTCAATATAGGTAATTGGCCACACACCCAGCAATCAAATTGATTCATAGAAGCTGCTTAGGAGTGTGCCCATTGTAAGAAAATATTAGTGCTTGATATGTTAGCTCCTTGGCTTATACTGCAGCATAGATATAAAACAGGGATGCATTAAATATATATCTCATTATACACATTGTTATTCTTAGATAGCACACACTGTTATACAGTTTTAATGATATTCAGATAGAAATTGCACTAATATATATTTCTTATCTGTTCTGAAGATAAATTTTAAATCTTCTAGGGGTTCACACTGATATATGCCTTCAGGAATTGGTCAGTTTCCTCTCTGCCTTCAGGATATTCAGCCACCTATTTTTCAATCCTGATCATGTGAAGGAGTCTAGAAGAGAGAAACTGGTTAAAGCATGCTATTTTTATTCTACTATGGTGTATCCATGGTCTCACTCCCATCAACTTAACAGAGGAATGAGATGCTAATAAGATTGTATAGGCACCTTCCCATTTTGGGTCCACCTTGGTAGTTGGATGTTGATATTTCCAGTTTTTCTAAAAGAACTAGTCCCCAGATTTAAACTGATGTAAGGGAACATCTGTAGGAAAAGAGAGCTGACTTGAGGCACAGCTATGAATTGCCTCTAATGTGACCTGTAGGGACTGAATGCATTTTTTTAATTTCTAACTTTTGGACTTGTTCCATCCAAGTATATATACCACTTTGTCTCAGGAATGGTCTTCCATATACCATTTCAAATGTGCTCAAATGTAGCCTGCTTCTGGGTACTACTCTTACTCACATAAGAGCCACCAGTAATAACTTGTCCC
This sequence comes from Tamandua tetradactyla, assembly GCF_023851605.1. NCBI lineage: Eukaryota > Metazoa > Chordata > Mammalia > Pilosa > Myrmecophagidae > Tamandua > Tamandua tetradactyla. Next base: position 82,870,887 of record NC_135331.1, on the reverse strand, counting down.
ATGAGAGATTAGTTTCTTGGCAAAGTTTTGCCACCATCCTTTTCAGGTTATAATTCATCTTTTTTATTTTCCCAGTAGAATGTGGTCTCCAAGACACATGCAATTTCCAATATATGTTGAGAGTTCCTGACAATTCCTGTGAGACTTTTGATGTAAAATCACTCCAATTATTATATTGTTTTGAAAATGGAACTCTGAATCTTGGGGTTATTTCCTTTAAGAGGGCTTTAGTTACTTCTGAACCTCACTCTGTCCTACATGGAAAAGCATCTACCCATCCTGTAAGTGTATCTAGAAAAACAAGGAGGTATTGGTAATTTCCACTGGTCCTTGGTATAACAGTAAAGTCTACTTGCCAGTCCTCATCTGATTTTGTGCCCATAGATTGCATTCGTTTTATAGGGGATGGAGGCCCAGGCTTGGGATTATTCCTAGCATAAATTAAACAATTCTGTGTTGTGTTTTGAATGGTTCTTTGCATCTTGGGTCCTACAATATAATTTTTTAGCCACTGATGCATGGCATCTCTTCCATAATGAGTGCTTTGATGTAAATAAGTAAGAGCTCTTTCCATCAAGTGTTCAGAAATAAGAATTATTCCACCTTTATTATAAATACATCCTTCCTCTGTTTTCTTGTATGGAACGATTGACAGTGGACTAGCACCTATTTCTTCTAGGTTAAAACCCCATTCTTTGGCCCTCTGAAAATCGTGGGCCAAATAGTGAGGAAAAAGATGTCTTAGCTTTGTATCTGGTATTAAAGGAAATACCAATGATGAGGATGGAGATTTTAACTTGGCTGCTGCTCTTGCTTCTAAATCTCCTATTCAATTACCTTGCACATAGTTCACTTCTCTTTACTGATGGTGATAATGATGTATTATGGCCACTTCTTTAGGGAGCATCACTACTTCTAATAATGCAAGATCATGTCTGCGTGTTTAATTCCCTTCACATAGTGTGAAATGTGCACTGTGGTAGGATGCCCTAACATAATTTTTTTTACTTCTTTGAGAATATCACAGGTGGCTACTGCAGTCCTTATGCAAACCGGCCACCTTGAGTAGCACTATCTAATTGTTTAGAAAAATATGCCACAGGACATTTTGTATTTCCTAGATTCTGATTGATCACTCCTAATCCAATTCCTTGCCTTTCATGTATGAAAAGGTCAAAGCATTTTCTTGGGTCTGGGAGATCTAGGGCTGGGGCCATCAAAAGTTCCCTTTTCACTTTCTGGAAGGCATTCTTACATTCAGTGGCCCATTGTAAAGGACCACCATAAAGGAACATTGTAAAGCCCTCACAGGATCTCTTCCTCAGATCCTGTGAGGGCTTTATTTGAAGGTTTGGCTATGAGACCAGAATTAGGTATCCAAATCCTACAGAAACTTGCCACCCCTAGGAATCCCCAAAACTGTCTTTTTGTAGGTGGCTCTGTCACTCAGTCTAAAGCCTTTCTCTGATCTGGCAATAGATTTCTCTGTCCTCTAAATAGCTCAAAACCCAAATATTTCATGGATTCTTATGAAATTTGAGCCTTTTTCTTTAAGACTTTGTAACCCCAGTCTTCTAAGAAATTTAGTCTGAGTAGTGTTTTTATCTGACACCTCCTTAGTACTACTTACTATATCATCTACATACTGTAATAATATTCCTTCATGTAAGTGTAAATCTTTTAGATCTTTGGTTAATGTTTTTCCAAATATTGTGAGAGCATTTTTAAATCCTTGTGGAAGGACAACCCAACAATATTGTTGCTTAAGGTTAGTGGTTGGGTCCTTCCATTCAAAAGCAAAAAGTTCTTGTGATTTTAAGTTAAGGGATATCCACTAAAAGACGTCTTTAAAAGGTGAACCAACAGAGATCTTCAGATAATGTAGCAAGTAAGGTGCATTGATTTGGCACCATAGGGCAAATGTCATCTACAATTTTGATTAATAGCCTGGAGATCCTGCACAAACTGATAGTCTTCTAGGGTGCCTGCCTTTTGCACAGGAAATATAGGAGCATTATATAGAGATTGACAGGGTCTTATTATTGGTATTTTAGAAATTCTTTATAAGGGGGGCAATTACTTTTCTGGGCTCTAGCTCAAGTGGATACTGTTTAACATTACACACAGTACTTGACTTCTGAAGTTTCACTTGAACCAGCTCTACTGTTCTTGCTCATCCAGGCTTTCCATCAGCCCATGCGTCCAGTTTTGCAGCCTTTAGGATTTCTTCTGGGATGAGCCTGGTCTGTTTATCTCTTTCAGTGAACAGTAAAGCAGCCTGCAGTGCACAAGCATGCCCTGGAGGCACTTCTATTGACAAATAAGCTGGGAAAAGGTTATCTGAGCATTCAACTTGGTTAGCAAGTCTCTTCTCAGCAAGGGAACTGGACATTCTGGTACATATAGAAACTGTGTTTTAAATTTGTGTTCCAATTAAATAGCATAGAGGCTGCAAAAAGGGCTTATTTGCTTTTTAATCAGATACTTCAGTTATAGTAACTGATTGGTTGGATATCACATGAGGTTTTTTATTTAATACCAAGTGCATGGCTCCTGTATCAACAAGAAAACCAATTAACTGTTTTCCTACCTGTATTGCTACCTGAGGCTCTTGGTAGGAGATTGAAAGAAGTGATGATTCCTCCAATAAAGCCACTGGGCCCTTTTACTGTAATTCCTTGTCATTTGCACCATTATTTCATAGGGCATCTGAAATGTGTGCTCTCTAGCTTTCCTCAGGGTTTTTTTCCCAGGGGTAGCTAGGTCATTCCCTCTTCCAGTACCCCTTTTTCATGCAGTACATGCATTTGTTAGCTCCCAATTCCTTAGAAATTCCTCCTGACTCCCAAGAGGGCCCAAGGCTCCTACCTTCTTGCTATTTTCTTGTCCTGGCTGTCCTTGCTTCATTAGAGCCCCAAGAAGTGCCATTTGCTTCCTAAGGTATCAATCCTCCAGCTCTGTTTGCTTTTGAAAGTTTTTTTTTTAAGTTGATCTTTGTTGTTATAAACATGAAAAACGATTTCAGCTCACCTAGAGATAGGCAATCCTAGTCCATTTTCTATTTTCTGCAGTTTCCTTTTAATATTGAGAAAGCTCTGAATAATAAAAGTCATATTTAGGTTTCTGGCACTTTCTGGACCTTCTGGATCTAAGTCTGTGTATTGCCAGTAAGTACTATAAATTCTTTCAGGAAAAGTCAAGGGACTCTCTTTCAGTTCTTGTCTTACTTAATTTAACTTCTGATAATTTATAGCTTTATGGATTCCATTCAGGGTCCCTTATAGGTATTGCTAAACTTGCTCCAGTATACACTGGGTTGTTAGGATTTTCTGTGTTTTCTATTGGCTTCCTGCTTTGCCTTTTCTATTTCCATTCTCCATTCCACTTCTGTTATGAAGGTATTTAGCAACACCAGTTTGGGTTATAGTCTACAAATGTTGAAGTAATTAGTCTCTCCATTTTCTTTGGATCCCCTCTACAGAGTGGAGTTATTTTGCCAGTTATATAAATCTGATGTGGAGAACAGAGCATGCATATGCACAAATCCTCTTGGGTCTCCTTGATTATATACTCCAACTGGCACTTGTCATGGGAGTAGGAGTTTTTGCAGTGGCTCTGCTGCTGATTTCAAGAAGTCCTGGCCAAATTAGGTATCTTGCTGGGTATGGGAGGGGGAGACTATTCCTACTTCAGGCTCTTTTCCTTCTGATAGAGGGGGATATTGTAGAGAATGAGGGTGGGGTATGAAATTCTCCTCTCTTTCTGATCTGTTAGCTCCATTATCACAGGGTGGAGGTGGAGCAGATGAAGGAGCTAATGATTCTGTTGAATCCTCCAGATTTGAATCAGGAAGGACACTTTTCTCCATATATTTTTAGAGATAAAACTTTGCTTCTTCTCACTAACATCAATTGCTGGGAGAGACAAAAGAAGGATTGAACATATATCGTTTCACCCCATTTCTGTTCCTTTTTGCTCAACAGTTCTAATTGTAATATGATGCTCCTATCTATAGAGCAATTCTCAGGCCACTTCTCTCCTGATGCCAATGTATATTGTGGCCAGACTGAGTTACAAAGGTGAATTATGTTCTGCTTTTTCATAGGCTTATAGCTAAATTTTTCCCAGTTACTAAAGATGCAGCCCAGAGGGCTATATGTAAGAATAATTTTTGAGTTAGAATTTCCCATTTTAAAAAACTTCCTTAATCAATAACCAGCTAAAACACTAAGACAGTTTAAATGCAATAAAACACTACCTGATATTCTTAATGACAATTGCTATATTTAAACAACACAACAAACACATCAACTGTCAATTAAACAGACATTGTACACCTATTACACCAATTTAACAATTAACCAATATTTAGGTAATATGCCAGCTAACACTTAAACAGGCCTACTTAACTTCATTAAACACCATTTAATTGTTGGATTAGGTCAGGGCCTCAAACCCTGTACAGTATGGTACCCACACTCAGAAGGTATAGAGATTAGAGTAAAGGGATCATTCTGGAAGCATGTCCCAGGTCTAGATCAAAGGGGACTGGAACTGCCTATTCGCTTCCTGATCCATCTTTGCCCTGGTGACCCACTCACCCTGTCAGATGCCCAGAGCTGGAACTGAAAACAGCTTATCTCTTTGAAGCTTTTCAAGGTGATAAAAGTAGCTAGAGTGCCAGCAGAACAGGCAGGCAAACAAGATAAGGCTCCTGGGATAGAGACCCCTTCCCTAACAGCTCATCTGCTTCTATAACCCAGTTTTACACCTTAAACTAACCAATTGCTTTTCCTTTAACATTGCTGGTCACCATATTAAGCTTACCTTATCTCTAGCATGTAATACAGTCTATAAAACTAATGTCGCCTTTTGTTCGGGGCTGACTTTTGAGGTGACTTGGCTGAGCCCTATGTGCACAAGCTAATAAATCACTTGCTTCCTGAAACTATGGACCCTAGGTCTTGGCCTGTTCTAATTTTATGGAACATTTCTGGAGGTCTCTGGCCTCATCCTTGGTTTTTGTGTTATAGTATTACAGCATCTGTTTTTCTCTCACATGAAAAACAGCTACTAGCCCAATTCAGGAACAGAATGTTTTACATCAGGGTAAAAAGATTTGTTCTTACTGATGCAGATCAACTCTGGTGAGTGTAACTTCTCTAAATTTACTGGAATTTCCCAACATTTGTGTAGAACCTGCAAAGTGAATGTGACTATGTGAAACCTGGTAGCTATAACTCCAAGACAACCATTTGCCTTGAAATTATGCATTGTTTAAATAGGCTGAGGAAAATACGCAAATAAGTAAATATTATAAAATTAATCTAAACGATAAGAAGTCTTAATGGATGAAACCTAAACTTAAAAGTGAGTGTTCAAGGGAGAAACATGTGCTAGAGAAAAATGTGGTGAAAGAGATGTACCTATCCACTATCAGTAAGGAAACAGGGAGGTGGAGGGGTTGTGTTGCTTTATAATCCTGAATCCCCATTGCTCAGCATATACCTGGAGAAGCTGAGTGTGGGTACAAGAATGGAAATTTGCACATTGGTGTTTATAGCAGCAGTGTTCATGATTCACAATGGCTGGAGGTGGCCTAAGGGTACAACAACTGAGGAATGGAAGGGGAACTATGGTGTACACATACAATGGACTACTGAGCTGTTGTAAGGAGGAATTAAATTGTACAGAATACAACTAGATGATTGAAACTTAAGGGCAATATGTTGAATGAAATGTCAGGAATAAAAAGAAAAATATTACCATTACTCACTTATAGGGCACTGTATTAGTTAGGGTTCTCTAGAGAAACAGAATCAACAGGGAACACTCACAAATATAAAATTTATAAGTGCCTCACATGACTGTGGGAATGCAGAGTTCAAAATCCTCAGGGCAGGCTATGAAGCTGATGATTCCAATAGAGGGTCTGGATGAACTCCACAGGAGAAGCTCACCAGCCAAAGCAGGAAAAGAGCCTCTCTCTTCTGAATCCTCCTTAAAAGGCTTCCAGTGATTAGATTCAGCATCACTCATTGCAGAAGACATTCCCCTAGCTGGTTACAAAAGGAATCATGTGTAGACGCAGCTGACATGATCATGATCTAATTCTATGAAATGTCCTCATTGCAACAGGGCAGCACTTGCCAAAACAGACAAAGACGTACCATCACTTGGCCAAGTTGACACATGAACCTGATCATGACAGTCCACCCCTTGTGAGCTTGGCAGCCATATATACCACCTTAAACCATAGCTAATTTCTAAATAAAAAAACATTAAAACAAACATTCTTTTCTTTCACCTAACAATACTCAACTGTCTGGCATACAACTGGAAACACATTAACTTTCTCCAGAATAGGGTGCAAATCCTCAGGTAATATTCATTCTTAAACTTGATATCTTACAACTTAAATAGTACAACAGGAACAAAACAGCATCACAGTTCTCCTCTTTGTAACTCATCACATGCTTATAGTTCATATTTATCACTACCTTCTTCCACTACCCACTCCATGTTCCCTTTACCCTCAGCAAGCACTTCAGATGGTCACAGTTCTTTACCTGGTGGGGTGACCCAAACCTTCATTCTTGAAGTTTCAGAACAATTGGTAGTCCTGCCTGGATTGGGCTGCTGCCGTTTTCCACTGATTTTGATGACAGGGCATGGTAGTACTAAAAGATGCCCAAGGGGATCTGTTATAGTCCAAGAAAATTCTTCTTTACCTCCATTGTGTAGTTGCAATCCTATTTCCCCCTGATAGCCAGGGTCAGTCACCCCAGCCAATAATGCAATCCCTTCTTGGCTTTTTGATCCAGGGGCATGAGTAGCCCAAAGTGACCATGTGGCAGTCTTAGATTACAGTTCAATGGAATTATTGTTGTTTCTCTTGGTGGAAACACTCCCCCTCTTAGAACAAAAACCTGTAGACAAGCAGAGATCAGGGTGCAGAGACAGGAAGCAAAAATTTTCCTAGTGGATGACTAGGGGAAATAGTGAGTGGTGCCGCTCTGATTTCCACCCCTTGGTTCCTGAACCCATGGATCCTGGTTATGGGAGACACAGCACCATACAGCAGATGCTGATTCAGAGCATATGCAGCTTCCTAGAGAATATTACCCCAGTCTTTTAAGGTATTGCCACCTAGTTGGCACCATAATTGAGTTTTCAAAAGGCCATTCCACCTTTCCAGCAATCCAGCTGCTTCTGGATGATGGAGAACATGGTAAGACCAGAGAATTTCATAAGCATGTGTCCATTCCCATACTTCATTTGCTATGAAGTGTGTTCCTTGATCAGAGGCAATGTGATGTGGAATACCATGGTGATGGATAAGGCATTCTATAAGCCCACAGATTGTAATTTTGGCAGAAGCATGGCATACAAATCCAGAGTATGTATCTATTAATGTATCTATTAAAACAAATTGCTGCCCCTTCCATGAAGGGAGTGGTTCAATGTAATCAACCTGCCACCATGTAGCTGGCTGGTCACCTCACAGAATGGTGCCATATTGGGGGCTGAGTGTGGGTCTCTGTTGCTGGCAGATTGGGCAGTGGCTGTAGCCAAGTCAGCCTTGGTGAGTGGAAGTCCATGTTGCTGAGCCCATGCATAACCTCCATCCCTACCACCACACCACTTTGTTCATGAACCCACTGGGCAATGACAGGAGTTGCTGGGGAAAGAGGCTGACTGGTATCCACAGAACAGGTCATCTTATCCACTTGATTATTAAAATCTTCTTCTGCTGAAGCCACTCTCTGGTGTGCATTCACACAGGACACAAATATGTTCATGTTTTTAGCACACTCAGAAAGTTCTATCCACATACTTCTTTCCCAGACCTCTTTGTCACCAATTTGCCAATTTTGGTCTTTCCAAGTCCCTGACCATCTAGCCAAACCATTAGCAACAGCCCCTGAGTCAGTATACAAATTCACCTCTGGCCAGTTTTCCTTCCAAGCAAAATGAACAACCAGGTGTGCTGTTCAATGTTATGTCCACTGGGAGGATTTCCCCTCACCACTGCCCTTCAAGGACACCCCAGAAAACAGTTATAGTGCTGCAACTGTCCACTTTCTGGTGGTACCTATATCATGCTGAACCATCTGTAAACCGGGCCTATGTTTTCACCTCCTCAGTCAATTCACTGTAAGGAACTCCCCAAGAGGCCATAACTCTAGTCTGGGAAAGAGAAGGCAATGTGGCAGGAATGGATACCATGGGCATTTGGGCCACGCCTTCACATAACTTACTTTTGCCTTCAGGACCTGCTCTGGCCCTATCTCATATATAGCATTTGATTTTATAATAGAGTGCTGCACATGCTCAACTTTATGGCTTGGTGGGTCAGACAACATCCAGCTCATGATAGGCAACTCAGGTTTCATGGTAACTTGGTGGCCCACAGTTAAGTATTCAGTCTCTACTAAGGCCCAGTAGCAGGCCAAAAGCTATTTCTCAAAAGGAGAGTAGTTATCTGCAGCAGATGGTAAGACTTTGCTCCAAAATCATAAAGGTCTGCTTTGTAATTCTCCTACAAGGGCCTGCCAAAGGCTCCAGACAGCATCTCTATTTGCCACTGACACTTCCAGCACCACCAGGCCTGCTGAATCATACTGCCCAAATGGCAGAGCACCTTGTACAGCAGGTGGACCTGTTGCAGCGCCTCCTTTTGTTCAGGTCCCTACAAAAATTAGTATTTTTCTGGTCACTCAATAAGTGGGCTGGAGTCACACACCCAAATGAGGAATATGTTGTTGCCAAAATCCAAAGAGACCAACTAGACATTGTACCTCATTTTGGGTCGTAGGAGGGGCCAGATGCAGCAACTTATCCTTCACCTTAGAAGGGATATCTTGACATGCCCCACACCACCAGACATCTAGAAATGTCACTGAGGTGGAAGTTCCTTGTATTTTTGTTGGATTTATCTCCCATCCTCTGACATACAGATACTTTACCAATAAGTCTAGAGTAGTTGCTCCTTCTTGCTCACCAAGTCCAATCAACATGATATTATTAATATAATGCATCAGTGTGATGTCTTGTGGGAGGGAGAAATGATCAAGTTCCCTGCGGACAAGATTTTGACATAGAGCTGGACAGTTGATATATCCATGAGGTAGGTCAGTGAAAGTATATTGCTGACCTTGCCAGCTGAAAGCAAACTGTTTCCTTACTAATAGCTATTGAGAAAAACACTTGTCAAATCAATAGCTGCATACTAGGAACCAGAGGATGTAGTGATTTGCTCAAGCAATGATACCATATCTCAAACAGCAGATGCAATTGGAGTTACCACCTGGTTGAGCTTACACTAATCCACGGTCACCCTCCAAGACCCATCTGTTTTCTGCACAGGCCAAATAAGAGAGTTGAATGGAGATGTGATGGGAATCACCACCCCTATAGCCTTCAAGTCCTTAAGAGTGACAGTAATCTCTGCAATCCCTCTAGGAATCCAGTACTCCTTCTGATTGACTATTTTGCCAGGTAGGGGCAGTTCTAGTGGCTTCCACTTGGCCTTTTTCACCATAATAGCCTTCACTGCACAAGTTAGAGTGCCAAAGTGGGAATTCTGCTAGTTTCTCAGTATGTCTATACCAATTATACATTCTGGAACTGGGAAAATAACTACAGAATGGGTTCATGGACCCACTGTGAGACAGACATGAGCCTAAACTCAGTTGATCACCTGGCCTCCAAAAGCCCCAACTCTGACTGGTGGACCAGAGTGATGTTTTGGGTCTCCTGGAATTAATGTCACTTCTGAACCAGTGTCTAATAATCCCTGAAATATATGATCATTTCCTTTTCCCCAATGCACTTTTACCCTGGTAAAAGGCCATTGGTCTCCTTGGGGAAGGCTTGGAGGAAGTTTGACAGTACAGATTTGTGGCAGGATAACAGGGTTCTCCCTCAAAGCGACCTGGCCTCCCCATCATTCAAGGGGCTCTGGCTCTGTAAACTATCTCAAGTCTGGAAAATGATTAAAGGGCCATGACTCTCTGTTTTTGTAATTCAGGTTAGACTTTTGTTCACTTGACCTAGAACCCTTTTGTTTATGCAGCTCAAACAAGAATTTAAGAGACTGCCTTTCTACTGTATTTCTAAGTACCCTATGACAACAATGCCATAAATCTCTGTGTGTCATATAATTTTGACTCCTGCTTTTAGTTTGCTGTCTATTATAATGACCACGTCAACCCTGTCTTTTGTGATTAAGTGCTGCCACCTGGCTTCTGCCAACTCAGGATCCCATCATTCCCGTTGTGTTTAAGGATTCCAGCTCAGTGACAGCAGTTCCTACAGTAATATCTGACCTACAGAGAAGTGCAACTACAGAACTCTTCAGGGATGATGGTGCTAGTCTCACAAATTTATTTCTCACTGTTCTGGTAAAAGGTGCATCCTCCGGACTGTCCTGGGATGTAAGAACAGGCTTTGCATGATAAATCCACTCTAACGTTGCAATCTCTCTAAGCCTCTGGATCCCCTCATCTGCATTATATCAGGGCAGTTCTGGCATTTCAACCTCAGGTAATGTTGGCCACCTTTTGATCCATGTTTTAGCCAACCATCCAAACAAACTGTTAATAAGTTTTCTAACCCCTCAAGCTGTAGATTGAATGCAGAATCTCTGCTTAGTGGACTCATATCAATAAATTTAGCCTGATCCAGTCTTATATTCCTCCCACCATTATCCCACACCCTTAAAATCCATTGCCACACATATTCCCCTGATTTCTGTCTATATAAATTGGGAAACCCCCCCCCAATTATTTTGGAGTATAATGTACCTCCTCATATGTGATACTTTGTACCTCACCTTTAGGGGCCTGTTGGGACTTTAGTCTAGTTATAGGTGTGGAAGAAATGCAGGCTGGTGGGGGTGGATCATGAAAAGAATTAGAAATATCTTCCAAGCCATTTGCTTCAGGGCTTTCATTTGCAGTTTCATCTGGTGAAACAGGATGAATCACTCTAGGGCTAATCCCTTCAGAAGGATGTTTGGTAGCCAACTCCTCAAGGCAGGCTCGACATGGGTCAGCTATCTCCTAAGGGCAGACTATTACAGGTTTATCTAGAGAAGACTTAGCATGACCTAGGGTATCAATCTTACCCCCGACATCATTATCAATCTATATGTCATCATCCCATTTTTCAGGGTCCCACTCCTTTCCAATCAATGTCCTCACTTTAACGGCAGACAGCATGCAACATGGAGATTCCAGTTTACATTGTAAAGTTGCTACTCTAACAATAAGATTCTGAGTTTGATTTTCAGAGATCTCAAGTCTACGACTGCAGGAAATAAGATTTTCCTTTAGGATACTCATAGAAATTTCTATGTCTATCAGACAGTGCTTAAGCTTGTCATTTGAAGCCTAAGCCCATCCCTTTCACTCCTTAATGTAGCCAGTGTATCTAACAACAACCAGCCAACATCTCTACACCTCTTATTTCCACAAAACTCCATAAAGGTGTCAAAAATATTATCCCCCAGAGCTTGGCTTCATACAAGTGAAGCATTAGGAGAATCAGATTGTGATATTTTGACTATCTCTTTTGCCACATCACTTCATGGATTGGGAGTGTTGTTCTCATTATGTGAATCAGAGTCCTTAGTGTCTCTGAGTCCAGTCAGAGTAGAAAACCATTCATAGAAATGCATTTTTAGATTCTGTTTCTTAAGAACCACTCCTGGTACCAAGACGTGTTAGTTAGGGTTCTCTAGAGAAACAGAATCAACAGAGAACACTCGCAAATATAAAATTTATATAAGTGTCTCACATGACTGTGGGAATGCAGGGTTCAAAATCCACAAGGCAGGCTGTGAAGCCAATGATTCTGATGGAGGGTCTGGACAAACTCCACAGGAGAGGCTCACAAGCCAAAGCAGGAAAAGAGTCGGTCTCTTATGAATCCTCCTTAAAAGGCTTTCAGTGATTAGACTGAGTATCACTCATTGCAGAAGACACTCCCCTTGGCTGATTACAAGTGCAATCAGATGTGAATGCAGCTGACATGATCATGATCTAATTCTTTGAAATGTCCTCATTGCAGCATACAGGCCAGCACTTGCCCAACCTGTTTGCTGTTGCCAGCAAACAGGTACCACCACTTGGCCAAGTTGACACATGGACCTGACCATGACATGGACTGACTATAATATAAAAACTCATGAATTGGATTTGAGGGTATGGGTTATCAGGTTGGGGTCTATTGTAAGGGCTCCTAGTTTATAAGCTTTTACAGCAGTCATATATATTCAGAAGTTGTAAATGTTATTTTTAAATTCTGAGGTACCAAACTCTTTGTATATAACCTGGTCATTCCTAGAAACTTCATGTATTTATGTGACACCTCAGACTCGGAGTTAGAACTCTGAAGCTAGGTAAGTCAGCATTACCCCTTACAGGAACTGTTTAAAAAGTTTAAAAGGGGTTCAGACTTCAACCAGAGATATGAAGGAAACTGATCTGTATAGGACTAATGTAGATCAAAATACAGAGTAAAGAATGATATTGTCTATATTTTAAAACTTCAACTTCTGTATGAGACCAAAGGAAGAGATGTTTCTTTGGTGCAACATTTATATCCTGGGTAACACATTACCTAATTTAACTTGTATGGTCAGTTTTTTTGAACACCATAAGTAGATGGAATCTTGAATAAGATATGAAATTTTCTTAGTTTGTCCAAGTTAGTGTGTTGCCCAATATACCCCAGAGTAATTTGGACAGTGGATAAAGAAGTATTTGTAAAGTCCTCTTGGGAGACTGAAGAAAAAGGAGGAAATATTCAACTTCACCATTTGGAGAATTCCTAATATTCTCACAAGCAGTGGGGACAAAATGAATAGATCAAGCCTTTGATCTTGGAGTTTGCCACTATGAAACTTATTCCTTCAAAGGATAGGCTAAGCCCACTTAAAATTATGCCTAAGAGTCACCCCTAAAGAAAGTCTTTTGTTACTCATATGTGACAACTTTCTAAGCCAACTAGGCAGTTGAATTCACTGCCCTCTCCCCTAGGTAGGGCATGACTCTCAGAGGTGTAAGTTTCCCTGGCAATTGTGAGACAGAAGTCCTGGTATGAGCTGGGACCTGGCATCATGGGATTGATGAAGCCATCTTGACCATAAAGGGGAGAGAGAAATGAAACAAAATAAAATTTCAGAGGCTAAGAGATTTCTAAAAGAATCAAGAGGTTAACCTGTAGGTTATTCTTATGCATTATATAGATATCCCTTTTTAGTTTGTGCTAGATTAGAGTGGCTGGAGGGAAGTATCTGAAGGTATTGAGCTGTGTTCCAGGAGCCTGGATTCTTGAAGATGATTGTATAAATATATACTTTTACAATATGATTATGTGATTGCAAAAACCTTGCACCTGATGATTTTACTCAGGAAATGTACAGATGAGTAAAAAATATGAATAAAAAAATTAATAGGGAGGACAAGGGGTAAAATAAATTAGGTAGATGGAAACACTAGTGGTCAGTGAGAGGGAGGGGTAACACATATGTGATTATGAGGTTTTTTTTTTTTCTATTTTCTTTGTATTTCTTTTACTGGAGTGATGCAAATGTTCTAAAAAATGATCCTGGCTATGAATACACAACTATGTGATGATCTTGTGAGCCATTGACTGGTCACCATTTATGAACTGTATAAGTGTGAAGATTTGCCAATAAAAATATACATATTTTAAAAAATGAATATCCAGGGTGGGCAATGGTGGCTCAGTGGCAGAGTACTTGCCTGCCATGCCAGAGACCCAGGTTCGATTCTCAGAGCTTGCTCATGTCAAAAAAAAAAAGTGAATGTTCAATTTTATTTACATCAGCATTTAAACTCAGGAAATTTTTCAGAGAAGAAAAATTGTGAAAATGAGAGATCGAAAGATAATTAAATATTTTCCAATCAAGTGCAGAGGAAGACTATTAGGAGGCATTTCAGACAGAATGAATACTATGATTAAAAATGAAACAGAGCATGGTGGACCAATATGTTTGGTGCATTGAGTAATCTAAGTAATTCAGCATTATTAATTATTGGAATGAGTGCTTGACATTGGGTTCTGTGATTTTTCAAGTCACAGTAAGAAATACTACTGGAATATTGGAAGGGCAAGCAAGGGACATATCATGCACAATATTGTTTGGCATTTTAAGTTTTTTGGGTATTATTGCATGAATGTTACAGGGTGTGCTTTGCATTGATTATCCTGATGACATCATGGAAGTTGTATTGTACAGACATGAAATTGATGAATAAGACACTCCTACATTTGATGAAATTTTGAACTAATGTAGAAATGGGACAAAAGAAAGTAATAACTATAACAGACAATGATCATATAAAATCTTGATGCTTGATTGGATGCACAGAAAAAGGAGTAGCTGTGCCATTCTTTGAAATAAAGGACAATGACAGGGAGATGGGTTGAAAGAAGAGATGAGCTCTGATCAGATTGACCCAGTTTGAAATAATTGTGTGACAACCATGAAATTGAATATGAGAAGTACTTGAAAGACCTTCCTCCCCCATGCAATAAGAATGACAAATCTTGTGAAAAAAACAGTTAACCTGGCTCCTTTAAATGATACTTACATGAATATATTGAAGAAAAGAGGACAGAAGAAAGGGTCTAAGTACAGACTTTTGGACAAAACAAAATTTCAATAAATGTATAGAAGAGGACCTAGACAAAGAGACTGAGAAAGGATATTCATAGAGAAAAGGAGAGAACAAGCAGTAAGTGGCACAATAAAACTGATGGAAAAGTGATGTTCAAGAGGAAAAATTGTGTAAAAGCATCATATATTTGGGAAAGAAAAGTTAATAATAATAAAATCACATAGAATTTACCATCAGGAAGGTCATTTGTAAATTTGCTAGAGCTTTCGGGAGGACTCATGGTTACAGAAGCATAATAAACATGGTTCAGTATATGAGTGAGATGTGAGAATGAAGATGGAAATTATAGATATTCTCTTCAGAAGAACAGCTATGAAGAAACTAGAGACTGTAAACCATGGGTGGAATGAGAGCATTTAAAAAAATGGGTGGGATGAGTTTTTTAAAAAATAGATTGTGGTGTGCTGGTTTGAAAGGATGTATGCACCCTAGAAAAGCCATGCTTTAAGCAAAATCCCATTTCATAAAGGCAGAATAATCCCTATTCAATATTGTATGTTTGAAACTGCAATTAGATTTTCTCCCTGGAGATGTGATTTAATCAAGAGTGGTTGTTAACATGGATTAGGTGATGACATGTCTCCACCCATTTGGGTGGGTCTTGATTAGTTTCTGAGGTCTTATAAAAGAGGAAACATTTTGGGGAATGAAGAATTCAGAAAGAGCAGAGAAGAATGACATAGCCATGAGAAGCAGAGAGCCCACAAGCCAGCGACCTTTGGAGATAAAGAAGGAAAACACTTCCTGAGGAGTTTCAAGAAACAGGAAGTCAGGAGAGAAAGTTGCCATGTACCCTTCCAGCCAAGAGAGAAACTGTGACTGTGTTTGCCATGTGCCTTTCCAGAATGAGAGAGAAACCCTGAACATCATCGGCCTTCTTGAACCAAGGTATCTTTCCCTGTATACCTTTGGATATTTCTATAGACTTGTTATAATTGGATATTTTCTTGGACTTAGAACTGCAAACTAGAAACTTATTCCATTTCCCCTTTTAAAAGCCATTCTGATTCTGGTATATTGCATTCCAGCAGCTAGCAAACTAGAACATGTGGCAAAAGAGCCATTTGCACAGATCATCACAGAGATAATTTCCTTTGCATGGAAGAAGGAAATTAAGGGACTTCATAACTACTACCATAATTTCTGCAATGAAGTGACTGGCAATGCCAGTCACAGGAGACAGCAAGAAAGCAGTGGAAAGGAGACTTTAAAGTGTTAAAATTTGAAGAACAGCTCTAATTTGAAAGAATCAATTTTTTGAAAGTAGAACTACTTTCAGGAAAATGGTTACTGAGCATGTTACTTAAAAAACAGGTGGATACAGTTTAGAAATGCTTTATGGTATAAAGTAAAGTTGCATGTACATGGTTAGTGGAGGGAGAAAATTCCTTGGGGGTGGAAACAGAAAACATAGAAAGAAAGCACAAAATTCTCTAACAAATAATTTTTTAGTTCTACTGTAAGGTAAAGAACTATCCACTGGATGGAATGCAAGTACTGACAAGTTTTATATGCCCTCACAGTATCTTTCTTAAACCAAAGAAAATCTCCATAGACATGTAGTTCCTTCATTTCTTTTTTGCAAAGTGATGCATTGGTAGATAAAATTTGCAAATAGTGACACTAAAATAATAAAAATACCAAGTTATTAGCTTATTAATCAAGATATAAAAGCTGTCATCTGTTTCTTCAAAGAGGAAAATTAAAATATATTGATAGGAGGTGTTAATAACAGAATGTGGGGTGTGATTTGGCTGTGGTGTGTGTGTGTGGTGGTGGTGTTAAGACTTTTACTATCAGTTTTCCTCTTTCTTCTTTTTATGAGAAACCTTAATGCAGAGACTGAAAGATGACTGTTTCCTGTCCAGTTTATACTAATAAAGTATATTATAATTGGGAAATTGAGATGATGCATTTGATTTTCAATCCAGGGTCAGTAAGTTTAAAACATAAGTCAATTGCTTTCATATATTCATCTTTTACTATAAATTCCAAAACTTCCATATAATACTGTAAACGATATAAGCCAGATATTAGATTGTCAGCAATGGGGGTTAAATCATACTTGGAGGAGGTGTGTCCCCAATGCTTGAAGAGGGTGGATCTGAGAAAAAGGTGGTCTCCTCAGTGTCCCTCAAGGTTGATTTGGAAAGAGGCAGGCCACTGCATAGGCCCTTGGAAAGGGTGGAACTGCCACTTTCTAAAGCTGAAGGATAAATGACTTTCAGACTTTGAAATCCAATTATGTTTGCCCTGCAGATTTTCCTCCCAATTTCCCCCTATGGATCTTGCAACTATCACTCCTTTGCATATTGGCACCAGATAACTTGTTTTGAGATTCATAGGTTCATAGCCAGAAGAGATTTTTTTACACTTCAATATTGCTTAAGGTGACATGTATAATTTTCAAGTTGAAAATGGGTGGACATGTGGTAGTTAGGTTCAGGTGCAACTTGGCTAGGTGAAGGTGCCTAGTTCTGTTGCTGTGGACATGAGCCAATGGCATGTGAATCTCATCTGTTGCTGATTACATCTGCAGTTGGCTAGGAGGCATGCCTGTCGCAATGAATGATGTTTGATTTAATTGGCTGGTGCTTAAATGAGAGAGCTCAATGCAGCACAGCCCAAGCAGCTCAGCATACCTCATCTCAGCACTCACAGCTCAGCCAGGTCATTGGAGATGCAGAAAGGAATCACCCTGGGGAAAGCTCTTGGAACCCAGAGGCCTGGAGGGAAGGCCAGCAGAGATTATCCTGTGCCTTCTCACATAAGAAAGAACCTCAGTTGAAAGTTAGTTGCCTTTCCTTTGAAGAACTATACATTAACTAAATAAATCCCCTTTTATTAAAAGCCAACCCATCTCTGGAGTGTTGCGTTATGGCAGCTAGAAAACTAGAACAGCCTGTTAGACACCCTCAAATGTGGACAAATGTATAGAGATGAAAAAGACATAGGCTTTGTGGTCAAGAAACTCACTGAAAATTGATGCTGACTGACTGTCAATGACTCCACAGATGTTAAAAAAAAAGCAAAAATCAATTAGAAGAGTTATTCTGATATACAAAATTATTCTATGATTTTAAATTTTAAATTTAGATTTTAGATTTAAATAGCACATTTAAAACAAAGTAGAAAAAAACAATACCAAAAGTACTCCCTGATAATCACATCATACCTGGTATCAAGCTTTGTTTGTTTGTTTGTTTTAAGAAATAGATGCCCCCATCTAATATATTTCAAGTCCCAGAGAAGAAAAATAAAAACTTGCTAATTCTTGTTTATTCAACACCTAGCATTCCTCCAATCACATAGAAGAAAATCAATATATTTTCAAAAATTTATTGAAAATATCCAAACCAAAGTTGTTACAGAGGTCTTGAAAATTAAAGGGCACTCTCTGAGGGCAAGATATCATCAGTTGCAAGATGTTCCCTCAAGTTCCAAATCCCAAGTTTTGGATGCCTGGCATCAGTGACATCTGCATGCTATAATTTTGAGACTTATCTCCTTCTTCTGTCTTGCTCTGGGAAGTTTGATCCAATTAAATTTCACCTTTCAAAAATGCTAAAAGCCTTTCAAAGGCAAGGCATATGATTGTCTCTAAAGCCAGCATTGCCCCTGGAGTCATTTAAAAGGTGCATTATTGTAATACACAGATGCCATATATAAAAAGTAATGAAACTGGTCTATCAACATCATTTCACTAAGTTTTTTGAGGGTAAAGATCTCTTCAACTCTGTCAATTTCTCCACCTTCGACAATCTAATCTCTGACACAGAAAATCTCATAATTTAACCAATGTGAAATTATTCGCTATATTTAGTGGTTCTTTTTCTGAATAATGGTTAAAGTTTTTTTTCTGAAATGAACATGAACTAACCACTATGGATATAAACCTGCCACCTTGATTTCATTAGCTCCACCCTGAGGATACTGAATTACTGGAAATACACACATATCTAATATCATACATATTTTTCCTACTTATTTTGACTTCCTAAATAGAAGCAACTAATTATCTTCAGAATAACCATGGCCAACATGACCTTAGTGAATGGATTCTTCTTCATGGGGTTTTCTGATGATCGTAAGATTCAGATTTTGCATGCACTGCTATTTTTGATGACATACCTGCTGTCCTTGACAGACAACCTCCTCATTATCACACCACTACTTTAGACCATTATCTCCATTCCCTCATGTATTACTTCTTGAAGCACCTCTCCCTTCTGGACCTCTGCTTCATCTCTGTCACAGTCCCTCAGTCCATGGCAAACTCACTTAGGGACAATGGTTACATTTCCCTTAGTCAATGCATTCTTCCAGTTTTCTTCTTTGTATCTCTGCCTCAGCGACTTGTTGACTAATGAGGTCATATGTATTTAATGCATAAGAATAACCTCCAGGATAACCTCCCAACTCTGGAATCTCTCAGCCATTGACACTTTATTCTGTCTCATTTCACTCTTCCCCCTTTTGGTCGAGAAGGTTTTCTCAATTCCCTGATGCTGAGTCTCAGCTCATTCTAGGATTTCTGTCCCACATTGCTAGGAAGGTCCACACCCCTGGGAGTCATAGCTCATGTAGACAGGGTGATGAGTTTGCTTGTTGTGTTGGCTGGAGAGAGGCCACATCTGAGCAACAAAAGAGGTTCTCTTGGGGGTGATTCTTAGGCCTAATTTTAAGTAGGCTTGGCCTATCCTTTGTGGGGTTGTTTCATATGAACAAACCCCAAGACTGGGGGCTCAGCCTAAAGCTTTGGTTGTCCACACTGCTTGTGAGAATATCAAGAATTCAACTTGGGGAAGTTGAATTTTCCCCCTTTCTCACCATTCCCCCAAGGGGACAGTGCAAATACTTTTTTATTCACTATTCAAATCACTCTGGGATATATCGAGGCATCACTCTGGATAAACCAACAAAATCTCATGCCCTACTCAAGGTTCCAAGTACTTATGGTGTTGGAACCTACATTTACATTCTTTCTACTGTGCTGAGAATCCTATCAGCTGAGGACTGGATGAAGGTCTTCTCTACCTGCCTATCTCATCTATTTGTGATCATCTTCTCCAATTAGCTGCAGGTTTGAGTCTCTAAGGCCCACTTCTGAATCCCCATTAGCTTTGAACCTCATGTTTTCCATTTTCTACATGCACCTCCGACACATAATCAGTCATCTATTGTTTACAAAATGAAGCCATGAAAGCAGCTCTGAGGATGCTGTCAAAAGAAGAATTTGCTCAGAAGAAAAAGAATTTAAAAATTATTTTAAGTTGTAAGTAATTGTAGAAATAAAGAGAAATGTTATTAGGTTCTCATTGAAAGAGGGGTGAATCTTAATTCTTGCCATAACTTCCTCCCAATGTTTCTATTCTTTACTTTTCAAATACGATTCTTCAAAATTAAATATGTTGTATCTCTAAGGACATTCACTTTCCATGGTCCCTCCAATTCAAGGGTCCTTTTAAGGCATCTTTTAGAAATTTTAGTAAAATAAAAGTAAAAAGGAGATTGATTCTAGGACTGGCCAACATAATCTAAAGGTGGTTTAAGAAATACTTTCCAGACTGCCTCCAGGTGAAGTTGATTGTGTTAATGTGAGAGTATACCCATCTTACATTTAAATAACTTATAGTGGGCCTTACGATTTCCTATACATATTAAATATCCACATTAAGTTTCCTTTCCAGTTAAGTTTTATAAAAGAGATTTCTATGATTCATTCAGTCCCCACCAAATACCAGCTGTTTTATATATGTTTTCCTTAAACCCGAGGAAACAATTCTTCTAGCTATTCCACATGGTTTAAGAGGGATTAATTCATGAGATTTCTCAATAAAAAGTATTAATGCTGCAATTCCAATTAATGATTGCCTGACTGAAGTTCATTTGTTTACTTCTATGCATTGCAAATCCTTTGTTATCAAGATGTGTATGTGTTTATAGATATGTTATATATGCACATATATGTATATATATGCAAATAAATATCATATATAAAATAAGCACATACCACTATAATCTACTAATGAATTAGCCATGTAAAATGTGTTCTTCCATTACTGGAGATGTTTATATTAATTTATTTCCTCTCCTGATCCACAGACCAGTTTGACAAAATATATATTTTTTGTAGTCAGGGGCAGAAAAACAGAACAAAGAAGAGTGGCATACGGAAAAAAGAAATCTCTAAGTGTGTAAGCTAATGAGCTAAAATCTCAGGGATATGAAGGTCTGATGCCTTTTGGGATTACATTGCAAATTATGTTAAGAGGGACTCATAATTCACAAGAAAAAAATGACCCACTACTCTCTCAATTTTGAAGTAAATTGACATATATTTTAACGGTAGAGAGAATGAGCAATTGCTGAATAATAGGGGGAAGAATATTCTTTATAGGCTTTTAGGATTAATGGTTCTATGCATAATCTGAGCTCATTTTTTATTGTTTGTTTTTAAAGATCATGCATTTCTTCTCAATACAGAATACTTGAATGATGAAACCATCTTTTGTAGTCATGGGACTTAGTAAACAAGTGTTCTTTCTCTACTTGTACATTATTTTAAAAAAGATTATTTAAACTGGTTGCATATTACTTTCGTAAAATTTAAAAATGGGGTTAAACAAAGAAAAAAATAATATTGTACCATAATGCATTATAACAGATACTGTGCTTTTTCTGATTATACATCTAGATTTTTTCAAGTCTATGCAGTTATAGATATTATATTATAATGCACTCTCTCTGTACATAATGAAAAGTTCTTTTGTCCAGAACTAATATTATTAGAATGTCTGTAGATCAATACATAAAATAATTTTAATGCCTTATGTAGTTTTCAGCCTGTCCTCTATTTAGAATGATTCCCATTCTGTTGTCATTATTCCAAGCAGTAGTTTGATGAGCATCTCCGTTCATGTATATATCTGTGCACATGTGTGATTAAATTTTTAGGACACATACCTAGTAGTAGAAGAGTCTTCTCTTCCCTCTCCCAACCCAACTCTTACATGTGTTCAATATATCTCTGCATCTCCTTGAGTATCCACAGGTCTTCTGGTTTATCTTCTAAAACAGAGAAACTTCCATGGAATGCATTCATACTAAAATTTAATTACACGGAATGTTTTCTCTCATTGAATTTTAAAATATAGTTAACATTGTGGAATTTCATGTTTTTTTGAATGAGATAATTTTGAGCTACGTTTGAGAGGGAACGTATACCTGGAACCTCACCAATACCACCAGATTACTGACATGCATTATTTGTTGAATCTTTATTTGTAAAAAGTCCTTATACATAGATTGACAATAAAAAGTAAGGAAAAAGTTTGCAGATAATTGACAGATTAATCTTAGATATTATTGGCAGTTTCTTCAATTTGCACTTTGTTCACTTATTCACCTTTTGTCCATTCCCAGTTATCTCATATCAGTAAAGAGCTGTTTGACCCACTCAGTTGTTCAAGTTAGACCCTTGAATGTTCCCTTTTACCCACCACTCACATGCCATCAAATAAGAACACATAAAAAGTTGTGTGTTCTTATTTGTATTGGAATTGTTCTTGTTTGTGTTGGAATTGTTTGGGGATTCATTTATTTTAATTTTATCTTTCGTATCTTCTGCTTTGTCTTCAGTCCATTTAAACGTTATCTTGGACTGGTACATTGGAACAGTATGATAATGAGTCATATGAACCTTCTACTTTTTATACAATAGAACTTCAATTTGACTGCAAACACCTCATTTTTCCCTTTTTTACATTTTCCATCAAAGTTATCATAAAATTTATGTACAACATTTGCAGTATACAATTATGATCAAATTGACAATGGTATACATCCATTAAACCAACATCCACAATCAAGATAAAGAGCATTTCTATCACTCAAAAAAAAGATAACTTGTGTCTCTTTTTATCCTTCCTTTCCCTGCCCCCTGCTGCAAGAAACTACTTATATTCTTTTTGTCATTATATTATTTTTTTCTAGAATTTCATATGAATAAAATAATATGCATTCTTTGATGTCAAGTTCCTTTCTGAGCCTAATGATTTTGACATTGATTCCTTGAGTTTGGAATCCCTTTTGCTGTTGAATAGTAGTGCATTGAAAAGATAAACAACAGATGATATCTTTCTGCATTGAAAAGATAAACAACAGATGATGTCTTTCTTCACTGGTTCATTAACAATTTTGTTTCAGTTTGGGATTGTTGTAAATAAAGTTATTATGAATTTGGTTTCTTTTGGTTAAATACTTAAGAGTGAAATGGCTTGTTTCATTGTAGGTATTTGTTTACTTCTTAAGAAACAGTCACACTCACAAAGTGGTTATTCCATATTACGTGCCCTAGATAAAATGTGTCAGAACTGTAAAAGGATTACAGGTGCTCCATATTCTCACCAGTTTTTGGTATAGTATTCTTTTATTTTTCACCTTCATAAGTATTTGTGTAGAAGTATATCATCATGGTTTTCATTTCTATTTCTCAAATGCCTACTAAGGTCAAACATCTTTTTTATGACCTTATTGGCAATTTATATATCTCCACTTATGAACTGTTTGTTCAATTGTCTTGTCTATTTTTAAGTGGGTTGTTGGTGTATAATTATTGAGTCATAAGACATAGACCGATGTGTGTATACTGCTATATCTCTATCTCTATACCTATCTATACATTCAGACACAAGTCTTTTCTCAGATATATATAGGTTGTAAACATATTTCCCAATTTTCTGTGACTTGTCTTTTTATTTTCTTCATATTCTATTAGAGAGTCAAGTGTTTTCAATTTTGATAAAGTCCAAATTATCAACTTTTTCTTTTATGATTTGTAGCTAGGTGTGCTATCTAAACAAATATTTGCCTACCCGACTCTTACCACAAAAGGGAAGGTATTATGAGTTTAACATGCAACTTTTTATGTGTTCTTATTTGTATTGACATTGTTTGGGGATTCATTTGGTTTAGTTTTACATAAATAGCATTGTATTATTTTCTTATTCATTTTCTGCACTAAACAAAATATGTTTAAGAGCCACCACAATGCAATATTTGTATCTAGTGCACTATTTCTAATCATTTCATGGTTTTCAAAGCCATGCATCCTCAATATTTTGCCTGCCTACTCTCCCACTGAAGGATATCTGAATTGCTTCCAATTCCCCATCACCAGATATAGTAATGAAATATACATGTTCAGAGAAGTAACTTTATGCACTGCGTTAGTCAGGGTGCTCTAGAGAAACAGAATCAACAGGAAACACTTGCAAATATAAAATTGATGAGGTGTTTCACATAACTGTGGAAATGCAGAATCTGAAATCTGCAGGGCAGGCTGTGAAGCTGAAGATTCTGATGGAGAGTCTGGGTGAACTCCACAGGAGAGGCTTGCTGCAGGAAGAGAGCCTGTCTATTCTGAATCCTTAAAAGGTTCCCAGTGATTAGATTAAGCATCCCTCAATGCAGAAGACAGTCCCCTTGGCTGGTTACAAATAGAATCAGCTGTGGATGCAGCTGACATGATCATGATTTAATTCTATGAAATGTCCCCATCACAACAGACAGGCCAACACTTATTACCCAAACAGACAAACAGCTACCACCACTTGGCCAAGTTGACACATGCACCTGACCATGACAGTACAGCCCTGGTCAACTTGGCAGCTATACATATCACCTTAAACCATACCTAATTTCTAAATAAAAAACAATAAAATGCACATTTTCTCTTTCACCAAACAGTAGTCAACTATCCTGCATATAACTGGAAACACATTAAATCTCTCCAGAATAGGGTACAAGTCCTTGGGTAATATTCTTTATTAAACTTGATATCTTACAACTTAAATAATATAACATGAACAAAACAGCTATACAGCCCTTATTTCTGTAACTGATCATGTGGTCATAGTTCATATTTGTCACTACCTTCTTTCAGTACCCATTCCATTTTCCATTTACCCTCAGCACCACTTCACCTGGCCATGGTTCTTTGTCTGGTGGGGTGACCCAAATCTTTATTCCTGAAGTTTCAGATCCATTGGTAGTACTGCCTGGATTGGGTTGCTGCAGTTTTCCATTTATTTTAATCACAAAGCATGGTAGTACTAAAAGATGCCCTAGAGGATCCCCTATATTCCAGGAAAACTCTTTTTTACCTCTATTGCATAAATGCAGGCCTATTTCCTCCTGACTTCCCCATAGGGATTGACCACCTTTATACCATTATAGCACTTAGCAATATTTTCAGTGCCAAATTATAAAATCAGAACATATCGTCAATTTCTGCAGGTTAAGTTCTCTCCTCAAAGAACTGTAAAACAAGCTTTAATCTTCAACCTACAAATTGTGGGCCATCTTTGTACTGCTGCATATTTGTATAAATAAAATTTTATGGGCACACATCTATTCCCATTCCTTTACGTATTGTCTATGACTGCTCTCATGCTCTAACAGCAGAGGGTACAGATTGCTACAGAGCTCACAGGGTCACAAAGCCTAAGACATTAACTTTCTAGCCTTTTACAGAATGTTTGTTTACCACTGCAGGAGATGAAAAGAGACTTGAAACATACCAACAAAATGCAATGTGTGGGACTTCTTTGAATCCTGATTTGAATAAATACAAAGATAAAAAGTCATTTATAAAAATAAATAAATAAATATTTTTTTAAAAAAAGGTCATTTATAAGACAGGAAATATGAACTATGGCAATAGGCTATAGCAAGAAATATCATTAATTTCCCATTTAAATTATTTATGATTACAATGACATGAGACCTAGGGTTTATTTTTAAAAATGACAGCAAAAGTATGGGTAAAATTAGGTAAAATGAATTTGTCTAAATGTTGAAAATTATTACTATTGATTTGCTGTGTACATGGTTTGCACTGTGTTATTCTATTTCCATTTTTCTGTTTGAATTTTTTACATGTTAAAAATATTAGTATAGTTCATTATTATTGTCTTCTGTCTTTATTTTACATCTGTCAATTAAATTGCTGTTATGACTTAAAGGTTTTCAGATACATTCAGGCTTACATTATTATTTAACATATGGTCAACAAGTTCTAAATATTCTCTGTGCACTTGAAAAAAATGTTGAATGCACTTCTGGGGGTTCAGTGTTGTCTTTGTATACCCCTTAGGTAATTTTAAAAATTATCTTATCTGTATGTTATAAATATCCTTACTTATGTTAATATGTGTTTTCTATGAATTAATCTGACAGTTGCTTTTAAATCTTCAATTAGAACTGCAGACTTGTCTATATTTTCATTTTAATTATTTCTTCATATTTTAAACACATATTACATACTGCTTATTATATTAACCTTGGGTTTATTAACCTTCCTTGTTGATGATATATTTTGTCTTTAAAAAGTGTTCCTTTGAAATTCAAGTAATTTACTTTCCTTTAAAGTCTACTTTATATTAGTAAGACTAGATCACCTTTCTGCTGGCTAATGTTTGCTCGGAATATCTTTTCTCATCTTTTGCTTTCAAACATTTTGTGTCCTCATATGTAAGGTGCATCCTAGTTTTTACTTTCTGTTTTTAATTCAACTCTGACAAACTTTGCAAATATTTGGAAATTTAGGCCATTTATATTTACATGATTACTGCTATCATGGAGTTTGTAACTACCATATTTACATGTGCTTTATTTGTCCAGTCTATTGCTTGTTTTTATTTCTCTTCATTTATATATTTGTAACTACTCAAATTTTGCTATCTTATTCCAATTTCTTCACCTGTTAGCTTGTTTACAATGCATTATTTTATTGTTTTTGTTGGCTATTCTGAAATTAAAAGATGCAAGCTTTATTATAGGCTAATGTAAGTTAGTGTTTTACCAATTTGTGTTCTTTATGAATGGATTTTGATTGATTTCCAGGATATGCTGCTAGGTTAAAGAGACAAAATATGAAGGGTATAAATAGAATGCTATCTTTCAGATATGAAAGAAGGTGATGAAAGAAAATACGTATATCTGCTTATTTGGGGGCAAAGAAAAAAAATCCACAGGAAAGAAAAATGAAAAACTTAGAGTGGTTTCCCACAAGGGGTGAATGAGGATGAAATGAAGAGATGAATGGAAACTGGTTAGTAGGGATGAGGAGGTGGTACTGCTTCATGACTTTACCTTTTTGTATACATCTGTGACTTAGAACCACAGTAACGTTTCTTATTCTCCCCAGATAAATAATTAACTAAAATCAACCAGAATATGTGTGACAACTTAGTGTAATACAATCTTTACTAAAATAGTAACTGTGTATAAATTCTTTAACTACATTAAAAGGGCAAGGAAGAAAAATCTAACAGGGAATTTTGGTAAAAGTTGATTGGATATTGTAGTGCTAAAGACAAAATAACTATACAATACAAACACTGTGCTCTTGTTAGTTAATTCATTGTCATTCCTATTTCCATAATTATTCTGAAACTACTTTATGTTTTTAAAAGGTAAATATATTGTAGAGATTGAGAGATAGATTCTTTTTTCTCACTGTAAGAGAAAGAAGTGATCATAAGAAAAAGAGATAGATTAGAAAGAACTCTGTGGCCTTTAATTAGAATTAGTGTGTTACTAAGGTCTTATGATTTTATACACACACACACACACAAACAGAAATCTATACATATGTATACAGTGGAAATATATAAATATATACTATATATATATATAATTCCTAGTTCTGCCTGCTGAGAGGGCTAGTAGCAATAATACTCAATTTGCAAAAAGCACTTCCAGCACCCACATCTTAGTTTCTAAATAACATTCTCCAATAAAAAGAACTAAGCGTCTTTGGAGAAATGATATACTACAGTAATGAAGCAAGAAGAATAAAATGAGCCTGGAAAATCTTGTTGTAGAGAATAATGAAGAACTTGAGAAGGATTGGCATATGTTGTAACAATTGCAGGAGCCCAAAGGAATGAACTCCCAAAGATCACAGTTGAAATAATTTAAGCAATTAAACAAAATATTATACCATCTATTATAACCCATAAAATAAAATTAAGATCCACAAGCACACACAGATACAAAGAACTGAAGAAAGGAAGGCCATAAAGGATTGAAGGTGGAAGGTAAGGAAAATAGGAGGGAAGAAAAGAAAGAAGGAAAAAAAAGAAGGAAAGAAGGGTGGAAGGGGGATGGAGGAAGTATTCTACCTTACAGAAAAATTCCAGTTAATAAATGGAGAAGCAGTAAGGGAAATACAAAATCACCATTAGGCAAACACCATAATAAAAATTGTTGCAGGCAAGATCCACTTGTGGATTTCAGATTCAGTGGAGTAATGTCTGATGAGAAAGGATATTTCCATAATCTCAAAATACCTCTCTAAATGATTTATACATTGCAAAAGGAAAAATCAGAAGTTCATACTGGAGGCACCTCTTTAATCCTGCATTGAAATTTAAGCTGTGTGTGGCATTTACCTTCTGTTATGATAAACTGGTAAGGGCACGACACTTCTGTGGTATTCCACCAAAATACAAAACCTCCTTATAATAAGGAAACTTTAGATAAACCCAAATTAAGAGATGTTCTATAAAAACACTGATCAGAACCTTTCAAAAGTGTTAAGAATATGAAAGTTAAGAAAAGACCAAGGAGCTTACACTGATTGGAAGAGCTTAAAGGATATCATAACTAAAAAAATGCAGTTTTCCTAACAAGAAATGTGTTTCGCAGTAATTGAAATTAGTCAACAGGCTTACAACCAGAGACCTGCTGGAATGGTGGAATGACCATTGAAGGTACACACTACACCAGCTGGGTGACAGCACCTAGAAGATGCAATAGGTTACCTGACTCAGTCCAATATGAAGTGCTCTTTCTCTCAAAGCTGGAATACTTGGGTTTCATAGCTAAGGGGTGGAACTGTGAGTTTCTGCTTCTTACAATTACACTGAAGCAAAGTTTGGCTTCTCAACCCTGTGTCTTTGAGATATTCTATATATTAGTTTTTAAAGAAGGATTATTTACCCTTGAGTGTGCAAGAATGGGAGTTGAGGTTGACTCCTAGCCATTTTTGCCTCCTCATGCCACTCAACTTGCAGGTAGAGAAGGGGATATTGTAATGGTTAGAGTGATTAATCCTTTTTTTCAAGGGGGAATCATTTTCAAGTGAAAACAAGAAGTAATAAGTTTGTGCCCTTAAAGCCTTGAGTGCTACCATATCTAGGGATAAGAGGCAATGGAAGGCAATCCTCCAAAAAGATGTATAAGATTGGCAGACATCTGGCAAGACTGATGAAGAAAGACAGAGAAAGATCTATAAACAAAATATAGAAGTATAAAAGAATTAGTAAGACTATGGACATCAGAGAAATTTAAAATGAATAAAATAATTTTACAGATAAACTTATGCTAACCAATTAAAAACTAGACAAAGTATTTCTGAAATATGCAAAACATCAAAATTGATTAAAGAAGTAATATGAAATGCTGCTAATTTAATAATCATTAAATAATTTAAATGACGATAAAGTAACTTCCCTCTGAAAATGATTCTGGCCAAGCGTTTTCAACAGATGAGTTATATAATCCTCAAATATAGGAAAGAATTTCTATCTTATAGAAATTATTTCATAATATATACTTAAAGGGAAATCTTTTCGAAACATTTCATAAAGTTAGTCCAACCTTGATTCTGAAATGGGATAAAGATATTACAATCATAGACTCATTTCACTTAAAATATGCATGTAATTGCCTAAAGAACATATTAACAAGCAGAATCTAACAATGTCAGTTTGAGATTATTATGATCAAGTAATATTTACAGAAGAAATGTGAGCATGGATTGACATTAGAAAATATATCAATGTAATTCAAACATCCAACATTTGTGCTAGTCACAAAAATGAATTTAATAGAGTTTGATGTTCTTTTGACTGCAAGAACTCTAGCAAATAGGAATGACATGGAATTTCTTTAGGTTACTAAATGCTATGTGCCAAAGAGTTAGAGCAATCAGTCCTGTAATAGAAAAACTACACATTTACTCTCCTGTAAGGTAATGAAGAGGACAAGGATGCCCACTATCACTGTTACCAATTAATTGCACTGTTTCTGCAAATCCTGTCAGGTAAGACTAGAAATTGTGAGTGGAAGTGGAAAGAAAAAGATACAACGCTTTTCATTTTACATGCCATGAACCTAATATAGAAAAACAAAGAGAACCAATAGGCAAATTACTCAGCTAGAAAGAAAGTTTGCTACAGTTGCTGGACAATGATATACTAAAAAAGAAAATACAATTTGCTATAGCAATATAAAATGTATACGATCCAGAATTAGCTGAACAGAGATACATAAGACCTTTATTGAAAAATAAACTCTGTAAAGGTAAACAGAAGTTTTGAATAAACAAAGAGTTAGGGCATGTCTTTGATTGGGAGACATAAAATATATCAATTTTTTCCAAAATAATTTATAAACTCAACGCTCATGAATTTGACAAACCTCTAGAGATTATATAGAAAATATTAACCACAACTGACTAGGTTAATTTGGGCAAAAATATTAAAAAGGGGAGAATTTTTTTATTTGGCATTAGGACATATTACACCACATATGTGATGGTTAAGTTCAATGTGTCAATTTGGCCAGGTGATGAGGTGCAGTTGTCTGGTCAGGCAAACACTGGCCTAACTGTTAGCACCAGCACACATCATGGGCTTAAATCATCAGTCAGTTTATAACATCTATGGCTGATTACATCTACAGTTAACTAAGGGATGTGTCTTCTCCAATGAAAAAAATCCAACCAGTTGGATGTAATCCAGGCAGTTGAAGACTTTAAAGGGAGAGAAAATACTCTGGTTTGAAGTTATTACATACCCCAGAAAAGCCATGTACTTTAATATTCACTCAATTTTGCTGGGTGGGATTTTTCTGATTATTTCCGTAGAGGTGTGGCTCACCCAATTGTGGGTGATAACTTTTGATTAGATGGTTTCCATGGACACACTCATTCAACGTGGGGTTATTTACTAAAGCCCTTTAAGAAGAAAAACATTTTGGAAAAATGCTTGATGGGCCCCAGAACCAAAGAGCCAATGCAGTCAGGGACCTGTGGAGCAGAAGGAAATTGCCCATAAGAAGCCTTATGAAATGAGGAGAGAAAGCTAGCAGACATCACCATGTGCCCTCCCAGCTGAGAGAGAATACCCCAACGTCATCGGCCCTTTCTTTGGAGTTAAGGTATCTTTCCTTTGATGCCTTAATTTCTGCATTTTCATGACCTTAGACCTATAAACTTGCAACTTAATAAATTCCCTTTTTAAAACCCCTTCCATTTCTGGTATAGTGCATTCTGGAAGCTTACTCACTAAGATAGGTGACAGTTTCAGCAATCAGAAGAGGGAACTTTCATGTCTTCTGGGAATTTATCAGAGACCTTCATCATTGTTGCCAGATCATGGATGCCCTATGGTATTTGGACTTATGCTTCCCTACAGTTGCATGAGACACTTATATAAAATCTCATATTTACAGATATCTCCTGTCAATTCTGATTACCTTAAAGAACCTTGGCTAATACAACCTTTTAATAGAAAGTCATGTTCCTGGTGTTAAAAACAAGCAATAAAACCACAGGATTAGAAAAGATGTCTCGGGGATAGATACAAATATTCATATTAAAAACTGATGATTGATAAATGTGACATCACAGTGAATGATAAAAAGTTTAGTAGTAATTTGAAAACAACCAAATCTCTAAGTGCCGAAGAATGAAACTTGGATTACTTATCTGCACCTGGGAAAAAAAAGTGAACTCTAGATGGCTTAGGAAACAAAATTTGAAATTTAAAACTCACAGTTAATATGAAAGTGTAAGATAATATTTTCTTTGCATGGCAGTGGGAAACAACTTACTATTAACAATTATTAAATAAATCCCAAAATGCCCAAACCATTAACTGAGAAATCATTTTTTATTATGATCAAATTAAGGATATCTTTTCAATGAATGACTTCATATTAAGTTTAATGCGTAGATGGCAGATTACTGACAACTCTTTGGGAGAATTTAAAGTTATATGATCAATGATGTGTAAATTATATAAAGAACTGCTGCAAATGAATAAGAAAAATACAGATCTTAGTTAAGAAAATGTACAAAAGGTAAACACAGACACATTAATGGGAGATAAAAACTCAAATTTTTGACAAAAAATTTGTCCTCATAAAGGAGATGTTCAAAATTGCTAGTAATCTGAGTAGTGCAAATTAATGCAATTCTGAGCCACCACTTCACATGCATCACATTTCCCAAAATTAGAAAGCTACATAATTTCAGACAACATCAGGATTTGTAGTGCAAATGCACAAGAAACCCTTATGAACTATTGATTATGACACCTACAGGTACATTAGGGAAAGTCATAGGATTTTGAAGATTAGCTTTGTGTTTTGTTTTCCCTATGTGATGTAGGCAGAGATGCAAGCCAACGAACTCCAAAGATTGCTACTAGCCAGCACCAGAATGCTACAGACTCTGGGAGATAGAATGGGCTGTCAAGACCTTGATTTTATATCTACAGCTTTCAAAACCATGAGACAATAATTTCCAGCATGAGGTATTTATCATAGCAGCCCAGGTAAACTAAGATACACTAACTTTATACTGTTTGCATGTGGAGGTTCCCTTCCATTCCTGGATACATCCCAGCCAGCAAATAACTGTAGCAATTCTAAAATTATTTTATTTTTTGAGGGGAATAAACTTTCCTAGATACATGGCACTCAAGAATGATGAAATTATATTCTAAAATCATCCCAGGGGAGGAGGCATGACAGTAATAGTGAGTGGTGACCATTGTTTAAAGAAATGGTTGCCAAATATTTTGGTTTTGAACCAATTGCATAAAAAACTTTCAGCACTTCCATTTCATCACATTATATGTCTTATAGAATATTAAAATATTATGTTTCCATTTCAGATAAGGCTGACAATTACAAGCAAATCTTTATGTGCTTCATTATGCACATTCAAAAGCAAATTGCTAGGTCACTAAATTATGTCTAACTTGCAAAGAAAAAGATATTTAGGGGGTTGATCTGGTGGTGGAAGCGGATTTTATTTTATTGTATTTTTTGGCAAGATCTGATATGCTGTACAAATTTCTCCCACCTCTAGAAGGAAATAGAGATGGTTTCCTTTAACTTGAGAGAGAAAAAGGGCACTACATTTGAAGCTTGACTTTACCCCTTCAGTATTAGAGTCCAAGGACTGATATGGCAGAACAACATGAAAGTAGTGAGCTGCATTTCCTCTGATGATGAGAAAATATAAAGGATGTCTCTAATTGATCAGATGTGGGCCAAGATGGAGGGGCCCACGTTGAGCACTCTGGATTCCACACAAGGTTTCCTGAAGCAGAGTTGCAATGGCAGCAAAGCCATTGGAAGACAACCAGATGCGCAGGGCCTGAGACACGGATCAGAAGTTCCAAGTGTTGGGACCTGTGTTAAGATCCCAGAGGTGAGTCTCCGGGGTTCCACAAGATGCAGCGAACTCTGCATCTGGAGGATGCAGTCATTTCGTTCTCCGGTTCCATGCACTGGCCTTCAGGGGTTGAGGAGATGTTTGGCACTCAGCTGTAAAACCCCTCACTCAGGGAGTCTTTCAACACAGACTCTCCAGAGACCATTACCTGCCCACTTCCTGGTGTTAATAAAAGCAGCCCTACATCAGACTTTGGGGTCTGAATGGGAATCTCTGCTTTTTTGCTGTATTGCCTACCACAAGTAAGTAATTTTTGGTCGTTTACTATAGCACATAGCTCTTAGAGCTGTACTTCTCTATGCCTTGTTTTTTGGAAGAGAGACTAAGAAGGTGGGACAAGAGAGTGTTATGAGCCATGGTTGTTCTGCGAAAGGGAATAATCAAGCTGTCTGTACCATGTTTTGGGTGGTGGAGCAGGCCGAGTGCATGTGAACCAGGAGTTTCCTTCATTGCAAGTAATTCCAATTTCACAGTTGTATTGATTCTTTATGAAATAAGGGACAATGTCTTTCACTATATAAAAAAGTAAGAGAATAAAGTGCCATGTGTTTGCAAAACACTGTACCAGAAATACACTGTGTGACTTCCTGACAAGAAGCAATCTTTCATGTAGATCTAATATTTTGCATGCTAACAATTATTTACTGAGTCCCTGCTATGTTCATTTTATATGTTTTCTATGTTATTTCAGTTATATGGGATTGGATAATTTACTTTTGAAGACCCTAGCAATTTAGAGAATCTGCATTTTCAAGGTCCCTTTTTTGAGAATGCTGTGTAATAAAAAGTTACTGAGTCCCTTAGAAAGAAGAGAAGACAAGGTGGGGAGTTGGAAGAAAAACTTTCTTATGAATAATCTGGGGGCCTTTCCTTATGGGTTGTTACTGAACATTCTGAATATCTTACTACGAAGTGACCCCTGAAAACATTTTCATTTTATCCTTTTACTGTATCTGGTTTCCTGATCTTGAGCAAAGGAAGAAAGAACAGTTTTCCTGTACTTATGAGTGAAATTATCTGTTCCGTACAAATGAGGAATTATGACACAGAGACTATTGTGTGCTAGGGCAAATGCTATGTCTGCAAGAGTCAGCCATCATCTATGTAGAATAAGAGATGTACCACCTGGCATAGTTTGTTCCAAATTTGGAGACAGGAGATTTTTTTTTTATCCTTAGTTTTAGCACTTGTTAACTGTAACCTTATTAGAATCAGTTAATCTCTTTAACTTTTAGTTTTTTGTAATGCTAACTTATATAATTGCTATGATAATAAAAGCAATATGCTTGGTATGATTGTTTTTTAAAATTCTACAGCATTGTGAATATATAGAAAGGAAGAAATCCAATTTTTTTCTTGAAAATTTTGTTGTAGTGTCTGACATTCCAATAGTAGTAATCCACTACCAAATGCTAAACTTATGTGTCCCCAATTATTTACCAGTCAAGAATTAGCTGAGTGAGATAAAGATAGTTATCCTTGAGAATTCATGGCCAAATAGCTAAAATAAATCACACTAATAAATATGTTGGGTTTTAAGTGTCATAGCTGAGATCAAAACGAAGCCTATAGAATTTCCTGGAAAGGATAGAGATCATCTTTAAATGAAAGGAATGGTGACATTTGAGCTTAGTTTTGAAGAAAATGAAAATTGGAAGATAGAAATGGGAACAGAAAGAAAGACAATTAGATTAAGTGGTTCAAATGACTCAACTTACATTCGGAAAACATTTTTAAAAATTATTGGTGTTTCAAGGCAAATATCTTCAGAGCAGTTACATGTTAAGCATTCATCTTAATTCCTTTGGTCACTTTACTTTGTAAAGTCACTATCTGAGATTTTGGGGCACAAAAAAAAACATGTTTTAAAGAGAGAAGAAATGATCATGGAGCAAAAAAAGACTTAAGTGGAATCCAGGGTGATCAAAAAAAAAAAAAGATATTGGGAGATCCATGAGAAAAAATAGTTCTTTCTTTCTTTGAATGGGTAAAACACTGAAAAAAGAGGTATCAGGTGCTGAAACAAGTGTTTAATCCTTCACCCTCCTCTGCAAACTGGCTTGCTTTTTTTCACTATTTCATAATGACCTGCATTTGGTCTGGAAGACATGAGAATTGTCCTTGCTTATGAGAGAAAGTCTGGCAAAAAAATTGGAGCTCCTTCTATTTACAAAGCAGAGTTTCTGAGAACAGAACTATCTTTCACAGACTACCTGTTTGATTCAATGCTTCACTGTCTTTTTCTTCCTATTTCTATTTTGTGCCTTCTAGGTCTTCTTATTCAGGTTCTTTACCCAAAAAATTAGTCTGCTAACCCTGAAAAGTTTATTTCCTCACTCCACTGTATCTTATTCCATGTCTTCCCATTCCCATAAATAGTTTCATTTGACCTTTATATGCTGATGTGCTAGAAATCTATCTCTATTACATACCTCTTCTCTGAGGTCCGAACACCAAACAGCTGTTTGACATACTCTTCTTATAATAGAGGCCACAAAAACAGCATGGTTAGAACTGAACCCATTTTCTTCCCCCAAATCTGAATTTCTTTCATCTTTTCCTGTCACAATGAAAACTCCATCATCCATCCATTTGTTCAAACCAGAATTCTAGATCACTGCAGTATGCTCTTTAAGGGCATAGACTGGAATATAAAACCCAGTATCACCATTCCATATCTGTGTAGTAATAGGCAAATTACCTAACCTTTCCAAATCGTAGGTATCTGAACATTTACTTTTAATATGGTCATGATATACTTCTTTCATAGATTTGTGTGTGTGTATGTGTGTGTACAAGTGTGTGTGTGATACAGAGAGAGAGAGAGAGAATCAAATTATGTAAGGCATGTAAATAGCTTATTTCATAATAAGGATTTAATATATGCCACCTATGATTAGTATCCTTTATGTGTTCCTTTCCCTCACTTCATACCAAAATTGTTTCTTCGTGTCTCCTAAAATCTCTCAAATGCCTCCATTTATTTCCAATCCAATTCTTACTACTCTAGTCTAAGCTACTTTCAACTTTGTCTGAACAACTGAAATGGTGAACTTAGTGGCTTATTTTATTTATCTACTTCTGCTCTCCATTCCATTGTCCATACATATGCTAGAAGGACTTTTTTAGAATTCAAATGCGGACATTTTACATCTCTGGAAGATCTGCCTATTGCACTTAGATCCTGAATAATTCTGACCCTAATAGAGGAGCCTCCTTTCCTTGCTTTCTGCATTTCAGCCTCCTGGACTTCCCTCTAAGTCTCAGGCTACTTCCCATACCAGGGTAATAGCACTTGCTCTTGTTCTTCCTGGAAAGTTTTCCAAACCCCCAACTAACTTTTGCCTTGTTAACTCCTGAGATTTCACCTAAGTTTTTGGTGACTTCTCCAAACCATGCTATCCCTTCTGTTATACTCCTTTAAAGTAACTATTATAGTTTTATAAATTGGTAATGCCCAAATGTATACTCCTGAAGGTTTGGTCAAATTCTGTTATATTTGGCATTTTAACTCTAGCACATAATACCTTGCCAGCGAAGAGGCAATCTACCAAATATCTTTGTTGAATAAAATGAACCATAAGGATTAGCCTATTGGGTTGTCTAATTTCCAATTTCATCCTCAGAAGTGGAAAAAAAAGTTAAAAAAAAAAGAGAAAGAAAAAAGAAAGGCAAGGTAATGCTTAGGAAGGTGGAAAACTTTGGTTGGAAACAAGATTTGGGGATTCTTCTGCTGGTGAACACAAAGTTTTGCTTGAGAAAGAATTTGGTTCTGGAAATGTGAAGTACTACTTTAAGGGAATTTAAACCTTTCTCCAAAATGTCTTCTCCACTCCCTGAAAATATCGATACTATTTCATAAGAAAATAAGAAGGCATTTAAAATCATATGCTTTTTAAAAGCCTCTTCAGCTGCAATTATCTACTTCAAGTCATAAAATTAATTTTTCTGTAGTTTAGCAAACTCTTACTCATAAAGTTAGAGACCCACTAGTGGAGGACATCAATTGTGAAAATACAGTCACTCCAATTTTGGCTAATGCAGGACTCAGTGTCTATGTGGCCAAAATCATTCATTTTCAATAGGGCTTTCTTCCTACAACCATTTCAATTTTATCAAGCATTTTTATTAACTGGATTTGGCTAAACTCTAGAACAGTATTCTTTAAGAACACAAACATGAAAATTTTAATTAATTTACAGCTGGACCAACAATAAACAGCTATACTGAGAATCAATTGTCTAAATAAACAGATACAAGTTAAAAAGCCAGATGTTTATTAAGAATAGATTTAACCATCAATACATTGTAGGAATGGTGCATCTCCATTGGCAGTCAGGAACACAAGCCATAAAAGTTGTAACTAATTAAAATAATGTAACTTAGTGAACCTAAATTGTATTGATGACCAGTGAAGTATTTTTAAAGAGCATCCTGTTATTGGTAAAGAGAAATTAAATTTTAAGTCATTCATTCAAAAGTAAATGAGATTTGGAGGAGATAAGGCTGTCTTTTTTCACCTGTTAGCTGTATAACTTGTACCAGATATTGTATCTTTCTGAGATGCAGTGTTTTCATCTGGAAAAGTAGAATAATACTATTACTTATCTCATACTGTTGATGTAAAAAGTAAATGAGGTGCTGAATGAGAAGTGCTCAGAGACGATCAGTGTCCTTTTTCTACATAGTTCTTAAAATTATTTGGCCACACAGACACTGGGCCCTGTATTAGCCAGATCAAAATGATTGGATTTTCAAGTTCATGATATGCACCATTGGGTCTTTAATTTTATGGGTATGAGTTTGCTGACATACAAATAATCTGACCCCAAATTCAATAATTCTAACTTTAGTGTTCTTATTACTGAAATTTATCATAGCAAAAATAAATAAGTAAAGCAATAAAAGTATCCATCAATAACAGTGGAATATAAAGCATTTACTGTAATCATAGGAAGTATTGTAGTTACCTCAAAGATCATATATCAGAAAAATATTTATCGTCATGGGAAATAATCACAACATGGGCCTTAAGGAAGAAGTTTAAAACTATCATGTACATTCTAATTCCTATTTTGAATATAAATGTATGGAAAGTTGATTAGAGAAGCATGACCCCAAATATTAGAGCTTTTCTCTCATGAATGCATTAAGGATTTTTAATGTTTTTATTTTCTTTCCCAATTTTCAAATTCTTCTACAACAATCAAAAAACAAAAATTGAAGATAAAAAAGTTGTGAAGCACCATTTAAATGTGACACACCATTTCTTCTAAAACAACTCTACTATAAAGCACTTACAATACGAATAAAGACAAATGTCTGGAAGTTTTACTTCTCAAGCAACTTAGGAATTGGAGAAGTCACTGATGAAAAAAGAACTGGGGATTTATGTATACACTCCAAAATATCCTTAATTATCAAGAGAGTTAAGGTGTTGAGTTCCTGATACTCTTTCTGGCCCAATTGTCTCTGACATTAATGAGTTAGTAAGAAATGGAATCGTTTTTGGATAAGGATATTGATGAGTTGTAACTGAAGTGAAGCGTTTAAGAGTGGTCAGATGGAACACCAGAGACTGGCTACCTTCATAGTCCTTAAGATCAAGCAGAGAGATGTTTGGGAAAACCTGGAAATCTCAACTTAAGAGCAAGAGGGCAAACTTCAGAAGAATATAAGGAAAACACTTCATTATGGCAAAGTCCAGTGTTACCCATAGATGTTTCACATAGTTACACATAAGAAAGGAAAGGAACGTAAGGAAGAGAGAGTTACAGAGGGAGAGAGAGGTAGAATGAGAAAGAAATGAAAAGAATGAAGGGAGAAGGAATGGAGCTAGGGAAAGCATATTCAGGAAGGTTTTAAAAGCTCATGCTTCAGTATATATATGAAGGCAAAAATAAAACACAGTGTTCTAGACAAAGTTGACAAATAGTAGGAACTCATGGTGCCGCTATCTTCCCTTAATTCATGATTGCAATTGCTAAAGAGGACAGTCTTTCTCTGAGTGACGATATATCCTGCAAAGTAGTCTTCAATATAGATAAGAATTGACATATAAGAAATACATACAAGGAGAACATTCTATGCCTTTATAGATAGAAATATAGCTAAAGATATGACTAGACATGTAGGTTTTCCCCCTCTCTTGTACTTACTAGATCGTTGACATGTTATATAATCTTTCTGAATTTTAAGACCGTCATCTACAAAATTAGGATAATAGCACCCATTCAAATAATAAAGATGAAAAACTACATGATATGTCTTACCATAGTGCATATTCCTGGAAAAATATGTTCCTTTTAGTCTAAAAGATTCTCTCTTCGTAGAAGTAACCACAATATCCAGAAACCTTGTATAATACCTACTTCTCCTTATTTCACATATTTCAACTCTAAAGGTCTTTGTGTGAGGACACCCTAACCATTTATCTACTGATTTTATTGACCCAATAAATAGCAATGGAATCACTGTTGGGTAATCTTTCTTTTCACATGCCCTCTTCAACTCCATAATCTGTAAAATATAAGCTATTATAATGGTGTATCAGCCTTCAAGGATGGAAATAGAGAGTAAGGATTGCTTTAAAGAAGCTAATGATGACCAAAGTTTCTTCTACAAACTGTATTCAGCAACATTAACCACATATCATCAAGAAAATGTAAGTGGACCTGACCTAGTTATTATTAACAGAAAATTCTTAGGATGTATGATGTACTTTTATTAAAACTACCTGTGCTTTGTATTTTACCCAGATTTCATTTACAGTTGAAACAGTGAAAGTATCCGCATGTGTGCTTGGTGATAGTTGTGATATGCTTTGCAAAGTGTGCTGCTTCTCTGTTTTGGAATCTCGTGTACATGGTAATAATTTTTATTTATGTCATTTTTGTTTCATTTTGCAGACCATTGCAGCACATGCTTATTGTAATCTGTGCTTCCCTTTGCCCAGTTCCCAAAAGGAAATCAGACAACATCATGGAAGGAAAGAACCAAACTGCTCTGTTGGAATTCATCATCTTGGGATTCTCCAATCTAAATGAATTGCAGTTTTTACTGTTCACCATCTTCACGCTGACTTATATCTGTACTTTGGGGGGAAATGTATTCATTATTTTGGTAAGCGTGGCTGATCCACGCCTACACACCCCAATGTATTATTTCCTAGGGAACTTGGCCTTTCTTGACATCTGCTACACCACCACCAATGTCCCTCAGATGATGGTACATCTTCTGTCAGAGAAGAAAAGCATTTCTTATGGAGGATGTGTGGCTCAACTGTTTGCATTCATTTTCTTTGTAGGATCAGAGTGCCTTCTCTTGGCAGCAATGGCTTATGATCGTTACATTGCCATCTGCAAACCCTTAAGATACTCAGTTATTATGAACAGAGTACTGTATAGCCAATTAGCAGCGTCATGCTGGACTGGTGGCTTCCTCAATTCAATGGTGCACACAGTACTGACATTCCGCCTGCCCTTTTGTGGCAACAACCAGATTAATTATTTCTTCTGTGACATCCCCCCTTTGCTGATCTTGTCTTGTGGGGACACTTCTGTCAATGAGCTGGCATTGCTCTCCATTGGGGTCTTCATCGGTTGGACTCCTTTACTGTGTATTATCCTTTCTTATCTTTACATAATCTCAACCATCTTGAGGATCCGCTCTTCAGAGGGGAGACACAAAGCCTTTTCTACCTGTGCTTCCCACCTGGTCATTGTTCTTCTCTATTATGGCAGTGCTATTTTCACATATGCACGTCCAATCTCATCTTACTCACTGGAGAAGGACAGATTGATCTCAGTACTGTATAGTGTTGTTACTCCCATGCTAAACCCTTTAATTTACACACTGAGGAATAAGGATATCAAAGCGGCTTTGAAAGCTATGGGGAGAAAATCACAGCTACCAACTTCCCTCTTTTGATATGTAACTGTCACTCATCTGTGGCCAATAAATGTATATTGGAAAATGAACTTTTTAACAAGTCATCTGTTTCTAGTAGCACTCAATTTAGAGGTTGATTGCACTATTGGGACAGATATTGAACAGTTGTACATATCAATCCTCAGTGCATATATTCTTGAGCTTTTGTTATTCCTGTGGTGAAAGACATAGATATTACTTATTAGATTTAACGTTCTTATTCTCCTTTCCACTCCTGAATCTTCCCTCCAAAATATGGTGCCCTTATTTCATGCAATATCTGTTGAAGGACTTCAAATTTGGATACTTTCATTCCTTCTTCATATTCCTCCCTATTTGCTTAGAATACATGAAAGCTTTTTCCTCATATGTGTTTATCATGCTTCTCTATTATCAGTACCAAATTAATGCTTTTGGTCATTCTTTATTAGGTTCTTCTTAATAAACTAACATCATCAATCACAACTCACATATATATGCTCACATATATATGTTGATTTTGACAGAATTTTGTGGATCATGATAAAGTGATGTTTCATCTCCAGATTTGTTGAAAATTAATTTTATTTTTATCATTTGATGTTGGACCAATGCCAATTTATCTTCATGTTGTAAAGAAGGCAGTGATATTTTCTCAGTTCCAGCTTATATTCTTTACTCTATTCAAAAGGTGAAATAGCCTAAAATTATTTTTCTAGAAATAAGTCCAAGTGACAGGTTAATATTTTTAAGACATCTTAGGTTTAGAAAAACTTTTTCTAAAAATTTAGACAACAGAAAGAGAGAAAAATAGGTTCCTCTTAGAGAAATACAAATTCTCAGAGTAACTCAATTTAACGAAAGCAATAGGAATTTCATATAATAAAAAGAAAGGTACTAAATGACTGCTTTTTATGTAATAACCTTGTAAAACTGAGCATGATAGGCAAGACACAAATTAATGGAAGAGAGAAAGAAATACAGACAAGAGAGAAAAGATAAATTTTAAAAGATAAGGAAACAGACTTAGATATTTAAAGGAAAATAGATACAAACAATCCTCTGTGTAAGAATGTAAGAGATAGAAAGAAGAGGTTCATAGATGGGAGGAGAGAAGCTACCATCTTCCTTCCCAGTTCTCATAGGACCATCTTTTTTTCCTTCCCATCCCTACTAATGTATCCCCTAACTTAAGTCCTGATTTTTTTCTCCTCTCTGTACTGTTGCCATGGTCTCCTAATGGAGTTCCTTGTCTCCATTTTTGCACTATTCTAATGTACCTTGTAAAGCAAGAGTTTACTTTCTTAAAATGGTGCTGTGTTCAGTCTCCTTCCCTGATTTAAAAAAGGCTTCCACTGGCTTACATACTCTCCATCTATTATTTTTATTTGTGATAACTGTTTTCAATATTCTAATTGCTGCCTATCTTGTAACCCCATCTCCTTTAGAAAACATAAATAGTTTATTCCATATACCATTTGATTTCCCTGAGTCCATTCCATCTGTTTGGATGCTTGTTTAATTTGGAATTTTTAATTCAGAATTCATATTCCAATGACTATTTGATCAAAATTCTCTCCATTCTTTATAATCTCACTCAAAATCTGCTTTCTCTATGCAGCCTCCCATCATCATCCCTACTAGTGTTTTCTCTCCCTTCTCAAGTTATATGGCACTACTTGGAATGGTGTGGGTGTGAGGTTCCTCAACTATTCTATGTAACATTGCATTTTCTCACCATCCCTAGGACGTCCTTCTTTCATAGCACTTGCCAAAAGTCATTATTATCCTGTTTATGTTTCCTATTCAGCTCTTTAACTTTATATGCTAGAAAAATACCTGGTTTATAGTAAGTGGTAAATAAATACTGTTGGATAAATATATGAACGTACAAAACTATAATGATATTTAGTATTCTGCATGAATGTCTTTGCATACTCATTACTTTGTGATTCTAGTGAACATATTTCATGAGAATATATGTCATTGTATTCCCTGCATTTCCAAACTTGATGATTATTTACTGTAAGAGATTATTATAAGACATTATGTTTGTTGAATGGATGAATGAAGTGAAGAGTGAGAAGTGTGGAATATCTGTGTGTGTATATATATATATATATATATATATATAGACAAAAGTTATTTGCTCTTCACTTGATCAGATGGTTTTAGTTTTTCTTTCCTAATAGATTTTTCATAAAATATTCCCAAATTGGGAAAAATCCAAAAATTAATCTGTGGACCATGTATTTTTCTATCTCAAAATGGTCTACCTCTTTCCCTTTAAATATTAATATTGTAATGTAATATTACCTTATACCACTGATTCTCACTTTGTAAATCAAAGCTTTACTTCTATCCTAATTTCAGCCAGATCACAAAAACAAAAATCTTGCTTTAACTCAAACTCATCAGTTTGTCAAAATCGGTTTCCATCCCTTATTGCAATAAAATTCTCACATCATATTTATATCCCATTTGTTTTCCTCCCTTCCTGATGCTCCTCCAGTGATCAGCTCAGGGCTCTGAAAAACGGGAGCATTTTATTGGAGCTTTAGCTGTTGACTCTCAATATACTAAGGAAAATAAGTAAATAAATATTAGAAAGGGAAATGAAATGAATTGAGATTCTCTAGCTGGAAGTATCCTGATTTTATCCTTTGACATTTTATTGGTCACAAACATTAATACTCTCAGGTATAGGTGTACCTTATTGTCAGAGGGGAAAAGGATGCTTTAGAGGGTTGTTTGGCTGAGACTTTTTATTTTCTGTAAGTATCATCTTTCCCAAACATCTGAAAGATGTTTCCATCTTTCAGTTCTTTAATTATCTTGCTTTCCTGATCCAGACTCTGTATAGACAGTTGGAAACTTCCCCCTGCCTTTTGGTTTCTTTCACTATAGTAAACCAAATAATTTTACTATCTTACTGGTTTTCTGCAGAAATAACCTGACCAATAATATTTTTTTCCTCTGACAATCATTCACAGCCTGTCATAGTGTCTGAATCAATGAATTGATGCTTTAACTCATTGTGGTCCTTATCAATGTACTTTCTTCCTTTTTACACTTTTCTACATCTTATTCATTCCATTCTCTTTTTTTTTCTTTTAAAAAACAAGCTTTATTGACATTTAATTTGCATATAATATAATTCCCCAATTTAAAACATACAATTCCCTATGTTTTGACAAATATATATATATAGTTGTCCAACCACAACC
The DNA here is from genome assembly GCF_023851605.1 of Tamandua tetradactyla. Classification (NCBI taxonomy): domain Eukaryota; kingdom Metazoa; phylum Chordata; class Mammalia; order Pilosa; family Myrmecophagidae; genus Tamandua; species Tamandua tetradactyla. The sequence goes on along the minus strand of NC_135331.1, from coordinate 82,826,497 downwards.
ATGATCTACAGTATTTCCATTACTTCAAAAAGTTCAAAGTCTCTTTATAATAAATTTCCTCAAAGTCCCTTCATAATAAATTTCCTGTCATCATTCACTGCCATTGGCAACCACTGATCATCATTTTGTCACTATAGTTTACTTTTTCTACATTTTCTCATTACTGGAATTATATGTATCTGGATTCTTTCACTCAGCATAATAATTTTGAGATTCATCTTAATTGCTGCATGTATTAGTAATCCATTCCTTTTACCACTGAGAAATATTTACTTGTTTGTATACACACCACTTGTTCTTCCAATCAGTAGTTTATGGATACTTCAGTAGGTTTGATTTTTACTTTTCACAATAAATTTGATATGAAGATTCTAACATTTCTTTTTATTCATCATCGGTAAATATCTAGGACTGGAATTGCTGGATTGTTTGGAAACATATGCTTGATTTTGAAAAAGTTATCAAAGTGTTTTCCAAAGTGGCTATGTGTTAATCTTTCACACATCAGTTTGGTGAAGGGTATGTTCAAATATTTTGCCTATAGCTTTTTGGATTGTTGGTCCTCCTGTTATCGAATTATAAAGGTTATTTTTTCTCTACATATGAGTCCTTTATCAAGTATTTGCTTTAAATATTTTCATGCAAGCCGTGACATCTTTTCATATATTAAAGACTGAAATCAGGTAATATAAGTCCTCCAGCTTTGCTTTTCTCTTTCAAAATCATTTGAGTCTTATAGGTCCTTTGCATTTTAAAATTCTAAAGTGTGTTGAGTTTTTTTACTGTAATTGCATTGACTCTACATTCATTTTGGAAGAATTTTAGCAGTAATATTGAGACATGATTTTTATGTCTTATTCAATGTTTCTCAAAAAGTTTTATAAATTTTATGTACATATTTTGTTATATGTATTCCTAAATATTTCAAGATTTTTGATGCTACTCTAAATTGTATTTTTAAATTGCTTTTCAAATATTGATTGCTAGAAGATAGAAATATCACTAATTTTTAAAATTGACCTTTTATCCTTTGAGCACGATAAACTCACTTATTTCTAGTAGTTTTTATGTAAATTTCTTAAGGTTTGTACAAATATGACCATGTTTTCTGTGAATAAAGAGAGATTTACTTCTTCTTTTCCTTTTTGTATGCCTTTTATTTCATTTTCTTCCTCTTTTGAAGTTGGCAAGACCTCCAGTCCAGTGTTAAATGGATAGGGTGAAAGTGATCACCTTGATTTGTTTAGAATCTTATGGAAAAGGCATTCAATCTTTTATGATTATATATGATGCTCATTATACATTTTGCTTAGACCCTTTGTCAGGTTGAGGAAGTTCATTTAGAGTTAGCTGACTATTGTTAACCTCTTTCATTTTTTTTACTAGAATACAAGTTATACATATAAAATGCCTTTATAATATTTAGTTCTGAGTTTTGACAAATATATACATTAATGTAAACACCACAGTAATCAATGGGTAATTATAACCATTCTATTAAGCGTAGAGTTGTATCTCAATGTGGTTTTGATTTGTATTTCCCAGTTAAAAATTGTTTTTTTGTGTGTTCTTTTCCACCCATATGTCCTCTTGGTGACTGCTTGTTCAAATCTTTTTCCCACTTCAAAAGTCAGTTGGGGGGCAGTGCAAGGGAGTTCAGTGCTGGAATTCTCACCAGCTATGCGGGAGACCCAGGTTCATTTCCTGGCCCATGCACTTTCCAATAAAACAAGCAAACAAAATAAACAAACAAAAATTCAACAAATGGTGCGGCAATAACGGGATACCCACAAGGAAAAAAATGAAATGTGACCTCTCCTTCATACAGCATACAAAATAAGTCAGTTGGTTTGTTTTATCATAATTGTTTCTTAAGACCTCTTTATATATGCTTAAAGCAAACAATTTATTAGATATTTGCTTTGCAACTATTTACTCCTAGTCTGTGGCTTATCTTTTCATTCTCTTAACAGCATCTTTAGAATAGTTCAAGTTTTTAATTTCTGTGAAGTCCAACTTATAAATTTGTTTTTAAATGGATTATTCTGTTAGTATCATATCTAAGAAATCCCTGCCTAACTTAGGGTATCTCATTAATGGCACTACTGACATTTTGGACTAGATATTTGTTCATTGTGGGGTGGCTGTTTTTTTTTCCTGAGAATTTTTAATCGTTAATGCATGTTGTATTTTGTCAAGTGCTTTTTTCTCCAACATTTTTTAATGATCTTGTTTTTTTTCTTTTGACTCTTAAGATGAATTACATTGATTGATTTTCTAAGATTGAACCAGCTTTTAACCCCTATCCTCCTGTTCATGTTATGTTATTAATTTTACCTATTGCTCAATTTATCTTCCTAATATTTTTTTAAAATATTGCTTCCATTGTTCATAAAGGAACTGTAGTTTATTTATTTATTTATTTTGCCTTTTTTGGGTGTTACTACCACAGTAATTTCAGCCTCATAAAATAATTTGGGAATTATTTCTTTCTCATCTATTTTTTGCTGAAAGATATGGTTTAGAATTGGTATTTCTTCCTTAAAGATTTGGTAGATGTCACCTGTATAGCCAACTAGGCCTACATATTCCTTTTTCTCAAGGTTTTTAGCCATGCATTCACTTTCTTTAATAATATAGGAGTAGTCAGTCCTATAGCATTTACCTTAGGTTTTGCTAGCTTCTGGTTTTGAGGAATTTGCCCATTCCATCAAAATTGTAGAATATGAGTGGCATTTCTTATACTATTTACTTATAATTTTAATGTCTAAGGATTCTTTACTACTCTCCCGCTTTTCGTTACTAGTAATTTGTGTCTTCTCTCTAATATTTTTTTTGCCAAGCTTGTTAAAGGCTTATCAGTTTTATTGGTAATTAAAAAAAAAAAAAACAGCTTTCGGCTTCATTGAGTTTTCTATATTGTCTTTATATTTTTCAAATTCATCGATTTCTGTTATTTCCATTTTACATAATTTGAATTTATTTGTTCTTCTTTTTTTATTTTCCTATGGTTGAAGTTAAATTATTGATTTGAGGTCATTCTTATTTCCTAATGGGAGCATTTAATGCTATAATTTCCTCTAGGCACCATTTAGTCCCATCTTACACATTTTAATATGTTGTCTTTTGATTTTCGTTCAATTCAATATAACTGCGAATTTTCCTATGAGTCTTCCTCTTTGACCAATGTCTTTTATAGGAGTACATTATTTAATTTCCAAGTGTTTGGAGATTTTCTTGTTTTCTTTTTTTTTCTCTTACTGATTTCTGGTTTAATTCCATTATGGAATATGCCTTATCTGATGTTAATTTTTTTTTTAATTTGTTAAAGACAGTTTATTACCTGGGATATGGTCTATCTTGGTAAATGTTCCAAGTGCACTTGAAAAAGTGTTCTGCTGTTGTTGATTTAAAATTTTTATAAATTACATATTAGAGCCTATTGGTTGGAGGCGTCCAATGTTTCTGCATCTTTACTGATTTTCTGCCTACTTGTTTCATCTTTTGTTGAAGAAGAAGTATTGAAGTACGCAACACAATTTTGAAATTGCTTATTCCTCTTCTTGATACCAAACAGAAGTGGTAGGATCTCTGCCTGATGCACAAAACAGCCAATCTATAACACCTGGTTTTCAAAGACAGAAAGCATTTAATGCTAAGTGTGAAGCAGAAGATCGCTGATCTATCAGCCCAAAAGTCTGTCTCACTGAATCTTAAGAGTTCAAGCCTTTTATGAATTCAAACAAAGGGGAAACGGAGTAGTTACTGTTGCGATAGAAAGTACACATAAGTTTGAGACTAGGCTATAAAATCCATTACAAAAATATAAACTGAACTGTTATACTTAACTAGTTGAGTTTCAGTAACTTCAGGCATTAACTTCTGTCTATCCTACAATACAGAAAGAAAAACATCTATATAATGATTCAGTCATCATAATAATTTGTTAATTCTTAATTTCTTGGTTACATTTTCAGTTCTGTTAGTTTTTGATTCATATATTTAATTGCAGCACTGTGATTAGGTGACATACACTTTAAACACTCTGCTTTCTTGGTGAATTAACTCTTTTATTATTGGGTAATATCCCATTTTATTTCTGGTATTTTTTTTTCTTTTATGTTTTCTTCATTTGATGTTAATATAGGCACTCTAATTTTCCTTTGATTAATATTTACAGGTATATTACAGCAAAGCGCCTGGCACCAGAGATTCCATAGAATCTCATGAGGAAAACCTCATGACAAGGCTGAAGACAGCCTTGCGTGATTGTGCCAGCTAGGCGTTCTGTTTTTCCTTCTCACAATGTGCTCTCCCCCCTTACATTATGTTCCTCTTGGCTGGTTCTTGAAACACAAATTTGAGTAAAAACAAGTCCTGTATCTATCAAAATATGTGCGCGTGTACTTCTCTGATGTACGACTTCAGCCTTGTTTTGAAAAACAATCACTGTAGCAGAAGTATATAATCAACTGAATAACTCTAATAAACAGCTTTTTGCCTCTCAAGAAGCTCACTTCTTTCTTTTCATGCAGCTCCCCTGAAACTCTGCTGGACAGAGTGTTGGGAGGTAACAGTATATGTTTTTCCATCCTTGTACTTTTGACCTGTTGACATCATTTCATTTGAAATGAGTTTCCTGTAGACAGCTTATGGTTGTATCCTATTGTTTTACTCATTTCATCAATTTTTGGTTTTTAATTCATGTATGTAGCCATTTTATAATGTATGTAATTATATGCTTGAATTTAGGTCTGCCTTTTATATTTATAGTGTTTTCAAGTTCCCTTTGCCCTTTGGTCATCAGTTTTCCTTTTTCTCTCTCCTTTTAAATTTCTTGAATGTTTCTAGATACTTCAATTTAATTTATCTATACAGATTTTGTGTCTCAATTTTTTTGGTTGCTCTTCTAATTAAAAATATATTTATAACTTTTCACATTCTACTTAGAATAAATGTTTTACCACTTCATTTGGAATGTAGAAAATTTACCAGCACTTAACACTCCTACACTTCAAAATACAGTTGTATTACATGTTACACCTTCAAACATTGAAACTCCATCAATGTCATAGTTTTAGCTTTCAACCATCTAACATATTATAAACAACTCAAGCAGTGTAGAATAATATATTATCACTAATATTTACCATTTCTGTGGCTTTCTTCATTTCTGATGTTGCAAGTTTTCTTTTGATATCAGTTTGCTTCTGTTCAAAGAACTTTCTTTATCAATTCTTTTAGATCAGTTCTGCTGACTACAAATTCTTTAGTTTTTATTCATTTGATAGTATCTTTATGTTGCTTCATTCTTTTTTCTATTTTGTAAGCCCCCAAAATTTATGGCAGTAGGGCTCACATTTGATTATTTTTCAATGTGCATATCCTGTTATTGAGTACCATTTGTTGAATTTTTGTTTGTTTTGTTTGTTTGTTTGTTTGTTTTGGGGGAAAGTGCATGGGCCAGGAAATGAACTGTGGTCTCCCGAATGGCCAGAAAGAATTCTACCACTGAATTACCATTGCAACCATATCTTACCTCATTCGTAAAGAATATTTTCACTGAATATAGAATTGTGGATTGATTTTTTCTTGTGGCACTTTACAGTGTTTTTTTTCATTTCCTTCTGGGCACCTTAGTTTGTAGTGAGTAATCAATAATCATTTGAATCATTGGGCCCCTGTAATTAAAATATTAATTTTATCTGGCTGATTTCAACATTATTTTTTGTAGTTTTCAGTAGTTTGACTATGCCTGTTCTGGATTTTGGGGAAATAATACTGTTTGAGGTACTCTTATCTTCTTTTTTTTCTTTGTACACTGTATGACAGGCTTCATATTTCACTCTTTTTCCATGTGAGTGTCCCCTTATTGTAGCACCATTTGTTGAATTTTTGTTTGGTTTTTCATCTGTTTGTTTGCTTGTTTGGTTGTTTGGGACGTGAAAGGGTCAGGAATTGAATCCAGGGTTCCCCACATGGCAGGCGAGAATTCTACCTCTGAACTACCCTCATAACCCCCTCCTACCTTCTTCAATCTGTATATTTATGCCTTTCAACAAACTTGTGAATTTTTTTGTCATTATTTCTTCAAATATTCTTTCAGTGCTATACATTTTCTCTTTTCTACAGAAATTATGATAACAGTAATGCTAGACCTTTAGTTATTTTTTTCAGTTTTCTGAAGTTCTGCTCATTTCCCCCAATATTTTTGCACTCTATTGTTCACACTGGGTCATTTTTTTTTTTTTTTTTTTTTTTTTAAAGGAAAGACAGAGAGAAGGAAGGAAGGATAGAAGGAAGGAAGGAAGGAAGAAAGGGAAACATTTTTAAACATTTTCTTGTTTTATTGTATTCTGTTTCTCCGTTTTTGTTACATGGGCTGGGGCCGGGAATCGAACCGAGGTCCTCCGGCATAGCAGGCAAGCACTTTGCCCGCTGAGCCACCGCGGCCCGCCCCACACTGGGTCATTTTTGTTGGCCTTTTTTTGACCTGGGCATGGGTTCTTCTGCTCCACATGTTAAACGTTCAATTCCTGAGACACCAGGGCTTCAAAGAGAGAAGAAACTTATTACTAGGCACATAGTAGGAGAGCAGATGGCTTATTGGTCCAAAATCTGTCTTCCCAACTCCAATAATTCTGATAGTTTTATTAAAGAAAAAGATGGGTGGGATATAAGATAATGAACACAGTGGCCATACAAGATGTAATTAGAGGTGATCTAATTATCGAACATGTACAAACTGATTATATGCTAGTCACAGAAAGTATGTAAGAAAATGGTGAAAAGAGAATAGGTGACTTGAGGTTAAAGTTTAAACTACTCACATGTCAGGTGGGCATATTTTAGTTAGACCCAGTCTCAGTTATCAACATAACTTTGGACTGGCAGTGGGTCAGTTCTGTGGTGACCAAAGATTCTTCACTGATCAACGTTAGGGGGTGTCTTTAGTGATTACAAGACTCTAAAGCTGAAAAGCTGGATAACTGGATATGGATGAAGTTTAATCACAAGGTTTTTATAATCACTGGGGCAGAATATTAAGGCTGTAGAATCATTCTCAGAAATCAAGGCAGTTGGATTTCAATGTCAAGACTTCAGGTATTTCTTTCTGCCTGCTCCGATAAACCAGAAAGCAAAAAGGAATATCTATATAATGATTAAGTCACCAAAATCATCCCTTAAATCCTGATTTCTCAGTTATGTTTCTTCATGTTACCTCTCTCTGCTTTGCTCTCTCTATTCTGCTATTGTGTCTAATAGTTGTATAGTTTGATTATCCTATTTTCAGTTCTAAAATTTCCATTTGATTCATCTTTATGTCTTCTTTTTTTTGCTAACACTTTCTATTATTTCATCTGCTTTAAGTGCATTTCAATGGCTTGTTCTAACATTTTTATTTCTACTTTAAATTCTTTGTCATATAAATCCAATATCTGTGTCTTCTTAGCATTAGCATCTATAATAGTCTCTTCTTATGACAGTTGAAAATTTTCATGATCTTTGTACATTGAATAATTTTGAATTGCCTCTGTGACATTTTGAATATTATGAGACTTGTGTCTTGTTTAAATATGGAAAATGTTTACACCTTTGGTTTAGCAAAATCAACCCAGTTAATTTCAAGCTGCAGGATCCAGTCTTCCTCCTGTGGGCTCTTGTGCAATGTTAGTTCAGTTTCAAGAAATTTGCAATGTTCTTCAGATCTGTCCCACCTCTGTCCCACTCAGTGGTCAACCTGGGACTTTGTAGTTTAGTTCTCAAAGTATTTGCTATGCTATTTAGGATAGGATCCATTCACGCACAACTGGAGGGTAACTTTCCTGATTACTTGCCTCTCTTCAATTGTAAGGGCAAAAAACCAAATTTAAAGTAAAAAAAAAAAGGTTTAATTTTCCCTGTTGAACAAAATTAGACAGACTAACTCTCCTTCACATCCCTTAGTATTTAAATTAGAAAACCTATAATTGTAGGCTCTTTTTTTATTATTTGAAATGTAACCAAGAATTATAGCTACCCTATCTCATAGTTTTTGGAAAGACATGAACATAACATCCTGGGGGCATCTGGTTGCGAATTGTAACGCTACCTCAGTAATATTTTGAGAACCTGCATGTAATGGGATATGGGTATCTTTTTAACCACATAAAAAGGATGAGATGTCTTTGTGTCTTTGCAGTCTCTTTGCTGATTGCCTGTGATGAATCACATTCTCCTGTCATGCTTATCCAATAATAAGACAGTTGTTCTTTCTCTTCTACCTTTGCAGAGAAGTCAGAGTTGGGAAAGAAGACAGGTTTTAGTTAAATATATTCAAGATAATATTTCTGATTTATATGGGATAACATAGGCTCCCCATGTTAGCCTTCTAGCTAGAAACCAGTGACTTTAGTTACCCCATTCTGCCACACACTTCCTCAAGTACACTCACTCTGAGGACAAGCAGCAGGAAGAAAGAGAAAGAGAAAATAAATATTGAGATTGTTTCCACGCTTGTGTAAATGTAACTCCACAGAAAGGAGAGGAAAGTTCTTGTCCATCAGTATTTTGACTCTTGCAAGTTCTGTTCACACTACTTCCCTAGTCACTGCTATCACAGAATTGTCTGGGAATGCACAATCGGAGGAAAGAGAAACAAAACAAAACAAAATAGAGGATTACTGCAATCTCTCTAATACACTGGGAATCCCTTTTCATGCTCCTTGAGGCAGATTAGAGGATTTCTCCTAGAGCTCTTTCTCCTAAATGTTGTGTTGTTAATTCTGTACTTCTGATTAGTTTTAGTCTGGGAAATTCTAGAGGGAAAACAATTGCTTATTTCACTGGCAGTTAGGAAGTTCTTTGAATTTTGGTGCTCCTCACTATTAGACAGAGCCCTTCTCCCATGATATGACCAACCCCTAGCAAATATCTCTAGAAGATTTTCCCTCAGTCATGATTTACAGGAAACATATTGAGCCGACCTCAGACAAACTATCTTGCTCTTCAGCAGCTGTAATCTTCCATAAGCTCCCCTTAGCCAACAACCACCCTCCAGTAATCTGCATAACTAAGGTGGTGTTTAAATTTTAAACCTAACCAATGAAACACTGCCAACTTCCAACTTAGACCCTTGTTTCCAAAACCAACCCCTGGAAAAACACCAACTTAGAAAAAGAAAACACACAACCTGTCTTTCCCTAATTCTCACCAATCATCCTATATAAGCTGAACTCCTTCCCCTGCTTGGTGCTGTGGTCATTTTAGGCTTCAGCCCACTTGTGTATAGTCTCCCATTAACACTTCTTATGTAGTTTAGGTCTCTTTTACTCCTTCCTATTAAAAAACCTATCACTGTCAGGTGTTATTATTTACTTTTGAAGGATGTTTTAGTTTCCTGGGGTGTTCAAACAGATACCATGAAATGGATTGGCTTAATCAATGGAAAGTTATTAGATTATGGCTTTGAGGCTAAAATAAATTGAAAATCAAGACACAAAGGTCATGCTTTCTCCCCAAAGACTGGTGTTCTTGGGCTGGATGCCTGTGATCCTTGGTTCTTTGTCATATGGCAAGACACGCCGTGTTGTCTCCTGGTCTCTCTTTTCTGTATAGGATTCTGTGGATGGCCAGCTTTTGGCTGCTCCCTCTGTGGTTTTCTCTCTGTGTCTGAATTTCATTACACTTATAAAAGACTTCAGAAACAGGTTTAAGACCCTACTTAACTGAAGTAAGCTCACCAAAAATTTCTACTTACAATGTGCTCTCAGCCACTGAAATGGATTAAATTTAAGAGCATGCTTCTCTGGAGATATGTACAGCTCCAATCACCATAAGGATATATAAGTAACTTCCCCATGCATTCTGTTTAGATTTTATAGCAGTATTCAGTGAGATTTTCTCTTTCTTTTTTTTCATCTTTTTTTCTTTTTTTCTCATCTCTCTCTTTCTCACGAGAAAGACAAGATGAGTGTGCTCACTCCATCACACTGGGAACCACAACCTATATTTTGGCATTTGGCTAAATTTAAGTAAAACAAAATAGTAAGGGCTCATATTTTCCAGATGCAGTTTCCATCCTATTTTTTATTCTTCCATTAGGTATGAACATCATTCCAGAGGTGCCAATATTTTTAGGCTAGCACTGGAGTTCCTATGTCAATTTTACCTATTCTTGGAAGAGACCTCTGGGGACAAGACACTTAACAAACAATATTGAGATTAGCATTCTTCAAAGTTGAAGGCCTCCCCAAGGAAAAAGTGTAACTGATCACCAAGCATGAACTGTAAAGTAGAAAGAGTAATTTATCATTGAAAGTGGAAGAGGCTTTAGGAAATCTCTGAACTGTTTAATTTTCTTTAAGTGCTACTGAACCCAGAATGAATAAGTGGACCCTTCTTAATATGGCTGATATTAATACATTCAATCAAGTGTTTATTCCCTTGGTTCCTATATATATGGATAATTGCTACAATAGCCTACCATGTTTAAAGTTCTAATTAAACTATGAATCAAATAATAATAATCCAGGTAACATATAACTGTAAAACATACGCCTCACCTTACAACATGGAAACATTTTGTCCATTTTATATTTACATTGTAACATTGTAAATAATTTTGCTCACTTTTATAATCTAAAAACAATCCTTTCCTACAGCTTTTTTGCTTATAAAACATGGTATAGAATTTTTATGTATGAACAAAATTTATTGTTGCTATGCAGTCGGATATTTTTTACTAGATGATCTATAAAATACTTTTATCTAGTTTTGAAAAGTTATAGCATGTATAATTATATATGTACTTATAAAGTTATATGCAGATTGCAAACATACACACATATAGATATATAATGAATTCATGTATGCATACTAAAACAGCTTTTACTAATATGACAGTATAATAAAACATTTAAAACTAATAAAAATTAGTAAAATGTTTACTTAATTGACTTTTTTGCATTTGACTTACTAAAAATTTGTTTATATCTTGAAGTACATACAATGAGACTATTAGAGGGAGACAACTAGTGAATGAGATAATGTTAAAAATTTGATTTATGATTCAAAATTACACCATGGAAGAATTTAAAAAGCAGTTAATTCATTTGGTTAAGTGATAGATATTTTTCATGCAATATTAAAATACAGTTTTGAAAGAGATAAAGATATTTATATTGTGTCAAATTAAAGTTCTAATTAAACTATGAATCGAATAATAATAACCCAGGTAATATATAGCTGTAAAACATGTGCCTCACCTTACAACATGGAAACATTTTGTCCATTTGATATTTACCTGAGAATGCTCTAATATAATGTTCTTCTGTCTCATGAAATAATTTATTTAGTTAAGTATTGAATGCTTGATACTTTTGCACAATTTAAAAAGTAAAATATATGACAGACATGCAATAAGTTATTTTCCTCTCATTCCTTTACCACATCTTTCTATTCCCTCTCAAAGATCACTACTACCAGTTTCTTGATATACACACACACACACAAAGCAAAATTAGCTGAATAAATAAAATCAGCGTCAAGTGAATTATTTTATCAAAACATAATTAAATTCAATGAGAAATTTTATCTTATTTTGGACTAACTAAATTAGAGCCTGAAACAAGGACTATGTAATTAATTTGGAGGTGAGCTTGGGTAGAAAATTTGGGGAGAATGAGGCAAGAAGGTATGCTGGTTTGAAAATATTATGTACTCTAGAAAAGCCATGGTTTAATCCTTATTTAATTTTATGGATCTAATATTGATTTAATAATGTAGGTTGGAATGTTTTTTTAGATCAACTCCATGCAAATGTGACAGACCCAATTGTAGGTATTAACTTTTGATTAGATGGAGATGTGGCTCCACCCATTCCGGGAGCTATTTTTTTTTTTTTAAGCAAGTAGATAGTACCATTTATTGAAAGAGGGGAATTACAGGAAGAATTGGTTTTGTGGGTAGATCCGAAGTTCCATTTTATTTTTTTTTATTTTTATTTATTTATTTATTTATTTTTTATTAATTAAAAAAATTAACTAACAAAGCATTTAGAAATCATTCCATTCTAAATATACAATCAGTAATTCTTAATATCATCACATAGTTGCATATTCATCATTTCTTAGTACATTTGCATCGATTAATAAAAAGAAATAAAAAGACAACAGAAAAAGAAATAAAATGATAATAGAGAGAAAAAAAACTATACCTCACATGCAGCTTCGTTCAAAGTTTTAACATAATTACATTGCAATTAGGTAGTATTGTGCTGTCCATTTCTGAGTTTTTGTATCCAGTCCTGTTGCACAGTCTGTATCCCGTCAGCTCCAATTACCCATTATCTTACCCTATATCTATCTCCTGATGGTGTCTGTTACCAATGACATATTCCAAGTTTATTCACTAATGTCAGTTCATATCAGGGGGACCATGCAGTATTTGTCCTTTAGTTTTTGGCTAGTCTCACTCAGCATAATGTTCTCTAGATCCATCCATGTTATTACATGCTTCAAAAGTTTATTCTGTCTTAGAGCTGCATAATATTCCATCATATGTATATACCACAGTTTGTTTAGCCACTCGTCTGTTGATGGACATTTTGGCTGTTTCCACCTCTTGGCAATTGTAAATAATGCTGCTATAAACATTGGTGTGCAAATGTCTGTTTGTGTCTTTGCCCTTAAGTCCTTTGAGTAGATACCTAGCAATGGTATTGCTGGGTCGTATGGCAATTCTATATTCAGCTTTTTGAGGAACCGCCAAACTGCCTTCCACAGTGGTTGCACCATTTGACATTTCCACCAACAGTGGATAAGTGTGCCTCTTTCTCCACATCCTCTCCAGCACTTGTCATTTTCTGTTTTGTTGATAATGGCCATTCTGGTGGGTGTGAGATGATATCTCATTGTGGTTTTGATTTGCATTTCTCTAATGGCCAGGGACATTGAGCATCTCTTCATGTGCCTTTTGGCCATTTGTATTTCCTCTTCTGAGAGGTGTGTGTTCAAGTCTTTTTCCCATTTTGTAATTGGATTGGTTGTCTTTTTGTTGTTGAGTTGAACAATCTCTTTATAAATTCTGGATACGAGACCTTTATCTGATATGTTGTTTCCAAATATTGTCTCACATTGTGTAGGCTGTCTTTCTACTTTGTTGATGAGTTCTGTGATGCACAAAAGTGTTTAATTTTGAGGAGCTCCCATTTCTTTCTTTCTTTCTTCAGTGCTCTTGCTTTAGGTTTAAGGTCCATAAAACCACCTCCAGTTATAAGATTCATAAGATATCTCCCTATATTTTCCTCTAACTGTTTTATGGTCTTAGACCTAATGTTTAGATCTTTGATCCATTTTGAGTTAACTTTTGTATAGGATGTGAGATACGGGTCCTCTTTCATTCTTTTGCATATGGATATCCAGTTCTTTAGGCACCATTTATTGAAGAGACTTTTCTGTCCCAGGTGAGTTGGCTTGACTGCCTTATCAAAGATCAAATGTCCATAGATGAGAGGGTTTATATCTGAGCACTCTATTCGATTCCATTGGTCGATATATCTATCTTTATGCCAGTACCGTGCTGTTTTGACCACTGTGGCTTCATAATATGCCATAAAGTCAGGCAGCGTGAGACCTCGAGCTTCGTTTTTTTACCTAAAGATACTTTTAACAATTTGGGGCACCCTGCCCTTCTAGATAAATTTGGTTATTGGTTTTTCTATTTCTGAAAAATAAGTTGTTGGGATTTTGATTGGTATTGCATTGAATCTGTAAATCAATATAGATAGAATTGACATCTTAACTTTATTTAGTCTTCCAATCCATGAACATGGTATGCCCTTACATCTATTTAGGTCTTCTGTGATTTCTTTTAACAGTTTCTTGCAGTTTTCTTTGTATAGGTCTTTTGTCTCTTTAGTTAAATTTATTCCTAAGTATTTTATTCTTTTAGTTGCAATTGTAAATGGAATTCGTTTCTTGATTTCCCCCTCAGCTTGTTCATTGCTAGTGTATAGAACACTACAGATTTTTGAATGTTGATCTTGTAACCTGCTACTTTGCTGTACTCGTTTATTAGCTCTAGTAGTTTTGATGTGGATTTTTCAGGGTTTTCGACATATAGTATCATATCATCTGTAAACAGTGAAAATTTTACTTCTTCCTTTCCAATTTTGATGACTTGTGTTTCTTTTTCTTGTCTAATTGCTCTGGCTAGAACTTCCAACACGATGTTGAATAACAGTGGTGATAATGCACATCCTTGTCTGGTTCCTGACCTTAGGGGGAAAGTTTTCAATTTTTCCCCATTGAGGATGATATTAGCTGTGGGTTTTTCATATATTCCCTTTATCATTTTAAGGAATTTCCCTTGTATTCCTATCCTTTGAAGTGTTTTCAACAGGAAAGGATGTTGAATCTTGTCAAATGCCTTCTCTGCATCAATTGAGATGATCATGTGATTTTTCTGCTTTGATTTGTTGATATGGTGTATTACATTAATTGATTTTCTTATGTTGAACTATCCTTCCATACCTGGGATGAATCCTACTTGGTCATGATGTATAATTCTTTTAATGTGTTGCTGGATTCAGTTTGCTAGAATTTTGTTGAGGATTTTTGACTCTATATTCATTAGAGAGATTGGTCTGTAGTTTTCTTTTTTTGTAATATCTTTACCTGGTTTTGGTATGAGGGTGATGTTGGCTTCATAGAATGAATTAGGTAGCTTTCCTTCCACTTCAATTTTTTTGAAGAGTTTGAGCAGGGTTGGTACTAATTCTTTCTGGAATGTTTGGTAGAATTCACATGTGAAGCTGTCTGGTCCTGGATTTTTCGTTTTGGGAAGCTTTTGAATGACTGATTCAATTTCTTTGGTTTGTTGAGGTGATCTATTTCTTTTGAGTCAAAGTTGGTTGTTCATGCCTTTCTAGGAACTTGTCCATTTCATCTGCATTGCTCTATTTATTAGCATAAAGTTGTTCATAGTATCCTATTATTAACTCCTTTATTTTTGTGAGGTCAGTGATTATGTCTCCTCTTCCATTTCTTATCTTATTTATTTGCATCCTCTCTCTTCTTCTTTTTGTCAATCTTGCTAACGGCTCATCAATCTTGTTGATTTTCTCATAGAACCAACTTCTGGTCTTATTGATTTTCTCTATTGTTTTCATGTTCTCAGTTTCATTAATTTCTGCTCTAATCTTTGTTATTTCTTTTCTTTTGCTTGCTTTGGGGTTAGTTTGCTGTTCTTTCTCCAGTTCTTCCAAGCGGACAGTTAAATCCCGAATTTTTGCCCTTTCTTCTTTTTTGATATAGGTATTTAGGGCAATAAATTTCCCTCTTAGCACTGTCTTTACTGTGTCCCATAGGTTTTGATATGTTGTGTTTTCATACTCATTCACCTCGAGATATTTACTGATTTCTATTGTAATTTCTTCATTGACCCACTGGTTGTTTAAGAGTGTGTTGTTGAGCCTCCACGTATTTGTGAATTTTCTGGCACTCTGCCTATTATTGATTTCCAACTTCATTCCTTTATGATCTGAGAAAGTGTTGTGTATGATTTCAATATTTTTAAATTTGTTAAGACTTGCTTTGTGACCCAGCATATGGTGTATGTTTGAGAATGATCCATGAGCACTTGAGAAAAAGGTGTATCCTGCTGTATTGGGTGTAATACCCTATAAATGACTGTTAAGTCTAGCTCATTTATTGTAATATTCAAATTCTTAGTTTCTATATTGATCCTCTGTCTAGATGTTCTGTCCATTGATGAGAGTGGGGAATTGAAGTCTCCAACTATTATGGTAGATGTCTCTATTTCCCTTTTCAGTAATTGCAGTGTATTCCTCACGTATTTGGAGGCATTCTGATTTGGTGTGTAAATATTTATGATTGTTATGTCTTCTTGTTTAATTGTTCCTTTTATTAGTAGATAGTATCCTTCTTTGTCTCTTTTAACTGTTTTACATTTGAAGTCTACTTTGTTGAATGCTAGTATAGCTACTCCTGCTCTTTTCTGGTTGTTATTTGCATGAAATATCTTATCCCAACCTTTCACTTTCAACCTATGTTTATAATTGGGTCTAATATGTGTTTCCTGTAGACAGCATATAGAAGGATCCTGTTTTTTAATCCATTCTGCCAGTTTATGTCTTTTGATTGGAGAATTCAGTCCATTAACATTTAGTGTTATTACTGTTTGGGTAATACTTTCCTCTACCATTTTGCCCTTTTTATTATATATATCATATATAATTTTACTTCTTTCTACACTCTTCTCCACACCTCTCTCTTTTGTATTTTCGTATCTCTCTCTAGAGCTCCCTTTAGTATTTCTTGCAGAGCTGGTCTCTTGGTCACAAATCTCTCAGTGACTTTTTTCCTGAAAATGTTTTAATTTCTCCCTCATTTTTGAAGGACAATTTTGCTGGATATAGAATTCTTGGTTGGCAGTTTTCTCTTTTAGTAATTTAAATATATCATCCCCCTGTCTTCTTGCCTCCATGGTTTCTGCTGAGAAATCTACACATAGTCTTATTGGGTTTCCCTTGTATGTGATGGATTGTTTTTCTCTTGCTGCTTTCAAGATCCTCTCTTTCTCTTTGACCTCTGACATTCTAACTAGTAAGTGTCTTGGAGAATGCCTATTGGGATATATTCTCTTTGGGGTGTGCTGCACTTCTTGGATCTGTAATTTTAGGTCTTTCATAAGAGTTGGGAAATTTTCAGTGATAATTTCTTCCATTAGTTTTTCTCCTCCTTTCCCTTCTCTTCTCCTTCTGGGACACTCACAACACATATATTTGTGCACTTCATATTATCATTCAATTCCTTGAGCCCCTGCTCAAAATTTTCCATTCTTTTCCCTATAGTTTCTCTTTCTTTTTGGATTTCGGATGTTCCATCCTCCAGTTCACTAATTCTAGCCTCTGTCTCTTGAAATCTACCATTGTAGGCATCCATTGTTTTTTCATCTCTTCTACTGTATCTTTCATTTCCATAAATCTGTGATTTGTTTTTTCAAACTTTCCATTTCTTCTTTTTGTTCATTCCTTGCCTTCTTCATGTCCTCCCTCAATTTATTGATTTGGTTTTTGAAAAAGTTTTCCATTTCTGTTCATATATTTTGAATTAGGTGTTTCAGCTCCTGTATCTCATTTGAACTATTGGTTTGTTCCTTTGACTTGGCCATATCTTCAATTTTCCTGGTGTGATTTGTTATTTTGGGGGGGCATCTGGACACTTAATTACCTTAATTAGTGTATTCTGGAGATTGCTTTCACTTATCTTACCTAGGGTTTTCTTACTAGATGAGTTCGTTGTCTATCTGTTCATTGACCTTCAGTTCAGCTTTTTCTGGGCCTCTAGCTTATGTTTTGTTTAACAGAGGATAAATTTTCAGTTCTTATTTTCTTGTTTCTTGTCCTGCTTGTAAGGTGCCTTTCCCCTCCCTACCCTTAGGAGGGTCTACATAGGTATTATAGACTCCAGCCGGGTTTTCCCGGACTAAGCTGGCCTCCTTTTGGGGGGGAAGGAATCACCTTCATCAGTTTTCCCTGAGTGTGAGACCCAGCAGGTTGAAAGACTTTCCTGTGAAGTCTCTGGGCTCTGCTTTTCTTATCTTGCCCAGTATGTGGCGCTTGTCTGTCTGCAGTTCCCACCAGCAAAATATGTTGTGGCTCCTTTAACTTTGGAAGGCTGTCCCTGCTGGGGGCATGGTGGAGACAGAGGAAGGGTTGTAGGCTGGTTTTAATGGCTTCAAATTGCAAAGCCTTGGGATCTGAATTCCTGGAGAGAGGGATTCCACCTGAGTTGCATTTCACCCCTCCCGTGGGGAAGGTTTAGGTGGTAGACAGCCCTGAAAGCAGCCTGTTTCTGCGTTTGGGGCAGTTGCAGCCCGTGTAATCCTGGTGTTGAGTCCAGAGGCAACCAAGCCTCCATAGAAACAGCCACAGAAGGCTCTGTTTTGCCCCCTTTCCTCCCTTCCAGCCAGCCCAATAGACTACTTCCACCCCAATCAGTTTTGCCTGAGCTGGGAGCCTATTTTCAGTAGTAAGAATATGTTCATTAATGCCACTGTTGGTGTTTGGTCAGTCTCAGTCCCTGCTACTGTTGGAGACTCCCTCCTTTTCCTCTGGGAAGCCACCCATGGGGGAGGGGTGCCAGCCGCCGGCCGCTGCAGCTTGGGGAACTTGCTGCTCTGAGATTCACAGCCAGTCTGGGAAGCCACCTGTGGGGATGGGGTGCCAGCCACCAGCCACCACAGCTTGGGGAACTCGCTGGTCTGAGACTTGCAGCCGGTCCGGAGACTCGCAGCTGGTCTGGGAAGCCACCTGTGGGGGAAGGGTGCCAGCCACCGTCCACCACGGCTTGGGGAACTCGCTGTTCCGAAACTCACAGCTAGTCTGGAGACTTGCAGCCGGTCCAGGAAGCCACCCGTGGGGGAGGGGCACCAGCCACCAGCCAACACGGCTTGGGGAAGTGCGTGCAGCTCAGGGAACTCACCGCCATGGAGACTTGCAGCTGGTCCAACTGGTCCAGACTGGGGCACGCTGTGTGTCTGGTCTCTGTCGTGGCTCCAGGAGCTGCTCTGTATTGATTCTGCTTATTTAGTAGTTGCTCTGGAGGATGAGCTAAAATGTGCACACCTTACCAAGCCACCATCTTGGCCCCCCAAATCTCCAGGAGCTCTTGATTAGATTACTAGAGTCATTAGAAGGGGAAACATTTTGAAAAAATCCCAGAAACAACAGCACCTAGAGAAACAACAGAAGCTCAGAACCAACAAAAACTTCACAGCAGAGGTGACACAGATATGGACACATGGAGAATAGAGTCATGGATGTTTGGAGATGCTTGGAGCCCAGCAGACATTGCCATGAGATGTTAAGCAAGCCAGAACCTGGAGAGGGCCAAGGGAAGCCAAGAGTTGAAAGCCTGCCCTGGAGAAGTAAATTGAGAATTGTCCAGAGGATCAGAGGTTGAAAGCAATGGCTCCCAGAAAGAAGGGACCAGTGTGCCTTCCCAGATGAAAGAGGCGTGGCAGACACATCAGCCTTCCTTGAATTTAGATATCTTTACATGGATGCCTTAGTTTGGATATTTTCACAGGCTTAGAACTGAAATTTGTAACTTATTAAATTCCCCTTTTTAATATTCATTCCAGTTCTGGTATATCAAATGCTGGCAGCTTGCAAACTAGTACAGATATTGATATGAGAGAAGTGGTAGGGAAATTGTGCATTACTTACTGATGGTGTGGGAAATGAGAACTCATTCTTGTGAGCGTTCTTGAGAACTACAAAAATACCCAACTCAGAATTTTATCTCTGAGATTTGAGAGACTGAGTCATTATCCACTGATTTCTCAATCCCAGTGGTTGAGGTTTACCCTTGGATAATCAAAGGTTTCATACTCCCAGGTTGTGCTGACTCACACGTAGTTTTAGTTTGCTAAAGCTGCCAGATTATTTTTAAAATGGGAATGTATGTTGCAAGTTTACATTTCTAAGTCCATGAAAGTGTGCAAATTAAGGCAACAAATAGTTACCTAAACTCAAGAAAAGCTGATGCCATCCTGAACACCTATCCCAGTTGGGAAAGCATGTGGCTGGTGTCTGCTGGGATCTTTGTCTTCTGGAAACTTCTCTCTGCTGGGAAGGCACATAGCAACATCTGCTAGCTCTCTCTCCTCATTTCATAAGGTTTCCCAGGGGAATTTTTTTTTTTTGCATCTCCAAAGGTCTCTGGTTGTGTGGGCTCTGAAGATTTTTCCAAAAATGGTTCCTTCTTAAAGGATGCCAGTAGCAACCTCACCTAGAATAAGTATAGACACCTGTCCATGCAAACCACCTAATCAACAAGTTCCAACCACAATTAGGTGTGTCACATCTCCATAGAAACAACTTAGTCAAAAGATCCCACACAACAATATTGAAACAGATTAAAGAACATAGCTTTTCTGGGTACACAATGGTTTCAAACATCAAACACACTGAGGAGACTTACTTGGCTTTGGAGAGATTCCTGTGACAGAAAAGTAAAGAAACACTGAGGAGAGTACTTATGAAGCATTTCGCATGCATGGAGCTGTCTATTATAGCTGTGCTGGAAACCAAAGTTTGGGGGATGAGGGCCACAAAAACATGTTCTGGAAGAAAATAGTCCAAAGATGCATTAAAAATATTAATTTTGGATGGTGTCCCAGGACTGGGAAGTAGAATAGGGTGAGGGATGAGGAGAGGGAAACTATGGTGTGTGCATGGTGAATTTACTCAATAGACTTTCTTTTGGCTGGACCACCTGAATGCAAAATGAACATTCCTGTAGTGACCCACTTTTCTAAATTGACCCCATCTGACTCTATTGGGTGGGATTCCCTAACAAGGGTGAAACCAGGTGTAGAAATATGAGAGAGAGAGATAGAGAGAGAGAGATAGTGAGAGAGAGAGAGAGAGAGAGAGAGAGAGAGAGAGAGAGAGAGAGAGAGAGAGAGAGAGAGACTGAGAGGGAGAAGGTTAAATTGAACCACTGCACAATAGGAGGTTGCCAAAGCTGAAAAGTATGGAAAACGGGTTCTGAGCAAAGAAGAGAATTTAAACAAATCACAGAAGCTGGTGAGAATATTCTGCACAATAAAACAAACAGAAAAGATCAAGATTCTTGGAGAAGGAACAGAGGAAAGAAAACTTTTTCTTGGAGGCAAAGCAATTGCAAAAACAGGGCAATCTTAAACATAGAAGTGCAAATCCAGGGCAAGAATCAGATGAAGAAGAGCTGAAAAAATAGTCTGACCAGTTAAACATGGGCAACTCTAAAAATCTAGAATAATTGGACCAAGCATTGAAAATAGTTGTGTTGGCATATGGTACAGCATGCATTTGTTCAGTGACCTTCATCATAACACTCAACCTCAATGTGTCGAACTGAACTCCTGGAAAGGAAGATCCGGTCACTATATAGATCAAAGCTACGGTGTTGCAAAAAATCTTACTGCGGAGTAGAAATTAATTGCCCTATTGGTAGAGCGGTTTGAGACTCAGATAATTTTTCATAAGAATCATGTTCTTAGTATTTGGTGTACTATGAGGAATAGATGACTCCCAATTCCTAATGTGATCTATATCTATAATTATAACATCTGCTCTACTGTGATCAAAAGTTTTGAATAATGGAAAACAGACAATTCAATTCATTATGAAAGTGGCTTTTGACATTATTGCTAATTGCCTCTGTCTGGATCACAGAGATATATTGTCAATGAGTAGAATTTGTGTTTGAATAACAAAGACCTTATTCTCTGAAATCATGTCTAAGTAAGGAGCCATTTGAGAAAAGGAACTATTTATCGTCAAAAAGTAACTATGTGAGAAGAGGTAGGAGCTGACACATTTTCCACAATGGAAGTATTTATTTGCAGGGCCAATGATGCTTTGGATGGACTGAACATGTCTGAAAATAATGTGTACTGTATCTTATCTCCTTTCTTGGATTTTTTTTTCACTGTTGTTTTTAAGCACCCAAGTGTATAGTTCATCCCAAACTATCAGGGCAACTATCATTAGTTTAAAGAAAAACATGAAAAGTTTGAAGATTAATCCATGAAATTTAAACACATTAAGTGAAAAATCAGTCTTTGAAATAGAAAAAAATCTCACAGTTGTAGAATTTGCACAAAAACAAGGATGGTGAAGTGTTTTAGAAAAGTGCACAAACAAATTTCCAGGATTAGAAGAATTGTAAACAAAGCATTATAAACAAAATTCATACGAGAAGAAATAGATAAGTGGAAGTGCATACTAAATAGCCTCTGTGGGGAAGTGTTATGTACCCCCAAAAATGCCATCTTATTTCAATTCATTGCGGTGGGACAGACCTATTGTGGATGGGAGCATTTGCTTAGGTTGTTTCAAGAGAGATAGAACCCGGCTCATTCTATGTGGGTCTTAATCATTTACTGGAGTCCTTTATGAGAGGATAAAAGTCAGAAACACAGATTTATGAACCCAAGAGAGAACCCACAGGACACTGAGTGAAAGTCACAGGAACCAGAGCTGAAAGCAAGGAAACCCAGAAGCAAAGGAGTAGCAGACACCAGCCATGTGCCTTCCCATGTGACAGTAACCATGGATACTAGCAACCTGTCTTTAGAGAAGCTATCTTCCTATTGATACCTTAATTTGGAAATCTTCATGGCTTTAGAACTGTAAATTCATAGATTAAGAGTCTCCATTTTAATAATCATCCCTTTCTAGTAAATTGTATTCTGGCAACTTTAGCACAGATATTGGTACCAGAAGAGTGGGGTGCTGTGATATGCAAATGCAAAAAGTTGCAGGAACAGAATTATAAATGGATCAGGGGAAGATTCTGGAAGAATTGTGGGGAGCTTATTAAAAGGCCTAGATTGTTTTGAAGAGACTTTTGTAGAAACACTGATGTCAAAGGTACTTCTGATGAAATCTGAGACATAAATGACTAATGTGCTACTGCAAGTGTGAGAAAGGGAGTCCTCTTTAAAGTGGCAGAGAATTTGGCTAAATTGAGCACTGATGTTGGGTGGAAGAAAGAATTTGAAAGTCATGACCTTAGATATCTAGCTGAGAAAATTTCCAAACAAAATGTGGAAAAAGCACCTGGATTCTCCATGAAACTTATAGTAAAATGATAGAGGAAAAGCATAAGCTGAGAAATGAACTCCGGGGAACAAAGTAACCAGAAATTGATACCATGGTAAATTTTGACCTTATGGAAAATGAGTCCCCAGGGGATAGTACCCCATGTGAGGATGAAATTAAACATGGACCCAAGCAGCCATATTATGACAAGCCAGGATCGGAAATGCAGTTATCCAGAAAGGACTTGTGGAAAGTCTTATTGTCTGACGGTTTGGACCCTGCACATTACGTACAAAACTGACAAGTTTGTTGCCAGTTTTATATGAATGCAAACAATGTCAGCCTGGACTAAAAGGGACAGAAAATTCTCAGGCTAAATGAAAATTAATTTCAAAGACAAAACCATAGAAACTGAGGTATGGAGCAAAGAAACCTCGAGCCAGAAGTGCAGACCCATCCATGCATGTTGAAAGTGTGAGTTTGCCTCAGAGTGTGTAGACGATGGGCCTCCCAACTCATTGCTCAAGATGAGTGTTCCTACTCCAGGGCTCTCATATGCCTGGGTAATTGAAGGGAGCTTAACTGCCCTATTGTTCAGCCCTCAGAGAGGGTGGGGCACTGTATAAGCTAGGGTTCTCTAGAGAAACATAATCAGTAGGAAATATCTGTAGATATAAAATTCATAAAAGTGTCTCATTTAACTGTGAGAATGTAGAGTCCAAATCCATAAGGCTGTGAAGCTGACAACTCCAATGAAGGGTCTGGATAAACTTCCCAGGAGAGACTCATTGGTTGAAGTAGGAAGAGAGACTGTATCTTCTGAATCCTCCCTAAAAGACTCCTAGTGATTAGATTAAACATCACTCATTGCAGAAGACACACCCATTGGCTGATTACACATGCAATCAGCTGTGGATGCAGCCAATGTGACCTTGATTTGATTCTATGAAAAGTCCTCATAACAACAGACAGGCCAGTGCTTGCTGATCAAGACAAATGGGCACCACCACCTGGCCAAATTGACACATGAACCTGACCATGACTGTCCACCCCTTGTCAACATGGCAGCTATACACATCACCTTATAACCATACTTAATCTCAAAATAGAAAACAATAAAAGACATTTTGTCCTCACCTAACAATGCCTGACTGTCCTATGTACAACCAGAAATGCATCCCCTCAGAATTTAAGGTGCAAGTCCTTCGGTAATATTCATTATTAAACTTGATATATTATAACTAAAATAATATAACATGAACAAAACAGCATTACAGGAGGTGGGACAAGATGGCGGCTTAGCAATGTGCACATTTTAATTTGTCCTGCAGAACAACTACTAAATAACCAGAAACAGTACAGAACAGCTCCTGGGGCCACGTCAGTGACCAGACACACAGAGTACCCCAGTCTGAACAAGCTGGACCAGCTGCAAGCCCCTCCCCCCAGAACCGTGAGATCCCCAAGCCATGGCGGCAGGCACCCCTCCCCCACAGGTTGCTTCCCAGAGGGGAATGGAAATAGACTTTACCAGCAGCAGAGGCTAAGCCCAACCAAATGCCAATTGTGGAATTAATTAACCAATTCTGACTTCTAAAAATAGGCTCCCAGCTCAGGTGAACCAGGTGAAAGTGAAAGTCACTTATTTTTGCCCTGGCACCAAGGGGAGAGGGCTGATGGAAAAAGAAAAAAATCACAAGTTTTTGTGGCTGTGTTTCAACAAAGGCTTCACTGCTTTTAGATATAGCTGCAGGACTTCTTCAGCTGCAACTGTGCCAGGCATAGGCAGAAACAAGCTCATTTGAGGGCTTGTCTGGAGCCTGTGCCTTCCCTGTGGAGAGGTGAAGCCCAACTCAGGTGGAATCCCTCCCTTAAGGAGCTCAGACACCAGGGCTTGGTAATTTGAAGCCATTAAAACCAGCCAATAACCTCTCCTCTGTCTCCACCATGACCCCAGCAGGGAAAGTCTGGCAAAGTTAAAGGTACCACATCACCTTATGCTGGTGAGACCTGCAGGCAGACAAGCACCACATGCTGGGCAAGATAAGAAAAACAGAGTCCAGAGACTTCACAGTTCTCACCCTCAGGGAAAACCAATGTAGGTGACTCTTTCCTCCTGATAGGAGGCCAGTTTGGTCTGGGAAAATCTGTCTGGGGTATATAATACTTAAGGAGACCTTCCTAAGGGTGTGTGGGGGGGAGGCATCATACAGGCAGAGCCAGAAACAGGAAAACAAGAACAGAAAAATTCTCCTTTGTTAAAAAAACCTAAGATAGTGGTCCAGGAAAGCTGAACTGAATGTCAAAGAACAGACAGACAACAAATTCATTCAGCAAGGAAACCTAGGTAAAAGAAGTGAAAGCAATCTCAAAAATAAACTAACTAAGGTAATTAAATGTCTAGATGCCAGTAAAAAATAACAAATCACACTAGGAAAATTGAAGCTATGGCCCAGTCAAAGGAACAAATCAGCAATTTAAATGAGATACAGGAGCTGAAACAATTAATTCAGAATATACGAACAGACATGGAAAACCTCACCAAAAACCAAATCAATGAATCGAGGGAGGCTATAAAGAAGGCAAGGAATGAATAGAAAGAAGAAATCAAAAGTCTGAAAAAACAAATCACAGAACTTATGGGAATGAAAGGCACAGTAGAAGAGATGAAAAGAAACAAAGGAAACCAACAATAGTAGATTTCTAGATGCTGAACATAGGATTAGTGAACTGGAGGACAGAACATCTGAAATCCAACAAGAAAAATAAACTATAGGGGAAAAAAATGGAAAAATATGAGCAGGGACTCAGGGAATTGAATGACAATATGAAGCGCATAAATATACATATTGTGGGTGTCCCAGGAGAAGAGAAGGGAAAAGGAGGAGAAAAACTAATAGAAAAACTAATAGAAATTTTAAGAAAGACTTAAAATTACAGATCCAAGAAGTGCATCATACCCCAAAGAGAATAGATCCAAATAGACGTACTCCAAGACACTTACTAATCAGAATTCCAGAGGTCAAACAGAAAGAGAGAATCTTGAAAGCAGCAAGAGAAAAGCAATCTATCACATACAAGGGAAGCCCAATAAGCCTATGCATAGATTTCTCAGCAGGAACCATGGAGGTAAGAAGACAGTGGAATGATATATTTAAACTACTAAAAGAGAAAAACTGCCAACCAAGAATTCTATATCCAGCAAAATTGTCCTTCAAAAATGAGGGAGAAATTAAAACATTTACAGACAAAAAATCACTGAGAGAATTTGTGACCAAGAGACCAGCTCTGCAAGAAACACTAAAGGGAGTACTAGAGACAGATACAAAAAGACAGAAGAGAGAGGTGTGGAGAAGAGTATAGAAAGGAAGACTATGAGTAAAGGTAAAAAAGAAGGAAAATTAGATATGACATATAAAATCCAAAAGGGAAAATGGTAGAAGAAAGTGCTGCTTGTACAGTAATAACACTAAATGTTAATGGATTAAACTCGCCAATCAAAAGACATAGACTAGCAGAATAGATTTAAAAACAAGACCCACCTGTATGATGTCTACAGGAAACACATCTTAGACCCAAAGATAAACATAGGTTGAACATGAAAGGTTGGGAAATGATAGTTCATGCAAATAACAATCAGAAAAGAGCAGGAATAGCTATACTAATATCCAACAAATTAGACTTCAAATGTAAAACAGCTAAAAGAGACCAAGAAGGAGACTATGTATTAATAAAAGGAACAAGTCAGCATGAAGACATAACAATCATAAATAATTATGCACCAAACCAGAATGCTCCAAAGTACATGTGGCAAACACTGAAAGCACTGAAAAGAGAAATAGACACATTCACCATAATAGTTGGAGACTTCAATTCCCCACTGTCATCAATGAACAGAATATCTAGAAAAAGGATCAATAAAGAAACAGAGAATTTGAATAATTTAATAAATGAGCTACGCTTAACAGACTTTTATAGAACATTTCACCCCACAACAGTAGGATACACCTTTTCCCAAGTGCTCATGGATCATTCTCAAAGATAGACCATATGCTGGGTCACAAAGCAAGTCTCAATAAATTTAAAAAGATTGAAATCATACAAAACACTTTCTCAGATCATAAAGGAATGAAGTCGTAAATCAATAATAGGCAGAGCGCCAGAAAATTCACAAATACGTGGAGGCTCAACAACACACTCTTAAATAACCAATGGGTCAAGGAAGAAATTACAAGAGAAATCAGTAAATATCTCGAGGCAAATGAAAATGAAAACACAACATATCAAAACTTATGGGATGCAACAAAGGCAGTGCTAAGAGGGAAATTTATTGCCTTAAATGCCTATATCAAAAAAGAAGAAAAGGCAAAAATCAAAGAATTAACTGTCCACTTGGAGGAACTAGAGAAAGAATAGCAAACTAACCCCAAAGCAAGCAAAAGAAAAGAAATAACAAAGATTAGAGCAGTAATCAATGAAATTGGGAACATGAGAACAATTGAGAAAATCAATAAAACCAGAAGCCAGTTTTATGAAAGAATCAATAAGATTGATGGACCCTTAGCAAGATTGACAAAAAGAGAGAAGAGAATGGATGAAAATAAATAAGATCAGAAATGGAAGAGGAGACATAACCAGTGACCCCACAGAAATAAAGGAAATAATGACAGGATACTATGAACAACTTTATGCTAACAAATACAACAATGTAGATGAAATGGACAACTTCCTAGAAAGGCATTAACAACCAGCTTTGACTCGAGAAGAAATAGATGACCTCAACAAACCAATCACAAGTAAAGAAATTGAATCAGTCATTAAGAAGTTCCCAAAAAAGAAAAGCCCAGGACCAAATGGCTTCACATGTGAATTCTACTAAACATTCCATAAAAAATTAATACCAATCCTGCTCAAACTCTTCAAAAAAATTGAAAAAAAAAAGCCACCTAACTCATTCTACGAAGCCAACATCACCCTCATACCAAAGCCAGACGAAGATATCACAAAAAAAGAAAACTACAGGCTAATCTCTCTAATGAATACAGATGCAAAAATCCTCAACAAAAGTCTAGCAAATCGAAACCAGCAACACATTAAAAGAATTATACATCATGACCAAGTAGGATTCATCCCAGGTATGCAAGGATGGTTCAACATAAGAAAATCAATTAATGTAATATACCATATCAACAAATCAAAGTAGAAAAACCACATGATCATCTCGATTGATTCAGAAAAGGCATTTGACAAAATTCAACATCCTTTCCTGTTGAAAACACTTTAAAGGATAGGAATAGAAGGGAATTTCCATAAAATGATAAAGGGAATATACGAAAACCCCACAGCTAATATCATCCTCAATGGGGAAAAACTGAAAACTTTCCCCCTAAGATCAGGAACAAGACAAGGATGTCCACTATCACCACTGTTATTCAACATCGTGTTGGAAGCTCTAGCCAGAGCAATTAGAAAAGAAAAAGAAATACAAGGCATCAAAATTGGAAAGGAAGAAGTAAAATTCTCACTGTTTGTAGATGATATGATACTATGTGTTGAAAAACCCCAAAAATTCACAGCAAAACTACTAGAGCTAATAAATGAGTAGAGCAAAGTAGCACGTTACAAGATCAACACTCAAAAATCTGTACTGTTTCTATACACTAATAATGAACAATCTGAGTGGGAAATCAAGAAACGAATTTCATTTACAATTGAAACAAAAAGAAGTAAATACTTAGGAATAAATTTGACTAAAGAGACAACAGACCTATACAAAGAAAACTACAAGAAACTGTTAAAAGAAATCACAGAAGACCTAAATAGATGGAAGGGCATACTGTGTTCATGGATTGGAAGACTAAATATAGTTAAGATGTCAATTCTACCTAAATTGATTTACATATTCAATGCAATACTAATCAAAATCACAACTTACTTTTCAGAAATAGAAAAATAAATAACCAAATTTATCTGGAAGGGTAGAGTACCCCGAATAGCTAAAAGTATTCTGAGAAAAAAATGAAGATTGAGGTCTCATGGTACCTGACTTTAAGGCATATTATGAAGCTATAGTGGTCAAAACATCATGGGACTGGCATAAAGATAGATATAATGACCAATGGAATAGAATAGAGAGATCAGATATAGACCCTCTCATCTATGGACAATTGATCTTTGATAAGGCAGTCAAGCCAATTCACCTGGGACAGAACAGTCTCTTCAATAAATGGTGCCTAGAGGAACTGGATAGCCACATGTAAAAGGATGAAAGAGGATCCATATCTCACACCCTATACAGAAAATTAACTCAAAATGGATCAAAGACCTAAACATCAGGTCTAAGACCATAAAACCGTTAGAAGAAAATGTAGGGAAATATCTTATAAATATTATAATTGGAGGCAGTTTTATAGACCTTACACCTAAAGCAAGAGCACTGAAGAAATGGGAACTCCTCAAAATTAAACACCTTTGCACATCAAAGAACTTCATCAAGAAAGTAAAAAGACAGCCAACACAGTGGGAGACAATATTTGGAAATGGCGTCTCAGATAAAGGTCTAGTATCTAGAATTTATAAAGAGATTGTTTTAACTCAACAACAAAAAGAAAGACAATCCAATTACAAAATGGGAAAAAGACTTGAACAGACACTTCTCAGAAGAGGAAATACAAATGGCCAAAAGGCACATGAAGAGATGCTCAATGTCCCTGGCCATTAGAGAAATGCAAATCAAAACCACAATGAGATATCATCTCATACCCACTAGAATGGCCGTTATCAATAAAACAGAAAATGACAAGTGCTGGAGAGGATGTGGAGAAAGAGGTACACTTATCCACTGTTGGTAGGAAGATCAAATGGTGCAACCATTGTGGAAGGCAGTTTGGCAGTTCCTCAAAAAGCTGAATATAGAATTGCCATGTGACCTGGCAATACCATTGCTAGGTATCTACTCAAAGTCATAAGGGCAAGGACAGAAATGGACATTTACACACCAATATTTACAGCAGCATTATTTACAATTGCAAAGAGATGGGAACAGCCAAAATGTCCATCAACAGATGAGTGATTAAACAAACTGTGGTGTATACATATGGTGGAATATTATGCAGCTGTAAGACAGAATAAAGTTATGAAGTATGTAACAATATGGATGGAACTTGAGGACATTGTGCTGAGTGAGATTAGCCAGAAACAAAGGACAAATACTACATGGTCTCACTGATATGAACTGACATTAGTGAATAAACTTGGAATATTTTGTTGGTAACAGAGACCATCAGGAGATAGAAATAGGGTAAGATATTGGGTAATTGGAGCTGAAGGGATGAAGAATGTGCAACAGGACTTAATGTAAAAACTCAGAAATGGACAGCACAATACTACCTAACTGTAATACAACTATGTTAAAACACTGTATGAAGCTGAATGTGAGAATGATAGAGGGAGAAGGGCTGGGGGCATAAATGAAATCAGAAAGAAAGAGACAATAAAGATTGAGATGGTAGAATCTAGGAATGCTTAGAGTGTATAATGATAGTGACTAACTACAAATTTTCAAAACGTTTTTGCAGAGGAAGAACAAAGGAATGTCATTACTGCAGAGTGCTGAAAATAGGTGGTAGTTAATATTTCAAAATTTCAACTTACGTGTGAGACTAAAACAAAAAAAAATGTTTATTTGGTATGAAATTTATATTTTGACTAGTGTATTTCCTTATATAACTTATGTAGATAGCTTGATTAAACACCATAAGTACTTGGAACCTTGGGTAGGATATCAGATTTTGTTGGTTTGTCTAGAGTGATGCCCAGATGAATCCCAGAGTGATTTGATCAGTGAGTGGAAAAGTATTTGCAATGTCTTCTTCGGGGAATGGTGAGAAAGGGGAAAAATTCAACTTCCTGAAGTTGAATTCTTGATATTCTCACAAGCAGTGTGGACAACCAAAGCTATAGGCTGAGCCCCCAGTCTTGGGGTTTGTTCACATGAAACTTAAACCCACAAAGGATAGGTTGAGCCTACTTAAAATTAGGCCTAAGAGTCACCCCCAGGAGAGCCTCTTTTGTTGCTCAGATGTGGCCTCTCTCTCCAGCCAACACAATAAGCAAACTCACCACCCTCCCCCTGTCTACGTGGAACATGACTTCCAGGGGTGTGGACCTTCCTGGCAATGTGGAACAGAAATACTAGAATGAGCTGAGACTCAGCATCAAGGGATTGAGATAAACCCTAGAATGAGCTGAGACACAGCATCAAGGGATTGAGAAAATCTCCTCAACCTAAAGGGGGAAGAGTAGAATGAGACAAAGTGTCAATGCCTGAGAGACTCCAAACAGAGTTGAGAGGTTATCCTGGAGGTTATTCTTATGCATTAAGTAGATATCACCTTCTTATTCAATATGTAATGGAGAGGCTGGAGGGAATTGCCTGAAAATGTACAGCTGTGTTCCAGTAGCCAGGTTTCTTGATGATGATTGAATAATGATATAGCTTTCACAATGTGACTATATGATTGTGAAAACCTTGTGTCTGATGCTCCTTTAATCTACGTTGTCAACAGACAAGTAGAACATATGGAATAAAAATAAATAATAGAAGGAACAAGTGTTAAATAAATTTAGTTTGAAATGCTAGTGATCAATGAAAGGGAGGGGTAAGAAGTATGGTATGTATAATTTTTTTTCTGTTTTCATTTTATTTCTTTTTCTGAATAGATGCAAATGTTCTAAGAAATGATTATGATGATGAATATACAACTATGTGTTGATATTGTGAATTACTGATTAAATATGTAGAATGGAATGATCAAAATGGGAATGTTTGCATTTTCTTTGTGTTTTTTGATATTTAAAAAAATAAAATAAAAAGATTAAAAAAATGAAAAAAACAGCATTACAGTCCTCATTTCTGTAACTGATCATATTTATCACTATCATCTTCTACTACCCATCCCATGTCCCCTTTACTGTAAACAAGCACTTCAGCTGGCCATGGTTCTTTGCCTGGTGGGATGACCCAAATCTTCATTTCTGAAATTTCAGAGCCATTGGTAGCCCTGCCTGGAATGGGTTGCTGCAGTTTTCCATTGATTTTAATCACAGGGCATGGTAGTACTAAAAGATGCCCTAGGGGATCGCCTATATTCCAGGACAACTCTTCTTTACCTCCATTGTGTAATTGCAGGCCTATTTCCCCCTGATAGTCAGGGTCAGTCACCCCAGTCAATAATGTAATCCCCTTCTTGGCTTGTTGATCCAGGTGTGTGAGTAGCCCAAAGTGATTGGGTGGCAGCCTTAGATTCCAGTTCAATAGAATCATTGTTATTTCTCCTGGAGGAAGCACTTCTCCTTCTGGAACTAAAACCTATAGACCAGCAGAGTTCAAAGTTGCAGGAACAGGAAGCAAAAATGTTTCTATGTGTATGCTAGGGAAAAATGTATGTGGTGTCACTTCCTTTTCTACCCCTTGGTTCCTGGACCCATGGATCCTGCCTATGGGAAAACAGCACCATACAGTGGACACTGATTCAGAGCATACACAACTTCCTGGAGAACATTACCTGAGCCCTGCAAGGTATTGACACCTAATTGGCACCATATTGAGTTTTCAAAAGGCCATTCCACCATTTTGTCAATCCAGCTGCTTCTGGATGATGGGGAACATGGTAAAACCAGAGAATTCCATAAGCATGTGCCCATTCTTGCACTTCATTTTCTGTGAAGTGTGTTCCTTGATCAGAAGCAATGCTGTGTGGAATACCATGATGATGGAAAAAGCGTTTTGTAAGTCCATGGTTTTTACATTTGGCAGAAGAATTGTATGCAGGGAAAGCTAACCCATATCCAGAGTATGTGTCTATTCCAGTTAGAACAAATTGCTGCCCCTTCCATGAAGGGAGTGGTCCAATGTAATCAACCTGCCATCATGTAGCCAGCTGAACATCTTGGGGAATGGTGCCATGTCAGGGGCTGAGTGTGGGTCTCTGCTGCTGGCAGATTGGACACTCAGCAGTGGCTGTATCCAGGTCAGCCTTGGTGAGTGGAAGTCCGTGTTGCATAACCTCGAAACCTACCACCATGACCACTTTGTTCATGAGCCCATTCGTCAATTACAGGAGTTGCTGGGGAAAAAGGCTGACTGATATCCACAGAAAAGGTCATCTTATCCACTTGATTATTAAAACCTTCCTCTGCTGAAACCACCCTCTGGTGTGCATTCACATGGGATACAAATATGTTCATGTTTTTAGCCCACTGTGTTAGTTAGATTCAGTTGTCAACTTGGCCAGGTGAGCATACCTAGTCTTGTTGCTGAGGCCATAAGCCAATGGTGCGTGAATCTCATCTGTTGCCAATTACATCTGCAGTCAGCTAGGAGGCGTGTCTGCTGCAATGAGTGATGTCTGACTTAATTGACTGGTGCTTAAATGGGAGATTGCAACGTAGCACTGTTAGCAGCTTGGCATTCCTCATCTCGGCACTTGCAGCTCAGCCCGGGCCCTTGGAGATGGAGAAAGAAATCACCCTGGGGAAAGTTGTTGGAACCCAGGGGCCTGGAGAGAAGACCAGCAGAGACCATCCTGTACCTTCCACGTAAGAAAGAACCTCAGTGGAAAGTTAGCTGCCTTTCCTCTGAAGAACCAACAAAATAAATCCCCTTTTATTAAAAGCCAATCTGTCTCTGGTGTGTTGCATTCCGGCAGCTAGCAAACTAGAACACCCACTCAGAAAGGTCTATCCACATACTTCTTCCCAAGAACTTTTTGTCACCAATTTTCCAATTATGGTCTTTCCAAGTCCCTGACCATCCAGCCAAACCATTAGCAACAGCCCCTGAGTCAGTACACAAAGGCACCTCTGGCCAGTTCTCCTTTCAAGCAAAATGAACAATGAGGTGCACTGCTCAAATTCTGCCCACTGAGAGAATTTCCCTTTACCACTATTCTTCAAGGACACCCTAGAAAGGGGTTATTAGTGCTGCAGCTGTCCGCTTTTGGGTGGTGCCTCCATATTGTGCTGAACCATCTGTAATTCAGGCCCGAGTTTTATCATCCTTAGCCAATTCACAGTAAGGAACTCCCCAAAAGGAGGCCATAGCTCAAGTCAGGGAAAGAGAAGGTAATGTGATAGGAGTGGAGACCATGGACATTTGGGCCACTTCTTCATGAAACTTACTTGTGCCTTCAGGACCTGCTCTGGACCTTTCTCATATATACCATTTCCATTTTACAATAGAGTGCTGCTGTGCATGCTCAACTTTATGGCTGGGTGGGTCAGACAACACCCAGCTCATGATAGGCAACCGAGGTCTCATGGTAACTTGGTGGCCCATAGTTAAGTGTTCAGTCTCTAGTAAGGCCCAGTAGCAGGCCAAAAGCTGTTTCTCAAAATAAGAGTAGTTACCTGCAGCAGATGGTTAGGCTTATTCCAAAATCCTAAGGGTCTGCATTGTGATTCTCACATAGGGGTCTTCCAAAGGTTCCAAACAACATCTGTATTTGACACTGACACTTTCAGCAACATAGGATCTGCTGGATTATATGGCCAAGTGACAGAGCAGCTTGTGCGGCAGTCTGCACCTCCTCTTGTTCAGGTCCCCACTCAAAATTAGCAGCTTTTCTGATCACTTGATAAATGGGCCAGAGTAGCACACACAAATGAGGAATATGTTGTTGCCAAAGTCCAAAGAGACCAACTAGGTATTGTGCCTCATTTTTGGTTATAGGAGGGGCCAGATGCAGTAACATCCTTCACCTTAGAAGGGATATCTCGACGTGCCCCACACCACTGGACACCTAAAAATGTCACTGAGGTGGAAGGCACCTATATTTTTGTTGGATTTATCTCCCATCCTCTGACATGCACATGCCTTACCAATAAGTCTACAGTAGTTGCTTCTTCTTGCTCACTAGGTCCAATCAACATGATATCATCAATATAATGGACCAGTGTGATGTAGTGTGGAAGGGAGAAATGATCAAGTTCCCTGCAGACAACATTATGACATAGGGCTGGAGAGTTGATATACCCCTAAGGTAGGACAGTGAAAATATATTGTTGATCTTACCAGCTGAAAGCAAACTGTTTCAGGTGTCTTTACTAACAGCTATTGAGAAAAAAGCATTTGCCAGATCAATAGCTGCATACCAAGAACCAAGAGATGTATTGATTTGCTCAAACAATGATACCATATCTTGAACAGCAGCTGCCATTGGAGTTACCACCTGTAACTTTGAGCTTATGATAATCCACTGTCATCCTCCAAGACCCATCTGTTTTCTGCACAGGCCAAATAAGAGAGTTGAATGGGGATGTGGTGGGAATCACCATCCCTGAATCCTTCAATTCCTTAAGAGTGGCTGTAATCTCTGCAATCCCTCTAGGAATCCAGTATTGCTTCTGATTTACTATATTGCTAGATAGGGGTAATTCTAGTGGCTTCCACTTGGCCCTTCCCACCATAATAGCCCTCA
Source organism: Tamandua tetradactyla (assembly GCF_023851605.1). Lineage (NCBI taxonomy): Eukaryota > Metazoa > Chordata > Mammalia > Pilosa > Myrmecophagidae > Tamandua > Tamandua tetradactyla. Next base: position 82,791,418 of record NC_135331.1, on the reverse strand, counting down.
CTGCACAAGTTAGAGAGTCGAAGTGGGGATTCTGACAGTTGCTCAGTATGTCTATTCCGATTATACATTCTGGAACTGGGGAAATAACTACAGAATGATTTCGTGGTCCCACTGGACCCACTGTGAAATGGACCTGAACTAAAACACCATTGATCACCTGGCCTCCATATGCTCCCACTCTGACTGGTGGACCACAGTGACATTTTAGGGACCCTGGAATTAATGCCTCTTATGAACCATTGTCTAATAATCCCTGAAGTATCCAATCATTTCCTTTTCCTTAGTGCACAGTTACCCTAGGAAAATGCCATCAGTCTCCTTGGGGAAGGCTTGGAGGAAGATTAACAGCATAATTTGTTGCAGTGTAACAGGGTTCTCCCCTAATGGGACCTGGCCTCCCCTTCATTCAAGGGGCTTTTGGGTCTGTAAACTGTCTCAAGTCTGGAAATTGATTAGGGAGTCATGACTCTGTGTTTTTGTAATTCAGGTTAGACTTCTGTTCATTTGACCTAGAACTCTTTTGTTTATACAGCTCAATCCAGAATTTAGTAGACTTCCCATCTATTGTATTTCTAGGTACCCCATGGTTTACTAGCCAATGCCACAAATCTCTGTGTATCATATAATTTTGACTCCTGCTTTGAGATTTCTGTCTATTATAATAGCCACATCTACCCTGTCTTTGGTGATTAAGTGCTGCTACCTGGCTTCTGCCAACTCAGAATCTGGTCATCCCCATTGTGCTTAAGGATTTCAGCTCAGTGACAGCCATTTCTACAGTAATATCTGACCTACAGAGAAGGGCAACTACAGAGCTCTTTGGGGCTAGCTATGGATGGTTCTAGTCTCACAAATTTATTTCTCACAGTTCTGGTAAAAGGTGCATCCTCTGGACACTCTTGGGGTATAAGAGCAGGTTTTGCATGATAAATCCACTCTAACATTCCAATCTCTCTAAGCCTCTGGATCCCCTCATCTGCATTATACCAGGGCAGTTCTGACATTTCAACCTCAGGTAATGTCAGCCAACTTTTGATTCATGTTTCAACCAACCATCTAAACAAACTGTTAAAAAGTTTTCTGACCCCTTGAGCTATAACATTGATTGCAGAATCTCTGCTTAGTGGGCCCATATCAATAAATTCAGCCTGATCCAGCATTGTATTTCTCCCACCATTATCCCACACTCTTAAAATCCATTGTCACACATATTCCCCTGATTTCTGTTTATATAAGTTGGAAAACTCACACGGTTCTTTTGGAGTATAATGTAACTCCTCAGGTGTGATACTTTGTACCTTACCTTTAGGGGTCTGTTGGGACTTTAGTCTAGTTATAGTTCTGGAAGAAATGAGGGGCGGTGGGGGTGGATCATGAAAGAATTAGAAATATCTTCCAAGCCATTTGCTTCAGGACATTCATTTGCAGTTTCATCTGGTGAAACAGGATTAATCACTCTAGGGATAATCCCTTCAGGAGGAGGTTGAGTAGCCAACTCCTCAAGGCAGGCTGGAGGTGGGGTGTCTATGTCTTTAGGGCAGACTATTACAGGGATATCTAGAAGAGACTCAGCTTGACCTAGGGTTTCAACCTCGTCCCCAGCATCATTATCAATCCATATGTCACCATCCCATTTTTCAGGGTCCCACTCCTTTCCAATCAATGCCCTCGGTTTAATGGCAGACACCATGCAACATTGAGATTTCAGGTTACATTGTAAAGTTGCTACTCTAACAATAAGATTCTGAGTCTGATTTTCAGAGATCTCAAGTCTATGGTTACAGGAAATAAGATTTTCCTTCAGGATACTCATAGAAACGTCTACATCTGTCAGACTGTGCTTAAGCTTCTCATTGGAAGCCTTAAGCTCATACCTTTCACTCTTTAATGTAACCAGTGTATCTAACAACAACCAGCCAACATCTCTATACCCCTTATTTCCACAAAACTCTGTAAAGATGTCAAAAACATTATCCCCCAGAGCCTGGCTTCGTACAAGTGGAGCATTAGGAGAATTGAATAGTGATATTTTGACTATCTCTTTTGCCACGTCACTGCATGGATTAAGAGTGTCATTCTGATTATGGAAATCAGTGTCCTTAGTGTCTTTGAGTCCAGTCAGAGTTGAAAACCATTCATAGAAACCCATTTTAAAGATTCTGTTTCTTAAGAACTGCCCCTGGTACCAAGTTGCATTAGTTAGGGATCTCTAGAGAAACAATCAACAGGAGACATTTGCAAATATAAAATTTATGAAGTGTCTCACATAGCCATGGGAACGCAGAGTCCAAAATCTGCAGGGCAGGTTGTGAAGCCAAAGATTCTGATGGAGGGTCTGGGTGAAAAAGAAACTTGCATGGCAGTGAAGTCCAGGAGAAAACAAGCATAGCCTTCCAGGTGTTCTTCCCCAGTGGAGTTGCATGGAAATGCTTATTTCTCCTCACAACAATATGTGATAACACATGTGAAGAGTGCCAACCAGAAATGTTCACCAAAGCTTTGATATCTAGAGTTTAATTGGGGGAGTCAGTCATGTAGCATTGCATCGTTGACCTCAGCTACTCAGACTCAATCCAGCCCACCATAGCAAAAGCATATATTTACCAAAAATCACATTATTAAGGCAAACTATCTGATTAAACTGGAATCATATGGCCAAATGTCCTAGCACACAAAGACACTCTTACCAGGCAGAATATTCCAAGGGCCCAGAGGTCCTCAGTTAAGAGCCAGGCAAGGGTCAGTTCTGAATATAAGCCTTTCTTGGGATTATGCAAGCTTTAAGTAACCCAAGCCCTGTTAAGCTAACACTTTTCTGCCCAGCAGTTGATGAATATATTTTGATAGACCAAAATGTCTAAGATGCTATTGCAACTGAGGAAAATGCAAAAGTATATTCATAGAATGATGTCTGAGTTCTCTCTAAAATATTAGATTGGTAAAGAATGGAGACTTTGGACCAAAACTCCCTTGGGTTTGGTATTCAGCCTTGCTGCTAATTAGCTGGTGGCTTTGGATAAGTTAATTAATGACTACTATGTCTCAATTTTCTCATTTGTAAAATAGAGATAATAATATTATTTGCCTGTTATAATTTTTTATGAAGATTAAGATAGATAATGTTTGTGAACCACAGAACAATATCTGCCATAAGGAGGGAGCACTTATTAAATATCATTTTAAAATTATATTTGTTATTATACATTAGCATATGCATAAAAAGTAAACCTAGGTATGTGAGCAAGATGTATAGCAAAATAGAGGACTATGGGAAGAAGGTGGAGTAGGAAAATCCTTTTTGCAAGGTTTGCTTGGCCAGATTCCAAGGATAATCCAAAGAACAAATGTTCCCAGAAACAGGCCCCATGTGCTAGCAATAACAAGCCTTTGGTTACATCTATGACATTGATCAAGATTATCACATGGCCAACCCAGTGTAGTTGTGTTAATAAATAGGACAACTGAGAGGCATAATCTTTTGGAGGCCACCAAAGCAGCAGTCAGCCGCAGACTCTTTATCTAATTAATGAGGTGCCCTCCTATTTCAAATTTGCTAAGCTTTTCATTAGATGTGAATGCCGACGTGCATGTTGTATATGTATTTATTGAGGTCATCATACTTTTTGTTATTTTTTCATTCATCAATCATTCAACTTAATTTTTTTATTTTCAAGGGAAAATCCAGAAGGGACAAACAAAATCAGACATAAAGTGAAATTCAGACACAAAGTCTTCATCCTCATAGTGCATAGTCTGTTGTGGGAACTATTCACAACTAAGCATGTAAACACCGCAGGTTGGGTGATGAAAAGGCCTTACAGAGATGATGATAGCAGGGCACATAAGACAGACAGTGAAAGAAGCAGATGATTTTATAAAGTCTTTATTTAATGCTATTATGTAAAGAGAAATCTCAAAGGAAAGGAGTTAGTCAAGTGAATATCTAGGGAAGAATATTCCTGTTAAAAGAAACAAAATGTGCCAAGTCGAGAGGGGGAAGCATTCTTGTAATGCATAACTATAAGTAAGGAAGTCAGCATGTTCTTTTTTTCTACTTTAGTTAATATTTTCCTCTATGGTTTAAAAAATTTTGTATCTGTTGTCTAATTTTTCAAATATATTTGCAGAAGTCTTCACATTTTATTCTTCAATTAGCTTATATTTCACTGTTATATGACATTATTGTCTCCCTCATATATAGTATTAATTTGTGCATTATTAGCTTTATTCTTAAAACATCTTACCATAAATTCAAGATTGATACTTTTAATCTACCATATCATTCTTATTTTTCCATTTCATGAACTTTTCTTTTACATGCATCATTGTGTCACTTCTTATTTTCAGTGTGAGATTTTTTTTCTAATTTTTAAGTTATCATGAATTCATCAATGTTTAGAGTTGTTGTCTTTCCTAATGCAAGCATTTAAGTCTGTAAATTATTATCAAAGTATCAGCTTAGCTGCTTCTCAAACTTTTAATAAATAATGCTGTCATTAAATTTCAAATGTTGTCTGATGTTTCCTGATGGCCTCTTATTGCCTTCATATATGCATTATCTGAGTATCAGTAAGATGAAACACCCATTAAATATGGATTAGCCATTCCTGTTTCTTTCTCAGATACTTTTAAAATTAAAATTACTAAGGATACTCAGAAAGTTTTAAAATTAACAGTAAATATTTTAAACTAAGAAGTTCTCAATTTTGATACATTCCAATATTTTTATCTTTTTGTCCTAAATAAAACAATCTTTATCTGCCGAAAGGTCATACAAATATATGCCTATATTTTTTCAGGACTTTTACTGTTTCACATTGCACACTTAGCATTAGGTACATTTGAAATTGTTTTTCATGGATAGTATGAGGAGGGAACAAGGGTCTTTTTCATATGGATATTCTTTTGTTCCAGAGCAGTTTATTAGAAAGACAGACCATCCTGTCCTTGCCACATTGCAGTGGCATATTTATCATAACTCCAGTGATGGGTAAGTGTCAGTTTGTTTTTTGATACCATATTCTAGGCTACAGTTCTATTTAGTTAATGTAGCTTTGTGCTGAGTTTTGATGGCGTAGGGTCTCCAGCTTTGTTCTTCTTCAGGCCATGGTAGCTTTCGGTCACATGCATTATCATATTGATTATAGAACCATCCCATCAATTTAAAAAAAAAGCAATAATTTTGATAGGAATCACACTGAATTAAAACAGACCAATTTGGAGAGAATTAACATCTCAATAATATAGAAGCTTTCAACTTATGAAAATTCTACACCCCTAATTTATTTAAGTCTGTATCAGTTTATCTCAGCAATATTTTGTGGTTTTCAATGTTGAGGTTTGCAAATACCCAATTAAATGTATGCATAGTTATTTAGAGCTTTTGATGTCATTGCTAATTTTATGGTTTATGTCATTTTATCATCTAATTTGCTATATGTACTGATTTATTTTAATGGTTTGAGTGTAATATCTTTTCAATTTTTTAATACAAACCATGGCATCTATTTCTAAATTTTGCATCTTATTTGTGGTTTTTCTTGCTTTGCTATTTTGTGAATAAAAAGTTTATAGTGGTCGTTCTTAGATTATTCCTTATCTCACAAGGGAACCATTAAATGTTCATTATGTACATCCTCTTTCTCAAATTAAATGATTCCCTCTCATATACGTATGTTCAGTAATATAGTGATTTATCATGAAGCGAAGTTAGGGGGGTTTGGAATGAATAAACTTGTTCTTAAAATTAATCCATTCCTAGGTGGGTGAACCGACTGAAACAGAACCGAGGTTACTTCAGTTCAGGTGTGGCCCAACTCAATCAGGCTGGGTTTGAGTCTAATTAGTGAAGTCCCTTATAAGGAGAATGAAATTCAGACACAGAGAGAAAGCCTCATAAAACAAGAAGCTGAAGGTCAACAGAACCCAGAAGATAAGGGAGACATCAAGAGGGGCTGTCATGTGTACTGCCATGTGACAAAGGAGCCAAGGACCAAGGATCCCTGGCAGCCAACCCCAGAGTGCCACAGGCTTCAGGGAAAAGCATTGACTTGGTGATGTCTTCATTTAGACTTGATTTGAACCTCAAAATGGTGAGACAATAAACTATTGTTTAAACCAACCCATTGCATGGAATTTGCTTAAGCAGCCAAAGAAAGTAAAACAGATGTTGAATAACATCAAACTTTTTCTGCATCTATTAAGATCATCAAAGTTCCTTTTTTTTTTTTTTGTCTTTTTTCTCTGTGTGTTATGTCTTTGTCAGATTTTGTTATCAAGGCTATACTGCATCATAAAACTTAGGTGTTAACTATACTCAACTTTCAGTAATAGTTTGTGTGATAAAATTTTAAATAAAACATTAAAGATGATAAGACAATATTATTAAGAGTTTTTCTTCACAGTCATGTTCCTGAGGAGTGAACATGAATTCTTCAATCAATATTTTTCTCATTTTACATAGAACAAATCTAAAGTTCAGGAAAATTAAGTTCCTAATTGAAATCACCTTGGAGAGGTAGATGTACAAGCACCTTCCAAACTGGGCACTCTGTCTCTAGAGGGACCATGCTTAAATATGATACATTAGGCCTTCTCCTAATTAAACTAATTATAACAAATGATAAATTCTCATGGTGGAGAGACTGTGGTCAAAAAATACTGCAAGCAATAGAATATTCCCCAATAATTTTGGACAATAATTTCAAAGAAATTTAAAGTCTTTATTATTGTTTTCATAACCTCCAACTCAATCCAATCTCCCTTAATTTCATTAAAAGAAAAAAATGAAATGCAGAGAATGCAACATGTTATCTTACTAACAAAGTTGCATGAATCATAATTACAAAAATATTAACAAAGTTATTTACACTTGTTTAGACAAATCTGATAATGATCACACTACAGAAACCATTGACTAATGTTACTTACAAGAACAACAAACTGCAAAGGTGCCTGGTACACCATACGCCCTCAGTAAATATCTATTAAATGAATGAATGAACAGAAAAATTTTCCTGCAAATTGTGGCTTATAAACTGGGCAGAATGCTATGTAATCTTTTAAAAAATAATTTATATAAAAACACTTAGTCAAAGGAAATCTTTGTCCTACACAGCTAATAAATAAGTAATCATGATTATGATTGAAAAAATAATACAAAAGACTGTAAGAGAACTCAGAAAATACAAAATAACATTGTTGACTTACGTTAATCTCCATGTACTTAAAACGATGTTGCATTTTTTTTTGCTTTGGCAGGCACCGGGAATCGAACCTGGGTCTCCGGCATGGCAGACGAGAATTCTGCCACTGAGCCACCATTGCACTGCCCTGATGTTGCCGATATTTTAATAACAAATTTTAATGGCCTGGGCCACCTTATAAGGTTTGCATATACCTTTAGAGATCTTTTAGTAGATATTTCTATGCTTCTTTGAGTTGTTTTTGATAACTTTTCCATAGGTGAAATCTGATGCTTTGACCTGAATTTCTAACAAAAGACAAGCATAAACACTGACTTCTAGATTTCCAGGAGGCCTGACATTTGAAATTCATTTAGTTTTAGAATTTTTTTTTAATGTTTTCTGTTTCTCTTTCCTAAATGCCTCATAGCTAGGGGAGTGTAAGTGTGGCCCTCAGAACAGCAGGAGCATCGCTACCTGAAGGTTGCTAAAAATTCAAAAGTTGAGGTGTCACCCAGGCTCTGCTGCACCAGAATTTCTGGGTGTGTAATCAGGTGCCTGTGTTTAACAAGCTCTCCTGATGATTGCTAACCACCGGGCTTGTTAAAATAAAATTAAATAAATAAATAAAATAAAAGCCTCTACCTTATCTAGGCACTCCCTCTTTGTGAATTTTCAAAGGTTCCAGGTCCCAAGTGCCAGATAGATAGAGAGAATGAAACTTTATCATTCAGTTTAGGCATCCATTACTCAAAATGCCCAAAACAACAAGGTTCTCAAGGGAAAAAATGCTTTAAAAAGATGTCTTATCGATGATAAGTGTCAGAATTTAGTAATCAACATCGATTGCCAGCCACACAAGAAAAGCTATAGATGGTGAGTTTCCCAATACTGGGTAGGGAGAGACTACATGAAAACTCTAACAGAACCTGACATTCTTCAACAGAGTTGGCAATTTCCAACAAGGAAGGAAGCTTACATCTCTGAATGTAAGGTATGATATAAATTGGGTAGGCTAAGGGTTTGGGGTTTAGATCTCATTTCTGCTACTTAATACCATAAGCCTAATTTATGCCTATAAAATCAGAAATCAAAATGCTTAACTCATAGAAGATAAAAATGCCCGCATGGATTGACTGAAGTATACTTTATGATGGTCTGTAGCCAGGGTGTCACTCATAAATCTGAACTCAAAATTGTTAAGCTTTTTGATTTCCCTGTCTGTTGATAAATATTTATTTTGATTTGAAAAATTAAAATCTTTAATGACTGCAAATAAAAATTAAGTATAGACAATAATGCTTTTTATTATTTTTTCAGATCAAGGAAAAAGGACACATATAAACAATAAAGGACTTAAAAAGAAATTTTATGGAGCCATATTCTTTCTCTCTCGTTTGTCATTTTTATTTTTTGGTGCTGTGTTTCATGAAAATGGATAATGTTAAAGAGATTATAGATATATTAACCTTGTGATTCATATTTGTAAGGAAGAGAAAAAAGTTTTTAAATTTGGCAGCCTAAACAAAAGTTTAAAATTTTATTGTTAATTTAATATCAACTTTTACTTTAAATATAAAGCCACAGAACCCATCCAGACAGTAGGATGTAGAAATGACTGCTCAAATGCAAATTCAGTCTTTACAGAAGAGAAGGGAGGGTGGTGGACTAAGTCTGGAGTGTCAGCAGGAGAGATTGATATCACACATCAGAAAAGAAAGCAAATGAGACAGGTGATTAATTAACAAAAGCCTCTCCCAGATTGACAAGGAATGGGAGGGGTGGTGGCGTCCTCAAGGTTTAGGATTCTCCATTTATGGAAAACAAAAGGCATTTGCTGATATTTCACATGATTTAGAATAAAGTCTAGGGCAACTCTGATACTATAGTTTTTCCAGCACTTGCATATAATAAAGAGAAGAAAGGAGGAAATGCAGGGACATGAGGGTCTCATCATTAAGTGACTCATCAAGTCTTATAAACTGAGATTATTTTAATAAGGTAGAACTTTTTTAGTTGAGAGGAGAGCTCTTGATTATTACTATCTCACAAACCCCAAACACTGAACAATAAACCTAAACTTGACTTCTCTCGTCTCTGAAATGTATGCTTCACTGTATACTTCAGATTCTCTTTCTGAAGTAGTAAGCTGAGGATTTGAATTTTTTCTTACTGCCTAAAACCATTTCAAAATAATCTTTTTTCTGAAAATACTTTTGTATGTAGTAAATGGTCAATAAATACTTAATTAATTGAACAGAAGACAGATGATGTGAAGAAAAGTTGAATAAAATGAAAATTCCAATAGAAAATGGTTAGAATAGACAGGCAATCAGAATAGACATTGAATCTGAAAATGACATATAAGGATTTCTTTTGCAAAAATGTTTTTGTTCTTGATTTTAATGAGCTGCCCATCAGTAAAATGTAAAATGTTCATTGGAATACATCATCTGGTGCTGTACCCATAGTTACAGGCACTCTCCTGATAATGACAGAATTGTTTGGTAAGTAGGGACCTCAGTATCACCAATCAATCAGCTAACACATGCTTCAATTTACAATGTCATATTTCCTCTAAAGGTCATTTCATCTGCGAAAACAGTACAATATACTATATACAAATGCAATTCATCTAATTTCAGAAACCTCTAACCACTAGCTGACAACTGCTTTTCTGTTGTTGACAGAAAGGACATAAAGAACACCTTTGGAAATGGAAGAGTGTTTTCTGTGGTGAACATATAAGCATTTTTCTGTGACAGAGGCACTGACTTTGACTACATGTGCACTCAGCTATAAATACTGTTTTTCTAGTGAAGACTGTAAACCCCGTGAATACAAGAAACAGATATTGTCACTTTTGGATTCCCAATACCTAGGGCATAGCTGACACACAGCGGTGCATAATAAATAATTTTTTAAAGAAACACTGATAACTCAGTGAGTGGACACTTATTTTAATATCTTTCTACTGCATTTCCCACATTTTCTTATCTTCCAACCAACATTTATATCTTCAAAACGATTATGGAAAACATAACCACAGTGAGTGGATTCCTCCTCATGGGTTTTTCTGACAACCGTGAGCTGCAGATATTACATGCTTTGCTCTTCTTGGCAATGTACCTCTCAGCCTTGGCAGGTAACCTCATCATTGTTGCCATCACCACATTGGACCAGGGTCTCCAATCCCCAATGTATTACTTCTTGAAGCATCTTTCCCTTCTGGACCTTTCCTTCATTTCTGTCACGGTCCCCCAGTCCATTGACAATTCACTGAAGGATGATGGCTATATTTCCCATGGTCAATGCATGCTTCAGGTTTTCTTCTTCACCTCTCTGGCCTGGGCTGAGGTTGCTGTCCTCACAGTGATGTCTTATGACCGCTATGCAGCCATCTGCTTCCCCCTGCGCTACGAAGTCATCATGGATCCTGGTACCTGTAAGTGGGCTGTGATAGCTGTATGGTTAAGTGGGGCTCTCTCTGGGATCTTGTACATGGCAACCACATTCTCTATTACATTCTGCAGGGCCAAAGTAATCCACCAGTTCTTCTGTGATGTACCCCAGTTGCTGAAGCTCTCCTGCTCCAATGATTACCTTGGAGTGATTGGAGTAGCTGCTTTCGTGTCTGTGATGGCGTTCATCTGCTTTGGCTCCATTGTCCTCTCCTATATCCACGTCTTCTCCACAGTTCTAAAAATACCCTCTGCTGAGGGCCGATCCAAAGCCTTTTCTACCTGCCTGCCTCACCTCTTTGTTGTCTCATTTTTCCTCTCCACAGGCGCCTTTGAGTTCCTAAAACCAACTTCAGATTCTCCAACTGGTTTTGATCTTATGATTTCTATCTTTTATTCAGTAGTGCCCCCAACACTCAATCCTATCATCTACAGTCTGAGGAATGAGGCCATGAAGGGAGCTGTGAGAAGGTTACTGTTGGGAGGGCAATTCTCAGGGGAAAATATATCTCCATCCTGTTGTGGATGACTGTCCAGTATTATACACCAAGAACATTTTAACTGATGGAATTCATCCAATATATGGTGTTGTTTTTTACCTAACGATTTACCGAGTAATATAATTGTTGTTAGTATGGAAACTCTTCAACTGACTCCATCTTTTTAGTGATAGAAACTGTTTTTTTTTAAATTCTCTCAAATTAAGATAAGAAAAACAATTATATCTTTTAAAATCCACTACTTTCCTTTCCTGCCCAATGCATATAAACATTCACACTGAAAAACATAAGTACACTTTTTCTTTTACTTGGAATAGACAATAATACATCATGAATAGGAATAAAAACACGGTAATTCATCCACAATCAAACCAACCAAGGAAATAAACTATATTCATTTTAATCTTTGAATTTCACATATCTGTCTTAACTTTTGTTATTACGTATGTGAATTTTGCATGTTGGAACAAATTTATAAGCTATTACTATGTATAGTTGTGCTTTACCATTAGAATTTTCATAGTTGCATTAAACTTGGTGGGATTTCTATTGTAATAAATTTAGCCATTTGCCTGTTATATTTAGGTAGGTTATTTCTTATCTTTCCCTCACGGATAATGTTGAAAATTTAAGTTTTGCTCTTAAAATTCCAACAAATGATGCTGCTGAATCAAAGAATATAAAATGTTCAAGTATCTTGAACACTACCCTGTTTTAAAAAAACATTAAATCCTTGTATGCAGCTGTTAGCAATGTAGAGCCATGTGACTTCTCCTACATGTTCCATATGGTTTCATTAATTCATGCAATGCATATTCAGAGAGAAATTATTAGGTAAATTGAATCCACAGTAGGCACCTGGCACAAAAATGTACTTCAGATAAAAACAGCACTGTACGGTGTAGGGATGCTTATTTTTTGCTATTGCACAAAATTTTTGTCTTTCATAATTTTTCAAATTTGTGATAACACAGGAGATTAAACATGATGATAATACTCATACATATTAGTTTAATGTTAGCATATTTAATTTTGCACATTTTTATTTTATCATTTTATTAAAAATTTTATAAACATTAGAACTTTGTCTTTTAGATTGAGAAATAACATTTTTCTCAGCCCCTCTTTAATTCTGTTTTCAAGGTAGTATTATCTTGCGACCTTACATGTAATAGATTGAATATATTTTTTTAATGGTTATGGCAACAACGCCTAACCTGTCTAGGTATGAACTTATAGCTGGAATGGCTAATACTCAGATCTATTTACTCAAAAGTAGACTATTCAATCTGCCCGAAATAACCTGTAAACTGCATTTTTCTTTTTTATGTTGTACACTGATTAAACATTTTAATCTATTTTCTAAAATATTTATTTCATTTAACTATTGTTTTGATTAGCCACAAAATAACAAAAATTTTATTTCTCTTATTTTTAAATTATTTTTATTAATCTATATCTAAATATATATGTGAGTAAAATACTATTTTAATTACTGTTTACTGCAATAATTTGGGAAGTGTAACCATTTATATGTCTCTAAAGTATTTTTTGTCTTATGTACTTATAAAAAATAAATTTTGAATCTATGCATTGAAATACATATTGAACTGTTTTGAAATCACTCACCATTAAATATTTATCAATTAAGTTGGGAAATTTTGTGCTCTTTAAAACATATAGTTTGTTTTCACCTATAATAAGTAAAAGTTTTGTTGTTTGCACCAAATAAAATCTTCCTAATTATCTTTGGAATGGCAACTCACATTTCTCAATAGACTTACTCTATGATTTCACATTGGCCTTTTCAATAAAAAGGGATCAAAGAGATTATATGCTTTCTTTTTTAGATCATCTCAAATATGATAAATTGGGGTAATACTGAAAATAAAACTTGTCAGTTCCAATCAGGGGGAGAGCTGCACATGAAAATCAAGCTGCACTATGTGGTCAAGCCCAGGGGCCTCAGGTTTAGTTGCCTGAGCTGCCCTCAAACCCCTACAGGCACTGCTGCTGAGTTGATAGATACGGGTTCTCATGGTACCTGCTGTGGAAGGGAAAATTTGGAACTGGGCCACTTGGACATCACAGCAGAGTTTGGAGGTGGACCACTGAACATTGGGGTTTGTTAGAGATGTGGGAGACACAGACTTGCATGGCCAGCTAATTCAAAGGTGCAACTTAGTCACCCAGTGAACACCACTAGGAACAGATCAACCAAGAGTGATAAACTCATGAATTATTCTAGCGGAAGACATAATCTGTAAACATAAATTGGGCGTGAAGCAATCAAGGTTCCAAAAGACTCTCTTTGAATTTTTTTGTACCAGGTCTATATCAAAGCCAGTTATCATAAGACTAGTCTTCTTTAACTACTATGCTCCCTTAGTTCTTGATAACGACTGTATACCTATATACTTTTATCATGGGACTGAGTGATTGTGAAAAACTAGGAATTGACCATACTTTTATTTAGTGTATGGGTAGGTGAGTACTAAAACAAAGACCAAAGTAAGCAAATAAATAAATAAATAATGAGGTTAAGAAGTGTGAGATGTTTTGGTATTCTTTCATATTTTTATTTTTATTTTTTTCTTGGTTCAGGGAAAATGTTCTAAAATTGATTGTGGTGATGAAGTCACAAATGCATGATAATACTGTTAGCCATTAATTGTATACTTTGGATAGATTATTTGGTATGTGAATATGTCGCAATAAAAATGTATTAAAAATAAGATGCTGGAAACAGAAAGTAAAGTATAAGAAAAACACCCCTGCTGGCCAGTTCCATTTTCCCAGCCACTAACGTACAATTCATGCCACTTAGTTATTAATTTTCTATTTAAAAATCTTTATATATACACACACACACACATATGATATGTGAGAGAGTCTATGGAATCAATTGCTTAGTTACAAGTTATGTGTATCCTTCAATAATAGATAATGCCAAATTCCTCCAAAGCAATGGAACCAAAATACAATTCAACAATTCGTCTATGAGTGGTTGTACTAGTCTCCATTCTTCTCTATGCTTGGAACTGACAGACTCATTTGGAGCCAATCTTGCAGAATGTGGCAACAATAATTCAACGTGTCATTTTGTAAGTAAAATTTGTACTAAAGTAAAGCATACATACAGAAAAGCGCATTTTATAAGTGTATAGCTTTTGAGTTTCCATAAAGTGAATGCTCCCATGTAAACTGACGCTCAGATAAGCAGATAGAACATTCCTCTCCCTCTTTTCTTTTCCTTCCTTTCCTATTCTGAACAAGGCAGTCCAAAAGCCATTAAGTGGTGCCAAGCAAGGTAGATATCTGTATGGAGGCTGTGAGGAAGCCAGAGAAGCCTGGCACCAGGTGTGAGAAGAATGTTGCTACAGGGGGTCAATGATGATAACATCCCAGTGCAAGACCTCTTAATTAGAGAATAATTGAAGAGCTAAAAGTCTCTGTTTTCTGTGCCATTCCACAAACAAATGCAATATTTAAACATCTTTGCAATGATTATTATTACCCAGCTGGCTAGGAAATATTTGGGGTGTTGGATTATGGCTAATCAGTACTTCCTAGGTAAAGAAAGAAGGTCATGGGACACTTCTCGAGAGCCGTCCTAAATGAACACGTGGAAAGCTGAAAGCTATGTGAAAATTTTGTGCATATTGATAGAGACGGGAATAACATGGGGAAAAGTACACGAAAAAAGGATGCTTAAAAAAGCTTGGCAGGTGACCAGTTACAGGTTTGCCTTTTTCAAAGTTCTTTTGAGATTCATAAAAGAGGGACAGGAAAGGAAGGAAACTCATTTGGTCTTCAAAGTCTTGTGATAAAGTCCATCTAACATACTTTCTTTTTCAGGATATTTTGTCCTCAGGGACTTGTGAGGATACCTCAGTTAGAAAGTTGTTTCTTTGTTTCCTCCTACTCCTTCATGAAAGAATTTTACCATATGCCTTGCTCTTGCCCTCACTCAGCTTTCACCTCAGTGCTGTTTAGAAGAATTAAACTGAATTATTATTGGTTTCTCTTTCCCTTTGCCAATTGCCTGGCCTCCGCTCAAGAGCCCTTCTAATAAGCAAAAAATTCTTTCAAAGTGAGTATGAAAATGAAGACATATAAGAGTTTTTTTGATGGTCCATCTATTGAAGAGTGTTCTCACTCAAAATAATGAATAATCTGTTCTTTTCTGTGTATGCATCCCTATGCTAAAATACAATTTGGACCAAAAGTAGCAAGTATTTCCTGGCGGAGTCTGAAAAATAATTTACATGGGTAAAATGCATTTATTTTTAATGCTTTTTATTAGAGAAGTTTGTAGCTTGACAGAAAAATCATGCAGAAAACACAGAGTTCCTTTGAACCATCACTCCCACCTCATTTAACAACTTGAATTAGTGTGGAAGTTTGTTACAATTGACGAAAGAATACTATTATAATTGTCCTATGAACTGTAGTCCATGGTTTGTGTTAGTGTTCACTGTGTTGTATAGTCCTATCATTTCCTTTATCTTAGTTTTTGTTCTAGTAACATATACTAAACTTAAAATTTCACCCTTTTAACCATAGTCAAATATATAAATTATTCTCTTAAACCATTTTTAAGTGAATTGATATTTTTAAAAATTCAAGTTAGATAATATTTGCTTTAGAATTTCAAAAGTGAGAATTGTAACCTTATTCTTAAGTAACCATGTTCTGACTACCATTTGATATTTTGATATGTCTTTGATACTTGGCAGAAGAGAGGGAATGCTGAGATTTCCTTGATTTGTCCCAAATATGTGGGAAGGAACTTTAGTTAGAACATACCTATTTAATAGTACAAATTCAAGAACCGTGGGATTAATCATCTTTGCTATTCAAAAGTGAGCTTACAAGGGTGCACGAGTGGTTCCATGATAGGATGCTTGCCTTTCATGCAGGAGACCTGGGTTCGATTCCTGGACCATGCACCACCCCCCACCCCAGAAAAAAGTAATCCTATATGTCTTAGTAAAATCTCCAGCCAAGTATAATATTTTATGTAGGGTTCAAAGAGATTTTAAAAGAACCACAAGAATGTGATAACTCATAGAGCCTTTTCCTATAAGAGATAGAAAGTGATCAACCTGCAGTATCATTTAAAAATACAAATAAGGAATTCAAGGTAGAAACAGAAGTCAGACTGTAAGAGAAATTAAAAGAAAAATTGCCGTTTTCATTGAATGACTTCCCCAACCAGTTCCAAAATAACCCCTTCTAACATTAACCTACATAAAATAGATATAACCACACAGATCTTTTGGGAGATTGTTAGGTCTAGCAAAAGGAACTCCTGATATAGAGCCCACTCAGCCCCCCTTCTCAGTATCCTTGCCTGGATCCTGAGGACCAAGGATCCTGATATGAACCAATTGCTATACTGGCTGGTGTTGTAGTCTCCAGATGAATTCTCTTCATTTAGAGAATAAAGACATCCCAAACAGTTGGAAATATGGTGATAATCTGTTTCTGCTTCTGTTGATAACACCCTGCCCTGCCAGTGCCTCACTCTGCGTAGTGTGTGAGCACCTCAACAATCTTAGCCTAAGTCAGTAAGCACCTTTGTTAGTGCAGTCTTTCAGGTGCAAACTTTTCTTTTAAAGGGTGGCTCCAGGGGTGGGGGGCCTGAGCCCTTTCAGCAGACCTCTGTGCCTCTGGCTCCCTTCTTCTTCCTCTTCCCCATTTTCTCTCTAATAAATCTGTAACTCACTGTCTCATTCATGTGGAACCCTTCACAACCTTGTGTCTGACATTGGGTGCCAAAAACTGGCACGGATGTCTGGCTGAAGCTTAGCTCTCCAGCCCTTCGCAGCTATGGGAACACTTCCAGTCGACCCCGTTCAGAAATAAGACCGGGGCTTGAATTTCCGGCCCCTTAGGGCTACAGGAGCAGCCTTCCAGTCACTCTGTCCCCTGAACCAGCACAGTCATTTAGGTTTCCGTGTGACCGATAGCTTGAGTTCGCTGTATCAGACCATCTAGGCATGACACCAGCTCACATCCATGGCACTCAAATGACCGCTAGTAATTTGGGCCTTGGTAACTGACGTCTTTCTACCCAGATCTCCCCTTGAGAGTTTTGCATCATGTGGACAGCTGCCTCATGGCTTTTGGACCCGCTTTAATTCAGTGCCCTGGCCAGCTTCCTGAGCATTTTTTATTGGCCTGAAAAAATCTAAGCACTCAGTCAAAACTCTCCAGCTCCAAGAGTGTTTTCCTCTGCAGCAGTCCAAGCTTGGGGGAGGCCTTAAGCAACAGGCTGCACACACTCTCTTGGTCCCCAGTGGCAAACCAGGGATGCCTCTTTGTGAAGGATCTTTGATATGAGCAGTTAGCTTCACTTAAAATGTTCTAGTTTGCTAGCTGCCAGAACACAATATACCAGAAACAGAGTGGCTTTTAAAAAGGGGAGTTTAGTAAATTGCTAATTTACAGTTCTAACACTGACAAAATGTCCCAATTAAAGCAAGTCTATAGAACATGTCCAATCTGAGGCATCCAGGAAAAGATACTTTGATTCAAGAAAGCAGATGAAGTTCAGGGTCTCTCTCGCAAGTGGAGAGACACATGACAAACACAGTCAAGGATTCTCTCTTGACTGGAAGGGCACGTGGCAAACAAGGCATCATTTGCTAGCTTTCTCTCCAGCTCCCCGGGAGGCGTTTTCCTTCTTCATCTTCAAAAGTCACTGGCTGGTGGACTTTCTACTTCTTGGTTCTGCGGTGTTCTCTGTTGTGGCTTTCTTGTAGCACTGCCATCTTCTCTGCTTTCTCTGAATCTACTGCTTTCTCCAGAATGTTTCCTCTTATAGGGTTCCAGTAAACTAATCAAGACCCACCTAGAATGGGTGGGGACACATCTCCATCTAATCCTGTTTAATACCCACTCTTGAGTGAGTCACATCTCCATGGAAATAATCTAATTAACATTTCCAACATACAGTACTGAATAGGGATTAGAAGAAACAGCTGTGTTTACAAAATGGAATCAGGATTAAAACATGGTTTTTCTAGTGTACATACATCCTTTCAAACTGACACATCCCACCTTGGTGTCCTGGAGACAACTTAACTCGGTGTCTACCTAGTGCCCCTGAAGCACCCAACCATGAACAAAAATCATAAACCTCCATAAATCTTCCCCACAAAATCATGGGAAACAATCAGTCACTTCATAGTAATTCCAAAACTGCTATTCCCCCAGAGTCCTCTCCTCTTGGATGTTTACTCCATAATCTAAATAAACTCAAAATAAAAGGGGAAATAAAACCACAAAAACTTCTTCCTTTTTGCAATTCAATCTGGCCATATTATCCTTTAGAACAACAAAAGCATTGGCCAGAGGATGGCACTTTTGATTGGCAAATTCTCATTGAACCTGATAATTTTATGCAGCATCACGTTATATGGTCAGAGGTTTCCTATGTCTTCAGGACCCTTAGACCTCAGCCTGCTTTATGTCATTCTGTTGTGTCAGACCAAATCCTCCTTCTCCACAAAAAGCCTTCTAAGCTTTCTGTTTCTACCACAGAGGTCATTAAGCCCTTCAGTGCTGAGGAATACTCCTTGTCCTCCTTCAATCCTATGGGGTATCTCCCTCCTATGTATACTTCCCTTTCCCCATCTTCCCCAATCCTTTGCACTCCCCTTCACTCTTCCTCTATTTCTAATAAGACTGCTCCCACTTTAGAACCCAATTTTTATTCCCCTTTCCCATATTCCCCAACTCTTTCCACCCCTTTCTTCTTCCTCTATCTCCATTAAGGCTTCCCCTACTTTAAAACCCACCTTTTATCCCCATCTTCCTGATTCTACTCAATCCTGTACACCTCCTTTCACTCAATCTCATGGCCCCATACCTGCAATAAATCCCACATGAAGGAGCATGTGTCCCCTACAAGAAGTAGCAGGACAGGAAGGCATAGTAAGAGTTCATGTTTCCCTTTCTCTTTCTGACCTAAGACAAATTGAAGAGCAGCTCGAGTCCTTCTCAACATGGCTGTTCTAGTTTGCTAGCTGCCAGAATGCAATATACCAGAAATGGAATGACTTGTAAAAGGGGGAATTTAATAAGCTGCTAATTTATAATTCTAAGGCCAAGAGAATGTCCCAGTTAAAACAAATCTATAGAAATGTCCAATCTAAGGTGTCTAGGGAAACATACCTTGGTTCAAGAAGGCTGATGAAGTTCAGGGTTTCTCTCTCAAGTGAGAAGGCACATGGTGACCACAGCCAGGGTTTCTCTCTCATCTGGAAAGGCACGTGGCAAACACAGCATCATCTGCTAGCTTCTTCTCCTGGCTTCCTGGTTCATGAAGCTCCCCGGGAGGTATTTTCCGTCTTCATCTCCAAAGGTCACTGCTTCTCATGGCTATGTCATTCTTCTCTGCTCTCTTTGAATCTCTCATTCTCCAGAATGTTTCCTCTTTTATAGGACTCAATCAAGACCCACCCAAATGGGTGGAGATATGTCATTACCTAATCCAGTTTAATAACCACTCTTGATTGAGTCACATCTCCAGGGAGACAATCTAATTGCAGTTTCAAACATACAGTACTGAATAAAGATTAGAAGAAATGGCTGCCTTTACAAAATGGGATTAGGATTAAAACATGGCTTTTCTAGGGTATATATATCCTTTCAAAACAGCAGAAGGGCCAACTAAAGACAGGCTCAGACTCTAACTCAGTTTCTGGTAATGCCCACTCCAGCACCTGCTTACTCCACCTTAAAGAAGACAGACTTAGCACAGCTCAGTGCCACCTTTAATGAAGGATGGTTTTATTTAAATAGTAAAGCAATTTTGCCACAGAAGAATGCACAAAAAAATTTAACTAACCTGCATGACCAATTTCATACTGGTGCCAAACCACTAGCCTCTTTCATCTCAAACCGTATATCACCCTAACCTTTTCTCATAGCTTCAACATATCACTGAGATATGCACCATCCATCAGCACTCCACCCCTCAGGGCAACCTCAATCCAGCCCCTACCTTTTCCATCAAGCAAGAGGACAAATTCCCAGACAGGACTTGCAAATTAACTTTACTAACTTCCCACCAATTAATAAGTTTAAATACCTCTTAGTTTTTGTAGACACTTTTTCAGGATGAGTGGAAGCCTACCTCATAAAAAGTTTCTGAAATAACTACTGTGTTATTGCACAGGATTATTCCTAGGTTTGGCCTGCCTATATCTCTGCAGTCAGACATGGGCCCTGCCTTTATTTCCCAAATTACTCAGTAAGTATCTCAAGCTCTGGGCATATATTGGCAATTACATACCCCACACTGAACCCAATCATCAGGCAAAGTAGAACAAACGAATGGCCTAATTAAATGCATTTAGCTAAATTAAAGACGCTGTACTGGTTAGAAAGGATGTATGGACCCTAGAAAAGCCATGTTTTAATCAAAATCCCATTTCATAAAGGCAGAATAATCCCTATTCAATATGATATGTTTGAAACTGTAATCAGATCATCTCCCCAGAGATGTGATTTAATCAAGAATGGTTGTTAAACTGGATTAGGTGATGACATGTTTCCACCCATTTGGGTAGGTCTTGATAAATTTCTGGAGTCATTTAAAAGAGGAAACATTTTAGAGAATGGAGATTGGAGAGAGCAGAGAATGCTGCAGCACCAGAAAGCAGAGAGTCCATGAGCCAGCGACCTTTGGAGATGAAGAAGGAAAATGCCTCCTTGGGAGCTTCATGAAACAGGAAGCCAGGAGAAGAAGCTAGCAGATGATGATGTGTTTGACATGTGCCCTTCCAGATGAGAGAGAAACCCTGACTATGTTCACCATGTGTCCTTCCAGATGAGAGAGAAACTCTGACTGTGTTTGCCATGTGCCTTCTCAGCTGAGAGAGAAACCCTGAAATTCATCGGCCTTCTTGAACCAAGGTATCTTTCCATGGATGCCTTTGATTGGACATTTCTATAGGCTTTGTGTAATTGGGACATTTTCTTGGCCTTAGAACTGCAAACTAGCAACTTATTAAATTCCCCTTTTTCAAAGCCATTTCATTTCTGGTATATTGCATTCTGGCAGGTAGCAAACTAGAACAGACCCAAACTCAATTATATGGCTTAAACTTTTACCAAATGCACTTTTCAAAATTCAAGGTGCCCCTCACAAGCCCCATATGTTAAGCCGTTTTGAAATAATGTACTGAAGGCCTTTATTACTTGGCAACCTCTTTCCTCTGGTCTCCTCCTATGGAGACTGCCTCCCTATTTTAACTCAAATTCAGGAAACTTTTAGGGATTTTGCAAATACCAACTTGCCTCTAGTTACCCAAGGCCCCACTAATTTGGTGGTGGAAATATCCACAATAAAATAACTCCACTTCCTCTTCCTAGCATAAAAGCATGTTCAACCTTCCTACCTTATAAATAATTTTAAAGTATGTTTTTAGCCTTATGAGTAACTTTTTCCTCGTTTTCACATTTTTGCAAATAATCACCGATAAACTAATCTGGCTACCCCTTGAAGGCCCTCTCACTCTGCACACCATTTTAGAATTCATTACCAACCTCTGGCTTTGGGGAGATTTGCAAGTTTACACCCCTGAACAAAATACTCTATGCTCTTTCACCCTCATTTTACTAACAGCTGATCGCTTAATCACATAACATCTGTGCACCATGTTATTTTTCCAGTTTACAACATTGTTCTTTATATTAACATCTATCCTCCCAAACCCAACACCCATTTGCACTTGTTATCCAATCCATTGCTGCAGTCATGAATAAAATGAATTGTTGGATCTATCCAAAATCCATTCACACCACTTCTCTCTGTCTCTGCTTTCCCTGTGAGCATAGAAATGCTGTCTGCAATAACTCCCCAATACTATGGATTTGAAATTCTTTATGCAGATAACACCCCACCCAAAAATGAAATAATTGGCACAAAATTTATAATTGGGTGAAAATCAAAAATTAATTCAAAATCAAAGAAAAGCATCAAACCATAAAACCCTCCCAAACCAAAAAGCCCAGGACTCAAAGAAATACTACTCCAACTAATAGACAAGCTCTGTCTGTATTTCTCCCACCATGCTTCCAATCCCCAAGCTATTAATTTAGGACACCTTAACAGCTCCTTCTGTCATTATACCCTAAATTTAATTAATCCTCATAAAATGGGTGCCAAACACCCAAAATAACTTCACAATATTAATTAACAAAACTAATTTCTATTTGAGGGCACTGAAATAAGTAACTCTACCAATGCACTGAAGATGCAATCCTATTACCTAGTCTTAATAATACCCAGTTATTTGGATAAGGAACCTGTCAGACTGTTTAACTTATCCAGCCAAAATATCCCTAAAAGTGATAAAAAATCCCTTCAAATCAGTCAAATATTCAAAACCTCCTACCAACACCTTGCCAAAACCACATTCTTAACTACTCCAGCCTTTTTCTAATTAAAACCTGTAACGAAACGAGAAGCTCCACAAATGCCTCATTCCCTGGATTACCAAAAATAAAGATAATGTTCTCCAACTTCTTTTCCACAATGTGCTATGCTATGGCCCAGCCCATCTAAAATTTAATCCTTGTGAAACCCCCTATTCCCCTCTATGTGAAGATGAACTTTTCTCAGGTTTCTCTCCATTAATTATACCAAGTCCAGCTTAAAGACCCTCTTTAGCTCTCTCTCGTGGGTATGGGCTACTATTTTTTATGTGGAAACACAGCTTACTTGTTACTTCCTGAACGTTGGACAGGAACTTGTACTGTTGTTACATTAGCTCCTGAAGCCCAAATTTTAACACCTTCTGAAATGGCTTCCTCAGGGCAAATTTCCAATCTTGGTTCTTTTCTTGAAAATCACCTAAACAAATCTCTAACATGTAATATAGAGTTTTAGGCCATATCCACCGATGCTTCAATCTTACTCTAGAAAACCCAGGACTAGGTCACACTACATACCGAAGCTCTTTCTGGTTTATCGGTATCCCCCTGCTAGAAGCCTCTGTCCTAAATATTTTCCCGATGATGCAGAAATGACACTAGTGAAGCTCTAGAAGAACAAGAACAATCTTTAAACAGCTTAGCAGAGATAGTATTGCAAAATAGAATTACTAAACATCCTAACAACAGTAACAGGAGGAACCTTGTGCAATATTAAATGAAACCTATTGTTTTTAGATCAACAATACAGGCTGAGTAGAACAAAATTTAAAAATATTAAAAGAAAATGTGACTATAATAAACAGTAGGTTAGCAAATGCAGATTCTTCTTGGTTAGAAAAATTTCTCTCAAGCTTTCTTTTTTCATTCTTCTGTACTCCTTTGTGAGCCATCCTGTCCCCCTCATTAGACCATTAATTATCCTATTGCTAATTTTGCTCTTAACCCCTTGTCTTTTAAAATGTCTGTCTAGTTGTATTCACGTCAATAGCTGCAGTGACCAACCCAATGTCTGAAAACAGTCCTGCTGCAACAAAAATCCATGGACCTAATCCTGTCACAAAAATTGCATCATTGCCAACCTGTTCCAATAGAAAATACCTGAAAATACCCAGCTCAAAGCAATTTCTCTCACTTAAATTTGTCTGAACTCAGCCAGAAGTAGCTACGGAAAGAATACAACATCCCGGCTCCCTCCAGAAATTGCTTTGAGCTAAGCTAAAAGCATTAACCTAAACCCAATGTCAACTATACAAAATTTTATTAAAAAGAAAAGACAGGAATATTAGGTCAGCCCCCTTCTCAGCATCCTGAGGATCCAGATATGAACCAATTGCTATATTGGCTGAATTTGTATCCTCCAGATGAATGAAGACATCTCAGACAGCTAGACATATGATCATAATCTGTTTCTGTTGATAACACCCTCCCCTGACAGCACCTCACTCTGCATAGTGCCTTAGCACCTCAACATGTCTTAGCCTAAGTCAATAAGACCCTTTGTTAGTGCAGTATTTCAGAGGCAAATTTTTCTTTCAAAGAGTGGCTCCCCACAGTGGGGGGGCAGGGCAGGTGGGGGGGGCCTGAGCTATTTTCAGCAGACCTCTGTGTTGATGGCTCCCTTCTTTTTCTCCCCTGTTTTCTCTCTAATAAATTTTTAACTCGCTATCTTGTGTGGAATCCTTCCTGACCCCATGCCTGAGAAAGATGAAATTCAAATTGTTATAGTAGCTTCAACTGTTTGGATTCTAGTCATGGTTCACTTGTGAACTCTAAGGATAATAAAATGAACTTATTTCCATACTAATAACATGAAATCTAATTGTAAAGGAAGACAGTTAAAATTAACATATAAATCATCAATAATCATACCAAAGAATCAAAGCTTTTCAGAATTATTTTGATGGTCTAGCCTAAGTCTTTATAAACATTTTCAGCCAAAGAAATGAAAATAATTATGTGGGAAGAAAAAGATGACCATTAAAAGCCTGTTGGAGGCTCTGAGTGTTGGAATGGGATAGACTCCTTCATATAGAAGAATATAAAAAACAGAAAGTAATTTCATATCTTGGTATTTATTCAGGCTGCATTTACACCATTTATTTCCACTTGATTGAGATGATGGGAAGTTGTTTAGTGTTGCTACAGTTTGGGGAAGGCAATATATCAGAAATGGGTTGGATTTTAGAATAAGGATTAATAAATTTACAAATTTACAGTTCCATGGCCATGAAAATGTCCAAATTAAGGTATCAAGAGGAAGACATCATCGCTGAAGAAAAACTGCTATCATCCAGGGTTCTTCTGTCACCTGAGAAGTCATGTGGCCGGTGTCTGCTTGTCCTTCACTTCTCTGGGTTTCATTGCTTTCAGCTCTGGTTCCTGCAGACTCTACTCTGTGTCCTGTGAGCCTTCTCATGGTTTCATCTCTTTGTGTTTCCATCTTTCATCTTTTCAAAAAGGATTCCAGTAAAGAATTAAGACCCACCTGAATGTACTGGGTCACATCTCAATGGAAACAATATAATTGAAAGGTGTCACCCTCAACGAGCCTGCCCCTACTAGTATGTATTCAAGGAACATGGACTTTGGGAGTTACATAACATCTCCAATGACAACAGTCCACCCTGCGGGACCCCAAAAAGACATGCTCTTTCATATACAATATACATTCATTTTGTCAGAATATCACAAAAGCCTTAAATCATTTCAGTAACAACGTTAAGTACAAAGTTTTATTAAGAACAGTTACAAGATGGTCTATCATAAGGCAAAATTATTCTCTGGCTGTGGACCTGTGAAACATAGACGAAGTTATTTACTTCTATTACACAAACGGGAGACAGACAGAGTGTGCATATTCTGATTTCCATAGGCAAAAGCTGAAAGGAAAATAGGGGCCAAAGTTCCCCAAAAGTTCCAAAAACCTGAAGGGCAAATTTCATTAGATTTCTAGGTCTGAAAGTCATCTATAGAATGATGTAACGATGTTTATGCTTGGGGCTTGAGAGAGCAGCAGTCTCACCATCTTCAAGGGCTTACACAGCAGCCCTGCTCTCTCCATACACTGGCATGAGGGTTCCAACATCTTCAAATCTTGAGGAGACCCCATCCTTCTCAAACAACTGGGCAGTTGAACTCTCTGCCATCTCCAGGGCCCAAAGCCCTTAGAACAGTGTGATGATGGCCAGGTTTTTCCCAACCCTGGGGAATGTATTTGTCGTGGTCAGGTTCACATGTCAACTTGGCTAGGTGGCAGTGCCCATTTGTCTGGTTGGGCAAGGGCTGGCCTGTTCTTGCTATGAGGACACTTCATATAATTAAATCATGATCACGTCAGCTTCATCCACAGCTGATTCCATTTGTAATCAGCCAACAGGGAGTGTCTTCTGCAATAAGTGACATTTAATCTAATCACTGGGAGGCTTTTAAGGATGATTCAGAAGAGACAATCTCTCTTCCTGCTTAGGCCATTGAGCCTCTCCTGTGGAGTTCATCCAGGCACTTCGTTGGAATTGTCAGCTTCACAGGCTGCCCTATGGATTTTGGACTCTATGCGTCCATGGTTATGTGAGACACTTTTTAAATGTTGTATCTATGGATATTCCCTGCTGATTCTGTTTCTCTAGAGAACCCTAGCAATACAGTTTGGTACTGGGAGTGGTTCTAAGAAACAGAACCTTAAAAGTGGGTTTTTATGATTGGTTTTCTACTTTAACTGGACTCAAGGGTACTAAGGATCTGATTAATGATCCCATAATCAGAATGATACTGCCAATCAATGGGGTGAGCTGGCAAAAGAGAAAGTCAAAATACCCCCATTGGATTCTTCTAATGCTTCACTTGTATGAAGCCAGGCTCTGGTGGATATTGTTTTTGACACCTTTACAGAGTTTTGTGGAAATAGGAGGTATAGAGATGTTGGCTGGTTGTTGTTAGATATGCTGGATACGTTAAGGAGTGAAAGGAATGAGCTTAAGGCTTCAAATGAGAAGCTTATGTGCCATCTGACAGATGTAAACATTTCTATGAGTGTCCTGAAGGAAAATCTTATTTCCTGTAGCCGTAGACTTGAGTTTTCTGAAAATCAGACTCAGAATCTTGTTAGAGTAGCAGCTTTACAAAGTAAACTGAAATCTCAATTTTCCATGGTGTCTACTGTTAAAGTGAGGGCATTGATTGGAAAGGAGTGGTACCTTGAAAAACGGGATGGAGACATATGAATTGATAATGATGTTGGGGGTGAGGTTGAAACCCTAGGTCATGCTGAGTCTTCTCTAGATAACCCTGTAACACTGTGTTATGAGGATATAGCCACCCCACCTCCAGTCTGCAGTGAAAAGTTGGCCACCCAGCCTCCACCTGAATGGATTGACCATAGAGTGATTAATCCTGTTTCATCAGATGAAACTGCAAATGAATGCCCTGAAGCAGATGGTTTGGAAGATACTTATAGTTCTCTTCATGACCCACCCCACCACCCCTCATTTCTTCCAGACATATAACTAGACTAAAGTCTCAACAAGCCCCAAAAG
This sequence comes from Tamandua tetradactyla, assembly GCF_023851605.1. NCBI lineage: Eukaryota > Metazoa > Chordata > Mammalia > Pilosa > Myrmecophagidae > Tamandua > Tamandua tetradactyla. The sequence goes on along the minus strand of NC_135331.1, from coordinate 82,764,287 downwards.
ATGAGGTGCAAAGTATCACCCATGAGGAGATATGTTAAACTTCAAAAGAACTGTGTGAGCTTTCCAATTTATATAGACATAAATTAAGGGAATATGTGTGGCAATGGATTTTAAGGGTGTGGGATAATGCTGAGAGGAATATAAAGCTGGGTCAAGCTGAATTTATTGATGTGGGTCCACTAAGCAGAGATTCTGCATTCAATGTTATACCTTCAGAGGTTAGAAAAGGCATTAAGAGTTTGCTTGGATGGTTGGCTGAAACGTGGATCAAAAGGTGGCCAATATTACCTGAGGTTGAAATGCCAGAACTACCTTGGTATAATGCAGATGAGGGGATCCAGAGGCTTGGAGAGATTGGAATGTTAGAGTGGATTTATCATGGAAAGCCTACTTTACACCCAGAAATGTCTGGAGGATACACCCTTTGCCAGAACTGTAAGAAATAAATTTGTGAGACCAGCGCCATCATCCCTGAAGAGCTCTGTAGTTGCACTTCTCTGCAGGTCAGATATTTCTGTGGAAACTGCTGTCACTGAGCTGGAATCCTTAAATACAATGGGGATGACAAGATCCAAAGTTGGCAGAAGCCAGGTGGCAGCACTTAATCACCAAAGACAAGGTGGATGTGGCTATCATAATAGACGGCAGACTCAAAAGAGGATTCAAAATAATCTGACTCAGAGATTTGTGGCATTGGCTACTAAATCATGAGATACCTAGAAGTATAATAGATGGACAGTCTTCTAAATTCTTGTCTGAGCTGTATAAACAAAAGAGTCATAGGTCAAGTTTTTGAATTATAAAAACTCAGAATCACATCCTCTTAATCAATTTCCAGACATGAGACAGTTAACAGACCCAGCGCCTCTTGAATGAGGGGGAGGTCAGGTTCCTTTGGGGGAGGACTCTAACTCTGCCACAAATTTGTACTCCTGACCTTCCTCCAAGCCGTCCTCAAAGAGACTGATGACCTTTTACCAGGGTAACTGTGCATTGGGGAAAGGAAATGATCAAATATTTTGGGGATTATTAGACACTGGTTAGAAGAGACATTAACTCCAGGGGGCCCATTACATCACTCTGGTCTACCAGTCAGAGTGGGGGCTTATAGAGGTCAGGTGATCGATGGCTCAGATCCATCTCATAGTAGGTCCAGTGGGCCCCTGGACTCATTCTATAGTTATTTCTCCAGTTCTAGAATGCATAATTAGAATAGACATACTGAGCAACTGGCAGAATCCCCACATTGGCTCTCAAACTCATGGAGTGAGGGCTATAATGGTGAGAAAGTATAAGTGGAAACCACTACAACTGCCCTTACCTAGCAAAATAATGTCAGAAGCAATACTGGATTCCTGGAGGGATTGCAGAGATTACTGCCACTCTAAAGGACTTGAGGGATGCAGGGGCAGTGATTTCCACCACATCCTCATTCAAATCTCCTATTTGGCCTATTCAGAAAACAGATGGGTCTTGGAGGATGGCAGCGGATTATCATAAGCTCAACCAGGTGGTAATTCCAATTGTAGCTGCTCTTCGAGATATGGTACCATTGCTTGAGCAAATCAATACATCTCTTGGTTCCTGGTATGCAGCTATTGATCTGGCAAATGCTTTTTTCTCAATAGCTGTTAGTAAAGACCACCTGAAGCAGCTTGCTTTCGGCTGGCAAGGTCAGCAATATACTTTTGCTGTCCTACCTTAGGGGGGTATCAGCTCTCCAGCCTTATGTCATAATCTTGTCCACAGGGAACTCGATCATTTCTCCCTTCCACACTACATCTCACTCGTCCATTATATTGATGATATCATGTTGGTTGGACCTACTGAGCAAGAAGTAGCAACTACTCTAGACTTATAGGTAAGGCATTTGTGTGTCAGAGGATGGGAGATAAATCCAACAAAAATACAGGGGCCTTCCACTTCCCTGAAATTTCTAGGTGTCCTGTGGTGTAGGGCGTGTTGAGATATCCCTTATGAGGTGAAGGATAAATTGTTACATCTGGCCCTTCCTATGACCAAAAAAGAGACACAATGCCGAGTTGGTCTCTTTGGATTTTGGTGACAACATATTCTTCATTTGCATGTGCTACTCCTGCTCATTTATCTAGTGACCAGAAAGATGTTAATTTTGAGTGGGGATCTGAACAAGAGGAGGGTCTGCAACAGGTCTGGGCTTCTGTACAAGCTGATCTGCCATGTGGGACCATACAATCCAGCAGATCCAATGGTACTGAAAGTGTCAGTGGCAAATAGAGATGCTATTTGAGCCTTTGGCAGGCCCCTATAGGAGAATCACAATGCAGACCCTTAGGATTTTGGAGAAAAGCTTTACCATCTATGGCAGATAACTACTCTTCTTTTGAGAAACAATTTTTAGCCTGCTACTAGGCCTTAGTAGAGACTGAACATTTAACTGTGGGCAACCAAGTTACCATGAGACCTGAGTTGCCTAGCATGAACTAAGTGTTGTCTGACCTACTAAGCCATAAAGTTGGGCATGTGTAGCAGGACTCCATCATAAAGTGGAAATGGTATATACAAGATAGGGCCAGAGCAGGTCCTGAAGGCACAAGTAAGTTACATGAGAAAGTTGTCCAAAAGCCCATGGTCTGCACTCCTGCCACATTACCTTCTCTTTGACCTCCTGGGAAATTGCTTACAGTGAACTGACTGAAGAAAAGAAAACTCAGACTGGGTTTACAGATGGTTTAGCATGATACACAGGAAAGACCCAAAAGTGGACAGCTGCATCACTCCAACCCCTTTCTGGGGTGTCTCTGTGGGACAGTGGTGAGAGGAAATTCTCCCGGTGGGCAGAACTTCTAGTAGTGCACCTGGTTGTTCAATTTTCTTGGAAGAATTGGCCAGAGGTGTATTTGTGCATTTACATATAGGCTGTTGCTAATAGTTTGGTTGGATGGTCAGGGACTTGGAAAGACCATAATTGGAAAATTGGTGACAAAGAGGTCTGGGGAAAAGGTATGTGGATAGACCTTTATGAGTGGGCTAAAAACATGAAGATACTTGTGTCCCATGTGAATGTACACCAGAAGGTGATTTCAGCAGAGGAATTATTAATGAAATGGATAAGATGACTTGTTCTGTGAATACCAGTCAGCCTCTTTCCACAGCAACTCCTGTCATTGCCCAATCAGTTCATGAACATAGTGGTCATGGTGGTAGGGTTGGAGGTTATGCATGGCTCAGCAACATGGACTTCTACTCACCAAGGCTGACCTGGCTATAGCCGCTGCTGAGTGTCCAATCTGCTAAATCAGCAGAGATCCACACTCAGCCCCTGACATGGCACCATTCTCCAAGGTGTCCAGCTGGCTACATGGAGGCAGGTTGATTACATTGGACTACTCCCTTCATGGAAGGGGCAGTGATTTGTTCTAACTGGAATAGACACATAGTCTGGTTATGGATTTGCTTTCCCTGAATACAATTCTTCTGTCAAAACTACCATCTGTGGGCTTACAGAATGCCTTATCCATCATCATGGTATTCCACACAGCATTGCTTCTGATCAAGGAACACACTTCACAGCAAATGAAGTGCAGGAATGGGCACGTGCTTATGGCATTCTCTGGTCTTTCCATGTTCTCCATCATCCAAAAGCAGCTGGATTGATAGAATGGTGGAATGGCCTTTTGAAAACTCAATTATGGTTCCAATTAGGTGGCAATACGTTGCAGGGCTTGGGTAATGTTCTCTAGGAAGTTGTGCATGCTCTGAATCAGTGTCCACTGTATGGGGCTGTTTTCCTAGGCAGGATCCATGGGTTCAGGAACCAAGGGGTGGAAATGGGAGTGGCACCACCCACTTTTTCCCCTAGCCAACTGTTAGGAAAATTTTTGCTTTCTGTTCCTGCAACCTTGAGCTCTGCTGATCTACAGGTTTTAGTTCCAGAAGGGGGAGTGCTTCCACCAGGAGAAATAACAATGATTCTTTTGAACTGGAATCTAAGACTGCCACCTGGTCACTTTGGGCTACTCATGCACCTGGATCAACAAGCCAAAAAGGGAATTATCTTACTGGCTAGGGTGATTGACCCTAACTATCAGGACGAAATAGGACTGCAATTACACAATGAAGGTAAAGAAGAGTTTTCCTGGATATAGGGGATCCCCTAGAACATCTTTTAGTACTACCATGCCCTATGATTAAAATAAATGGAAAACTGCAGCAACCCAATCCAAGCAGGGCTACCAATGGCTCTGAAATTTCAGGAATGAAGGTTTGGGTCACCCCACCAGGCAAAGAACCATGACCAGCTGAAGTACTTGTTTATGGCAAAGGGGACATGGGATGGGTGGTAGAAGATGGTAGTGATAAATATGATCAGTTACAGAAATGAGGACTGTAATGTTGTTTTGTTCATGTTACATTATTTTGGTTATAAGATATCAAGTTTAATAATGAATATTACCCAAGGACTTGGACCTTAAATTCTGAGGAGATTTAATGCATTTCTGGTTGTACATAGGGCAGTTGAATAGTGTTAGGTGAGGAAAAAATATGTCTTTTATTGTTTTCTATTTTGAGATTAAGTATGGTTTTAAGGTGATATATATAGCTGCCATGCTGACAAGGGGTGGGCTGTCATGGGCAGGTTCATGTGTCAATTTGGCCAGGTGGTTGTGACCATTGGCTACTTGGGCAAGTGCTGGCCTGTCTGTTATTATGAGGACATTTCATAGAATTAAATCAAGGTCACATCGGCTGCATCACAGTTTATTGCACGTGTAATAAGCCAATGGGTGTGTCTTCTGCAATGAGTGATGTTTAATCTAATCACCAGGAGTCTTTTAAGAAGGATTCAGAAGATACAGTCTCTCTTCCTTCTTCAACCAGTGAGCCTCTCTGGTGAACTTTGTCTAGACCCTTCATTGGAGTTGTCAGCATCACAGCCCTATGGAATTTGGACTCTACATTCTCACAGTTACATGAGACACTTTTATAAATTTTATATCTACAGATATTTCCTACTGATGCTGTTTCTCTAGAGAAACCTAGCTTATACAGTGCCCCACCCTCTCTGAGGACTGAACAATAGGACAGTTAAGCTCCCTTCAATTACCCAGGCATATGAGAGCCCTGGAGTAGGAACACTTATGTTGAACAATGAGTTGGGAGGCCCATCGTCTACACACTCTGGGGCAAACTCACACTTTCAACATGCATGGATGGCTCTACTCTTCTGGCTTGAGGTTTCTTTGCTTCATATCTCAGTTTCCATGGTTTTGTTTTTGAAATTAATTTTCCTTTAGCCTGAGAATTTCTGTCCCTTTTAGTTCAGGCTGACATTGGTCGCATTCATATAAAACTGGTAACAAACTTGTGGGTTTTGTATGTAATGTGTAGGGTCCAAACCATCAGACCTTAAGACTTTCTACAAGTCCTTTCTGGATAACAGCATTTCCAATCTTGGATTGTCATAAAATGGCTGTTTGAATCCATGTTTAGTTACATTCTCAAATGGGGTGCTATCCCCTGGGAAATCATTTTCCATAAGGTCAAAATTTACCATGGTATCAATTTCTGATTACTTTGTTCCCCAGAGTTCAGCTCTCAGCTTATGCTTTTCCTCTTTCATTTTACTATAAGTTTCATGGAGAATTCAGGCTGTGTTTTCCACATTTTGTTTGGGAATTTTCTTAGCTAGATTTTGAAGCTCATCACTTTCAAATTCTATCTTCCACCCAACATCAGTACTCAATTTAGCCAAATTCTCTGCCACTTTAAAGAGGATAACCTTTCTTCCAGTTTACAGTAGCACCTTAATGATTTATGTCTCAGATTTCATCAAAAGTACCTTTGGCATCCATATTTCTACCAAAAGTCTCTTCAAAGCAATCTAGGCCTTTTAATAAGCTCCCCAAAATTCTTCCAGAATCTTCCCCTGATCCATTTATAATCCTGTTCCTGCAACTTTTTGTATTTGCATCTCACAGCACCCCACTCTTCTGGTACCAATATCTAAGCTAAAGTTGCCAGAATACAATTTAATAGAAAGGGGTGATTATTAAAATGGAGACTCTTAATCTATGAATTTACAGTTCTAAAGCCATGAAGATTTCCAAATTAAGGTATCAAGAGGAAGATAGCTTCTCTAAAGACAGGCTGCTAGTATCCACAGTTCCTGTCACATGGGAAGGCACATGGCTGGTGTCTGCTACTCCTTTGCTTCTGGGTTTCCTTGCTTTAAACTCTGGTTCCTGTGACTTTCACTCAGTGTCCTGTGGGCTCTCTCTTGGTTCCATAACTCTGTGTTTCTGACTTTTATCCTCTCATAAAGGACTCCAGTAAATGATTAAGACCCACATAGAATGAGCTGGGTCCTATCTCCCTTGAAACAACCTAAGCAAAATCTCCCATCCACAATAAGTCTGTCCCACCACAATGGACTGAAATAAGATGGCATTTTGGGGGGTACATAACACTTTCCCATAGAGACTATTTAGTATGCACTTCCACTTATCTATTTCTTCTCGTATGAATTTTGTTTATAATGCTTTGTTTACAATTCTTCTAATACTGGAAACTTGTTTGTGCACTCTTCTAAAACACTTCATCATCCTGGTTTTTGTGTAAATTCTACATCTGTGAGATTTTTCCTGACATTTCAGAAACCTATTTTTCACTTAATGTGTTTAAATTTCATGGATTAATCTTCAAACTTTTGCTGTTTTTCTTTGAACTAATGATAGTTGCACTGATACTTTGGGATGAACTATACACTTGGGTGCTTAAAAACAACAGTGAAAAAAATCCAAGAAACGAGATACAATACAGTACACATTATTTTCAGACATGTTCAGTCCATCCAAAGCATCATTGGCTCTGCAAATATATACTTCCATTGTGGAAAATGTGTCAACTCCTACCTCTTCTCACATAGTTCCTTTTTGACAATAAATAGTTCCTTTTCTCAAATGGCTCCTTACTTAGACATGACTTCAGAGAATAAGGTCTTTGTGATTCAAACACAAATTTTACTCATTGACAATATATCTCTGTGATCCAGACAGAGGCAATCGGCAGTAATGTCAAAAGTCACTTTCATAATGAATTGAATTGTCTCATTTCCATTATCCAAAACTTTGGATCACATTAGGGCAGATGTTATATTTATAAATAGAGATCACATTAGGAATTGGGAGTCATCTATTCCTCATAGTACACCAAGTAGTAGAAACATAATTCCTATGAAAAATGATCTGCTTCTCAGGCCACTATACCAATGGGGCAATTAATTTCTACTATGCAGAAAGACTTTTTGCAACACCATAACTTTGGTCTATATAGTGACCTGAGCTTGATTTCCAGGAGTTCATTTTGACACATTGAGGTTGAGTGTTATGATGAAGGTCACTGAACAAATGCATGCTGTACCATATGCCAACACAACTATTTTCAATGCTTGGTCCAATTATTCTAGACTTTTAGAGTTGCCCGTGTTTAACCTGTCGGACTATTTATTCAGCTCTTCTTCACCTAATTCTTTCCCTGGATCTGCACTGCTATGTTGAAGATGCCCTGTTTTTGCACTTGTTTTGCCTCCAAGAGAAAGTTTTCTTTCCTCTGTTTCTTCTCCAGGTATCTTGATCTGTTCTGTTTGTTTTATTGTGCAGAATTTTCTAACCAGCTCCTGTGATTTGTTTAAATTCTCTTCTTTACTCAGAACCCATATCCCATACTTTTCAGCTCTGGCAACCTCCTATAGTGCAGTGGTTCACTTTAACCTTCTCTCTCTCTGTCTCTGTCTCTGTCTCTGTCTCTGTCTCTCTCTCTCTCTCTCTCTCTCTCTCTCTCTCTCTTTGTTTCTCTCCCTCTCATATTTCTATGCCTGGTTTCATCCTTGTTAGGGAATCCCACCCAATAGAGTCAGATGGGGTCGATTTAGAAAAGTGGGTCACTACAGAAATGTTCATTTTGCATTTAGGTGGTCCAGCCAACAGAAACTAAATTGAGTGAATTCACCATGCGCACACCATGGTTTCCCTCTCCCCATCCCTCACCCTATTTTACTTCCCACTCCTGGGGCACCACCCAAAATTAATATTTTTGATGTATCTTTGGACTATTTTCTCCCAGAACATGTTTTTGTGGCCCTCATCCCCTTAACTTTGGTTTCCAGCACAGCTTTAATAGACAGCTCCATGCATGCAGAATGCTTCACAAGTACTATCCTCTGTGTTTCTTTGCTTTTCTGTCACAGGGAATTCTCCAAAGCCAAGTAAGTATGTCTCCTCAGTGTGTTTGATGGTTTGAAATCATTGTGTACCCTAGAAAGCTATGTTCTTTAATCTGTTTCAATATTGCTGTGTGGGATCTTTTTGACTAAGTTGTTTCTATGGAGATGTGACCCACTTAATTGTGGTTGGGACCTGTTGATTAGGTCGTTTCCATGGATATGTGTCTTTATTTATTCTTGGTGAGGTTGCTTACTGTTATCCTTTAAGTTCCTTAAGAAGGAACCATTTTTGGAAAAATCTTCAGAGCCCACACAGCCAGAGACCTTTGTAGATACAGAAGGAAAATGCCCCTGGGGAAGCCTTATGAAATGAGGACAGAGAGCTAGCAGATGTTGCTATGTGCCTTCCCAGCAGAAAGAAGTTTCCAGAAGCCAAAGATCCCAGCAGACACCAGCCACATGCTTTCCCAACTGACATAGTTGTTCTGGATGGCATCAGCTTTTCTTGAGTTTAGGTAACTACTTGTTGGTGCCTTAATTTGCACATTTTCATGGACTTAGAAATGTAAACTTACAACTTAAATTCCCATTTTAAAAGTAATGCCTTTTAAAAGACAGTTTTAGCAAACTAAAACTATGTGTGAGTCAGCAGAACCTGGGAATAGGAAACTTTTGATGGTCTAGGGAAAACCTCAACCACTGGGATTGAGAAATCAGTGGATAATGCCTCAGCCTCTCAAATTTCAGAGATAAAATTTTGAGTTGGGCATTTTTTGTTGTTCTCAGAGAATGCCCACAAGAATGAGTTCTCATTTCCCACAGCATCAGTAAGTAATGCACAATTTCCTGACCACTTCTCTCATACCAATATCTGTTCTAGTTTGAGGCTGCCAGAATTTGATATACCAGAACTGGAATGACTATTAAAAAGGGGAATTTAATAAGTTACAAATTTCAGTTCTAAGCCTGTGAAAATGTCCAAACTAAGGCATCCACGTAAAGATATTTTAATTCAAGGAAGGCGGATGCGTCTGCAACACCTCTTTCAGCTGGGAAGGCACAATGGCCCCTTCTTTCTAGGACCCATTGCTTTCAACCTCTGATCCTCTGGACAATTCTCAATTTACTTCTCCAGGGCTGGCTTTCATCTCTTGGCTTCCCTTGGCCCTCTCCAGGTTCTGGCTTGCTTAACATCTCATAGCAATGTCTGCTGGGCTCCAAGCATCTCCAAACATCCATGACTCTATTCTCCATGTGTCCACATCTGTGTCACCTCTGCTGTGAAGTTTTTGTTGGCTCTGAGCTTCTGTTGTTTCTCTAGGTGCTGTTGTTTCTGGTATTTGTTCAAAATGTTTCCTCTTCTAAAGACTCTAGTAATCTAATCAAGAGCTCCTGGAATGGGTGGAGTCACATCTCCATCTAATCAAAAGTTAATACCCACAATTAGGTCTGTCACATCTGCATGGGGTTGATCTAAAAAAACATTCCAACCTACATTATTAAATCAATATTAGATCCATAAAATTGAATAAGGATTAAAGCATGGCTTTTCTAGAGTGCATAATATTTTCAAACCAACATACTTTCTTGCCTCATTCTCCCCAAATTTTCTACCCAAGGTCATCTCCAAATTAATTACATAGTCCTTGTTTCAGGCTCTAATTTAGTTAGTCCAAAATAAGATAAGAATTCTCATTGAATTTAATTATGCTTTGATAAAATGATCCACTTGACCCTGATTTTTTTTTTATTTGGCTAATTTTGCTTTGTGTGTGTATGTGTATCAAGAAACTGTTAACAGTGATTTTTGAGAGGAAATAGAAAGATGTGGTCAAATAATGAGAGGAAAATAACTTATGCATGTCTGTCATATATTTTACTTTCTAAAATGTACAAAAGTATCAAATATTCAATACTTAACTAAATAAATTATTTAATGAGACAGAGGAACATTATATTAGAGCATTCTCATGTATTAATTTGACACAGTATACATATCTTTATCTCTTTCAAAATTGTATTTTAATATTGCATTATAAATATCTATCACTTAACACAAATGAATTAACTACTTTTGAAATTCTTCCATGGTGTAATTTTGAATCAGAAATCAAATTTTTAACATTATCTCATTCACTGGTTGTCTCCCTCTACTAGTTTCACTGTGTGTACTTCAAGATATAAACAAATTTTTAGTAAGTCAGATGCAAAAAAAAGTCAATTATGTAAACATTTTACTAACTTTTATTAGTTTTAAATATTTTATTATACTGTCTTATTAGAAAAACCTGTTTAGTATACATACATGAATTCATTATAAATCTATATGTGTGTGTGTTTGCAATCTGCATATAGCTTTATAAGTACATACATAGTTATAAATGCTATAACTTTTCAAAACTAGATAAAAATATTTTATAGATCATCTAGTAAAAATTATCTGACTGCATAGCAACAGTAAATTTTGTTCATATGTAAAAATTCTATATCATTTTTATAAGCAGAAAAAAACTGTAGAAAAGCATTGTTTCTAAGTTATAAAACTGACAAAATTATTTAAAATGCTACAATGTAAATATCAAATGGACAATATGTTTCCATGTTGTAAGGTGAGGCACATGTTTTACAATTATATATTACCTGGATTATTATTATTATTTGAGTCATAGCTTAATTAGAACTTTAAACAAGGCAGGCTATTGTAACAATTATCCAATATAGAGGAAACAAGGGAATAAACATTTGATTGGATGTATTAATATCAACCATATTAGGAAGCATCCACTTTTCATTCATTCTGGGGTTAACAGCACTTAAAGAAAATTAAATACTTCAGAGGTTTCCTAAAGCCTCTTCCACTTTCAATGATAAATTACTCTTTTCTACTTTACAGTTGCATGCTTGGTGATCAATTACACTTTTTCCTTGTGGAGACCTTCAATTTAGAAGAATGTTTATCTCAATATCGTTTGGTAAGTATCTTGCCCCCAGAGGTCTCTTCCAAGAATAATTGCTAAAACCGTTAGGTAAAATTGACATAGAAACTCCAGTGAATGAGATTGGACTGCTATTTAGCAGTAATATCTAACTTCAAGCCTGGTGCTACCACTTCCACATAGCTGTTTCCATAGCCACCTACAATTGCTGTTAGTGGTAATCCCTTTCAATAATAGAAGAATAAAAAATAGGATGGAAACTACATCTGGAAAATATGAGCATTTACTATTTTGTTTTACTTAAATTTAACCAAATGCCAAAATATAGGTTCTTGTTCCCAGTGTGATGGAGTGAGCACACTCATCTTGTCTTTCTCACTGAATACTGCTATCAAATCTAAACAGAATGCGTGGGGAAGTTACTTGCATTCCCTTGTGGTGAGTGGAGCTGTACATACCCTCAGAGAAGCATGTTCTTAAGTTTAATCCATTTCAGTGACTGTGAGCACACTGTAAGTAGGAACTTTTGGTGAGCTTACTTCAGTTAAGAAGGGTCTTAATCTTGTTTCCGGATTCTTTTATAAGTGGAATGAAATTCACATACAGAGAGAAAACCACAGTGGGAGCAGCCAAAAGCTGCTCAGTTATTTGGATTTTAAAAAAGAGAGGAATAGTACCTTTCTCATGTGCCTATTGTGAATATGAAATGAGTATATGATTTTGCTGTTATCCCATTACATGCAAGTTCTCAAAATATTCCTGAGGTAGGGTTACAATTTGCAACTAGATGCCCCCAGGATGTTATGTTCACATCTTTCCAAGAAACTATGAGATAGGGTAGCTATAATTCTTGATTACATTTCAAATAATAAAAAAAGAGCCTACAATTATAGGTTTTCTAATTTAAATACTAGGGGATGAAAAGGATGAGCAAGTCTATCTAATTTTTCTCAACAGGAAAATTGAACTTTTTTTTTTTTACTTTAAATTTGTTTTTTTTTTGCCCTTACAATTGAAGAGAGGCAAGTAATCAGGAAAGTTACCCTCCAGTTGTGCGTGAATGGATCCTATCCTAAATAGCATAGCAAATACTTTGAGAACTAAACTACAAAGTCCCAGGTTGACCACTGAGTGGGACAGAGGTGGGACAGATCTGAAGAACATTGCAAATTTCTTGAAACTGAACTAACATTGCACAAGAGCCCACAGGAGGAAGACTGGATCCTGCAGCTTGAAATTAACTGGGTTGATTTTGCTAAACCAGAGGTGTCAACTTTTTCCATATTTAAACAAGGCACACAGTCTCATAATATAATATTCAAAATGCCACAGAAGCAATTCAAAATTATTCAGTGTACAAAGATCATGAAAATTTTCAACTGTCATGGGAAAAGACTATTATAGATGCTAATGCTGAAAAGACATAGATAGTGGAATTATATGATAAAGAATTTAAAGTAGATATAAAAATGTTAGAACAAGCCATTGAAATGCCCTTAAAGCAGATGAAATAATAGAAAGTGTTAGCAAAGAAAGAGAAGACATAAAGATGAATCAAATGGAAATTTTAGAATTGAAAATAGGATAATTAAACTATACAACTATTAGACTCAATAGCAGAATAGAGAGGGCAAAGCAGAGAGAGGGAACATGAAGAAATGCAACTGAGAAATCAGGATTTACGGGATGATTTTGGTGACTTAATCATTATATAGATATTCCTTTTTGCTTTCTGGTTTACTGGAGTAGACAGAAAGAATACCTGAAGTCTTGACATTGAAATCCAACTGCCTTGATTTCTGAGAATGATTCTACAGCCTTAATATTCTGCCCCAGTGATTATAAAAAGCTTGTGACTAAACTTCATCCATATCCAGTTATCCAGCTTTTCAAATTTAGAGCCTTGTAATCACTAAAGACAGCCCCTAATGTTTATCAGTGAAGGATCTTCAGTCATCCCAGTACTAACCCACTGCAAGTCCAAAGTTATCTTGATAACTGAGACTGGGTCTAACTAAAATATGCCCACCTGACATATGAGTAGTTTAGACTAACCTCAAGTCACCTATTCTCATTCCACCATTTTCTTACATACTTTCTGTGACTAGCATGTAATCAATTTTTACATGTTCGATAATTAGATCACCTCTAATTACATCTTGTATGGCCACTGTGTTCATTATCTTATATCCCACCCATCTTTTTCCTTAATAAAACTATCAGAATTATTGGAGTTTAGGGAGACAGATTTTGGACCAATAAGTCATCTGCTCTCCTACTATGTGCCTAGTAATAAGTTCTTTCTCTCTTTGAAGCCCTGGTGTCTCAAGAATTGAACATTTAACATGTGAAGCAAAAGAACCCATGCCCAGGCCAATAAAAGGCCAACAAAAATGATCCAGTGTGAACACCAGAGTGTAAAAATATTGGGGGGAAATGAGCAGAACTTCAGAAAACTGAGAAAATAACTAAAGGTCTAAAATTACTGTTATAATTTCTGTAGAAAAGAGGAAATGTATAGCAATGAAAGAATATTTATAGAAATAATGACAAAAAATCCTAAGTTTGTTGAAAGACATAAATATACAGATTGAAGAAGATAAGAGGGGGTGGTGAGGGTAGTTCAGAGGTAGAATTCATACCTGCCATGTGGGAAACCACAGGTTTGATTCCTGGCCCTTTCACTTCCCAAACAAGCAAACAAGCAAACAAACAAATGAAACATCAAACAAAAATTCAACAAATGGTGCTGCAATAAGGGGATACTCACTTAGAAAAAGAATGAAATATGACCCCTGTCATACAACATACAAAGAAAAAAAAAGAAGATAAGAGTACCTCAAACAGAATTAATACCCAAAAATCCAAAACAGGCACTGTCAAGCTATTGAAAAGTACAGAAAATAATATTGAAATTAGCCAGATAAAATCAATATATTAATTATAGGAGCCTAGTGATTCAAATGATTATAAATTACTCACTACAAACTAGGGTGGCCAGAAGGAAATGAAAAAAAAAATGTAAAGTGCCATAAGAAAAAATCAATCCACATTTCCATGTTCAGTGAAAATATTTTTCAAGAATGATGTAAGATAGGGTTACAATGGTAATTCAGTGGTAGAATTCTTTCCTGCCATGCAGGAGACCACAGTTCATTTCCTGGCCCATGCACTTTCCACCAAAACAAACAAACAAACAAACAAAACAAAAAAAAATTCTACAAGTGGTGCTCAATAACAAGATATGCACATGAAAAAATAATGAAATGTGAGCCTCACTTCCATAAAGTTGTGGGGCTTTCAAAAAAGAAGAAAGAATGAAGCAACATGAAGATACTATCAAATGAATAAAAACTAAGAAATTTGTAGCCAGCAGAACTGATCTAAAAGAATTTATAAAGAAAGTTCCTCAAACAGAAGCAAACTGATATCAAAAGGAAACTTGCGACATTGGAAATGAAGAAAGTCACAGAAGTGGTAAATATTAGTGATAATATATTTTCTACACTGCTTGAGTTATTTATAATATGTTAGATGGTTGAAAGCTAAAACTATGATATTGATGGAGTTTCAATGTTTGAAGGTGTAATATGTAATACAACTGTATTTTGAAGTATAGGAGTGTTAGGTGGTGGTAAAATTTCTACATTCCAAATGAAAATTTCTACATTCCAGCAAAAATAGTCTCAGAAAGCTAGGAATAGAGGCAAACTTTCCAACAGAATTTACAAAAAAACACATATAGATAATATATCATACATAATGAAGAAAGATTGAATGCTTTAACCTTGAGCTTGAGAACAAGAGAAGGATGCCCACTCTCACCATTCTTATTAAGGAGCATACTGGAAATCTCAATCATTGGAATAAGGCTAAATAAATAAATATAGGAAAGGAAGAAATGTAATCATCCCTATTCATGGTTAAGAATTGCGTGTGGAAAATTCCAAAGAATCTTTGCAAAATCTCCTAGTACCTGAAAAATTTCAGGATGGGAATTCAGCTAACAAAAGTCAAGCACATTTCTGTATATTAGCAATGTACAAATGGAAAATTAAATTTTTAACGATACCATTTAAAATAAAATAAAAAATATGAAATCTAAAAAAGTTGTGTAATACCTGTATGTTTAAAACTACTAAACATTGCTGAGAGAAATTAAAGAAGACCTAAGTAAATGGGTCATTGTTCATGTCAGAAGATTCAATATTTTTAAGATTTCAAGTTTGCCCAAACTGATAAACAATTCAACATAATCCCCAGAAACACAAGGAGCTTTTTTTTGAAGGTAACAACCAGTTGATTCTAAAATTCACATGGAAATGCAAAGTTACTAAACAGGCAAAACAATTTTGAAAATGAAGAACATAGTTGGAGGGTTAATAATACATAACTTCAATATTTATTATAAACTTACAGTAATCGAAACAGTATGGTACTGGCATAAAGATAGATAAATAAATAAATGGAACACCACAGAGAATCCAGAAATGGAGATAGGATTGCCTTTCACAAGAAGTCGTGAAAAACTGGAAATTTATATGCCAAAAAAATGAGCCTGTATGCATATCTCATACCATAAAAAAAATTAACTCAGAATTAATCACAACCCTAAATGTAAAGATAAAAACATGAAACTTCTGGATGAGAACATAGCAGAAAATCTTTTTGAACTTATTTAGTTCAATAGTTCTCAACTGTGGACAAACGTCACTACTATGGGAGAATTCCACCTGTGTCTAGTGAGCAGCTATCAGGGATGTTGCTAAAACATTCTACAGTTCGAAGATCAGCCACCCACAATGAACAAATATCCAGTCCAAAATGTCAGTAGTGCCATTAGTGAGTTGCCTTAAGTTAGCCAGGGATTTCTTAGGTATGATACTAGCAGAATAATCCATTAAAAAACAAATTTATAAGTTGGACTTCACAGAAATTAAAAACTTGAACTATTCTAAAGATATTGTTAAGAGAGTGAAAAGATAAGCCACAGACTAGGAGTAAATAGTTACAAAGCAAATATCTAATAAATTGCTTGCCTTAAGCATATATAAAGAAGTCTTAAGAAACAATTATGATAAAACAAAACAACTGACTTATTTTGTATGCTGTATGAGGGAGGGGTCACATTTCATTCTTTTTCCTTGTGGGTATCCCGTTATTGCCACACCATTTGTTGAATTTTTGTTTGTTTATTTTGTTTGCTTGTTTTATTGGGAAGTGCATGGGCCAGGAAATGAACCTGGGTCTCCCACATAGCAGGTGAGAATTCCAGCACTGAACTCCTTTGCACTGCCCCCCAACTGACTTTTGAAGTGGGAAAAAGATTTGAACAAGCAGTCAGCAAGAGGATATATGGATAGAAAAGAACACAAAAAACAATTCTTAACTGGGAAATACAAATCAAAACCACATTGAGATACAACTCTATGCTTAATAGAATGGTTACAATTACTCATTGATTACTATGGTGTTTACATTAATGTATATATTTGTCAAAACTCAGAACTGAATATTATAAATGCATTTTATATGTATAACTTATACTCCAGTAAAAAATGAAAGAGGTTAACAATAGTCAGCTAACTGTAAATGAACTTCCTCAACCTGACAAAGGGTCTAAGCAAAATGTATAATGAGCATTATATATAATCATAAGGGACTGAATGCCTTTTCCATAAGGCATTCTAAACAAAGCAAGGTGGTCACTTTCACTCTATCCATTTAACATTGGACTGGAGGTCTTGCCAACTTCAAAAAAGGAAGAAAATGAAATAAAAGGCACACAAAAAGGAAAAGAAGAAATAAATCTCTCTTTATTCACAGAAAACATGGTCATATTTGTAGAAACCTTAAGAAATTTACATAAAAATTACTAGAAATAAGTGAGTTTATCATGCTCAAAGGATAAAAGGTCAATTTTAAAAATTAGTGTTATTTCTACTTCTAGCAATCAATATTTAGAAACCAATTTAAAAATACAATTTAGAGTAGCATCAAAAATCTTGAAATATGACTTCTGGAGAAGATGGCGGCTTAGTAAGGGGCATGTGTCTTAGTTCCTCCTCCAGAACAACTACTAAATAACTAGAAATAGTACAGAACAGCTCCCAGAGCCACGACAGAGACCGGACACACAGTGTACCCCAGTCTGGAACAGCTGGACTGGCTACAAGACTCCACTGCGGTGAGGTCCCTGAGTGGCACAAGATTTCCTGGGCCGCGGCAACTGGTGGCCGGCGCCCCTCCCTCCCTCCTTCCCGGTCCAGCTGAGAGACTCAGAGGGGTGAGTTCTCCAAGCCGTGGTGGCTGGCGGCCAGTGACCCTCCCTCAAGGGCGGCTTCTCGGGCTGGTTGGGAGCTTCAGATCAGCAGTTCCCCAAGCCACGGTGGCTGGCGCCCCTCCCCCACGTGTGGCTTCCCAGGCCAGCTGGGAGCCTCGGATCAGTGCTTCCCCAAGCCACGGCAGCCAGTGATTGGAGTCCCTCCCACACACGTGGCTTCCCGGGTCAGCTGGGAGCCTCGGTTCGGTGGTTCCGCAAGCCGCGGTGGCCGGCGACTGGCGCCCCTCCCACACATGTGGCTTCCCGGGCTGGCTGGGAGCCTCGGATCAGCGGTTCCCCAACTGCGGCGGCCGGTAACTGAAGCCCCTCCCACACACGTGGCTTCCCAGGCCAGCTGGGAGCCTCAGATCGGTGGTTCCCCAAGTCACAGCGGCCGGCAACTGGAGCCCCTCACACACACGTGGCTTCCCAGGCCAGCTGGGAGCCTCAGATCGGTGGTTCCCCAAGTCACAGCGGCCGGCAACTGGAGCCCCTCCCACACACGTGGCTTCCCGGGACTGCTGGGAGCCTCAGATTGGCAGTTCCCCAAGCCGCAGCAGCCAGCGATCAGCGACCTTCCCACACATGTGGCTTCCCGGGACAGCTGGGAGCCACGGATCAGCGATTCCCCAAGCCGCGTCGGCTGGCGACCGGCGCCCCTCCCACACGCAGCTTCCCAGGGCAGCTGGGAGCCTCGGATCAGTGGTTCCCCAAGCCACGGCAACTGGCAACCGGCCCCCCTCTCACATGCATGGCTTCCCGAAGGGAAAGGAAAGAGTCTCCAACAGTAGTAGAGACTGAGTCCAACCTAACACCAATATTGGCATTAATGAACAGCTTCTGACTACTAAAAATAGGCCCTCAGCTCAGGCAAAACTGATTAAGGTGGAAGTCACCTATTGGGCTAACTGAAAAAGAGGAAAGGGGGGTGAAACAGAGCCTTCTGCAGCTGTTTCTATGGAGGCTTGGTTGCCTCTGGGCTCAGCGCTGGGATTACATAGGTTACACGGCCCCAAATGCAGAAACAGGCCGCTTTTAGGGCTCTCTACCACCTGAACCTTCCCCACGGGAGGGGTGAAATGCAACTCAGGTGGAATCCCTCTCTCAAGGGATTCAGATCCCAGGACTTCACAATTTGAAGCCATTAAAACCAACCTACAACCTTTCCACCATGTGTGCAGCAAGAGTCTTCCAAAGTTAAAGGAGCCACAACATCTTTTGCTGGAGGGACCCACAGAGAGACAAGCACCACATACTGGGCAGGATAAGAAAAACAGAGCCCAGAGACTTCACAGGAAAGTCTTTCAACCTGCTGGGTCCCACATTCAGGGAAATCTGATTAAATGCCCAGACGTCAGCAAAAAATAACAAATCACACCAGGAAAATTGAAGATATGACCCAGTCAAAGGAACAAACCAATAGCTCAAATGAGATACAGGAGCTGAGACAACTAATTCTGAATATACGAACAGAAATGGAAAACCTCTTCAAAAACCAAATCAATAAATTGAGGGAAGACATGAAGAAGGCATGGGATGAACAAAAAGAAGAGATAGAAAGTTTGAAAAAACAAATCACAGAACTTATGGGAATGAAAGATACAGTAGAAGAGATGAAAAAAACAATGGAAACCTACAATGGTAGATTTCAAGAGACAGAAGTTAGAATTAGTGAACTGGAGGATGGAACATCTGAAATCCAAAGAGAAACAGAAACTATAAGGAAAAGAATGGAAAAAATATGAGCAGGGGCTCAGGGAATTGAATGATAATATGAAGTGCACAAATATATGTGTTGTAGGTGTCCCAGAAGGAGAAGAGAAGGGAAAAGGAGGAGAAAAACTAATGGAAGAAATTATCACTGAAAATTTCCCAACTCTTATGAAACACCTAAAATTACAGATCCAAGAAGTGCAGCGCACCCCAAAGAGAATAGATCCAAATAGGTGTTCTCCAAGACACTTACTAGTTAGAATGTCAGAGGTCAAAGAGAAAGAGAGGATCTTGAAAGCAGCAAGAGAAAAACAATCCATCACATACAAGGGAAACCCAATAAGACTATGTGTAGATTTCTCAGCAAAAACCATGGAGGCAAGAAGACAGTGGGATGATATATTTAAATTACTAAAAGAGAACTGCCAATCAAGACTTCTATATCCAGCAAAATTATCCTTCAAAAATGAGGGAGAAATTAAAACATTTTCAGACAAATAGTCACTGAGAGAATTTGTGACCAAGAAACCAGCTCTGTGAGAAATACTAAAGGGAGCACTAGAGTCAGATACGAAAAGACAGAAGAGAGAGGTATGGAGAAGAGTGTAGAAAGAAGGAAAATCAGACATGATATATATAATACAAAAGGCAAAATGGTAGAGGAAAGTATTACCCAAACAGTAATAACACTAAATGTTAATGGACTGAATTCTCCAATCAAAAGACATTGACTGGCAGAATGGATTAAAAAACAGGATCTTTCTATATGCTGTCTACAGGAAGCACATCTTAGACCCAAAGATAAACATAGGCTGAAAGTGAAAGGTTGGGATAAGATATTTCATGCAAATAACAACCAGAAAAGAGCAGGAGTAGCTATACTAATGTCCAACATAGTAGACTTCAAATGTAAAACATAAAAGAGACAAAGAAGGATACTATCTACTAATAAAAGGAACAATTAAACAAGAAGACATAACAATCATAAATATTTACACACCGAATCAGAATGCCTCCAGATACGTGAGGAATACACTGCAATTACTGAAAAGGGAAATAGAGACATCTACCATAATAGTTGGAGACTTCAATTCACCACTCTCATCAATGGACAGAACATCTAGACAGAGGATCAATAAAGAAACTGAGTGGGAGTACTGACTACAAGCACATGAGAAACTCAGGCAGTATAGGCCGCTATGGTGAGCCCTCCATGGACTGAGATTTGTGAGAAATTCCTGGCGGCGCTGGCCCTGTCGTGGGTGGAATTGCATTAAAACCTGGAGAAGGAGCCTTACAAGTCCAAATACAGCGCCCAAGCGCTGCTGGAAGAAGTCAGGGCGTTGCTGGGCCCCGTGCCTGAGGAGGAGGATGAGCGGCCTCCGGCAGAGGACGCCTTGGGCAAAGGGGACCAAGCCCTGGGGCTGCCGGCTGAAGTGGTGGAGGTCGAGGGGCCCATCGCCCTGTGGGCGGTGAGGCTGGCAGTTATTGAATTCCATCTCGGGGTGAACCATATTGACACAGAGGAGCTGTCTGCTGGAGAGGAGCATCTGGTGAAATGTCTGAGGCTGCTGCGCACGTACCAGTTCTCGCATGATTGCATCTCTCTCTACATCCAGGCGCAGAATAATTTAGGTATCTTATGGTCTGAAAGAGAAGAAATTGAAACTGCGCAAGCTTATCTTGAATCATCAGAAGCACTATATAATCAGTATATGAAAGAGGTTGGAAGTTCTCCCTCTTGATCCTATTGAGCATTTTCTTCCTGAAGAAGAGAAACTTACTGAACAAGAGCAATCAAAAAAGTTTGAGAAGGTTTATACTCATAACCTATATTACCTGGCTCAAGTCTACCAACATACAGAAATGTTTGAGAAGGCTGCTCATTATTGCCACAGTACCTTAAAACGCCACTTGAGCACAATGCCTACCATCCCATAGAGTGGGCTATTAATGCTGCTACCTTGTCACAATTTTACATCAATAAGCTATGTTTTATGGAGGCCAGGCACTGTTTATCAGCTACTAATGTAATTTTTGGTCAGACAGGAATAGATCCCAACCACAGAAGACACTACTGAAACTGAAGGAGATGTGCCAGAACTTTATCATCAAAGAAAAGGGGAGATAGCAAGATGCTGAATCAAATACTGTTTGACCCTCATGCAAAATGCCCAGCTTTCCATGCAGGACAACATAGGAGAGCTTGACCTTGATAAACAATCTGGACTTAGAGCTTTAAGGAGAAAAGAAGTAGAAGAAGAAGAAAATGTTAGGAAGAAAGCTGTGCAGTTTGGAACTGGTGAACTGTGTGATGCCATTTCTGCAGTTGAAGAGAAAGTGAGCTATTTGAGACCTTTAGATTTTGAAGAAGCTAGAGAACTTTTCTTACCAGGCCAGCACTATGTCTTAGAGACAAAAGAGTTCTTTCAGATTGACGGTTATGTCACTGATCATATTGAAGTTGTCCAGGACCACAGTGCTTTGTTTAAGGTGCTTGCATTCTTTGAAACTGACATGGAGAGATGGTGCAAGATGCATAAGCGTAGAATAGCCATGCTAGAGCCCCTAATTGTAGATCTTAATCCACAGTATTATCTGTTAGTCAACAGACAGATTCAGTTTGAAATTTCACAGGCTTACTATGATATGATGGATTTGAAGGTTGCCATTGCTGACAAGCTAAGGGATCCTGATTCACACATTGTAAAAAAAATAAATAATCTTAATAAGTCAGCACTGAAGTACTACCAGCTCTTCTTAGACTCCCTGAGAGACCCAAATAAAGTATTTCCCGAGCACATTGGGGAAGATGTTCTTCACCCTGCTATGTTAGCTAAGTTTCGAGTTGCCCATCTCTATGGCAAAATCATCACTGCAGATCCCAAGAAAGAGCTAGAAAATTTGGCAAGATCATTGGAACATTACAAATTTATAGTTTATTACTGTGAAAAGCATCCTGAGGCTGCCCAGGAAATAGAAGTTGAACTACAACTTAGTAAAGAGATGGTGAGTCTTCTTCCAACAAAAATGGAGAGATTCAGAACCAAGATGGCCCTGACTTAATCCTTGTTTTCAAGGAAAGGAAATGTGCAATATTGAAGTGATTCTTTTCCTTTGTCAAGCAGGCCTGAGTCCATTGTGGTAATTACCTTTATAGCCATCTGAGTACAGTTTGACATAAGATACAGTCAGGGCAGTTGAGGCTTTACTAGGACCTTGATCAACATAAAGTTAATAATTTATACCTAATTATGTTAATTGCCTTGTTAAAATAATGTGTTTGGTATT
Organism: Tamandua tetradactyla; assembly: GCF_023851605.1. Lineage (NCBI taxonomy): Eukaryota > Metazoa > Chordata > Mammalia > Pilosa > Myrmecophagidae > Tamandua > Tamandua tetradactyla. The sequence goes on along the minus strand of NC_135331.1, from coordinate 82,741,822 downwards.
AAGTTAGTTTCCTATTTTAATATAAACTTTTCCTGCCTCAGTTTCTAAATATAGGTTCTTTGTTGGGTAGTACTTGATGGACTTTATATATGAGGAAAAATGCTGGGTAATATACCTGGTAGACAGCCTATTAAAATTAAAATTGATAAAGTTATTTCCTATAGTTATTCTTTCCAAAATATTTACTTTTCCTAAATTTCCAAAGAAATCTTTTTGAAAATATTAAAAACTGAGTTGTACTTGTGTGTTGTAAAGTAGTTTGTCTCAGTAAAGGGTAAAAAAGGCCTTTTTAAAAATATATTAAATTAACTTGCTTCATTAATAAAAACTTCTGTTTCTGTCCTTCTGTTCTTTTAAGAACTGGCTTTATTTTTGACACTTCATAGGTATTGGCTTATTTAAAGTCAGAGAAGAATATTTAATAACACTGCGCAGTTAGAAAACATTGAAATCTCATTCATTTAATAAATATTTATTGAGCTAAAAAAATAAAGAAACTGAGAATTTGAATATTACAATAAATGAGCTAGACTTAACAGACATTTATAGGACATTACACCCCACAACAGCAGGATACACCTTTTTCTCAAGTGCTCATGGATCATTCTCAAAGATAGACCATATGCTGGGTCATAAAGCAAGTCTCAAAAAATTTAAAAAGATTGAAATCATACACAACACTTTCTCAGATCAGAAAGTAATGAAGTTGAAAATCAAAAATAGGTAGAGTGCCAGAAAATTCAAAAATACGTGGAGGCTCAACAACACACTCTTAAACAACAAGTGGGTCAAGGGAGAAATTAGTAAATATCTCGAGGAGAATGAAAATGAAAACACAACATATCAAAACCTATGGGATGCAGTAAAGGCAGTGCTAAGAGGGAAATTTGTTGCCCTAAATGCCTATATCAGAAAAGAAGAAAGGGCAAAAATTCGGGAATTAACTGTCCACTTGGAAGAACTGGAGAAAGAACAGCAAACTAACCCCAAAGCAAGCAAAAGGAAAGAAATAACAAAGATTAGAGCAGAAATAAATGAAATTGAGAACCTGAAAACAATAGAGAAAATCAATAAGACCAGAATTTGGTTCTATGAGAAAATCAACAAGATTGATGGGCCCTGAGCAAGACTGACAAAAAGAAGAAGAGAGAGGACGCAAATAAATAAGATGAGAAATGGAAGAGGAGACATAACCACTGACCTCACAGAAATAAAGGAAGTAATAACAGGATACTATCAACAACTTTACGCTAATAAATACAACAATGTAGATGAAATGGACAAGTTCCTAGAAAGGCATGAACAACCAACTTTGACTCAAGAAGAAATAGATGACCTCAACAAAACAATCACAAGTAAAGAAATTGAATCAGTCATTCAAAAGCTTCCCAAAATGAAAAGTCCAGGACCAGACGGCTTCACATGTGAATTCTAACAAACATTTCAGAAAGAATTAGTACCAACCCTGCTCAATCTCTTCAAAAAAATTGAAGTGGAGGGAAAGCTACCTAATTCATTCTATGAAGCCAACATCACCCTCATACCAAAACCAGGCAAAGATATTACAAAAAAAGAAAACTACAGACCAATCTCTCTAATGAATATAGATGCAAAAATCCTCAACAAAATTCTAGCAAATTGAATCCAGCAACACATTAAAAGAATTATACATCATGACCAAGTAGGATTCATCCCAGGTGTGCAAGGATGGTTCAACATAAGAAAATCAATTAATGTAATGCACCATATCAACAAATCAAAGCAGAAAAATCACATGATCATCTCAATTGATGCAGAGAAGGCATTTGACAAGATTCAACAGCCTTTCCTGTTGAAAACACTTCAAGGGATAGGAATACAAGGGAACTTCCTTAAAATGATAAAGGGAATATATGAAAAACCCACAGCTAATATCATCCTCAATGGGGAAAAATTGAAAACTTCCCCCCTAAGATCAGGAACAAGACAAGGATGTCCACTATCACCACTATTATTCAACATCGTGTTGGAGATTCTAGCCAGAACAATTAGACAAGAAAAAGAAATACAAGGCATCAAAATTGGAAAGGAAGAAGTAAAACTATCACTGTTTGCAGATGATATGATACTATACGTTGAAAACCCTGAAAAATCCACAACAAAACTACTAGAGCTAATAAATGAGTACAGCAAAGTAGCAGGTTACAAGATCAACATTCAAAAATCTGTAGTATTTCTATACACTAGCAATGAACAAGCTGAGGGGGAAATCAAGAAATGAATTCCATTTACAATTGCAACTAAAATAATAAAATACCTAGGAATAAATTTAACTAAAGAGACAAAAGACCTATACAAAGAAAACTACAAAAAACTGTTAAAAGAAATCACAGAAGACCTAAATAGATGGAAGGGCATACCGTGTTCATGGATTGGAAGACTAAATATAGTTAAGATGTCAATTCTACCTAAATTGATTTACAGATTCAACGGAATACCAATCAAAATTCCAACAACTTATTTTTTGGAAATAGAAAAACCAATAAGCAAATTTATCTGGAAGGGCAGGGTTCCCAAAATTGCTAAAAGTATCTTGAGGAAAAAAACGAAGCTGGAGGTCTCACACTGCCGGACTTTAAGGCATATTATGAAGCCACAGTGGTCAAAACAGCATGGTACTGGCATAAAGATAGATATATCGACCAATGGAATTGAATAGAGTGCTCAGATATAGACCCTCTCATCTATGGACATTTGATCTTTGATAAGGCAGTCAAGCCAACTCACCTGGGACAGAACAGTCTCTTCAATAAATCCTGCCTAGAGAATTGGATATCCATATGCAAAAGAATGAAAGAGGACCCGTATCTCACACCCTATACAAAAATTAACTGAAAATGGATCAAAGATCTAAACATTAGGTCTAAGACCATAAAACAGTTAGAGGAAAATGTAGGGAGATATCTTATGAATCTTACAATTGGAGGTGGGTTTATAGACCTTAAACCTAAAGCAAGAGCACTGAAGAAAGAAAGAAATAAATGGGAGCTCCTCAAAATTAAACACTTTTGTACATCAAAGAACTTCATCAAGAAAGTAGAAAGACAGCCTACACAATGGGAGACAATATTTGGAAACGACATATCAGATAAAGGTCTAGTATCCAGAATTTATAAAGAGATTGTTCAACTCAACAACAAAAAGAAAGCTAACCCAATTACAAAATGGGAAAAAGACTTGAACAAACACACCTCTCAGAAGAGGAAATACAAACGCCCAAAAGGCACATGAAGAAATGCTCAATGTCCCTGGCCATTAGAGAAATGCAAATCAAAACCACAATGAGATATCATCTCACACCCACCAGAATGGCCATTATCAACAAAACAGAAAATAACAAGTGCTGGAGAGGATGTGGAGAAAGAGGCACACTTCTTCTCTGTTGGTGGAAATGCCAAATGGTGCAACCACTGTGGAAGGCAGTTTGGCGGTTCCACAAAAAGCTGAATATAGAATTGCCATATGACCCAGCAATACCATTGCTAGGTATCTACTCAAAGGACTTAAGGGCAAAGACACAAACGGACATTTGCACACCAATGTTTATAGCAGCATTATTTACAATTGCAAAGAGATGGAAACAGCCAAAATGTCCATCAACAGACGAGTGGCTAAACAAACTGTGGTATATACATACGATGGAATATTATGCAGCTTTAAGACAGAATAAACTTATGAAGCATGTAATAACATGGATGGACCTAGAGAACATTATGCTGAGTGAGTCTAGCCAAAAACTAAAGGACAAATACTGTATGGTCCCACTGATATGAACCGGCATTCGAGAATAAACTTGGAATATGTCATTGGCAACAGAGACCAGCAGAAGTTAGAAACAGGGTAAGATAATGGGTAATTGGAGCTGAAGAGATACAGACTGTGCAACAGGACTAGATACAAAAACTCAAAAATGGACAGCACAATAATACCTAATTGTAATGTAATTATGTTAAAACACTGAATGAAGCTGCATCTGAGCTATCGTTTTTTGTTTGTTTGTTTGTTTGTGTCTTTTGTTATTTTCTTTTTCCTTTTTTTATATATATATTTTTTTATTTTTTATTATTTTTTTCTCTATATTAACATTCTATATCTTTTTCTGTTGTTTTGCTAGTTCTTTTCCTAAATCGATGCAAATGTACTAAGAAATGATTATCATACATCTATGTGATGATACTAAGAATTACTGATTGCATATGTAGAATGGAATGATTTCTAAATGTTGTGTCAGTTAATTTTTTTTAATTAATAAAAAATAAATCTTGAAATATTTAGGAATACATATAACAAAATATGTACATAAAATTTATAAAACGTTTTCAGAAACATTGAATAAGACATAGAAACCATGACTCAATATTGCTGCTAAAATTCTTCCAAAATTAATGTAGAGTCAATGCAATTACAGTAAAAAAATCTCAGCACACTTTAGAATTAAAATGAATAGGACCTATAAGACTCAAAATGATTTTGAAAGAGAAAAGCAAAGTTGGAAGACTTATATTACCTGATTTCAATATTTAATATATGAAAAGATATCATGGCTTCCATGAAAATGTTTAAAGCAAATAATTGATAAAGAACTCATATGTAGAATAAAAATAACTTTCATAATTTAATAACAGAAAGACCAACAATCCAAAAAGCTTCAGGCAAAATATTTGAACATACCCTTCTTCAAAATAATGTGTGAAAGATTAACACATAGCCACTTTGGAAAATACTTTGATGACTCTTTCAAAGTTAAGCATATGCTTTCCATATAATCCAGTAATCCCAGTCCTAGATATTTACTGATGATAAATAAAAAGAAATGTTAGAATCTTCATATCAGATTTATTGTAAAAAGTAAAAACAAACCTATGGAAGTATACATGAACTATTGATTGGAAGAACAAGTGGTGATGTATACAAACAAGTAAATCCTTCTCAGTGGTAAAAGGAATGGATTACTAATACATGTAGCAATTAAGATGAATCTCAAAATTATTATGCTGAGTGAAAAAATCCAGATACATATGATCCCCATAATGCAAAAATTTAGAAAAAGTAAACTATAGTGACAGAAGGATGATCAGTGGTTGCCAGTGGCAGTGGATGATGACAAGAGATTTATTATAAAGGGGCTTTGAGGGAGCTTTTTGAAATGATGGAAATACTGTAGATCATGGTTGTGGTTGGACAACTATATATATACATTTGTCAAAACATATGGAATTGCATGTTTTAAATTGGGGAATTATAGTGTATTCAAATTAAATGTCAATAAAGCTTATTTTTTAAGAGAAAAAAGAATGAAATGAATAAGGTGTAGAAAAGTGTAAAAAGAAAGAAAGTACATTGATAAGGACCACAATGAGTGGTCATTGTGCATCAATTCAATCTGCATCAATTCATTGACCCAGACACTATGACAGGCTGTGAATGATTGTCAGAGGAAAAAATATTATTGGTCAGGTTATTTCTACAGATAACCAGTAGAGTGTAAAATTATTTGGCTTAGTGTAGTGAAAGAAACCAAAAGGCAGGGTGAAGCTTCCAACTGTCTATACAGAGTCTGGATCAAGAAAGCAAGATAATTTTAGAACTGAAAGACGGAAACACGTTGATCAAATGGCAGTGATGAACTGGGACAGATGATACTTATAGAAAATAAAAAGTCTCAGTCAAACAACCCTCAGAGTCATCCTTTCCCCTCTGACAACGAGATACACCTATACCTGAGATTATTAGTGTTTGTGACTAATTAAATGTCAAAGGATAAAATCAGGATACATTCAGCTAGAGAATCTCAATCCATTGTATTTCCCTTTCTAACATTTATTTACTTATTTTCCTTAGTATATTGAGAGTCAACAGCTAAATTTCCAATAAAATGCTCCCGTTTTTCAGAGCCCTGAACTGATCGCTGGAAGAGCATCAGGAAGGGAGGAAAACAACTGGGATTTAAATATGATGTGAGAATTTTAGTGCAATAAGGGATGGAAACTGATTTTGACAAACTGATGAGTTTGAGTTAAAACAACATTTTTGTTTTTGTGATCTGGCTGAAATTAGGATAGAAGTAAAACTTTGATTTACAAAGTGAGAATCAGTGGTATAAGGTAATATTATATTAAAATATTAATATTTAAAGGGAAAGAGGTAGACCATTTTGAGATAGAAACATACATGGTCCACAGATTAATTTTTGGATTTTTCCCAATTTGGGAATATTTTATGAAAAATCTGTTAGGAAAGAAAAACTAAAACCATCTGATCAAGTGAAGAGCAAATGTGACTAGAGAAGCTTATTTCAACTTAACTTTTGCCTATATATTTATACAGATAATCCACACTTCCCATTCTTCATTTCATTCATCTATTCAACAAACATAATATTTTGTAATAATCTCTTACAGTGAATGAACATCAAACTTGGAAATGTAGGGAATGCAATGACATATATTCTTATGAAATATGTTCACTAGAATCACAAAGTAATGAATATACAAAGACATTCTTGCAGAATGCTGAATATCATTATCGTTTTGTATATTCATATATTTATCCAACAGTATTTATTTACCACTTACTATAAACCAGGTATTTTTCTAGGATCTAAAGTTAAAGAACTGAATAGGAAACATAAACAGGATAATAATGACTTTTGGCAAGTGCTATGAAAGAAGGACGTCCTAGGGATGGTGAGAAAATGTAATGTTACATAGAATAGTTGAGGAACTGCAACCCCACACCATTCCAAGTAGTTCCATATAACTTGAGAAGGGAAAGAAAACACTAGTAGGGATGATGACGGGAGACTGCATAGAGAAAGTAGATTTTGAGTGAGATTATAAAGAATGGAGAGAATTTTGATCAAATAGTCATTGGAATATGAATTCCAAATTAAAAATTCCAAATTAAACAAACATCCACAGAGATGGACTGGAATCAGGGAAATCAAATGGTATATGGAAAAAATTATTTACGTATTCTAAAGGAGATGGGGTTACAAGATAGGCAGTAATTAGAATATTGAAAACAGTTATCACAAATAAAAAAATAGATGGAGAGTATGTAAGCCAGAGGAAGCCTCTTTTAAATCAGAGAAGGAGACTGAATACAGCACCATTTTAAGAAAGTAAACTCAATTGCTTTACAAGGTACATTAGAATAGTGCAAAAATGGAGACAAGGAACTCCATTAGGAGACCATGGCAACAGTACAGAGAGGAGAAAAAATCAAGACTTAAATTAGGGGATACATTAGTAGGGATGGGAAGGAAAAAAAAGATGGTCCTATGAGAACTGGGAAGGAAGATGGTAGCTTCTCTCCTCCTATCTATGAATCTCTTTCTATCTCTTACATTCTTACACGTTGGGTTGTGTATCTATTTTCCTTTAAATATCTAAGTCTCTTTCCTTATCTTTTAAAATTTGTCTTTTCTCTCTTGTCTGTATTTCTTTCTCTCTTCTATTAATTTGTGTTCTTGCCCATTATGGTTAGTTTTACAAGGTTATAAGATTTAAAAAGCAGTAATTTAGTATCTTTCTTTTTATTATATGAAATTCCTACTTCTTTCATTAAATTGAGCTACTCTGAGAATTTGTATTCCTCTAAAAGAAACCTATTTTTCTTTCTTTCTATTGTCTAAATTTTTAGAAAAAGTGTTTCTAAATCTAAGACATCTCATAAAATACTAACCTGTCACCTAGACTTGTTTCTAGAAAAACAATTTTAGGCTATTTCAACTTTTGAATAGAGTAAAGAAGATAAGCTGGAACTGAGAAAATATCACTGTCCTCTTTCCAACATGAAGATAAATTGGCATTGGTCCATGCATCAGATGATAAAACTCAAATTAATTTTCAACAAATCTGGAGATGAAACATCACTTTATCATGATCCACAAAATCCTGTCAAAATCAGCATATATATGTGAGCATATATATGTGAGCTGTGATTGATGATGTTAGTTTATGAAGAAGAACCTAATAAAGAATGGCCAAAAGCATTAATTTGGTACTGAGAATAGAGAAGCATGATAAACACATATGAGGACAAAGCTTTCATGTATTCTAAGCAAATAGGGAGGAATATGAAGAAGGAATGAAAGTATCCAAATCTGAAGTCCATCAACAGATATTGCATGAAATAAGGGCACCATATTTTGGAGGGAAGAGTCAGGAGTGGAAAGGAAAATAAGAACTTTAAGTCTAATAATTAATAGCTATGTCTTTCACCACAGGAATAACAAAAGCTCAAGAATATGTGCACTGAGAATTGATATGTACAACTGTTCAATATCTGTCCCAATAGTGCAATCAACCTCTAAATTGAGTGTTACTAGAAACAGATGACTTGTTAAAAGTTAATTTTCCGATATATATTTACTGGTCACAGATGAGTGACAGTTACATATCAAAAGAGGGAAGTTGGTAGCTGTGACTTTCTCCCCATAGTTTTCACAGCCGCTTTGATATCCTTATTCCTCAGTGTGTAAATTAAAGGGTTTAGCATGGGAGTAACAACACTATACAGTACTGAGATCAATCTGTCCTTCTCCAGTGAGTAAGATGAGATTGGACGTACATATGTGAAAATAGCGCTGCCGTAATAGAGAAGGACAATAACCAGGTGGGAAGCACAGGTAGAAAAGGCTTTGTGTCTCCCCTCTGAAGAGCGGATCCTCAAGATGGTTGAGATTATGTAAAGATAAGAAAGGATGATACACAGGAAAGGAGTCCAACCAATGAAGACCCCAATGGAGAGCAATGCCAGCTCATTGACAGAAGTGTTCCCACAAGACAAGATCAGCAAAGGGGGGATGTCACAGAAGAAATAATTAATCTGGTTGTTGCCACAAAAGGGCAGGCGGAATGTCAATACTGTGTGCACCATTGAATTGAGGAAGCCACCAGTCCAGCATGTCGCTGCTAACTGGCTATACAGTACTTTGTTCATAATAACTGAGTATCTTAAGGGTTTTCAGATGGCAATGTAACGATCATAAGCCATTGCTGCCAAGAGAAGGCACTCTGATCCTACAAAGAAAATGAATGCAAACAGTTGAGCCACACATCCTCCATAAGAAATGCTTTTCTTCTCTGACAGAAGATGTACCATCATCTGAGGGACATTGGTGGTGGTGTAGCAGATGTCAAGAAAGGCCAAGTTCCCTAGAAAATAATACATCGGGGTGTGTAGGCGTGCATCAGCCACGCTTACCAAAATAATGAATACATTTCCCCCCAAAGTACAGATATAAGTCAGCGTGAAGATGGTGAACAGTAAAAACTGCAATTCATTTAGATTGGAGAATCCCAAGATGATGAATTCCAGCAGAGCTGTTTGGTTCTTTCCTTCCATGATGTTGTCTGATTTCCTTTTGGGAACTGGACAAAGGGAAGCACAGATTACAATAAGCATGTGCTGCAATGGTCTGCAAAATGAAACAAAAATGACATAAATAAAAATTATTACCATGTACACCAGATTCCAAAACAGAGAAGCAGCACCCTTTGCAAAGCATATCACAACAATCACCCAGCACACATGGGGGTACTTTCACTGTTTCAACTGTAAATGAAATCTGGGTAAAATACAAAGCACAGGTAGTTTTAATAAAAGTACATCATACATCCTAAGAATTTTCTGTTAATAATAACTAGGTCAGGTCCACTTACATTTTCTTGATGATATGTGGATGGTGTTTCTGAATACAGTTTGTAGAAGAAACGTTGGTCATCATTAGCTTCTTTAAAGCAATCCTTACTCTCTATTTCCATCCTTGAAGGCTGATACATCATTATAATACGTTATATTTTATAGGTTATGGAGTTAAAGAGGGCATGTGAAAAAGAAAAGTTACCCAACAGTGATTCCATTGTTATTTATTGGGTCAATAAAATGAGGAGACAAATGGTTAGGATGTCCTGACACAAAAACCTTTAGAGTTGATATATGTGAAACAGAGAGAAGAAGGTATTAGACAAGGTTCCTGGATATTGTGGTTACTTCTAAGAAGAGAGAATCTTGTAGACTAAAGGGAACATATTTTTCCAGGAATATGCATTGTGGTAAGACATATCATGTAGTTTTTTAATCTTTATTATTTGAATGGTTGCTATTATCCTAATTTTGTAGATGACGGTCTTAAAATTCAGAAAGATTATATAACATGTCAATGATCTAGTAAGTACAAGAGAGGGGGAAAACCTACACGTCTAGTCATGTCTTTAGCTATATTTCTATCTATAAAGGCATAGAATGTACTCCTTATATGTATTTCTTATATGTCAATTCTTATCTATTATTCAAGACTTCTTTACAGGATATATCCTCACTCAGAGAAAGACTGTCCTCTTTATCAATTGCAACCATGTATTAAGGGAGATAGTGGCACCATGAGTTCCTACTATTTGTCAACTTTGTCTAGAAAACTGTGTTTTATTTTTGCCTTCATATATATATACTGAAGCATGAGTTTTTAAACCCTTCTTGAATATGCTTTCTCTCGCTGCATTCCTTCTCCCTTCATTCTTTTCCTTTCTTTCTCATTCTATCTCTCTCTCCCACTGTAACTCTTTCTCCCTTATGTTCTTTTCCTTTCTTATATGTAGCTATGTGAAACAGCTATGGATAACACTGGACTTTGCATAATGAAGTGTTATCTATATATTCTTCTGAAGTTTGCCGTCTTGCTCTTAACTCTAGAATTCCCAGGTTTTCCCAAACACCTCTCTGCCTAATCTTAAGGACTTGAAGGTAGCCAGTCTCTGGTGTTCAATCTGACCACTCTTAGACACTTCACTTCAGTTACAACTCATCAATATCCTCACCAAAAAAACTATTAGATTTCTTACTAACTCATTAATGTCAGAGACAATCGGGCCAGAAAGAGTATCAGGAACTCAACATCTTAACTCTCCTGATAATTAAGGATATTTTGGAGTGTATACATAAATCCCCAGTTCCTTTTTCATCAGTGACTTCTCCAACTCCTAAGTTGTTTGAAAAGTAAAATTTCCAGACATTTGTCTTTATTCATATTGTAAGTGCTTTAGAGTAGAGTTGTTTTAAGAGAAATGGTGTTTTCACATTTAGATGGTGCTTCACAACTTTATTATCTTCAATTTTGGTTTTCTGATTGTTTTAGAAGAATTTGAAAATTGGAAAAGAAAATAAAAACATTAAAAATCCTTAATGCATTCATGAGAGAAAATCTCTAATATATGGGGTCATACTTCTCTAATCAACTTTCCATATATTTATATTCAAAATAAGAATTAGAATGTACATGATAGTTTTAAATGTCTTCCTTAAGGTCCATATTATAATTATTTCCCATGATGGTAAATATTTTCCTGATATATGATCTTTGAGGTAACTACAAAACTTCCTATGATTACAGCAAATGCTTTGTATATACCACCGTTTATTGACAGGCACTTTTATTGCTTTACTTACTCATTTTTGCTATGATAAATGTCAGTAATATGAACACTAAAGTTAGATTTCTTGAATTTGGGGTCAGATTATTTGGATGTCAGCAAACTCATACCCACACAATTTAAGACCCAATGGTGCATATCATGAACTTGAAAATCCAATCATTTTGATCTGGCTAATACAGGACCCAGTGTCTGTGTGTGGCCAAATAATTTTAAGAGCTATGTAGAAAAGGACACTGATCATCTCTGACCACTTTCCATGCAGCACCTCATTTACTTTTTGCATAAATTGTATGAGATAAGTAATAGTATTATTCTACTTTTCCAGATGAAAACACTGCATCTCAGTAAGGTACAATGTATGGTACAAGTTATACAGCTAGCAGGTGAAAAAAGACAGCCTTATCTCCTCCAAATCTCATTTACTTTCGAATGAATGACTTAAAATTTAATTTCTCTTTACCAATAACAAGATGCTCTTTAAAAATACTTCGCTGGTCTTCAATACAATTTAGGTTCACTAAGTTACATTATTTTAATTAGTTACAAACTTTTATGGTTTGTGTTCCTGACTGCCAATGGAGATGCACCATTCCTACAATGTATTGATGGTTAAATCTATTCTTAATGAACATCTGGCTTTTTAACTTGCATCTGTTTATTTAGACAACTGATTGTCAGTATAGCTGTTTATTGTTGGCCAAGCTACAAATTAATTAAAATTTTCATGTTTGTGTTCTTAAAGAATACTGTTCTAGGGTTTAGCCAAATCCAGTTAATAAAAATGCTTGATAAAATTAAAATGGTTGTAGGGCAAAAGCTCTATTTAAAATTAATGATGTTGGCCACATAGACACTGAGTCCTGCATTAGCCAAAATTGAAATGACTGTGTTTTCAAAATTGATGTCCTGCACTAGTGGGTCTCTAATTTTATGGGTAAGAGTTTGCTAAACTACAGAAAAATTAATTTTGTGGCTTGAAGTAGATAATTGCAGCTGAAAAGATTTTTAAAAAGCACATGCTTTTAAATGCCTTCTTATTTTCTTGTGACTAGTATAGATATTTTCAGGGAGTGGAGAAAACATTTTGGAGAAAGGTTTAAATTCCTTTTAAGTAGTACTTCACATTTCTAGAACCAAATTCTTTCTCAAGCAAAACTTTGTGTTCACCAGCATAATCCCCATATCTTGTTCCCAACCAAACTTTTCCACCTTCCTAAGCATTACCTTGCCTTTCTTTTTTCTTTTTCTTTTTTCACTTTTTTTCCACTTCTGAAGATGAAATTGGAAGTTAGACCAATCCAATGGGCTAATCCTTATGGCTAATTTTATTCAACAAAGGTATTTGGGAGATTGTCTCTTCACTGGCAAGGTGCTATGTGCTAGAGATAAAATGACAATTATTACAGAATTTGACCAAACCTTCAGGAGTATATATTTGGGCATTACCAATTTATAAAACTATAATAATTACTTTAAAGGAGTATAACAGAGGGAATAGCATGGTATGGGGAAGTCACCAAAAACTGAGTTGAAATCTCAGGAGTTAACGAGAAAAAAGTTATTTGGGTGTTTGGAAAACTTTCCAGGAAGAACAAAAGCAAGTGCTATTACCCTGGTATGGGATGTACTATAAGACTTAAAGGGATGCCAGGAGGTTGGAATGCAGAGAGCAAGGAAAGGAGGCTCCTCTATTAGGGTCAGAATTATTCAGGATCTAAGTGCAATGGGCAGATCTTCCAGAGATGTAAAATGTCCGCGTTTGAATTCTAAAAAAGTCCTTCTGGTATATGTATGGACAATGGAATGGAGAGCAGAAGTAGATAAAATAAGCCATAAAGTTCACCATTTCAGTTGTTCTGGCAAAATTGACAGTAGCTGAGACTAGAGTAGTTAGAATTGGATTGGAAAGAAATGGAGACATTTGAGAGACTTTAGGAGATACGGGGATGCAATTTTGGTATGAAGTGAGGGAAAGGAACACATAAAGGATAATAATCATAGGTGACATATATTATATCCTTATTATGAAATAAGTTATTTACGTGCCTTACATAATTTGATTCTCTCTCTCTCTCTATCACACACACACTTGTACACACACATACACACACACAAATCTATGAAAGAAGTATATCATGCCCATACTAAAAATAAATGTTTAGAAACCTAAGATTTGGAAAGGTTAGGTAATTTGCCTATTACTACACAGATATGGAATGGTGATACTGGGTTTTATATTCCAGTCTATGCCCTTAAAGAGCATATTGCAGTGATCTAGAATTCTGGTTTGAACAAATGGATGGATGATGGAGTTTTCATTGAGACAGGAAAAGCTGAAAGAAGTTCAGATTTGGGGGAATAAAATGGGTTCAGTTCTAACCATGCTGTTTTTGTGGTCTCTATCACAAGAGAGTACATCAAACAGCCGTTTGGTGTTTGGACCTCAGAGAAGAGGTATGTAATAGAGATAGATTTCTAACACATCAGTATATAAAGTTCAAATGAAATTATGTATGTGGTTGGGAAGACACAGAATAAGAAATAAGGGAGTGAGGAAACAAACTTTTTAGGCTTAGCAGACTAATTTTTTGGGTAAAAAGCTGAATAAGAAGACCTAGAAGGCACAAAATAAAAACAGGAAAAAAAAGGACAGTGAAGCATTGAATCAAACAGGTAGTCTGTAGAAAGATAGTTCTGTTCTCAGAAACTCTGCTTTGTAAATAGAAGGAGCTCCAATTTTCTTTCCAGACTTTTTCTCATAAGCAAGGTTATCTTTTCTCATAAGCAAGGTCAGTTCTCATGTCCTCCATCACAAATGCAGGTCATTATGAAATAGTAAAAAAGCAGGCCAGTTTGCAGAGGAGGGAGAAGGAGGAAACACTTGGCTCAGTACCTGCCTGATACCTCCTTTTTCAGTGTTTTACCCATTCGAAGAAAGAATTTTTTTTTCTCATGGATCTCCAAATATCTTTTTTTTGTTGTTACTTAGGATTTCACCTAAGCTTTTTTTTTGTCCCATGATCATTTCTTCTCTCTTTAAAACATGTTTTTTCTTGTGCTCCAAAATCTCAGATAGTGGCCACAAAGTAAAGTGACTAAAGGAATTAAGATGAATACTTAACATGCAACTCCTCTAAGAATATTTGCCTTGAAACAACAGCAATTTTTAAATATGTTTTCTGAATATAAGTTTAGTCATCTGAACCACTTAATCTAATTGTCTTTCTTTCTGTTCCCATTTCTATCTTCCAATTTTCATTTTCTTCAAAGTTAAGCTCAAATGCCACCTTTCCTTTCATTTAAGGATGATCTCTCTCCTTTCCAGGAAATTCTATAGGCTTCATTTTGATCTCAGCTATGACACTTAACACCCAAAATATTTATTAGTGTGATTTATTTTGGCTATTTGGCTATGAATCCTCGAGGATAATTATCCTTGTCTTACTCAGCTAATTCTTGACTGGTAAATATTTGGGGACACATAAGTTTAGCATTCGTAGTGGATTACTACTATTGGAATGTCAGATACCACAACATAATTTTCAAGAAAAAAATTGGATTTCTTCCTTTCTTATATATTCACAATGCTGTAGAATTAAAAAAAAACAATCGTACCTAGCATATTCTTTTTATTCTCATAGCAATTATATAAGTTAGCATTACAAAACCTAAAAGTTAAAGAGATTAAGTGATTCTAATAAGGTTACAGTTAACAAGTGCTAAAACTAAGGGTAAAAAAAGGCTTATGTCTCCAAATCTGGAACAAAATATGCCAGGTGGTACATCTATTATTATACATAGACGATGGCTGCCTCTTGTAGACATAGCATTTGCCCTAGTACACAACAGTCTTTGTGTTATAATTCTTCATTTGTACAAAACAGGCAATTTCACTCATAAGTACAGGAAAACTGTTCTTTCTTCCTCTACCCAAGACCAGGAAACCAGATACAGTACAAGGAAAAAATGAGAATATTTTCAGGGGTCACTTCATAGTAAGATATCCAGAATGTCCAGTAACAACCCATAAGGAAAGGCCCCCAGATTATTCATAAGAAAATTTTTCTTCCAACTCCCCACCTTGACTTCTCTTCCTTATAAGGGACTCAGTAACTTTTTATTAAACAGCATTCTCAAAAAAGGGACCATGAAAATGCAGATTCTCTAAATTGCAAGGGTCTTCAAAAGTAAATTATCCAATCCCTTATAACTGAAATAACATAGAAAACATATAAAATGAACATAGCAGGGACTCAGTAAATAATTGTTAGCATGCAAAATATTAGATCCACATGAAAGATTGCTTCTTGTCAGGAAGTCACACAGTGCATTTCTGATAGTGTTTTGCAACCACATGGCATTTTATTCTCTTACTTTTTTTATATAGTGAAAAACATTGTCCCTTATTTCATAAAGAATCAGTACAACTGTGAAATTGGAATTACTTGCAATGAAGGAAACTCCTGGATCACATGCACTCGGCCTGCTCCACCACCCAAAACATGATACAGACAGCTTGATCATTCCCTTTCTCAGAACTCCTATGGCTCATTACACTCTCTTGTCCCACCTTCTTAGTTTCTCTTCCAAAAAACAAGGCATAGAGAAGTACAGCTCTAAGAGCTATGTGCTATAGTAAACAACAAAAAATTACTTACTTGTGGTAGGCAATACAGCAAAAAAGCAGAGATTCCCATTCAGACCCCAAAGCCTGACGTAGGGCTGCTTTTATGAACACCAGGAAGTGGCAGGTAATGGTCTCTGGAGAGTCTGTGCTGAAAGACTCCCTGAGTGAGGGGTTTTACAGCTGAGTGCCAAGCATCTCCTCAACCCCTGAAGGCCAGTGCATGGAACCGGAGAAGGAAACGACTGCATCCTCCAGATGCAGAGCTCGCTGCATCTTGTGGAACCCCGGAGACTCACCTCTGGGATCTTAATATAGGTCCCAAGACTTGGAAGTTCTGATCTGTGCCTCAGGCCCTGCGCATCTGGTTGTCTTCCAATGGCTTTGCTGCCATTGCAACTCTGCTTCAGGAAACCTTGTGTGGAATCCAGAGTGCTCAACGTGGGCCCCTCCATCTTGGCCCACATCTGATCAATTAGAGACATCCTTTATATTTTCTCATCATCAGAGTAAATGCAGTTCACTACTTTCATGTTGTTCTGCCATATCAGTCCTTGGACTCTAAAACTGAAGGGATAGAAGTCAAGCTTCAAATCTAGTGCCCTTTTTCTCTCTCAAGTTAAAGAAAACCATCCCTATTTCCTTCTAGAGGTGGGGGAAATTTGTACAGCATATCAGATCTCACCACAAAATACAATAAAATAAAATCTTCTTCCACCACCAAATCAACCCCCTAAATATCCTCCTCTTGCAAATTAGGCATAATTTAGTGACCTAGCAGTTTGCTTTCGAATGTGCATAATGAAGCACATAAAGATTTGCTTGTAATTGTCAACCTCATCTGAAATGGAAACATAATATTTTAATATTCCGTAAGACATATAATGTGATGAAATGGGAGTGCTGAAAGTTTTTTATGCAATTGGTTCAGAAACCAAAATATTTGGAAACCATCTCTTTAACTAATGGTTGTCACTCACTATTACTGCCATGCCTCCTCCCCTGGGATGATTTTAGAATATAATTCCATCATTCTTGAGTGCCATGTATCTAGGAAAGTTTATCCCCCTCAAAAACTAAGGTAATTTTAGAATTGCTACAGTTATTTACAGGCTGGGATGTATCCAGGAATGAAAGTGAACCTCCACATGCAACAGTATAAAGTTAGTGTATCTTAGTTTACCAGGGCTGCTATGACAAATACCTCATGCTGGAAATTATTGTCTCACAATTTTGAAAGTTGTAGATATAAAATCAAGGTCTTGACAGCCCATTCTATTTCACAGAGTCTATAGCATTCTGGTGTTGGCTTGCAGCAATCTTTGGGGTTCATTGGCTTGCATCTCTGCCTGCATCACCTAGAGAAAACAAAACACAAAGTTGATCTTCAAAATCCTATGACTTTCCCTAATGTACCTGTAGGTGTCATAATCAATAGTTCATAAGGGTTGCTTGTGCACTTGCACTACAAATCCTGATATTGTCTGCCATTATGTAGCTTTCTAATTTTGGAAAATGTAATCATGTGAAGTGGTGGCTCAGAATTGCACTAATTTGCATTATTCAGATTACCAGCAATTTTCAGCATCTCCTTTATGAGGACAATTTTTTGTCAAAAATTTGTGCTTTTATCTCCCATTAATCTGCCTATGTTTACCTTTTGTACATTTTCTTAACTGAGATCCTGTATTTTTCTTATTCATTTGCAGCAGTTCTTTATATAATTTACACATCATTGATCACATAACTTTTAATTCTCCCAAAGAGTTTTCAATAATTGGCCATTTATGCATTAACCTTAATATGAAGTCCTTCATTGAGAAGATATCCTAAATTTGATCATAACAAAAAAATGACTTCTCAGTTAATGCTTTGGGAATTTTGAGGTTTATTTAATAATTGTTAATAGGAAGTTGTTTCCCACTGCCATGCAAAGAAAATATTATCTTACACTTTCATACTAACTGGTGAGCTTTAAATTTCAAATTTTGTTTCCTAAGCCATCTAGAGTTCACCTTATTTTACCAGGTGCAGATAAATAATCCAAGTTCCATCCTTCTGCATTTAAAGATGTGGTTGTTTTCAAATTACTACTAAACTTTTTATCATTCACTGTGATGGTCATTTATCAATCATTAGTTTTTCATATGAATATTTCCATCTATCCCCGAGACATCCTTTCTAATCCTGTGGTTTTTTTGCTTGTTTTTAACACCAGGAACATAACTTTCTATTAATAGGCTGTATTAGCCAAGGTTCTCTAGGGTATACAGAACCAACAGAAGATATCTGTAAATATGAGATTTTATATAGGTGTCTCATGCAACTGTAGGGAAGCATAAATCCAAATACCATAGGGCATCCACGAACTGGCAACAATGATGAAGGTCTTCGATTAATTCCCAGAAGATTAATTCCCTCTTCAGACTGCTGAAACTGTCACCTATTTTAGTGAGTAAGCTTCCAAAATGCACTATACCAGAAATGGAAGGGGTTTTAAACAGAGAATTTATTAAGTTTCAAGTTCACAGGTCTAAGGCCATGAAATGTGCAAATTAAGTCATGGAAGGAAAGATACCTTAACTCCAAAGAAAGGGTCGATGATGTTGGGGTATTCTCTCTCAGCTGGGAGGGCACATGGTGATGTCTGCTAGCTTTCTCTCTTCATTTCATAAGGCTTCCTATGGGCATTTTCCTTCTGCCCACAGGTCCCTGACTGCATTGGTTCTGTTGGTTCTGGGGCCCACGAAGCATTTTTCCAAAATGTTTTTCTTCTTAAAGGGCCTTAGTAAATAACACCCACCTTGAATGAGTGTGTCCACGGAAACCATCTAATCAAAAGTTATCACCTACAATTGGGTGAGTCACATCTCTATGGAAATAATCAGAAAAATCCCACCCAGCAAAATTGACTGAATATGAAAGTACATTGCTTTTCTGGGTACATAATAGCTTCAAACCAGAGTATTTTCTCTCCCTTAAAAGTCTTCAACTGTCTGGATTACATCCAACTGATTGGATTTTTTCATTGGAGAAGACACATCCCTTAGTTAACTGTAGATGTAATCAGCCATAGATGTTATAAACTGACTGATGATTTAAGCCCATGATGTGTGCTGGTGCTAACAGTTAGGCCAGTGTTTGCCTGACCAGACAATTGCACCTCATCACCTGGCCAAATTGACACATTGAACTTAACCATCACATATGTAGTGTAATATGTCCTAATGTCAAATCAAAAAATTCTCCCTTTTTTAATATTTTTGCCAAAATTAACCTAGTCAGTTGTGGTTAATATTTTCTATACAATCTCTGGAGGTTTGTCAAATTCATGAGCACTGATTTTATAAATTATTTTGGAAAAAATTGATATATTTTATGTCTCCCAATCAAAGACATGCCCTAACTCTTTGTTTATTCAAAACTTCTGTTTACCTTAACAGAGTTTATTTTTCCACGAAAGTCTTATGTATCTCTGTTCAGCTAATTCTGGATCGTATACATTTTATATTGCTATAGCAAATTGTATTTTCTTTTTTAGTATATCATTGTTCAGCAACTTTAGCAAAGTTTCTTTCTAGTTGAGTAATTTGCCTATTGGTTCTCTTTGTTTTTCTATATTAGGTTCATGGCATGTAAAATGAAAAGCGTTGTATCTCTTTCTTTCCACTTCCACTCACACATTTCTGAGTCTTACCTGACGGGATTTGCCAGTATTTGCAGAACCAGTGCAATTAATTGGTAACAGTGATAGTGGACATCCTTGTCCTCTTCATCACCTTACAGGAGAGTAAATGTGTAGTTTTTCTGTTACAAGACAGATTGCTCTAACTCTTTGGCACACAGCATTTAGTAACCTAAAGAAATTCCATGTCATTCCTATTTGCTAGAGTTCTTGTAGTCTCAAGTATATCAAACTCTATTAAATGCATTTTTGTGACTAGCACAAATGTGGATTCTTTCCTTGAAGTCTACTAATGTTTGAATTACATTGATATATTTTCTAATGTCCATCCATGCTCACATTTCTTCTGTAAATAGTACTCGATCATAATAATCTCAAACTGACATTGTTAGATTCTGCTGGTTAATATGCTCTTTAGGCAATTACATGCATATTTTAAGTGAAATGAGTCTATGATTGTAATATCTTTATCCTGTTTCAGAATCAAGGCTGCACTAACTTTATGAAATGATTTGAAAAGATTTCCCTTTAAGTATATATTATGAAATAATTTCTATAAGATAGAAATTCTTTGCTGTATTTGAGGATTATATAACTCATCTGTTGAAAACCCTTGGCCAGAATCATTTTCAGAGGGAAGTTATTTTATTGTCATTTAAATTATTCAATGATTATTAAATTAGCAGCATTTCATATTACTTCTTTAATCAATTTTGATATTTTGCATATTTCAGAAATACTTTGTCTAGTTTTTCAATTGGTTAGCATAAGTTTATCTGTAAAATTATTTTATTCATTTTAAATTTCTCTGATGTCCGTAGTTTTACTAATTCTTTTATAGTTCTATGTTTTCTTTATAAATCTTTCTCTGTCTTTCTTCATCAGTCTTGCCAGATGTCTGCCAATCTTATACATCTTTTTAGAGGATTGCCTTCCACTGCCTCTTACCCCTAGATATGGTAGCACTCGAGGCTTTAAGGACACAAACTTATTACTTCTTGTTTTCACTTGAAAATGATTCCCCCTTGAAAAAAAGGATTAATCACTCTAACTATTACAATATCCCTTTCTCTACCTGCAAGTTGAGTGGCATGAGGCAGCAAAAATGGCTAGGAGTCAGCCTCAACTTCCATTCTCGCACACTCAGGGGTAAATGTTCCTTCTTTAAAAACTAATATATAGAATATCCCAAAGACACAGGGTTGAGAAGCCAAACTTTGCTTCAGTGTAATTGTAAGAAGCAGAAACTCACAGTTCCACCCCTTAGCTATGAAACCCAAGTATTCCAGCTTTGAAAGAATTAGCACTTCATATTGGACTGAGTCAGGTAACCTATTGCATCTTCTAGGTGCTGTCACCCAGCTGGTGTAGTGTGTGCCTTCAATGGCCATTCCACCATTCCAGCAGGTCTCTGGTTGTAAGCCTGTTGACTAATTTAAATTACTGCAAAACCCATTTCTTGTTAGAAAAATTGCATTTAGTTATGATATCCTTAAGCTCTTCGAATCGGTGTAAGCTCCTTGGTCTTTTCTTAACTTTCGTATTCTTAACAGTTTTGAAAGGTTCTGATCAGTGTTTTTATAGAACATCTCTTAATTTGTATTTGTCTAGTTTCCTTTTTATTATAAGGAGGTTTTGTATTTTGTCAGAATACCACAGAAGTGTTGTGTCCTTACCAGTTTATCATAACAGAAGACAAATGCCACACACAGCTTAAATTTCAATGCAGGATTAAAGAGAGGCCTCCACTATGAACTTCTGATTTTTCCCTTTGCAATGAATAAATCACTTAGAGAGGTATTTTGAGATTATGGAAATTTCCTTTCTCATCAAACATTACTCCACTGAATCTGAAATCCACAAGTGGATCTTGCCTGCAACAATTTTTATTATGATGTTTGCCTAACGGTGATTTTGTATTTCCCTTACTGTTTCTCCATTTATTAATTGGAATTTTTCTGTAAGGTAGACTACTTCCTCCATCCTCCTTCCACCCTTTTTTCCTTCCTTCTTTTCTTCCTTCCTATTTACCTTACCTTCCTCCTTCAATCCTTTATGCCCTTCCTTTCTTCAGTTCTTTGTATCTGTGTGTGCTTGTGGATATTAATTTTATTTTATGGGTTATAATAGATGGTATAATATTTTGTTTAACTGCTCAAATTATTTCAACTGTGATCATTGGGAGTTCCTTCCTTTTGGCTCCTGCAATCCTTACAACATATGTCGATCCTTCTCAAGTTCTTCATTATCCTCTACAACAAGATTTTCCAGGCTCATTTTATTCTCCTTGCTTCATTAGTGTAATATATCATTTCTCCAAAGACACTTGGTTCTTTTTATAGGAGAATGGTATTTAGAAACTAAGATGTGGGTGTTTGATGTGCTTTTTGCAAATTGAGTAATATTGCTACTAGCCCACTCAGCAGACAGAGCCAGGAATTATATATATATATAGTATATATTTATATATTTCCACTGTATACATATGTATAGATGTCTGTTTGTGTGTGTGTGTGTGTATAAAATCATAAGAACTTAGTAACACACTAATTCTAATTAAAGGCCACAGAGTTCTTTCTAATCTATCTCCTTTTCTTATGATCACTTCTTTCTCTTACAGTGAGAAAAAAGAATCTATCTCTCAATCTCTACAATATATTTACCTTTTAAAAACATAAAGTAGTTTCAGAATAATTATGGAAATAGGAATGACAATGAATTAACTAACAAGAGCACAGTGTTTGTATTGTATAGTTATTTTGTCTTTAGCGCTACAATATCCAATCAACTTTTACCAAAATTCCCTGTTAGATTTTTCTTCCTTGCCCTTTCAATGTAGTTAAAGAATTTATATACAGTTACTATTTTAGTAAAGACTGTATTACACTAAGTTGCCACACATATTCTGGTTGATTTTAGTTAATTATTTATCTGGGGAGAATAAGAAACATTACTGCGGTTCTAAGTCACACATATATACAGAAAGGTAAAGTCATGAAGCAGTACCACCTCCTCATCCCTACTAACCAGTTCCCATTCATCTCTTCATTTCATCCTCATTCACCCCTTGTGGGAAACCACTCTCTTCAGTTTTTCATTTTTCATTCCTATGATGTTTTTTTTTCTTGGCCCCAAATAAGCAGATATACATATTTTCCTTCATCACCTTCTTTCATATCTGAAAGATAGCATTCTATTTATACCCTTCATATTTTGCTTCTTTAACTTAGCAGCATTTCCTGGAAATGAATAAAAATCCACCCATAAAGAACAAAAATTGGTAAAACACTAACTTACATTAGCCTATAATAAAGCTTGCATCTTTTAATTTCCAGAATAGCCAACATTAAAAGCAATAAAAATAATGTATTGTAAACAAGCTAACGGGTGAAGAAATTGGAATAAGATAGCAAAATTTGACTAGTTACAAATATATAAATGAGGAGAAATAAAAACAAGCAATAGACTGAATAAATAAAGCACATGTAAAGATGGTAGTTACAAACTTCATGATAGCAGTAATCATGTAAATATAAATGTTCTAAATTTCCAAATAATTACAAAGTTTGCCGGAGTTGAATTAAAAACAGAAAGAAAAAACTAGGACGCATCTTGTGTATGAGGACACAAAATGTTTGAACGCAAAGGATGAAAAAAGATATTCCAAGCAAACATTAGCCAGCAGAAAGGTGATCTAGTCTTACTAATATAAAGTAGACTTTAAAGGAAAATGAATTACTTGAATTTAAGAGGAACATTTCTTAATGACAAAATATATCATCAACAAGGAAGGTTAATAAACCCAAGGTTAATAATTTAATCATTATATAATATGTGTTTAAAATTTGAAGAAAAAGTTAAAATGAAAATATAGACAAATCTGTAGTTCTAATTGAAGATTTAAAAGCAATTGTCAGATTAATTCATAGGAAACACATATTAACATAAGTAAGGATATTTATAACATACAGATAAGATAATTTTTTAAATTACCTAAGGGGTATACAAAGACAACACTGAACCCCCAGAAGTGCATTCAACATTTTTTCAAGTGCACAGAGAATATTTAGAACTTTATTGACCATATGTTAAATAACAATGCAAGCCTGAATGTATCTGAAAATCTTTGTCATAACAGCAATTTAATTGACAGATATAAAATAAAGATAGAAAACAATATATAATGAACTATACTAATATTTTTAATATGTAGAACTTTCAAACAGAAAAATGGAAATAGAAAAACACAGTGCAAACCATGTACACAGCAAGTCAATAGTAATAATTTTCAACATTTAAACAATTTCACATAATTTTACCCATACTTTTGCTGTCATTTTTAAAAGTAAATCCTAAGTTCCATGTCATTGCAATCATAAATAATTTAAATGGAAAATTAATGATATTTCTTGATATAACCTATTGCCACAGTTCATATTTCCTGTCTTATAAATGATTTATTTTTTAAAATTTATTTTTCTATTTATTTTTATAAATGAATTTTTATCTTTGTATTTTTTATTAATTAAAAAAATTAACTAACACAACATTTAGAAATAATACCATTCTACATATGCAATCAGTAATTCTTAACATCATCACATAGATGCATGATCATCGTTTCTTAGTACATTTGCATCGGTTTAGAAGAACTAGCAATACAACCGAAAAAGATATAGAATGTTAATACAGAGAAAAAAAATAAAAGTAATAATAGTAAGAACAAAACAAAACTAAACAAAAGATAACAAAAACCTATAGCTCGGATGCAGCTTCATTCAGTGTTTTAACATGATTACTTTACAATTAGGTATTATTGTGCTGTCCATTTTTGAGTTTTTGTATCTAGTCCTATTGCACAGTCTGTATCCCATCAGCTCCAAATACCCATTATCTTACGCTGTTTCTAACTCCTGCTGAACTCTGTTACCAATGACATATTCCAAGTTTATTCTCGAGTGTCGATTCACATCATTGGGACCATACAGTATTTGTCTTTTAGTTTTTGGCTAGACTCACTCAGCATAATGTTCTCTAGGTCCATCCATGTTATTACATGTTTCATAAGTTTATCCTGCCTTAAAGCTGCATAATATTCCATCGTATGTATATACCACAGTTTGTTTAGCCACTCGTCTGTGGATGGACATTTTGGCTGTTTCCATCTCTTTACAATTGTAAATAACACTGCTATAAACATTGGTGTGCAAATGTCCGTTTGAGTTTTTGCCCTTAATTCCTTTGAGTAGATTCCCAGCAATTGTATTGCTGGGTCGTATGGCAATTCTATATTCAGCTTTTTGAGGAACCGCCAAACTGCCTTCCACAGTGGTTGCACCATTTGACATTCCCACCAACAGTGGATAAGTGTGCCTCTTTCACCGCATCCTCTCCAGCACTTGTTATTTTCTGTTTTGTTGATAATGGCCATTCTGGTGGGTGTGAGATGATATCTCATTGTGGTTTTGATTTGCATTTCTCTAATGGGCAGGGACATTGAACATCTCTTCATGTGCCTTTTGGCCATTTGTATTTTCTCCTCTGAGAGGTGCCTATTCAAGTCTTTTTCCCATTTTGTAATTGGGTTGGCTGTCTTTTTGTTGTTGAGTTGAACAATCTCCTTATAAATTCTGGATACTATACGTTTATCTGATATGTCATTTCCAAATATTGATTCCCATTGTGTAGGCTGTCTTTCTACTTTCTTGATGAAGTTCTTTGATGCACAAAAGTGTTTAATTTGAGGAGTTCCCATTTATTTATTTCCTTCTTCAGTGCTCTTGCTTTAGGTTTAAGGTCCATAAAATTGCCTCCAATTGTAAGTTTCATAAGATATCTCCCTACATTTTCCTCTAACTGTTTTGTGGTCTTAGACCTAATGTTTAGATCTTTGATCCATTTTGAGTTAACTTTTGTGTAGGGTGTGAGATATGGGTCTTCTTTCATTCTTTTGCATATGGACATCAAGTTCTCTAGGCACCATTTGTTGAAGAGACTGTTCTGTCCCAGGTGAGTTGGCGTGACTGCCTTATCAAAGATCAAATGTCCATAGATGAGAGGGTCTACATCTGAGCACTTTCTTCGATTCCATTGGTTGATATATCTATCTTTATGCCAATACCATGCTGTTTTGACCACTGTGGCTTCATAATACGCCTTAAAGTCAGGCAGTGCAAGACCTCCAGCTTCGTTTCTTTTCCTCAAGATGTTTTTAGCTATTCAGGGCACCCTGCCCTTCCAGATAAATTTGCTTATAGGTTTTTCAATTTCTGAAAAGTAAGTTTTTGGGATTTTGATTGGTATTGCATTGAATCTGTAAATCAATTTAGGTAGGATTGACATCTTAACTATATTTAGTCTTCCAATCCATGAACACGGTATGCCCTTCCATCTATTTAGGTCTTCTGTGATTTCTTTTAACAGCTTTTTGTAGTTTTCTTTATATAGGTTTTTTGTCTCTTTAGTTAAATTTATTCCTAGGTATTTTATTCTTTTAGTTGCAATTGTAAATGGGATTCGTTTCTTGATTTCCGCCTCAGCTTGTTCATTGCTAGTGTATAGAAATGCTACAGATTTTTGAATGTTGATCTTGTAACCTGCTACTTTGCTGTACTCGTTTATTAACTCTAGTAGTTTTGTTGTGGATTTTTCCGGGTTTTTGACGTATAGTATCATATCGTCTGCAAACAGTGATAGTTTTACTTCTTCCTTTCCAATTTTGATGCCTTGTATTTCTTTTTCTTGTCTAATTGCTCTGGCTAGAACCTCCAACACAATGTTGAATAATAGTGGTGATAGTGGACATCCTTGTCTTGTTCCTGATCTTAGGGGGAAAGTTTTCAATTTTTCCCCATTGAGGATGATATTAGCTGTGGGTTTTTCATATATTCCCTCTATCATTTTAAGGAAGTTCCCTTGTATTCCTATCCTTTGAAGTGTTTTCAACAGGAAAGGATGTTGAATCTTGTCAAAAGCCTTCTCTGCATCAATTGAGATGATCATGTGATTTTTCTGCTTTGATTTGTTGGTATGGTGTATTACATTAATTGATTTTCTTATGTTGAACCATCCTTGCATACCTGGGATGAATCCTACTTGGTCATGATGAATAATTCTTTTAATGTGTTGTTGGATATGATTTGCTAGAATTTTATTGAGGATTTTTGCATCTATATTCATTAGAGAGATTGGCCTGTAGTTTTCTTTTTTTGTAATATCTTTTCCTGGTTTTGGTATGAGGGTGATGTTGGCTTCATAGAATGAATTAGGTCGTTTTCCCTCCACTTCGATTTTTTTGAAGAGTTTGAGGAGAGTTGGTACTAATTCTTTCTGGAATGATTGAGAGAATTCAGATGTTGTGTATGATTTCAATCTTTTTAAATTTGTTAAGACTTGCTTTGTGACCCAGCATATGGTCTATGTTTGAGAATGATTCATGAGCACTTGAGAAAAAGGTGTATCCTGCTGTTGTGGGATTTAATGTCCTATAAATGTCTGTTAGGTCTAGCTCATTTATAGTAATATTCAGATTCTCTATTTCTTTATTGATCTTCTGTCTAGATGTTCTGTCCATTGATGGGAGTGGTGAATTGAAGTCTCCAACTATTATGGTATATGAGTCTATTTCCCTTTTCAGTGTTTGCAGTGTATTCCTCACATATTTTGGGGCATTCTGGTTCAGTGCGTAAATATTTATGATTGTTATGTCTTCTTGTTTAATTGTTCCTTTTATTAGTATATAGTGTCCTTCTTTGTCTCTTTTAACTGCTTTACATTTGAAGTCTAATTTGTTGGATATTAGTGTAGCCACTCCTGCTCTTCTCTGGTTATTATTTGCATGAAATATCTTTTCCCAACCTTTCACTTTCAACCTATGTTTATCTTTGGATCTAAGATGTGTTTCCTGTAGACAGCATATAGAAGGATCCTGTTTTTTAATCCATTCTGCCAGTCTATGTCTTTTGATTGAGGAATTCAGTCCATTAACATTTAGTGTTATTACTGTTTGGATAATATTTTCCTCTACCATTTTGCCTTTTGTATTATATATATCATATCTGACTTTCCTTCTTTCTACACTCTTCTCCATATCTCTCTCTTCTGTCTTTTTGTATCTGACTCTAGTGCTCCCTTTACTATTTCTTGCAGAGCTGGTCTCTTGGTCACAAATTCTCTCAGTGACTTTTTGTCTGAGAATGTTTTAATTTCTCCCTCATTTTTGAAGGATAATTTTGCTGGATATAGGAGTCTTGGTTGGCAGTTTTTCTCTTTTAGTAATTTAAATATAGCTTCCCACTGTCTTCTAGCTTCCATGGTTTCTGCTGAGAAATCTACACATATTCTTATTGGGTTTCCCTTGTATGTGATGGATTGTTTTTCTCTTGCTGCTTTCAAGATCCTCTCTTTCTCTTTGACCTCTGACATTCTAACTAGTAAGTGTCTTGGAGAACGCCTGTTTGGGTCTAATTTCTTTGGGGTGTGCTGCACTTCTTGGATCTGTAATTTTAGGTGTTTCATAAGAGTTGGGAAATTTTCAGTGATAATTTCTTCCATTAGTTTTTCTCCTCCTTTTCCCTTCTCTTCTCCTTCTGGGACACCCACAACACGTATATTTGTGCGGTTCATATTGTCCTTGAGTTCCCTGATACCCTGTTCAAATTTTTCCATTCTTTTCCCAATAGTTTCTGTTTCTTTTTGGAATTCAGATGTTCCATCCTCCAAATCACTAATTCTATCTTCTGTCTCTTTAAATCTATCATTGTAGATATCCATTGTTTTTTCCATCTTTTCTACTTTATCCTTCACTTCCATAAGTTCTGTGATTTGTTTATTCAGTTTTTCTATTTCTTCTTTATGTTCAGCCCATGTCCTCTTCATGTCCTCCCTCAATTTATCGATTTCATTTTTGAAGAGGTTTTCCATTTCTGTTCGTATATTCAGCATTAGTTGTCTCAGCTCTTGTATCTCATTTGAACTATTGGTTTGTTCCTTTGACTGGGCCATATTCTCAATCTTCTGAGCATGAACAGTTATCTTCTGCTGCTGGCGTCTGGGCATTTAGTCAGATTTCCCTGGGTGTCGGACCCAACAAGGTTGTAAGATTTTTCTGTGAAATCTCTGGGTTCTGTTTTTCTTATCCTGCCCAGTAGGTGGCGCTCGTGGCACACGTTTGTCTGTGGGTCCCACCAGTAAAAGGTGCTGTGGGTCCTTTAACTTTGGAAAACTCTCGCCGTCCGGGAGGTTCGCTAGCCAAAGCAGCTTGGAAGAGTGCCAGCCGGCCCGGGGTCCGAACGTGGGGAAGGTCGCTGGCCGCCACAGCCCAGGAAAGCGCCCGTCTGAATTTCCTAGTCCGCCCGGGGCACCAAGCGTGGCAGGAGGGCGCCAACTGTAGCAGCCCGCCCGGGAGAGTGCACGTTCCCGGGGACTCACGGGTTTGGAAGGGCCCCCCCCCGTCACCGTTCTCCGCGGCCTGGGGATTTCCGATCCAATTCTCTCAGTTGGTCCGGGGGGGCCGTGCGTGGTGTGGGCGCCAGCCGCCGTGGTTTGATGGGACCGCCTGTTCAATTCTCCCAGCTGGCCGAGGAAGGGGGAAGGGAGTGACTCCGGCCACTTGCCACCCCGCCCAGTGAAGCCCACGCCCTTTAGCGATCTCACCAGAGCGGGTTCTCTCAGCCACCCAGCCATTCCAGGATGGGGTACGCTGTCTTTTTTATCTCTGTTGTGGCTTTGGAAGCTGTTCTGTATCGTTTCTACTCCCCTAGTAGCTGTCCTGGAGGAGAAACTAAGATCCGCACGTCTTACTAAGCCTCCATCTTCTCCCTTTCAGGAAAAGGTAGCAATCCAAATGCGGCTGCATTTCCCCAGCGGCAGGCCCAGCTCACAACGGTGTGGCCAACATTCCTGCTGCCGCCTTCTTTTCTATCTTTGTATTTATTCAAATCAGGATTCAAAGAAGTCCACACATTGCATTTTGTTAGTATGTTTCAAGTCTCTTTTCATCTCCTACAGTGGTAAACAAACATTTTGTAAAAGGCCAGAAAGTTAATCTCTTAGGCTTTGTGACCCTGTGAGCTCTGTAGCAATCTTTACCCTCTGCTGTTAGAGCATAAGAGCAGTCATAGACAGTACGTAAAGGAATGGGAATAGATGTGTTCCAATAAAATTTTATTTATACAAATATGCAGCAGTACAGAGTTGGCCCACAATTTGTAGGTTGAGGATTAAAGCCTAGTTTACAGTTCTTTGAGAAGAGAACAACCTGCAGAAACTGATGATATGTTCTGATTTTATAATTTGGCTCTGAAAATATTGCTAATTGCTATAATGGTATAAAAGTAGTTAATCCCTATGGGGAAGTCTCTTTTCACCTTTGGACTCCTTATTTTCCAATCTTGAACAACCAGTCTTTATCCCCCTGGTGTTTTATCAATTGTTGAATCAACTAACCTTTACCACATTTGAAAAATCTGCATCTGAAAATTGTGTTTTATGACAGAAAATGTTTGTGACTGAATTTTGATATAAGCAGAAGATATGGTCAATGGAGAAAATAGGCTTAACATGTGTTAACTTCAAAGATAGTGATGAATTTAGATACAGTTTGGGGTTTCATTAGGGTTATTTCCAAATATAAACAATAAAGAAATTGTTTACAAAACATATGCTGATTTAAACCAAGGGAGAGCCTTTCAGAAAGAAAAAATAAGATCATCTAATCTCAGGATTTAGAAAAGAGCCTAAACACCAAGACTACAACTTTCCTGCAGATCCATTCTTTGGAACCATTGCATCCTTTTCACTGTATTTCTATTAGGGAACTGGGGAATCAGCAGTAATGGAGCCACCCCTCAATAATCTTGGCCTCACAGTCTGGGTTCTGGAGCCAGCACATGTGGACTGAATCCTAAACCCATTTTTCACTTGTTGTGGAGATAAGTTTTTCTAACATTCAATTCTTCAGTTTCCACCTGTGTAGAATAAGGATAATAATCATGGGAAGATCAAATTAGACCACACATTTGATGAACACACTGTCCCTTTTACATAATCAGAAATCAATTAATGGGAGTTGTCATTGTTATTACAAATGTTAGAGCTGGTGCTGAGAAAAACTTGCACCAAAGGCTTTGAGAAAAACTTGCACCAAAGTCTCAAAGTCAGTAAGGGATTTGTCATGGCTACCAATAATTCAGGAATATTTAATACAGAATGTCTTGAGGATAGGTTAATTAATGATAATATAGATAATTAAAACATTAAACATTAAAATGTTTGAAAATGCATATTTTTGGTGCTTTTAAATGTTCAACTTTTTTCAAATAGTATTTTTTTCATCACTGAAGCTATCATGACAAATGGTTTGTATGGTTAACAGAAAGATAATAACTAAATAATATAGAGAAAATATTTTCACTGGCTATTGATGGATTGTATGAATATAAGTGAATTAAATGTGAAAATGCTACTTTCACTATTCTATACATTTTCTCTTGAAAGCACATATCATTTTAAAGAAAATCTTTTAGTAGATACATTCAGATGACAACTTGTCCAGATGTTGGTGCCCAGTTCTTCTGCTCATGTGTAATTAAATCATCAGCATGTGAAATTCACCTTGCACTTAAAGGTCAAGATGAAATCATTGAAAAGACTCCTTTATATAACAAAATGACCCACTGCCAATTGGCGTCTGCCACATTATCCTTTTAAGGTGCACTCTTTCTGTCTTTCTTTATTAAACTTTGCTACTTATTCCTATTGTCTACCCTCCTTTCTTAATTCCTTCTGCAGTGAGAGTCATGACCCTGGAACAGGCTTCAGCTGGCATTATTGTCAGCAGGGCATTGATTACAAAATTGGTCAGCTATTTTTTTAAAAAATACTTTTATTAAGAAATCTTCACACGCATAGAGTCCATGCATAGTATACAAACAATGGATCACAGGATCATCATGTAGTTGTGTATTCACACCATGATTATTTTTAGAAAATTTGCATGACTCCAGAAAAAGAAATAAAAAGGAAAAAAAATTCCATACCCCTTAAACCTCCCTCTCATTGACAAACCTACCCAATTTTTCAACCTACGCAGTATTTCATCCTACCCAATTTTTAAACCCTTATCCCACCATTGTTATCTATTTATTTTTTGTAATTTTTTTTACTGATCTGTCCATACCCTGGATAAAAGGATCATCAGACAAAAAGGTTTTCACAATCATACAGTTACATAGTAAAAGCTCTATCATTATACAATTGTCTTCAAGAATCAAGCCTCTTGGAGTACAGCTCAACAGTTTCAGGTACTTCACTCCAGCCACTCCAATGCACCATAAAATAAAAATGGATATCTATATAATGCATAAAAATAACCTCCAGGATAACTGCTTGACTATGTCTGAAATCTCTCAGCCACTGAAATTTTTGTCTCATTTCTCTCTTCCCACTTTCTCAATCCCGTGATGCCTAGTCCTGGCTCACCCCAGGGGTCCTGCTTCCACATTCCCAGAAAGACTTACACCCCTGGGAATCATGTCCATGTAGGAGTGAGGGCAATGAATTCACCTGCTGAGATGGCTTAGAGAGAGAGAGAAGCCACATCTGAGCAACAAAAGAAGTTCTCTGTGGTTGACTCTCTTAGCCATAATTATAAGTTATCTTAGATTCTTCTTTGCAGGAGTAAGTTTCATAAGGTCAAACCCCAAGATCAAGGGCTCAGCCTATTGAATTGGTTGTCCCCACTGCTTGTGACAATATCCAGAACTCCCCAGATGGAGAAGTTTAATATTTCCTCCTTTCACCCAGGCCCCAAAAGGTACTTTTTCTCTGGAATATGTAAGGACATCACACTAACCTGTACCAACCAACAAGACCTCATGCACTATTCAAAATTCCATGTAATTATGGTATTCAAATAAACTAATCATCAAGTGAAATTAATGTGCTACCCAAAAATAAATTTTATGCCAAATAAATACCTCTCCCTTTGGTCTCACACAGAAGGTGAAGTTTTAAAATATGGACCATATCATTCTTTTACTCTGTTTTCTAATTTACCTTAGTCCTATCCAGATCAGCTTCATTCATGTCTCTGGTGTAAGTCTGATCACCTTTGCAACATTTTAGCACTTCCTGTATGGGGCAATGCTGACTTTCTTAGCTTCAGAGCTCTAATTCTGAGTACCAGATGTCACAGAAATACCCAAAGTTTCTGGGAATGACCAGGTTATACATCAATATCTCAGTATCTCAGAATTTAGAAATAACAGTTAGAACTTCAAAATAGTTGTGACTGCTGCAATCTAAGACCCTTTGTAATGGACCCAACATGATAACCCATGCTCTAGACTTCAGTTCTCTGAGTTTGTATATTATAGTTAGTCCGTATGAGTAAGGTATGATAATATTTACTTTTGTTTCTGACATTTCATTCAAGATAATGTCTTCAAGTTTCATTCACCCAGTTGCATGCCTCACATCTTCATTATTTCTTGCAGCCACTCAGCAGTCTGCTGTATGTATACACAGGTTTCCCCCTTCCATCTCTCATTCCCTTTCATTCCTGTAAGTTCTGAGATTCATTTTTGCAGACTATCAAGTTCTTCTATATATTCTCCCAATGTCTTCTTTATATTCCCCCTCAAATTGTTGATTCAATTTTTGATGGGATTTTGCATGTCTGTTCAAGCATCCTGAATTAGTTGTTTCAACTATTGTATCTCGTTTGAATTGTTGGTTTCTTCCTTTGACTGGGCCATATCTTTGATTTTCCTAGTATTACTCATTATATTTTGCTTGTATGTAGGCATTTTATTTCTTTAATTATTTTATTCTGGAAGTCATTTTCACTCTTTTATCTAAGGTTTTCTTGTAGGTTGGCTTTGTTCTCTGTTTGCTCTTTGGCATTTATTTCAACTTATTCTAGACCTCTATCCTGGCGCTTCTGAATGTGTTGTAATCATGTTCATTTCTCTTAAAAATAAATAATTAGATGATCTCAAGTAAATAGAAAGCCCATATTCATCTGCAAATCTATACTATTTTTAAAATTACATTACAGTCTGAGTTTATTTACATAATTATTTTTTACTTCATTTTTCTTATTTCATCCTATTTTTTTTTTTTTTACCTTTTTTTACATGGGCAGGCACCAGGAATCGAACCCTGGTCCTCTGACATGGCAGGCAAGCATTCTTGCTTGCTGAACTACCATGGCCCAGCCTTCATTTTAAATTTTAACATTATTTCTTTCTATAATCTTTCCACATATAGAACTCAAAAGTTTCCTATATTTTACTTTTAATATTCTGAAAAAAAAAACCTCTGAACTTAAGTGTTTGCTTTTTTCCTGCATTTTGACATATTGTTATTCACAATATAAGTTTTTGACTCCATATAATGTACCAATTAATAAAATTGAAAAAATATTATAACTTTTTATAGAAGGAAAAAATATACTTCCCACCAATATTAAGGAATTAAAAATAATGTGGGATGGATATATGTAGGAAAATGTCTTCTTGGCACCAAGCCAGAATTCAGATGCTCCCCTCAGAGTCTAAAAAAATGCCTGAGGATAGAAAGTAAAAATTTTCCCAGCTACTATGGAAGCTGGAAATTTATACTCTAAACATAGACTAAAATATTTAGCAAAATCCATCTAATGTTGGACTCTCATCTTAAAATTCTTCAGCAGCCAGCTTTCTTCCAGCATTAGGAATCAGAACTCTAGCTCTAAGAACAAAGATGACTCTAAAATTGCAATTACCACTATTAAAGAAACTCCTTACAACAGGTTGAAGAGCTGATGGGCTTTTGTTTGATTGTTTGCTTATTTGCTTTTGGGTTATGTGTGCATCTTTTTAAAGATGAGGTTTGCATGGTCCTCAAGTACCTACACCTGGGTCAGAAATTTTTCTTGCCCAGGGTTCTCTGGAGGACTGCCTTGAATTCCTTGTTCCCTAAACTATATATGGTGGGGTTGAGCATGAATGTCACCACCATGTAGGAGACATCAAAGCGTTTGTCTGTTCCTGATGAATGGGCCTCAGGTAGGTAACAGATCCTGAAACATAAAAAGGCATTACTAGTAGGTGAGAAGAACAGGAGGAAAGAGCTTTATGGCAGCCCTCAGGTGAGAACATGATGAGTATAGCAGTTAGAATTCTGCCATAGGAAGCAGTAATTAGAAAAAATGGGTTGGAATTTCAAAGAATGGCCATGGTGAAGACCACAGCCTCATTATGGAATCTATCCCTACAGGCGAGTGTTGGGATGGTTGAGAGGTCACAGAAATGGTCTATCTCATAGAGGTTACAGAAGGAGAAAATACAGTTGGTCTGGCTGAAGCCTACCATGCACTCCACCCACCATGAAGTCATTCTTAGATGGTCCCACACCCCATGACTCTTTTATGTTGCCTAGTAGAGTGGGGAGCATATGGCCATATAGTAGTAAAAGCCATGACTGCCGAAAGGCATTTTCTTTGCAAATAATGCAAAGAAAAACATCTACATGTCACAATCTTCTGGAGAGGATCCTCTGGCATCACTCAGAAGACTGAAGATCTTGAGTATGATAGAACATGTATAGTCAATCTCCAACAGGGACAAGTTGGCCATGAAGAAGTACATGGAGATATGGAGGACTGGGGTGGTCCAAATGGTAAGGACTATGAGTGCATTGTCCATCAGTGATGCTAGGAACATGAGCAGGATGAGGAAAAACAGGAGGAACTACTCTTCAGGGACTTCAGAGAATGTGTCAAATGCAAAGTTTTGACAGTCATGCTTTTCTCCTGCCGCAAGGACCAGTCAGGTTCATGACCTGGAAAAGATATAGGATTCCTTCAGATGACGGAAATAAATTGTGTCAATACTTTAAATGAGCCCTGGTATGTCAGAAATTTAATGAAGTCTACTATTTCATACCTACAATTTTATAGTAGAAAAGTTCTAAAATTATACTCATCCTCCCTTTTTAAACTCAGTCCTCTCCTATGTTCACTATCTCAATTGATATGTTCAAAATATGTTTAGTTTCAAAGCATACAATGAAAAAATGAAAAAATTTATTTCAGTTCAATTCTTTCTTCATCTCTTCTTTTAATAATTTTAAGTACTATAAAAAATAATAAATATTTCCCATCTCTCTCCTCTAAGTCCATTTCCTCCATTTAATTTGCCACTGACTTTTATTTCTTTGTTTACCCTTTCATTCAACAAGTGTCTATGGAAAAAGAGTATTAAGTAGTTAATTTGTCTTAGGTGCTGGAATATAGCTATTGTGCTGGTTTGAAACTGTTACGTAGCCCATAAAAGCCATGTTCTTTTAATCCTAATCAAATCTTGTGGGAGCAGACTTATTGTTAGGTGAGATACCTTGATTAGATCATTCCCATGGGGATGCAACTCTGCCCATTCAAGTTGGGTCTTAATTAGTTAAACTGAGTCCTTAAAAGAGCTGAGAGAGAGAGAGAGAGAATGAAAGAGAGAGAGTCAGAGTCAATACAGAGAGCAGAAAGGTGAAATCAGGATACAGACATTTAGAGATGCTAAACTAAGAGATGAAATCAAGAGTTTGCCCCAGAGAAGTCTGCTAAGTGTTAAGTGAGGACCCAGAGATGCTTAGAGAGAGAGTCATTTGAAACCAGAAGCTGAGAGAGAAGGAAAGCAGACATTGCCAAGTGCCTTACCCTGTGAGAAAGAAACCCTAGATACCAGCTGTCTTTCCTCTTGTTGGTGCCCTAATTTGAGCATTTTCATGCCTTTGAATTGCAACTTGTAACTTATTGAATCTCCTATGTAAAAGCAAATCAGGGTGCATGGGTGGTTCAGTGGTAGAATATTCGCCTTTCATGCAGGAAACCCGGGTTCAATTCCTGGACCATGCACCCACCCCTCACCCCCCCCAAAAAAGCCAATCAATTTCTTCTACATTGCATTTGGCAGCATTATCAAACTGAAACAGCAATGAACAAAATACGTTGTTTCTTCCTACATGGAGTGTACAGTTAAGTGAAGGAAAGAAGAAATTAAATAATCATTCAATATAATGATAATAGGTGCACTGCAGAGATTTAAAACCAGAGTCTATTCAATTGACTGACCAATTTAGAATGGCTGATCAGAGAGAGTTCTTGAGGAAAAATTCCACCAGCTGATATTTGAATGACAAGAAGTGGTGGTGTCTTACTGAGATAACTCATCCATTGTAGCTAATTTCTTTATCTTCACTATTTCTCATCTGCAATCACTTCTCCACCAACATGTTTTTTACATAAATGAAAATTATCATTGCCTGAAAGTTAAAATTCAAACTTTTTAATATGATTCCTGAAAATCTCTGAATCAGGTCACTGATTATAGATGGAAACTTATATCTCATCTCTTATCCAGATGGACACAGGGTGCAGTCATGTCCAATTACTTGCATCTTTTGTCTTTGCCTTCCTCACATGTATTTCCTTTTTTGTACTCCTTTTTACATGGGGCTTGCAATTTGCTTCTCTGATTGGTCACCAAGTAAACTGCAATCTATGTTCAAAACTCATTGCATAGATATATTTCCTTTCTTGAAATCTGCCCTGCCTCCCTTCCACTGTTTCCATTGTTCCATCACAGTGATGATAGCATTTTCACCTCTGAGGAAAATTATTTGAAAATTTCTTCCTGGGAGTATCCTCAGACACAAGATATAAGACCTTTTCATGTTTAACAATATATCCACAACTCTGAGAAATTTACAAGGTATCATATTATTAAAAAAAAGTTATAACATTAAACTTTACTTTAGCTGCCTGAATATTATCTCACTCATGAATACTCTAGTTTTTGAAGTCAATTAAAATAAATCTGATCTCCTCAGATGTGACAGTTATTTTTCTCCCAACCCAAAGATTATCAAAATGGACAAAATTTTCTTTACCGTCTGTGGATATACTTCAATTTGTTTTGTTTTGAAATGTAATTAACCAGAAATCTAAACAATGTTTTTTGTTCTACTCAGGGCAGAAGATTGAAAAGATTTCACTTCCATTGCTCAGATCTCTGTCATTTAGCATGATCTGTGTCTGATGAGATCTAAAACCTTCTCTCATTGTACAAATTAGCAATCTAAACCATTTGGCATTTTCAGATGGACTGTCAGGAATCACCAGATGTATAAAAGACACAGAAGAGGGAGATAAGATACTTTTCAGATCTCAGTGGTTTGGATTCACCCACCACTTTAACCAGCCCCAGTATCCAAGGCAAGCTCACTTTACATAACCTTCTTTTTAAAAATAAATCCAGTACAAGTGATTCACTTTTGGTCAGCTCCACATACTTAGAAATGTTCTTCTACTCCTCAGTCCATTAATCATCTGTGTTTTCACATTTAAAATTTTGTGATCTATTAGCTGTAGGAAAATGTGTTGAACTTTAGATATTGTAGTTGAAATGTTAAGTACAGAACCAAGTTTATGAAAATACTTAATGAATGTTATACTTGGCATATTAGGCAGGATTCTCTAAGGAACATAACCAACAAAGAGATATCTGTAAATGTAATAGGATTTTGCAAAAGTGTCTCACAACTATGGGGATGTATAACATCCAGTTCTCTATAGGAGGCTGCAAGCTGAGGACTCCAGTGAAAGTTTTTTGTTTTTTTTTTTTTTTTTTTAAAGGGAGGAAGGGAAGGAAAGACAGAGAGAAGGAAGGAAGGATAGAAGGAAGGAAGGGAGGAAGAAAGGGAAACATCTTTAAACATTTTCTTGTTTTATTGTATTTTGTTTGTTTGTTACATGGGCTGGGGCCGGGAATCGAACCGAGGTCCTCCGGCATAGCAGGCAAGCACTTTGCCCGCTGAGCCACCGCGGCCCGCCTCCAGTGAAAGTTTTTGATGAACTTCCCAGGAGAATCTGGCCAGCTGAAGAAGACATGAAAATTCTCTCTTCTGACTGCTGAAGTCATCTCTTCCTCTTTTTAAAGCCTTCAACTGATTGAACTAAACATCTGTCTTTGCTGAAGACATTGTCTTTGGTTGATTGTAGATGTAATCAACCATAGATGCAATCAACTTACTTATTATTTAAATCCATGAAATGTCTTCACAGTTACACACCAGAGCTGGCTTGACCAGATAACTGGGCACCATTACCTGGCCAAGTTGACACCTGAACATAGCTATCACACTGGGTAAGAACTGAAGCAATCGTTTCCTGAAAGTTTCTGCTGTGCCTGAGTCTCTTCCTACAATGCACTATGTAGCAACTTTCTTCACAGAGTGATACAGTAATTCAATGTTTAAATATCTGAGGGACTACCAAACTATTTTCCACAGCACATGCACTGTTTTACCTTCCCACATGCGGTGTAAATAATTCCAATTCCTCCACATCCTCATTTCCTATTGTAGTAGGTATGAAGTGGTATTTCATTGTGGGTTTGATTTACATTTCCTTAAGGGATAATGATGCTGAGCATCTTTTCATATGATTATTGTCTATGTATATATCTTCATTGGAGAAATGTTTATTCAAGCCCTTTGCTCAGTTTAAATTGTCAGTCTTTTTGTCTTTTGAT
This sequence comes from Tamandua tetradactyla, assembly GCF_023851605.1. Lineage (NCBI taxonomy): Eukaryota > Metazoa > Chordata > Mammalia > Pilosa > Myrmecophagidae > Tamandua > Tamandua tetradactyla. The sequence continues at coordinate 82,702,468 of NC_135331.1, read as the reverse complement.
TGTTGAAATATAAGAATTCTTTGTATGTTCAGAATACTAGAACCTTATCAGATAATGATTTACCAATAGTGTCTTCCATTCTGCAATTTGGCTTTTAACTTTCTTAATGATGTACTTCGATGCACAAAATTTTTAATATTGATGAAGTCCAATTCATTTCTACTTTCTTGCTTTTGATTTTGGTGTCATACCAAAAAAATCCTTTCTCATAAACCATAGTTGTGAATATTACATTTCCTTTCCATGTTTTCTTCTAGGAGTTTTTTTAACTTTATCACTTACATTTATGTTTTTTATTATATTTGAGTTAATTTGTGTAAACGGTGTGAAGAAAAGGTCAATTTCCTCTTTTGCAAGTCCATATTGTTTTCCCAGAAACATTTATCAAAGACACTGTCTTTGAAGGACAGTGGTGAGGGGAAATCTTCCCAGTGGGCAGAACTTTGAGCAGTGCACCTGGTTGTTCATTTTGGTTGGAAGGAAAATTGGCCAGAGGTGCGTTTGTATACTGACTCATGGGCTGTTGCTAATGGTTTGGCTGGATGGTCAGGGACTTGGAAAGACCATAATTGGAAAATTGGTGACAAAGAGGTCTGGGGAAGAAGTATGTGGATAGACCTTTCTGAGTGGGCTAAAAACATGAAGATATTTGTGTCCCATGTGAATGTACACCAGAGGGTGACTTCTGCAGAGGAAGATTTTAATAATCAAGTGGATAAGATGACTCATTCTGTGGATACCAGTCAGCCTCTTTCCCCAGCAACTCCTGTCATTGCCCAATGGGCTCATGAACAAAGTGGTCATGGTGGTAAGGATGGAGGCTATGCATGGGCTCAGCAACATGGACTTCAACTCACCAAGGCTGACCTGGCTACAGCCACTGCTGAGGTTCAATCTGCCAGCAGCAGAGACCCACACTCAGCCCCCAATATGGCACCATTTCCTGAGGTGACCAGCCAGCTATACGGTGACAAGTTGATTACATTGGACCACTCCCTTCATGGAAGGGGCAGCAATTTGTTCTAACTGGAATAGACACATACTCTGGATATGGGTTTGCTTTCCCTGCACATAATGCTTCTGCCAAAATTACCATCCATGGGCTTACAGAATGCCTTATCCATCGTCATGGTATTCCGCATAGCGTTGGTTCAGATCAAGGAACACACTTCACAGCAAATGAAGTGTGGGAATGGGCGCATGCTCATGGAATTCTCTGGTCTTACCATGTTCCCCATCATCCAGAAGCAGCTGGATTGATAGAATGGTGGAATGGCCTTTTGAAAACTCAATTACGGTGCCAACTAGGTGGCAAAAAATTGAAAGGCTGGGGCAGTGTTCTCCAGGAAGCTGTGTATGCTCTGAATCAGCGGCCGTTGTATGGTGCTGTTTCTCCCATAGCCAGGATCCATGGGTCCAGGAACCAAGGGGTGGAAATCGGAGTGGTACCACTCACTATTACCCCTAGTGATCCACTAGGAAACTTTTTGCTTCCTTTCCCTGCTACCCTGAGTTCTGCTGGTCTGCAGGTTTTAGTTCCAAAATGGTGTGTGCTTCCTCCAAGAGAAACAACAATGATACCACTGAACTGGAAGTTAAGATTGCCACCTGGTCACTTTGGGCTACTTATGCCTCTGGATCAATAAGCCAAGAAGGGGATTACATTATTGTCTGGGGTAATTGACCCTGACTATCAGAAAGAAGTAGGACTGCAACTACATAATGGAGGTAAAGAAGAGTTTTCTTGGAATATAGGAGATCCCCTAGGGCATCTATTAGTACTACCATGCCCTGTGATTAAAATCAATGGAAAACTGCAACAACACAATCCAGGCAGGACTACTAATGCTCTGAAACTTCAGGAATGAAGGTTTGGGTCACCCCACCAGGCAAAGAACCACGGCCAGCTGAAGTGCTTGCTGAGGGGAAAGGGAACATGGAATGGGTAGTGGAAGAAGGTAGTGATAAATATGAACTTCGACCATGTGATCAGTTACAGAAACGAGGACTGTAATGCTGTTTTGTTTGTGTTATACTATTTAAGTTGTAAGATATCAAGTTTAAGAATGAATGTTGCCTAAGGATTTGCACCCTATTCTGGGGAGATTTAATGTGTTACCAGTTATATGCAGGACAGTTGAGTATTGTCAGGTAAAAGAAAAAAAAAGTGTGCTTATTTGTTTTCATTTGAAAATTAAGTATGGTCTAAGGCAATATATATATAGGTGCCAAGCTGAAAAGGGGTAGACTGTCATGGTTAGGGACATGTGTCAACTTGGCCAGGTTGTGGTACCTGTTTGTCTGATTGGGCAAGTACCAGCCTGTCTGTTGCAATGAGGACATTTCATAGGATTAGGTCATGATCACATCAGCTGCATCCACAGCTGATTCCATTTGTAATCAGCCAAAGGGGAGTGTCTTCTACAATTAGTGATGCTAAATCTAATCATGGGAAGCCTTTTAAGGAGGACTCAGAGGAGACAGGCCCCATTCCTGCTTTGGCTGGTGAGCCTCTCCTGCGGAGTTCATCCAGACCCTACATCAGAGTCATTGGCTTCACAGCCTACCCTGTGGATTTGGACTCTGCATTCCTGCGGTCACATGAGACACTTTTATAAGTTTTATATTTGCAAGTGTTCCCTGTTGATTCTGTTTCTCTAGAGAACCCTAACTAATACAGATACTAACCTTTCCCTATTTGATGGTCTTAAAACTCTCATCATATATGAATTATGAATTAGCTATAAAGGTATGGGCTTATTTCTGGGCTCACAATTCTATTTCATTGACTAAATATCTATATTTATGCCTGTATATGACATTTCTTTATTGCTATAGATTTGTAGTAAGATTTAAATCTGGAAGTGTGGGTTTTTAAACTTTGTTCCTCTTTGTCAATATTATTTTGGCTACTTTGGACCCTTTGCAAGTTAAGTATCAGTTTTTCCAATTCTGCAAAAGAAGATCAATGGAATTTTGATCAGAATTATTTTGAATGTGTAAGTTGCTTTGGATGTTACTGCCTTCATAACATTATGTCTTCCAAACCACAAATAGGAGATTTACCATATGATCTAAATATATATATATATATATATATATATATATATATATATATATATATATATATAGTGTGTGTGTGTAGAAGCATGCATATGTATGCATTTATATGTATGCATATGCACAGGTGTATGTATATTTTATTTGTATTTTTCCCTCATATATTCTTTAATCTTAAGTTTCTCAGAGAAAAGTATCACCATACCATATGATTGTACATATAACATATTAATTGTATATTTTTAAAAGTTTCATCTTCACATATTTCTAATAAAATTCATATGGGTAAATTTTTGTAGTATTACGTTAGTGAAAAGCACCCTTTTTCACTTACAAAACTTGATCTTTAAACTGATCAGCACTTATACCCTGAGTTCTACTTATTATTCATTCTCTATTCATTTATGAATTTGGCCATTTATTTCACGTTTTTAATGTTAGTTTTCTTTCTTGTACAGTTGCTAGGTTCATCATTTTCCTTCACTGCAAACTTACAGATGTTCATTCATTTTTAACTCATAGCTTTCTTGTCAGTTTGAAATTGTTGTGTACACAAAAAAAGCCATGTTCTTTAATCCTGATTCAATATTGTTGGGTGGGATCTTCTTGATTGAGTTGTTTCCATAGAGAGGTGACCCACTCAGTTATGGGTGGGACCTTCTAATTAGGTGGTTTCCATGCGGATGTGTTTGCACCCATTCAAAATGAGTCACTTACAGGGATCCATTAAGAGGGAATCATTTTGGAAAAAGATTCCGAGCTGATATAGACAGAGACTTTTGGTGATGCAGAAAAATGAAATGCCCCCAGGGAAGCTGTTTGAAACTAGAAGCCAAAGGACCAGCAGATTCCAGGAACATGCCTTCCCAAATTGGCCTTTCCTGAGTCAAGGTATCTTTTTCTGGGTTCCTTAGTTTGGAAATTGTTATAGTCTTAGATCTGTAACCTTGTAACTTAATAAATTTCCTTTATAAAAGCCAGCCCATTTTTGGTATATCGCATTTCCAGGAGTATTAACAAATTAAACAGATTTTGGTACCAAGAGTGAGCTGCTGTGATTTGCAAATACAAAACAGGTTGGAACAGGTTTTTAAATGGATAAGGGTAAGAGTCTGGAAGAATTGTGAGGTGTTTAATAAGAAAGGCCAAGAATGTTTTGAAGAGACTGTTGGTAGAAATATAGGCTCTAATGGTACCTCTGATGAGGACTTAGACAGAAATGAGAAATGTGTTATTGCAAATTTGAAGAAGGGTGATCCTGTTTTAAAATGACAGAGAAGTTGGTAAAAGTATGTACTGGCATTGGATGGAAGGCAGAATTTAAGAGTGATGAACTCAGATATTTAGCAGAACTGATTTCCAAACTAATTGTCAAAAATGCAGTCTGGTTTCTCCATGAAGCTTATATTAAAATGTGACAGGGAAGAGATAAGCTGAGAACTAACTCTTAGATATGAAAAAACAAACTAGAAATCAGTGGTATGGAAAATTCTGGGATTCTAGAAAGGAAGATTATGGAGAAGAGTTCCCCAATGAGGATTTAACAGAACGTGGAATCAATCATCCATTTCAGAAAAAATTAGAATTGGAAATGGGGTTATTCAGCAAGGATTTATGGAAAGTCCTAAATCTGATGTATGTGATCCTTGTTTACTCCATGGAAAACTGACAAGTTTCTTGAGAGACCTGTATAAATGGAACCACTACCAGTCTGGACTAAAAAAGAACAGAAAAGGGACAAATTGAAGGTAAAATTACTTCAAAGGAGAACCATGAAAGTTAAGGTCTGAAGCTTAGAAACCTTGGGTCAAGAGGGAAGGCCTACCCATGCACTAAGATAGGCTGGGTTTTCCCCAAAGACAGAGGGCGGGCCTTCCACTTAGATTTTCAGAAGTTTTGGTGCCTCAGACCTTGGAGAGGGTGGAACACATTCCTTGTGGATTTGGGAGAGCTTTGCTGCTGCCCCATTCTTTGGAGGGGGTTGAGCATGTGCTTCAGTGATGGCAGAGAGCTCAGGTGCTAGTGCAATGTTAGGAGTCAATGAAGCTACAAAAAAAGTAGTCTTCCCAATGTCACCCAGTGTTGCAGCCCTCACCCAAGAGAGTAGAGTCATAGTGTAGGCCCTTGGAAAGTGTAGGTCTGCCACTTTCTTAAGTCCCAAGGCTAAATAACTCTCAGTCTTTGAAATCTATTGAAGTTTGCCCTGAAAGTTTTTGGAATTATTTAGGGCTGGTGACCCCTATTTCCTTCCAGTCTCTCCCTATGGCAATGGGATGGTCTATCCTATGACTTTCCCTTCTTTGTATATTGGCAGCAGATAACTTGTTCTGAGTTTCATAGGTACAGAGCCAGAACAGAAATTTTCCTTAGAACAGACCATGCCTATAACTGACCTTGATGAGATTTCATCCTGAGTTTGGCTTTATATTGATTTTTATTGTCACTGAAATTGTCTAAGACCTTGTGATATTGTAATAAATTAATGTATTTTGCATATGGTAAGAACATGTCTTTTGGTGTCCAGAAGGTAGAACATGCTGGTTTTAAACTATTTTGTACTCCAGAAAAGCCATGTTCTTTAATCTTGATTCGATATCATTGGTTGGAGTCATTTTGATAAAGTAGTTTCTATGGATGTGTGACCCACCCAGTTGTAGGTAGGAAAGCTTGATTAGGTGGTTTCCATAAAGATGTGTCTTCATGCATTCACGATGGGTCACTTACTGGAGTACTTTAAGAGGGAACCATTTTGAAAAAGCTTCAGAGCTGATACACACAGAGACTTTCAACAATCTGAAATTAAATTTTTCCTGGGGAAGCTGTTTGAAACCAGAAACCAAAGGCCCAGTAGACACCAGCCATGTGCATTCCCAAATGTGACTTTCTTGAGTCAAGATATCTTTTTCTAGATGCCTTACTGTGGACATTTTTATTGCCTTAGAAATATGAAATTGTTAACAATAAATTTCCTCTATAAAACCAAACCATTTCTAGTATATTGCATTTCCAACAGCACAAACTAAAACAATTTTCAAAACAGAAGTCTAGGGGATGCAAGGGGAGTTCAGTGGTAGACTCTTTGCCTGCCATGTAGGAAACCCCGGTTCAATTCTCAGCCCATGCACTTCCCAAAAAATGAAAAAACAAGCAAACAAATGAACAAGCAAACCAAACAAACAAAAATTCAACAATTGGTGCTGCAATAAAGGGATACTGTCATGGAAAAATAATGAAATGTGACCCCACCATACAGCATACAAAAAACAAACAAAACAAAACAAAAGGCCAGTGCCATTATAATTTCCCTTACTTTAAGGCAAACTATATTCTCTCTGGAATCTTGTAGGTCTTCATTTTTACCCTTGGAGTTCAGAGTCTATACAGGAATTTCACAAGTGCTTTGTTATTTCCAAGTTTTATTATCTGAATTTAAGTGAATCCTTCAAAATTGACATATTGATTGTTCAGTTCGAGGACATATATTTTTCATTAATATTTTTATTATACCTTCCTCCATTCTCCTGTACTTTCATTCATAAATCTTATTTAAAAGTTATCAAATCATATATATATTTAACTATATATATCCTCAGTATCTCCTAAATTTTCTTTCATAATTCATACCTGTTATTTATTCATTTATATTCTAACATATTTCTTTAACTTTATTTGACACATCATTAATTCATCTATTTAATATTCTATTCAGATGTGGGAAATCATATCATAATTTCCAAGGCTGCTTTTAATGTTTTCTGGTTGCTAAATTTTCAGAGCAAGCTTAATTGCCATAGGCAAAATATTTGAAGACAGTGAGATTTATAGTTTGTAAGAATTATTATGAGAATCCATAATGTATATCAAATGTTTTAGAGGGCTTTTATTCTTTCTGTTCCTCCACCCTATTCAAACAATGTAATGTATTGGGAGATAGACTTTAGCTTAAGAGAAGTAATGGATGTGTTATGTCATCACTGTAGTAAAAAAAAAATGTTGCATTGTACTGCTGATCTAAGCTATATGTTAATTGAGAAAAGAAGTCAACAAGAGTAAACAAAAAAGACAAAAGGGTTAAAAAGAAAGAAGAAAGAAGAAAAGATCATTATTTATGGAAAACACATTTAGGTATGTAGAAATATTTAAAGATAGGCAAATTATTAGGATTTAGGAGCGAGAAACCAACGCAAAACAGTACATCTGATATGAATCCTGATATGAATCCATATAGAGATATCCTAATATGAAGTATTAGACAAAAATAAACAATAAATAACAATACTGGTTACTTCGGTGGAGCTATCATTAGCAAAAGATAAAATATTCTTGTGTTTGGTTGCAGGAATTCTTAAGTCCTGGTGCTAATTAGACTGGATGACTGTAAATAGATTCTATACTCTACTCCTAGGAAGGTGATTCAGATTCTCTCCTTTCCTATTAAATATACATATCACCATCTCCCACACATTATTTTTACCACTTTTTGTACATAAAGCATAACAGAATATTTCCCATATTAGGATATTGAGCCACATTCTTATCACTTTTTGACATATGAGTAAATTCACCCAAATACTAATCTCTTCCAGAAGCAGCTTAACCTCATCTGCATATGATTATGTCTTATTTTATATTCAGTATGGCCTATACATCAGTTTTCCAACATTTGTGTATAATATCAATTTTGAGTTTTAGTTATGAGATATAATGAACTGGGTCCAATTTCGGGATGCTATAAAAATTATAAGTGAGAGAAGTGTTTCTTAGGTGCACATTAGTCTGACCCTCTCACCCCTTCTAAAATTTTAATTTCTTTTATGTTTATAACTAGGGATTTGCACCTAATGTCAATGTCCAATTGACCATTCTTGTTCTTAAATACATATTTCTATTGGAAGGGTTTCACCAAGTTTCTTCTACTACTCTATTTACACAATATGTGAACAAATATTGTTCAACTAAATGTTTTGTGGCCAAATTATTTGGAGATATCCTGTAAGAATCTAATGAAAACTGGCATAACCTTAACTGTATCAATGTACTTTGTGAGTTTCTATGTAGAGTATACACAGGGTCTCTCAAGCTCATTTGACTGAAGAAACTTTGGAAAAGTTTGGCAAATAAAAAGCATTCCTATTAAGCCTTCTATTGTAGCCTTCTTTGAACAGAATCTGCATGTGAGAAATAATTCTATTAAATATACATTGCTGGGGGTTGTCACTTTCCCAAGATTTTATTATAACGTGAATTGAGGGTCTGAAGGTTTTCTAGATTGAAGATAGAAGTTTTCAGAAGTAATTCCATACAATTTCCCTAGGAAACTTTGATACTTGGTCACTCTTATGCTTGGTTTTAATAGTTCTATTGGGAATAGATGGTCCCCAATATCTCAATCTGGGTCTGATATCATTTCCTAGTATAAAAACTTAACTGTTTTATGGCACTTCTTCTCCAAAACTGATCTTGATTTCAGAGAGCCATGTTCAGAAACTCATGGATCTGGAAAGCTCATGCTTAATTACTGCCTTCTTGCCTTCTGAAACTAATTTGAAGAGTGAAGGGACAAAATTTCCAAAGGTTAGTAAATACAAGGACCACATCCTTTTTCTAGACCATCAGCAAAAACTACAAATTATCCATATAGAGAAAACATGGCAGTTGCTTTTTTCAATTACTTTGTAACCTCCCAACCCACCCTAACCAATAATTCATCTAGCTTTCATACCAGCTATTCAAGAAGAGTTTTTTATTTCTAAATATCATATTAACTTGACTCATTTTGGAAGGGAGTTTATTTGAGAAAAAGTATATCAATAAAGTGGCTTCAATTTTTGAGAAGTACATTCTGAAAGAAAAAATGCAGGGAAAAAAGTTAAAAGATGCTTGCCCTATGTATTGAGGAATTTTTTTCTCATGCTAAACTTTTATGAGTTTGTTCAAATTATCCAGTTTGTTTAAGGACTGAAAATATGAACCCTTTCTGATATATTCATAAATTTAGATATAAAGATACTACTGAAGCAGATTGTTTATGTTTACATATTTGTATGTGTGTACATATGTTCTTGTTCCCTTTCGTCAAAACATTGTATTTTCTCAAGAAGGGTAGAGAAGTGGAGATGCTCCATTAATGTTTAAATATCCAGTTTAAAATGTGGGTTGCGGGTGGGCCATGGTGGCTCAACAGGCAGACTTCTTGCCTGCCATGCCGGAGACCCAGGTTTGTGTCCCAGTGCCAGCCCAAGAGGGTGGGGGGGAAATGTGGGTTGCGAGAAGTCTTGATCTAATGTATTCTGTTTTCCTAAGTACAAGTGGATGAGCGGAACTAGGTTAAGTTTAATAAATAGGAACATAGTTGTGTCAGAAGAAAAGTTGCTATACATATGTATACAATATATGTATTTATAAATATATTTATTTATCAATAACTGTTATTTATCTTCAGAACACTCCTAACACATTTACAATATATGTTTCACAGCAATACCTTTTAAGGAATTTGACTGACATTGCCTTAAACATTGACATTTCTTGACTAAATATTTGAGTTCATTGTCCTTTGATAATAAATATTTGTTTTTCTTAAAGTACACTATTATGTCTGTATTATATTGTTCTGTGATAATATATGTTTGAAAAACATATTTTTTCTAGCTAACATATTGGAAATAAAGAGAAAAATCATTTTACTAGAATGAGTAAATGCACTAGTTTTTTCAAGATGCATTTATTTGATGCCAACTATGTTCCCAAAATAGCTCTGCATGGTGATGATAATAAGAAAGTCATTTAAGAGAAATATCTTTACCTATGGTGGCCTGATGCCTGGGAACTTTCCTAAAAACCTATAACAAATCTTCAGTCAAGGACAGAAAGGTCAAAGGTCAAGAAATTGACCAACTCCCTGGAGGGGAAAGAATGTAACTATGGATGTAAAAAAATGACTTTGATTGTATATTAGTCTTATACACTAACTTCAGTAAAACATCAGATTTTAGGCCCTTTTAGTGACTTGATGTCCTCATACTGTACAGAATGTCTTTGTTCTGAAATCATAAATTGTCTTGTATATTTTTGTTCCCTCACAGAATGCTAACATCTGAGTGGCTGTCACCAGAAAATTTTTCCTGGTCATAAGTCCCAATAAACCCATGTCTGCTTCAATGTCTGGTGTGCTTTTAGTTTAGCAGCCACACTCTCCTGGGTTCTGTGCAAGCAAGGTCTCGGTCCAAACAATTGGTGGTTGGCCAGGGGACCAGAACATTGCTGGCAGCTGTATACATGGGTCCAGGGAAGGCAGAATCATTTGGGGAAAATCCCAAGTTGGCCTGTGTCATATGTGTGAGGAGGGTTGACTTGTCTCCTGGATAGATGGGGATGACTGTGACCCTCAAAACTCCAGTGGTGTTGTTAAATCTTTGGCAACAGGTAGCAGGACAACTATATATTACCAAAAGAAAATGAGAATGCCAAGTATAAAATGCCATAGCCTGGCCCCTTTTAGGAACCTTGTGTACGGCCACAAAGGCAGAACTCATGGCAAAACAACTGCCTGACATGTAGAAGAAAAACTAATATTAGCGCAGGCACATGTCTCAATCAAGCAGTCATGAAAAATGCCTTAACCAAGCATTTGCCTCACGTGGATGATCAATTTAGAAACATATATAAATAAGCAAATACTGCTTATTTAAATTGTATAGGAAATTTCCCAAACACAAAAGATATAATAAGCCTATGCCGTCCATAGAGAGCTATGGGGGAACGACAATCAGAGTCAAATGGCATAATTTAATTTTGCAAATTGGGAGAATGCTCTCCCTCCAGGAATACACAGTATATATTTCTCCTATACCTGAATGTATATCAGGAATTGATCTTCCCTTAAATCTCACATTAAAAAATATCAGGAGTAATTTTCCTCTACTGTAGAATACTGAAAGTCATCTTAAAGGGACATGTGAAATGCACCCTGTAAAAAACCACAACCTTGGGGGATTGTAGCCACTAAACAATATAAGCTTCCAGGCGGACAAGAGATATCTGCAACCATTAAGGAACTAGAAAGAGTAAGAATATTAATACCAACCCATAGCCTCTTTAATAGCCCTGTGTGACCAGTACAGAAACCTGACATATCTGGTATATGACAGTGGATTACCACAAATTAAATAAAGTAACACAACATTTGTATGCAGTGGTTCCAGACCTTGCCTCATCACTACAAGAAATTAGCACTCAATTATGTCATTATCACTTTGTTTCAGATTTAAATAATGCTTTCTTTAGTATTCCCTCAAATAAGGCCAGTCAATCTCCCTTTTCCTTCACCTGGAAGGGACAACAAAAGATTTTCACCATGCTCCCACAAGGCTGTTTATATAACCCGACTATTTACAATGGCCTAGAGGCAAAAGACTTGGCGAACTGGAAGAAACACAAATCTGTGACTTTACTCCATTATGTTGATGATATATGTTAACAGTCATTACTCCTTCAGAACTAAAAAGTGTGCCAGAAAATAAGCCATCTTGAGAGCTGAGAATAGGCAACCAATCACAATAAGCTAAAGGCCTGGCTGCTTTGTCAAATTCTTGCATGTAGTATGCTCGACTAAGACAAAAACTATTTCTTCCACAGTAATTTATAAGGTACAATGTTTTCCTATGCTGCACATGCCAAAGCAATTAATGGTCTTTCTAGGACTACTAGGATACTGGGGATCTTTCATTTCACATTTAGCTCAAATGTTAAAACTTGTTGTATATGATAATTAGAAAAAATCATACTTGAGAAGGGGATGACCCCCAGAAGTCTGCTTTTGAAAAAATTCAAAAAGACAATAGCATTGGCACACGTACTGAGAGAGGAAGATACTAATTGACCCTGTAAATTGGAGATAGCTACCACTTACATTGGCCTTGGGTGTTTTTGTGGCAGAGATAACTTTCAAAATAAGTACCCATAAGATTGTGGCCACAATTATGGAAAGGGGTGAAATTACATATATCCCATTAGAAAATCATCTGGTAGCTGCATATAATGCTGGAGTACAAGTGAGATATCTGACTCAGAAATGTCCTGTCACCTTGAGAAACAGCCTCTTTATACAGGGATGGCCATCAAGCCATGCTACGGCAGTACACAAATAAGTAACTTGACAAAGTGGAAAGCTTACTTGTTGTGATGCACAGTACTCAATACCATCCCTCTCAGTGTCAAGATGCATGAAATTTTAGGATCAGTTTCTTATGTAGAAGTTTCAAATCTAAAATTGCCACAGCTGAAATAGCTGTTAAAATACCAATTATAGGGGGCACAGGAACAATTCTTGAATCTGCTTTTATACTGATGGATCCACAAATGGGCTGCCTCTCACATTTACATCTGTGTGGGTACAACCCAGTACTGACAAAATATGGTGGGAGAGCAGCACTATGCATAGCAGTCAATTGGCTGAATTAAGAGCCATTTGGAGGATAGTAGTACATGAACCAGGAGATGTGTTGTCTGTACTGACAGTAGGCTGTTTACAAAGGTCCCATGACTTGGATGGCACCCTGGAAACAAGAAAAATGGACTGTCATAGGTTGCCCTCCATGCAGAAGAGATATTTGTGATGACATCTCAGACAACTGCCGGCAGCAAAATGTAGCTGTTGTCATGTCTCTGCCCACACTCCTAACAAAGTAGCCAGGAATGTTGAGGAAGATGTTCTCATTCGAGTCTGGAGCCACACTAATGAAATCTGAGAATCAAGTGAGTAGTTTCATTGAAAGAGTGGACACTGAGAGTATCAACCATTGTATAATTTAGCCCAGAAATTTCAGCTACCCATCATGCATCAACAGTTTAGAGTGGACACTGAGAGTATCAAACATTGTATAATTTAGCCCAGAAATTTCAGCTACCCATCATGCATCAACAGTTTAGAGACATAGCAGGGGAGTTTCTGCTGTGCTTCCTGTAGTAGCCATGCTGATCAATTGCCCCATCAGATCGGTTGTATTAACTGATCACAGGCTCCAGTGACTCAGTGACAAGTGGATTACATCAGTCCCCTTCCACACTCAGAAGGGGCAAGGTACACATTCACTGGAGTAGATACTGTCATGGGACTTCTGTTAGCTTTTCCAGTGAAGAAGCTAATCAGAGAGCCACAAAATACTGCCCAGGGAAGGTAAGCGCCCTCTACAGAAGACTTACACAAGTAGAGAGTGATCAGTGAAACCCTTTCACTGGGCAAATGACCCAAGCATGGGCTATGGATTATGATGTAATGTGGACTTGTCATCTACCTTAAAATTCCACAGGGGCAGATCCTTATCTTACAATTGGACAAGTTTCTGTCCGTGGGGACAGCCATATATCCCTGCCACATTATATGATTCTTTACCATATACTCCTAGTAATTAGGAAATGGTTAAATCTAAATATAGAGTTTAGCATACTCCCTGGTTGTTTTACCCTTTAGGAAGTCTTATCCCAGGGTGAACTGTGAAAATTATTGGAAAGCATATAATAGCCTAAGCTAACCACTATACCTCATGGCTTAATGACTCTAAAATAGCAATATAATTGTTAAATGACAAGACCACCCAATTATGGAAAGTAGTCTTACACGATGGATTGGAAGAATCTGTGCCCTTATAAATATGCACTGCTGTGTATATATTCCTGATCACTGACATAATACTACACAATTTTAAAATCATATGCAAGAGCACATGCATAGTACTCATCAATTATCAACTGACTCCCTCTATTTGGTTTAATTCTCCTACTAAGCCTTGGTGGCATTTCTTTGTAGGATTATCTACCATAGGTGTTAGATTATTACTATTCCATCATCTTTTAAATTGTTGTTGTAGTGTATGGATGCAATGCCTGTCCTATGGTCAACATAATCTGTTATGTGAAGTGAATTTTGGCAATCCAGTACCCAGTCCTCCTCCTAAATGGAAATAAGTCCTTGGTCATTTAAGAAGATTGCTTCAACAAGAACAAAGTTTGTGAATGGTAAAGAATCTCCCTGAAGGGGGAAGAATGTAATCACAGATGAAAAATGGCATTGATTGTAGCTTAGTCTTAAATGTTAATCTTAGTAAAACATCAGGTCTTAGGCCCTTTAATGATTATCCTAGAGACCTGATGTCTTCATACTATATGGAATGTCTTCATTCAAAATCATACGCATATTTCCTACTGCAGTCTAGCCCAGTTCATTGCATGGCACTAACCACTCTAACAAGCCATAGAATCTCTCATAAATTCTATTAAATTTACATCTATTTCTGTGCCTGGCATGCTTTTTTGGTTTCATGGCAGCATCAGCCCGTGCTTTGCACAAACTCAGTCTAGACCAAAACATCTATTTCTTTTAAAGTCATCCCAATACCTTATTTCTTCCCAGAAATTTGTCAATTTCATTTAGGTAGCAAAATGTATTAGCATACCATTGTTCACAGTATTCCTTTACAATCATTTTTTGTTTCTGTATGTTTGGTAATAATTTTAGCCCATTCATTTTTGACTATTCCACTTTTTTTCATTATTAATCTACCCAAAAGCTCATCAGTTTTGTTGGTCTTTTCAAAGAAGCAACTGCCATTTTCATTGGCTGTTGCTACTATTTTTGTATTTCACATTTCATTTATTTCTGTTCTAATATTTATTATTGCCTTCCTTCTGCTTGCTTTCCATTTAATTTATACTTCTTTTTCCAAAGTCTTAGGGCAGAAGGGTAGGTTATTGATTTGAGATCTTTCTCCTTTCTTAGTATAGGCAATTATAGCTGCAAATTTCCTTCTAAGTACTGTTTCATTGACATTTCATAAATTTGGGCATGTTTCATCTTCATTTCATTCATCTCAAATTGTTTTCTAATATGCTTTTTTATTTCTTCTTCAGTTATTTAGGAGTATGTTGTTTAATTTCCACAAAACTGTGAGTTAACCACATTTTCTTCTGTTTTGATTTCAAATTTCATTCCAATGCAGTTGAACTATAAATTTCATTGTTCTTTTTTTTTTTTTTTGAAAATTGTCAAGGTTTGTTTAATACCTAGAATATGGTCTATCCTGGAGAATGTTTTATGAACACTTGAGAATAAGGTATATGCTATTGCTGTTGGGTAGAGTTTTCTATAGATGACTGTAATGTCTAGTTGTTTTATAGTGCTGTTCATGCCTTATATTTTCTTATCAGTCTTCTTCCTACTTGTTCTATCCATTAATGAACATGGAATATTAAAATCTCTGAATATTATTATAGAATTTTCTATTTATCCCTTCATTTGTCTCAGTTTTTGCTTCAGTTCTTTTAGTGCCCTGCTTCTAGGTGCATATCTGATTTTAATTGTCATTCCTTCCTTTTTATCAATTTAAAATATTCCTCTTTATGTCTGTATTTTGTTTTACAGTCTATTTTATCTGATATTAGCATATTCACTCCAGCTTTCTTGAAATTGGTGTTAATATTTTATGTATTTTTGCATCCTTTTACTTTCCCCATGTTTGTATCTTTAAATCTAAACTTAGCATTTCATTAAAAAAAAAAAACATTGCTTCCTGCCTCTGTGTTCTGTCTATCACTATTAAACCATTCCATACGCTGGAGCTGTGACTTATTTGTTTTTGGTTTGGTTTTGCATCCTCAAGTGAGAGGGTCTCATACAATCAATTGAAGGCCTTAAGAGCAAAAAACAGATTTTCCAGAGAAGAAGAAATTCTATCTCACAGTCAAATCAACTTTTGTTCAAATTTCCAGGCTACCAACCTCCTTTATGGATTTTGGTAATACTAGCCACCATAATTGCGGGAGTCAATTCCTTAAAAGATATCTCTTGGTAAATAGACAGATAGATAGATCAAAACTGTTTTTCCCCCCACTGAAGAACACTGACCGATACAGAGGCTTTGAACTGTTAATTCTCAAACCACAGTAGTTATAAAGTTGAGAATGGATCTGAAATATTACCATATTAAACCAGTTTCCAAGAAGCAGACCCTGAGATGGAGGTTCTGCAAAAGTGACTTACTGGGAAAGGGTTATCACCAGAAGTGGGTTGTGGGAAGCAAGACAGGGCAGATTAAGAAAGCTAAGCAAACATGAAGTGTTGGTTAAAGATTAGTTTCGGTCTTGTATCATAGGGAGCTGTTTAGCATAACTTGCGTCACAGAATTGGTCCCACTTTGAGGTGAGGTGACTAAGTTTTGATGTCCTTTGAATCATTGGCCTCTGGTTATCTGGGGGAGATAGAGAGGCTTTTTTTATAATGAAGGTAATCTCCAAGAGAGAAAGAGCTGTGAGTTGTTTGCAGCTCACAGTAACAACAGCTGGGAGTTGGGTGTACGATCCCTTTTAAGGAAATCTTAGTGTGGTACCAACAATATCCACTACAATTAACAATGAAAAATGGATAAGAGACCTTTACTAGTCATCACTGTCATGGATAGTTTTCTTCGGTTTTGGTTTGCTAAAGGTTCCAGAATGCAATATATCAAAAATGGATTGGCTTTTACAAAGCAGATTATTTTGTTACAAGTTCATAGTTTTAAGGTCATGAAAATGTCCAAATTAAGGCACCAGGAAGAGGATACCTTCTCAGAGGAAAGACAACCAGTATCCAGGATACCTCTGTCAGCTGGGAAGGCATGTAGCTGACTTTTGAGGTCCTTGTTCCTGGTTCGTTGTTTCAGTTTCTTATTCCAGTGGGTCCTTACTTAGCTTCTTCAGGGAAAATTCTGGATTTCATCTCCTAGCTTCCCTTGGCTGTCTCCAGGTTTTGAAAATTTCTATGAGTACTTGATTTTCATCTGGGATATTTCTGTATGCATCTTAAAACATTTGTTTCTCTTGGTTTCATCACTGTATTGATTCTGAGCTCCTTCTCTCTCCATGAGCTTTTTTATGGACAATAGTAAACTAATTAGGACCCACCTTGAATGGGTTGGGTTACATGGCCATGGAAACAATCTAATCAAAAGATCCCACCCACAATAAGTCTGCACCCACAAGATTGGATCAAAAGAGTATGGCTTTTCTGAGTTACATAAGAGTTTAAAACCAGCACACATTCTACAAGAGAAAAAAAAATCTTACATCTTATTCATGAGTTTCTCTATGCACAAAATAATTATATACATGCTTAGTTATATACATGAGGAAGAGGTGGGAAAGGAGGGCTAAATCAGCATGGTAATGTCAGGATAGAATTGATCTTTTAGAAAAGATCTTTTTTTAATGGTGGGGATAGGCTGCTATTGTAATATGTAAGTAAAGAAACAGAGAAACATCATACATTTAGAATAAAATGTACAGGAAGAACAGTAGTTGTGCTTGGAGCACAGGCTGTCAGCTAGAAAAGTTTTAGATTTCTAACTCTGAGAGATAATAGTTGAATATGTATGAATTTAAGTGTATGTGAAAGTATGTGTGTATATATGAAAGAGTGAGAATAAGACAACACATGATTATACAAAATAAGTAGAAAACTCTAAATTATTGTGAAGCACATCCCTTGCTGTTATATTTCTGATTGATTTCCTAGTTTTCTACTAGGCTGATCCTTATTTGGTGGATGAAGTTGCTCTTATGTACCATGTGGGAAAGAGAGAGTCCATCCCATTTGACTTCTCTCCAGTGGGCAATATTAACAGGAAAGCCTTTAGTAATCAGGTCATCAAGATGACTCACCTGTGCATTTCTGAAATATTCTCTAGTCACTCCAAGTATTGCCCAAAGTGACTATAAACAAAAGAGCCATGATGGGAGAAGTATAGTTTATACATAACAACATTGGCTGACCTAACCAGGTTTCATGTGGCTATGAACACCATGAGTGTCTGACAGTTAACAGAGGATGCTAATGTCGAGTCACTTATGTGACATCATAATCCAAAGGAGACCAGCCAACAACCTCACTGACTTGGTTCAAAGTGCAATGACTCTTTCCAAAATGATTGGGGGAGTGATTTTTCTTCATTAGAAGATACACTTTTGTTTGATGTAGATTTGTTTTTCTTTACTGTAATGCTTCTCTTAGCACCACTAAATATGGATTACAGAGCTTTATTCACTGTCAAAGTATCCCACATACAAATCCTGAGAAGGAAAAACAGGACAGTACTGGAAAAGCTGGGTCATGAAAATGTCCAAATTATAATTAGGTCAGTGGTTCATTTAATAGTGTCACACCCTTGCTTGTGTCTTGGTTTTGATACTTATCTACAATGAATATGTGGAATGTTATCAGGGAAGCTGGGTAATGGGTACCTAGGAACTCTCTATCTTATTTTTGTGACTTTTTCTGTAAAGTTAAAGTAATTTCTAAATAAAAATCTTAAAACAGCATATAAACAATAAAAAAATCTTGCCAAATAATTTCTAAGCATGCTTTGTGTCTTTCGAGATTCAGCAGGTGAATTCTCCTGTGCTGATGTTCCTTTCTTAGTGGGAGGTTTGTAATGAGTGTTTTTTCACCTTGTGAAATTTCATTATACTTATAATTTGTGTTCTTTTAAAAAGGTAGGTTATCTTTCAATAAAAAGTTAACTCAAAACCAAAAGTATTTGCTAAGTTTGTAAAGAATATATGGACAAATTGGGGATGCGAGGGTAGTTCAGTGGTAGAATTCTCACCTGCCATGCGGGAGACCTGGGCTCGATTCCAGGCACATGCACTTCCCCAAACAAAACAAACTGAGAAACCAACAAAAACAAACACTCAAACAAAATTCAACAAATGGTGCTACAATAATGGGCTACTCACATGGAAAAAGTATGAAATATGACCCTGCCATACAGCATACGAAAAAGAAGAATATATGGAAAAATTATTATTTTAAAAATTAACGTGGGTACAAGGATATTTTTCTTTCCTTCATTTTGTGTTTGTTTTAAATAAAAAGATTTTAAATTTGGAGGCTGATCATATTGCTTATTGGGCATTTAGCTGCTAAATCCATCAATAAATATTCAGTTTGAATGATCACTGATGATGTTGAAGTACACTTGAGGTCTACAATCCTGGAAAACTGTGATGGTTAAAGCAATGCCCTCACACTTTTTTTTGTCTCGAAAACAGCTTGCTGCAAAGAAGCACTCTTGTCCATATGACTTAGATAATACTCCCTGATGTTCCCTTGTTTCTCTCTGGGAAGTCTTGGTATTGACCCTGCAAATTCCCATTCTTTATTTCAGCATTTATTGGCTAAACTTCACGTACCAACTGATTAATCCAAACAAAATGCTTTAATTAAACTTTGTTTAAGGTTCTCTCCTTCCTTCAGGCCCATGAAGTTTGGTTAATACTCAGTCTGATCCAACGTACAACCATTCCTTAAATACCCTTCCCAGGAATAGGCTGGCCTCAGAATAAAACTATTCTCTGAGCTACTACCTGATCCCATTATCCTTTCATCCCTTTTCTCTATACCTGTCTCCTCTTAGCCTTTTTATTCCTCTCTACAAAAGAAACCCCCTTTTCCCTATGTCTTGAGACACTCGAAAATATTTTCAGATCTGTCTCCCTACTGTAGTATATTTATTATAAAATTACCCCTTACCTAAGTTCAGACTTGCTTTTAATTTAACACCACTGTGCTGGTTTGGTAAAGCTGCCAGAATACAGTATACCAGAAATGGGTTGGCTTTTATAAAAGGAATTTATTACATTGCACTTTACAGTTCTGAGTCCATAAAAATATCCAAGCTAAGGAATCCAATGAAAGGTATCAAGAAGGGCCAATGTGCCTGGAGCACCTTTGTCAGCTGGGAAGGCATGTGGCTGACATCTGCCGTGCTCTTTGGCTACTACTTTCAAGCAGCCTCCCTGAAGGCATTTTCTTTTTGGATGACTCCATTTCCAATCCTGGCTTTTTCTGGAATGGATGACTGTTTCCATGTTTGGTTAAATCCTCAACTGGGGTCCTATTCACTGGGGGCTCATTTTATGGAAGTCCAGGATTCTCCAGACCATCAATTCTGTTTTCTTTGTAAAAAAAAAAAAAATTGAACAAGAGTTCAATTCTCAACTTATCACTTTCCTATCACATTTTATTATAAGCTGAAAGGAGAAACCAGGCTGCATTTTCCACATTTAGTTGGGAAATCTCTTCAGCTAAGTACCCAGCTCACCACTTTAAAAATCTAACTTCCACCCAACAGCAGTATTCAATTTGGTCAAATTATCTGCCAATTTAAAACAAGGGTCATTTTCTTTCCAGTTCTGCCTAAGGCCTCATCAGAAATATCTTTAGAGTCCACATTTCCATCAACAGTCTCTTTAAAGCATTCTAGAGAATAGGTCTTTTCTATCTCTATCCCCACAACTCTTCCAGAATCTTCCCTTTATCCATTTAAAAAGCTGTCCCAATATGCTTAGTATTTGCAAACCGCAGCACCTCACTTCTGTGGGACTGAAATCTGCATTAGTTTGTTAAAGCTGACAGAACGCAATGTACCAAACATGGATCAGCTTTTATAAAGGTAACTTATTAAGTTGCAATTTTACAATTCTAAGGCCATACACATGTCTGAACTAAGGCATCCAGGGAAAAATACCTTGACTCAAGAAAGGCCCATGGATCCGCTACACCTCTGCAGCTGGGAAGGCATGTGGCTTGCATCTGCTGGTTCTTTAGCATCTGGTTTCAAACAGCTTTCCTAAGAGTATTTTCTTTCTGCATCTCCAGATGTCTTGTGTTGGCTCTGTCACTCTCAGTATTCTCTAAAATGTTTCCTCTTTTAAAAGATCCAGTAAACTAATCAAGATCCATCTTGTATGGGTGGAGTCACATCTCCATCCAATCAAAAGGTAACAAAAAAGGGGGTGTCAAATCTCCATGGAAAAAATGTAATAAAAGTTTTCCACCCTAAACAATAGGTCTAGCTCCACGAGATTGGAGCAGGTTTAAAACATGGCTTTTCTGGGGTACATAATAATTTCAAACCAGCACAACCAACTTTATAATTCTCAATGCCAATAAAATTATATTTTGCAGAGGAATACAAGGTCTACATAAATACCCCAAAGCCACATTATGTAGGTTCTTCTAACCCAATCATGTGTAACTTGTCCAGTGTGTGTTTTTATCACCCAATAGAACTTCCTACTATCCTCAAGTATAATTCCGAATCTATACTAAAATGATATCCCTAGGATCAGTCCCTGTTGAAAGCATTTATTTCTTATGAAACAAAATGTACAAAATAATTACGTGTTGGCAAAATAATTATGCCTGAACAGTCTAGAATTAAACTCCATTTGGAATCTTAATAATATTTTGCAAATATAAAATAAGAGAAATTTTTTAATTTAAAGAATTCCAAAATTGTTCAGTATGATTTTAGAACAGATAAAAACATTATGTTGAATATCAAGGAAAACAATTTTTTAAATTCTATCAAATATAATATAAAAAAGTAACTACTTTATAAATGCCAAATGTAGACATTGCTACTATTCAGAAAGCAATATGTTAGTTGTTTTAAATCTTGAGACTTAATGACAATATATAGAATTGTGTTTGCAATTTGCCTTAGATTCCAGTTATGGAGCTAAAGATTGATTAAAAGATAAGAATTGTTCTGGGCAGTGAGATGCATGAAAGAGCCTCATGGCACCTCTGTTCAGGTTTTCTACATGGATAGGAGAAATGGAAAAATCCCTGGGTATACTCAGACTCCTAGGTGGCTTCTTAAATGAACAAGAATCAGTAATCCAAGAAGTTAAGTTCAACGTTAGATAATTTTGGGTTTTCCAATGGCCTTCATATTTATGCAAACTATGGCTAGAACACATACTGCCTGTACTGCTGTTAAATGTGTGACTTGGAGAGAAATGGGAAACATCCTCACGTAAATCCAAAGTCATGCATCTCTGACCCCAGCCCAAACACCATGGGGTAGTTTTATTTTAGGATATGAAAACATGTTTGTCATACCTATGACAGTCACTAGAGCACTAAACTGATGACTTTTGAAAAAAAAACATATAAACTTACCCGTAAATATTTACTAATTCATGGCTTTTACAAAGTATCCCCAAAAAAGAGATATGTGACATTTCCAGAAATGAGGAAAAGAAGAATTTACAGAAGATAACTCCAGGATATCATTGAAAGGAAATTCCACACCTACTTTTATTTAGGTGATTGAACAGTGCTCTCCTACATGAAAGGATAATTTATAATTAGGTAATGCCTAAAGTGCCCAACATCTGAGATATTGCTTAAGTATATATCACATTTATGTTTAACTTGGGTCCCTTTTAAGCTAACTTTTCCCAGCCCACTTTACCTCTTTGTTTCTCAAGGTATGGATCAAAAAATTAAGTAAGGCTATCACTATGTGTAATGACAGTGAGGAATTTATTGGGATTCTGTGTATACTTACTCTTGGGCTGGATATAGACAGAAATAGTATCAAAGAACAAATTTACAATAATCAGATGGGACCCCCAGGTCCCAAATGCTCTCCTCCTGCCTTCAGCAGATTTTATCCTAAGCACACCTCTAACAATGCAAACATAAAAGATCAGAATAAACCCCAGAGGCATAACTATATAGAGAACAACAGTTATGGTGAGCTCATTTTACAGGAAGATTTTGTCTGCATAGGCAAAAAGCCTTTCTTACACATAAAATTATCCACCCTGTGGTGGCTGCAGAGAGCTAATTGGAAAACAAGGATAGTCTGAACAGTGCACTCCACAACACCACTTCTCCAGGCCACAGCTGCTGGTTACTGTAGAAGCTTTGGGTGCATAGCTATGCAGGGGCCAGCAGATGGCATTGAAGCTGTCATAGACCATCATAGTCAGGACAGTTTTCTTGAAGCCCAGCCCCAAAGCAATTTACAGCTGGATCAGGTAGCCACTGAAGCTAATGATATTCTCAGGGGTCCTGAGATTCCAAAGAATCTGTGTGACAATACTGATGGTGAAACAGAGATCCAAGAACGAGAAATTAGTGAGGAAAAAAAATACATGGGTACATGGATTTTTAGGTGCAGGTATAAGATCAGTATGATGGCGGTTCCCGATCAGTGTCAGAATCTAGATGATAGAGATGACCAAAAGGAGAACCACCCCCAGCTGGTATTGGTCAGAAAATCCTAATAGGATAAAGCCTGATGGTTTGCATAAAATGTGTCTGTTTTATTACATCTTCATTCTGAGTCAACTTTCTTGGTCATTCTTACTTCATTCCTGTGGGAAGAAAAATACATTACCCAAAAGAAAAATAATTGATTCAAGGTCGACTATTTGGAGATTGGAATCATAGAGTGAAACACAGAAGGTGAAACGATACAACAATATATAAGGTGTATTGTTGAAAAAAAGGCAAATACTCAACACATGAAAACATGTAATTCATTGAAAGGTAATACCTTAACATAGAATAAAAGTTGGATTTATACAACAAAGTAGATTTGAGGCATATTCCAAACACTCTAAAGATGAACCAAATAGGCAATCAATGTACATGATATGGAATGGAAAACCAATTGAAAAGAAAAGATTGCTACATATAAAGATATGTATTAGACAAGAGAAAGAATATATTAATTGAAGGACACATCAATTGAACAAGAGTCTTAGAGAGAAGGTGAATAGACCTGGAGACACAGACAATATAACTATAGTTGGAAATATTTAAACAGGAAAGCTAGATAAGACTATAATTATTATAAAGTTATTTAATTTTCTATGAAGCAAATAACTACTGTAGGTAGAACCAGTAATAGAGTAAGGAAGCTACTGTGCTCTCCGTATTTGTGGTGCTATTAATCTACAATATAAACATTGCTCTCTAGAGTCTAATTCACAGTCTCTAATTACCAAGCTGTTTCACCCAGTGGCACTTGTGCTTAATAAACTTCAGGATTATTTATTATGAATCCATGATTCAGTCACCTAATACAGCTTATTGGTCTTTCATAAAGGAATTGTGTAGGATTTGAACTGTTAATTTGCAAAGATTAACAAGTGTGTTATAGAAATTTGTTCTTCTGAAAGTTCAATAGTGTGATTCCCAAAATGGTCAGAGCATGTTGATCTCATGTGATACAAGCCTAAACAACTTCTTACAAATTGAAATAAGGTAAAAAGAAAAGCTATTCAGTGGAAATTTTGTTTGCCCTCAAATATCCCCACTAGCAAACAAGAGCCCAAAACATTTTTGAATGAATCTGAGGTCTGGTCTTAAGTAATAATTATGTAGTACAGTTTAAAGAGACTTTGTGGTTTATTTTCTTCCACATTAGCAGTAATAGTAGTAATATTCAAATGCATTCACAAATTTGCCAAGATTATACTACTATTGGTTTTGACTGGAGAATGAGACTCTTTTAGAATTCTAAAAACAAAGTGAAACTGACAACTCTGGTCACATTAAATTTTATCTAAGAATTTTGGTAATAAAAACCTTGAATGCAGTGATGCAACAGCATTGATATTAAGAGTTGTCCCATTTCCTCTACTACACAGAACAAGAAGAAATAACTGTGCTGTTGAAGGATTGGATGCCTCCTGTAGGGAACAAAAAAAAAAGATGAGCGCCTTCATTGTGCCTGGTGTAAATTTCCATTTTCACAATTCTTGGCCACAAGGAATTTTGTGCCCAAGAATAACCAATATTTTCCAAGGAGACCCCACTCCAAAAGTCTCCCCTCCCCTGTCACATTCCTGTTAAACAAAATGTAGGTAAGGTAATTTATGTCTTCATAGAAGATAAAGAAATAATTTTCCATGCCTATGAGAACAGTAAATGTTGGGTTGTATAAGAAAAGCTGCTCCTGTTTGCTGCAAATAGGAACCAGATGTGGATTTCCTCATGTTTTGAAATAAATTTTTCTCTATTTTTTATTACATGGAAAGTGAAACTCTCTCTTCCAGGAAGAATGACAATTTAGCAGAAGATGTTGCCTTTGATTAAAAAAAATAGTCAATTCTTTTCAGAGTGTGATGACAAGCATTGGAAGAACCATGTGGGGGTACTCTATTGGCTCTAAAACTCTCCTGCAATCTCTTCACTCAAACTATCTTTAGTTGGGTGATGTTTAGCTTGTTTACTCAGCACATGTCTCTGGAGTGCTCATCTCAGGCAACTACTTGTTGCTATACTGGAGAGGGGCATGGGTCTTGAGCGAGAGAAGAACCACAGAGTTTTGTACTTCTTCTTGACAAGTATGCAATCTATTGTATTCCACCTTCCAAATATATACAAGCACATGCATTTTTACTGGAAACTCAATCCTAAAAAAAAGGACATTTAAAATCAAAGGCAAGGACTTCCTGGAAGATGGCGGCTTAGTAAGACGCGCGGATCTTAGTTTCTTCTCCAGGACACCTACTAGGGGAGTAGAAACGATACAGAAAGCGCCCAAAGCCACAACAGAGATAAAAAAGACAGCGTACCCCATCCTGGAACGGCTGGCTGGCTGAGAGAAGCAGCTCGGGTGAGATCGCCGAGGCGCGCGGGCCTTACCGGGTGGGGTAGCAAGCGGCCGGAGTTACTCCCTTCCCCCTTCCCGGGCCGGCTGGGAGAATTGGAGAGGTGGTCCCCTGAAACCAAGGCGACTGGCGCCCACACCACGCGCAGCCCCCGGACCAACTGAGAGAATTGGATCGGAAACCCCCAGGCCGCGGAGAACGGTGACCCCGTGACTCCCGGGGAATGTGCACTCTCTCGGGCAGGCCGCTGCCGCTGGCGCCCTCCCGCCACGCTTGTTGCCCAGGGCCGACTAGGAAATTCGGACGGGCTCTTTCCCTGGCTGCGGCGACCAGCAACCCTCCCTGCGTTCGGACCCCAGGCCGGCTCAAGCCGCTTCGGCTAGCGAACCCCCAGGACGGCGAGAGTTTTCCAAAGTTTAAGGTCCCACAGCACCTTTTACTGGTGGGACCCGCAGACAAACGTGTGCCACGAGCGCCACCTAATGGGCAGGATAAGAAAAACAGAACCCAGAGATTTCACAGAAAAATATTACAACCTTGCTGGGTCCAACACCAAGAGAAATCTGAATAAATGCCCAGACGCCAGCAGCAGAAGATAACTGTCCACGCTCAAAAGATTGAGAATATGGCTCAGTCAAAGGAACAAACCAATAGCTCAAATGAGACACAAGAGCTGAGACAACTAATGCTGAATATACGAACAGAAATGGAAAACCTCTTCAAAAATGAAATCGATAAATTGAGGGAGGACATGAAGAGGACATGGGCTGAACATAAAGAAGAAATAGAAAAACTGAAAAAACAAATCGCAGAACTTATGGAAGTGAAGGATAAAGTAGCAAACATAGAAAAAATAATGGATAGCTACAATGATAGATTTAAAGAGACAGAAGATAGAATTAGTGATTTGGAGGATGGAACATCTGAATTCCAAAAAGAAACAGAAACTATAGGGAAAAGAATGGAAAAATTTGAACAGGGTATCAGGGAACTCAAGGACAATATGAACCGCACAAATATACGTGTTGTGGGTGTCCCAGAAGGAGAAGAGAAGGGAAAAGGAGGAGAAAAACTAATGGAAGAAATTATCACTGAAAATTTCCCAACTCTTATGAAAGACCTAAAATTACAGATCCAAGAAGTGCAGCGCACCCCAAAGAGATTAGACCCAAATAGGCGTTCTCCAAGACACTTACTAGTTAGAATGTCAGAGGTCAAAGAGAAAGAGAAGATCTTGAAAGCAGCAAGAGAAAAACAATCCATTACATACAAGGGAAACCCAATAAGACTTTGTGTAGATTTCTCAGCAGAAACCATGGAAGCTAGAAGACAGTGGGATGATATATTTAAAATACTAAAAGAGAAAAACTGCCAACCAAGACTCCTATATCCAGCAAAATTATCCTTCAAAAATGAGGGAGAAATTAAAACATTCTCAGACAAAAAGTCACTGAAAGAATTTGTGACCAAGAGACCAGCTCTGCAAGAAATACTAAAGGGAGCACTAGAGTCAGATACAAAAAGACAGAAGAGAGAGATATGGAAAAGAGTGTAGAAAGAAGGAAAATCAGATATGATATATATAATACAAAAGGCAAAATGTTAGAGGAAAATATTATCCAAACAGTAATAACACTAAATGTCAATGGACTGAATTCCCCAATCAAAAGACATAGATTGGCAGAATGGATTAAAAAACAGGATCCTTCTATATGCTGTCTACAGGAAACACATCTTAGACCCAAAGATAAACATAGGTTGAAAGTGAAAGGTTGGGAAAAGATATTTCATGCAAATAACAACCAGAAAAGAGCAGGAGTGGCTATACTAATATCCAACAAATTAGACTTCAAATGTAAAACAGTTAAAAGAGACAAAGAAGGACACTATATACTAATAAAAGGAACAATTAAACAAGAAGACATAACAATCATAAATATTTACGCACCAAATCAGAATGCCCCAAAATACGTGAGGAATATACTGCAAACACTGAAAAGGGAAATAGACTCATATACCATAATAGTTGGAGACTTCAACTCACCACTCTCATCAAGGGACAGAACATCTAGACAGAGGATCAACAAAGAAATAGAGAATCTGAATATTACCATAAATGAACCAGACTTAATAGACATTTATAGGACATTACATCCCACAACAGCAGGATACACCTTTTTCTCAAGTGCTCATGGATCATTCTCAAAGATAGACCATATGCTGGGTCACAAAGCAAGTCTTAACAAATTTAAAAAGATTGAAATCTTACACAACACTTTCTCGGACCAAAAAGGAATGATGTTGGAAATCAATAATAGGCAGAGTGCCAGAAAATTCACAAATACGTGGAGGCTCAACAACACACTTCTAAACAACGACTGGGTCAAAGAAGAAATTGCAAGAGAAATTAGCAAATACCTCGAGGCGAATGAAAATGAAAACACAACATATCAAAACTTATGGGACGCAGCAAAGGCAGTGCTAAGAGGGAAATTTATCGCTCTAAATGCCTATATCAGAAAAGAAGAAAAGGCAAAAATTCAGGAATTAACTATCCATTTGGAAGAACTGGAGAAAGAGCAGCAAGCTAACCCCAAAGCAAGCAAAAGGAAAGAAATAACAAAGATTAGAGCACAAATAAATGAAATTGAAAACATGAAAACAATAGAGAATATCAATAAGGCCAGAAGTTGGTTCTATGAGAAAATCAATAAGATTGATGGGCCCTTAGCAAGACTGACAAAAAGAAGAAGAGAGAGGATGCAAATAAATAAGATCAGAAATGGAAGAGGAGACATAACTACTGACCTCACAGAAATAAAGGAGGTAATAACAGGATACTATGAACAACTTTACGCTAATAAATACAACAATTTAGAGGAAATGGACGGGTTCCTGGAAAGACATGAACAACCAACTTTGACTCAAGAAGACATAGATGACCTCAACAAACCAATCACAAGTAAAGAAATTGAATTAGTCATTCAAAAGCTTCCTAAAAAGAAAAGTCCAGGATCAGATGGCTTCACATCTGAATTCTACCAAACGTTCCAGAAAGAATTAGTACCAATTCTCTTCAAACTCTTCAAAAAAATCGAAGTGGAGGGAAAACTACCTAATTCATTCTATGAAGCCAACATCACCCTCATACCAAAACCAGGCAAAGATATTACAAAAAAAGAAAACTACAGACCAATCTCTCTAATGAATACAGATGCAAAAATTCTCAATAAAATTCTAGCAAATCGTATCCAACAACACATTAAAAGAATTATACATCATGACCAAGTAGGATTCATCCCAGGTATGCAAGGATGGTTCAACATAAGAAAATCAATTAATGTAATACACCATATCAACAAATCAAAGCAGAAAAATCACATGATCATCTCAATTGATGCAGAGAAGGCATTCGACAAGATTCAACATCCTTTTCTGTTGAAAACACTTCAAAGGATAGGAATACAAGGGAACTTCCTTAAAATGATAGAGGGAATATATGAAAAACCCACAGCTAATATCATCCTCAATGGGGAAAAATTGAAAACTTTCCCCCTAAGATCAGGAACAAGACAAGGATGTCCACTATCACCACTATTATTCAACATTGTGTTGGAGGTTCTAGCCAGAGCAATTAGACAAGAAAAAGAAATACAAGGCATCAAAATTGGAAAGGAAGAAGTAAAACTATCACTGTTTGCAGACGATATGATACTATACGTCGAAAACCCGGAAAAATCCACAACAAAACTACTAGAGCTAATAAATGAGTACAGCAAAGTAGCAGGTTACAAGATCAACATTCAAAAATCTGTAGCATTTCTATACACTAGTAATGAACAAGCTGAGGGGGAAATCAAGAAACGAATCCCATTTACAATTGCAACTAAAAGAATAAAATACCTAGGAATAAATTTAACTAAAGAGACAAAAACCCTATATAAAGAAAACTACAAAAAACTGCTAAAAGAAATCACAGAAGACCTAAATAGATGGAAAGGCATACCGTGTTCATGGATTGGAAGACTAAATATAGTTAAGATGTCAATCCTACCTAAATTGATTTACAGATTCAATGCAATACCAATCAAAATCCCAACAACTTATTTTTCAGAAATAGAAAAACCAATAAGCAAATTTATCTGGAAGGGCAGGGTGCCCCGAATTGCTAAAAACATCTTGAGGAAAAAAAACGAAGCTGGAGGTCTCGCGCTGCCTGACTTTAAGGCATATTATGAAGCCACAGTGGTCAAAACAGCATGGTACTGGCATAAAGATAGATATATCGACCAATGGAATCGAATAGAGTGCTCAGATATAGACCCTCTCATCTATGGACATTTGATCTTTGATAAGGCAGTCAAGCCAACTCACCTGGGACAGAGCAGTCTCTTCAATAAATGGTGCCTAGAGAACTGGATATCCATATGCAAAAGAATGAAAGAAGACCCATCTCTCACACCCTATACAAAAGTTAACTCAAAATGGATCAAAGATCTAAACATTAGGTCTAAGACCATAAAACAGTTAGAGGAAAATGTTGGGAGATATCTTATGGATCTTACAACTGGAGGTGATTTTATGGACCTTAAACCTAAAGCAAGAGCACTGAAGAAGGAAATAAATAAATGGGAACTCCTCAAAATTAAACACTTTTGTGCATCAAAGAACTTCATCAAGAAAGTAGAAAGACAGCCTTCACAATGGGAGACAATATTTGGAAATGATATATCAGATAAAGGTCTAGTATTCAGAATTTATAAAGAGATTGTTCATCTCAACAACAAAAAGACAGCCAACCCAATTACAAAATGGGAAAAAGACTTGAACAGACACCTCTCAGAAGAGGAAATACGGATGGCCAAGAGGCACATGAAGAGATGCTCAATGTCCCTGGCCATTAGAGAAATGCAAATCAAAACCACAATGAGATATCATCTCACACCCACCAGAATGGCCATTATCAACAAAACAGAAAATGACAAGTGCTGGAGAGGATGCGGAGAAAGAGGCACACTTATCCACTGTTGGTGGGAATGTCAAATGGTGCAACCACTGTGGAAGGCTGTTTGGCGGTTCCTCAAAAAGCTGAATATAGAATTGCCATACGACCCAGCAATACCATTGCTAGGTATCTACTCAAAGGACTTAAGGGCAAAGACACAAACGGACATTTGCACACCAATGTTTATAGCAGCATTATTTACAATTGCAAAGAGATGGAAACAGCCAAAATCTCCATCAACAGAAGAGTGGCTAAACAAACTGTGGTATATACATACGATGGAATATTATGCAGCTTTAAGACAAGATAAACTTATGAACCATGTAATAACATGGATGGACCTAGAGAATATTATGCTGAGTGAATCCAGCCAAAAACTAAAGGACAAATACTGTATGGTCCCACTGATGTGAACGGACATTCGAGAATAAACTTGAAATATGTCATTGGTAACAGAGTTCAGCAGGAGTTAGAAACAGGGTAAGACAATGGGTAATTGAAGCTGAAGGGATACAGACTGTGCAACAGGACTAGATACAAAAACTCAAAAATGGACAGCACAATAATACCTAATTGTAAAGTAATCATGTTAAAACACTGAATGAAGCTGCATCTGAGCTATAGGTTTTTGTTTTGTTTTGTTTTGTTTTGTTTTGATTTTACTATTATTACTTTTATTTTTTTTTCTATATTAACATTCTATATCTTTTTCGGTTATGTTGCTAGTTCTTCTAAACCAATGCAAATGTACTAAGAAATGATGATCATGCATCTATGTGATGATGTTAAGAATTAATGATTGCATGTGTAGAATGGTATGATCTCTAAATGTTGGGTTAATTTCTTTTTTTCCGTTAATTAAAAAAAAAAAAGAGAAGGGATAATTGAAGATGAAGGGATACAGACTGTACAATGGGACTGGATATAAAAACTCAGAAATGGACAGCACAATACTACCCAATTGTAATGCAATTATGTTAAAACATTGAATGAAGCTGCATGTGAGGTATAGGTTTTTTGTTTTTGTTTTTTTGTGTTTTTTTTCTTTCTATTATTGTTTTAATTCTTATTCTGTTGTCTTTTTATTTCTTTTTCTAAATTGATGCAAATGTACTAAGAAATGATGAATATGCAACTATGTGATGTTATTAAGAATTACTGATTGTAAAAAAAAAAAATCAAAGGCAGTGAGAATATCATTATGTTCTACTCATAATAAATTTTGCAATGTCTGTTAAGGTCATTCACCTACTTTTCATCATATATGCTATGAAAATGGACAGTCCTATTTTGATAGATTCTTAAAAGTTTCATATGTAAAATACATTCCTTTGTAAAGTTTTTTTTTCCGTTAAGTTATGTTTCTTTACATATGTATGTATGCAGGAAGGCACATATGCATGTTTACATGAATGGGTTAAGACACAACTTCCTAGGAGCTAAAAAATTATCTATAGATGGTTGAGAAAAAGGAAATGATGAGAAGAAAGTGAATTGTGATATCTAATATAAAAAGAGAGAGAGAGAATGGTAAATTCAATAATTCTTGAGAAATCATTAAAAGCAAACATTTGTATCACAAAGGAATTAGGCAACATTGGTATTACATTCATTTTGGAGCTACTATAATTCCTCTTTCAGTTTATATTCTATAAAAGTGGTAAATATATGTATAGAGTTATATATGCATTTAATTTTGGTATAAAGATACTCATATTTTGGAGTTGTATGTCCAAAAATATTTTTTGTTGAGGTATTTTACGGAACAGAATAAACATTCTTAAAAAAAAAAGAAATAGAAGATGTTTATTGAGCTAAAGTAGCATGCATGCAGAGCAGCACCAAATGTGGTTTCTTTCTGAAATGTTTGGGCTTGGGAAGTGGCTTATATGGTTGCTTAA
The DNA here is from genome assembly GCF_023851605.1 of Tamandua tetradactyla. Lineage (NCBI taxonomy): Eukaryota > Metazoa > Chordata > Mammalia > Pilosa > Myrmecophagidae > Tamandua > Tamandua tetradactyla. Next base: position 82,670,047 of record NC_135331.1, on the reverse strand, counting down.
GGAAAAGAGAGAATGAGGGAGTATATAGGTTAACTCAGGCTGTGTGTCCTTGAGCAATGGTCAGTGAAACAGCAATTCACAGTGTTATGAGACAAAGACTATAGATTCTTTTGCCCTATGCTCTTCAAAGGGAGAAAGAGTTTATTACTAGAAATGTAGCAGGAAGTCAGATGGCCTAGCAACCCCAAAATTTGTCTTCCTGATCTACAGTAATTCTGATAATTTTATTAGACAAGAAGATGGGCAAGATTTAAGATAATGAGCACAGTGACCCAAGAGGATGTAATTAGAGGTGACCAAATTATTGAACATGTGCAGATTGAGTACATGCTTTATCACAGAAGGTAGGTAAGAAAATGCTGGAATGAGGTATAGGTGACTTGTAGATTAAAGTCTAAGCTACTATACATGTCAGACAGGCAAATTTTAATTAGGTTCAGTACTTTGAACTTGTGGTAGCTTAGTTCTAGGCTAACATAATATTCTTTATTAACAAATATTAGGGGTTGTCTTAAGAGATTACAAGACTCTAAAGTTGAAAATGGATAACTGGGTACAAATGAAGGTTAGTCACAGGGTTTTTACAATCACAGGGACAAAAAATAAAGGCTGTACGATCATTATCAGAAATCAAGGCAGCTAGGTTGCAATTTAGAGATTTCAGAAATTTCCCTCTGTCTACTCCAACATACCAGAAAGCAAAAAGGAATATCTATATAATAATTCAGTAATCAAAATCATCCCCTAAATCTTGATTTCTTGGTTACATTAGGGCCAGTATGTTTGTGCAAGATTAGGGCCAGCTGGTGAAGATCAGCAGTCCTTCTGGCACCAAGACTTATTTAGTACAATTGCTTTTCCTTACGGGGGCAGAGGTCTCTGTTCACACAAGGGAGCATTGGTGTGTCACCTGGCTCAGTCAGCCTTCTTTTCTTCTTTTAGTTCTCTGGGTAAAATGAAAGTTCAAACCAATCAAGATGGTTAGTAAAATTCTTTATTGTTTCAACTTTACATCCCCTTCTTTTGGTCAAGGAAGTCCTTTGACTCTGTGTTGATTAAGTATGGCTTTTCTGGGAGGCTATGGAATAATATCCCAAAGCTATAGGGGACAGATGAAAAGTTTAGTGGCTTTGAGGTACTGTGGGATGAAGTTGGTGCTGATTCAGATGAAAACATGTCTGAGAAGCAAGACGATTAGCATGATCAATGATGAGACTAAGGAATATAGCTAAAAGATGCTATGCAGAACCCCCTTAATTGATTCCCATATGTCTCTTGGTTGCTGCTTTAAGCTGTGAAGTCATTTGGTTTAACTGAGTATTTCCTAGTGTTGATTCAGGTACAAAAGGACATATTGGTGACAGCACAAACTCTACCTTCTTCACCTAAAACATAATATAGAGCTAGTTGGTTGTCTATAACTGCAGCTCTGAGGGAATTGAGAGAGTTAGTGACTCCTGAAAGGATTTGTTCAGTTTTGAATACTGTGTTCTCTAAAGGAATTGTCAGTTTGGAGAGGGTGTTTTCCTGGATTTCAATTCCTACCCAGGATGCCGTTAAGTCCTGCTAGGATTCCTCATTCAGCAAGGATTCATCCTAGTGCTCATTTGTGTTGAGTGATGTGATCATTGGGATAGCACAGATAATCTACTATATATTGTCCCATAGTAACTAAGGCAGGAAGGCATTGGAATCCTGTAACCCTTGAGTTGAGTTACAGAGGAAAGCATAGCCTTTCTGAAGGCATATGGTTCCAGGTCTGTGGCTAGAGAAGGAGGCATATAGTGTTTGACCTCTAACAATACAGCCCCTTGGATTCAATACAGAGAGAATGGAGTGGATGAAATTGCAAGGGGACTATTCAGTAATTGCTTAACCTGGGGGTGGGTTGCTGCTTTCTGGGTTCCTTTGTGAGAGGGTATATCTTATGCCGGAGAGGTTGAGGGGCATGGTTGAGGGATTTGGACAGGCATTCTGTCTGGTATGGGAAGGTAACTGTGGGTTGAATTTGGTTTGGGCCAGAAGGGAATGTTGCTGAGAGAGAAAGCAGGACATTTGTGGGGTCAAAAATAAGAGTTGTGGTGACAAATGCAGTAGGAAGTTAATTGGCTCCTTGCAGCAGCTGTGGAGGATAACCAATGAATAGCATTTTATTCCCAGGGACAAAAAGAATAAGGAATTACTAGGAGGAAAATACTGGTGGAGAGAGAGAATGGTTCATAGTTAGGATAATAAGTGGGAGAGTTAATTGGGCAAAGGAAAGAGGCATGGAATAACGTTATCTACTAGCTGACATAAGGGGACCCAAATAAGCAGAGAGGAGAAAGTACAGCAATGCCAACAAGGATTTTTCTGGTTTTCAGAGAGGGATTATGTATTTAACTCCAGGATTTTAAATATATTCAGTCCTGGTCTGGAATCTTGGGATCATAATCTTACCCAGTACCAGCAATTTCTGGAGCTATTGGAGTCATAGGGTCAGGTTTTAAATATATTTGGTAGTTCAGTCAGAGTTGGGGCTAGTTTCAGGTGAGATAGGTCAATCCAGGAGTCTAGTCCCCATAATGTGCTGGCTTTGGAAGAGTTAAGAAGGACATGATAAGGTCCTTTTCACTGTGGCTCTAGTCTATGCTTTCTGAGATGTCATTTCAGTTAGACCCATTCCCCTGGGCCTATAAACAGTGGGTTAACAGGAAGTTCTGTAAGATAGATTCAGCTTTATAAAGCTCAGAAAGTGTTTGTGAGAGGTTTTGACAATATGATGCTGGGAAAGCACTGCCTTCTGCAGTCTGGAACCAAGAGAACATGGGTATGGATCTGCTAGTAACTATTTCATAAGGAAAAAGTTGATGGGGACCAAAAGTTGATATGAAGCAGTATTTGTATACTTGGCAAGGGGCAAGGGGGAAGCTGGATGAACTCTATTTGCCACATTTTGAATGGCCCTCAAAAGGTTATTCCTGCAAGTTCATGAGAACAAGAGGAAGACCTTTAATTCAGACAAGACAGAATTGTTCAGAGAGCTTCACTAACTGGGTTTTGAATATACCATTGGTGTGTTTGACCAGTCATGATGACTCAGGGTGGTAAGCACAATGAAGACACTGAGGGTGAGTAAGATTGAGAGGAGTTTAGAAAGAGGTTACCTTATACAGTGGGTACCCTGATCATTATGGATTTCATGAGGATCTCTGAACCATGGAATACTACTCTCAAGAATTTTGCCTAATTCAGTATCAACTTCCTGCCGTCTGGGAAAGACTTCTACCCACTGAGAGAACATACAGAGCATTATGAAGCAGTATTTGTATACTTGGCAAGGGGGAAGCTGGATGAACTCTATTTGCCACATTTTGAATGGCCCTCATGTCAGCAGGATTTTCCCAGGGGCAGATGAAAAGGCATAAATGGATTATATTGAGGCAGAAGCTACAGTGATTTGTGACTTGTTATTCGACTCTTCCAAAATGTCCCCACCAATATTTCTATGATAAATTGTTTAACTTCTTAGGGCCCCAATTGTGTGGGCATAAAGGGATCTCATCTTAGGAAGGGTGAGACTATCTGGGAGTTTGAAGTTCCCTTGGGGGCCACCCCTAAACCAGTTCAAGGTTATTGATGCTCCCTTGCCACCCAACCCCTCCCCTGCTTTAAGTCACTGTATATTGAGAGTTAATATTGCTTATTGGGTTTGTGAGATTTTATGCAAAGATGGGCCATGAGGAACTATCTCTGGCACATAGAGAGACTTTATGGAACATTTCCTTTTTTGGCTGAGCAAGTCTGCCCCTGCATGGCAGCAATGTCTGCTGAGGCATTCCCTCATGTATATTCTGAGTCTATTTTACTGTGGCCTTCAATTTTGAAAAACACAATGGCTTTGTGAAAGAGAAGGCTGTCCAAAAGATCTCTTACCCAGGCCTTGTTTTAATTGGCTGTTCTGAGGGAGTGAGAAAGCCATGATGTTTACAGAGTATCCTGAAATCATGGGCAGGGCATAGTGGCGATCAGTACAAGTGGTGACAGTCTTTCCTTGAGCTAGCTTGTATGCATAAGTGAAAGTGGCAAGAACTGCTTGCTGAGCCAAGGAGGCTTTTTAAAAATGTTTTTATTGTGAAACATAACATGGATACAAAGAAAAGAAAGAAAAAGCAATAATTTTCAAAGTAGACTTCAACAAGTAGCTACAGAACAGATTTCAGAGTTTGTTATGGATTACCAATTCGCTATTTCAGATTTTTCTTTCTAGCTGCTCCAAAATACAGGAGGCTAAAAGAAATATCAATATATTCAACTGTCACATACATTTGTTAAATCATGTTTTAAGTCCTCCTTGTCCTTTGATTCTTCTCTAAATTTATAGGGATCTTTAGGCAATACTGGTTCTGACTTTTTCATGTTGAGAAGAGGGATCAACACAAAAGGATAGGGAGATGTAATTAGTTGATATTCTAGGAAAGGCTGGTCTCTCTAGGTTTCAGGGTTTATCTGACCTAGGAAGCCTCAGGAAATGATAAGTTCTGGAGAAGCAACTGTAGTGTATGAAACTATTTTAGAGTCTCAATTTGAGCCCTAGATATTCTTAAGAATTAATAGGAGTGATGTTAATTGGGGTCTTTGGCAAACCATGGCAATTTGAACTTTATTACTGAAGCTTGCATAAGAATATTCTCCGGATATGCCTCTTGACTCTGTTTCATCTCTCTAGGCCACTAATGCTTTATTTTGTTACACTTCATTTTCGTTTTTTGGTCTGTAAGCCATTGTGGGTCCCATGGTGCCTGGGCCAGACTCATCCCCAAGAGTCCTGCCCCACATTGTCAGGGAGAATTTCACCCCTGAATGAATTTCTCATATAGAGGGGAGGGTAAACGATTTTCCTTGAAAAGTTGCACGTAGTGAGAGAGGCCACATCTGAGCACAAGAGAGGATTTCTGGAAGTAACTCTTACATCTCATTGTAGGTAGACTTAGCTTCTCTGCTACAGAAAAAGTTTCATAAGGGCAAGCCTCAAAATCAAGACCTTGGCCTATTTTCATGGGAGTCCTCAATGGTTGTGAGGGTACCCGGGGTTTCTTAGACGAAAAAGTTTAATAATTTCATTTTTTTTCCATCAGGCCCTCAAAGGACATGACCAATACATTTTAATTATCAGCCTACCACAGTCTGAGATGTATCTGAGTATTACATTAAACTATTCAGAATTTCAGGACCATGTTCCTGTTCTGGACTCCAGGTTATTTAAATGAGCTATCCAAACAGTTTGATTTAGAGTGTGTGTATTCAAAAATTTAGGTTCTAGAAATAATAAACCTCTATGCTTTGGTCTCACAACGTAGGTGAAGGTCTAGAGTGCCTTCACTATCATCTTTTACTCTCTATTATGATTCACCAAAATCCCAGCCAAATTGGCTTCATTTTTATCCCTAATTTAAACCTGAACTATTTTTTCATTACTTTAACTGTTATTACATACAGCTATGCTAACTTTCATGACCGCATCACACTTGTAGTATTTCATTTCTGGGTCTTAGGTATCACAGAGTTACTCAAAGTTCCACAAAAATACCTGCTGATATACATAATGCTCAGTGTCTCAGGACCTAGAAATACACTTATAACTTCAGACTAAGTGCAGTTCATAATCTAGGCTCCAATTTTCTTATAAAAAGCATTTTCTGAACGAGACCTTGGCATATTTGTTCTTTTGTTTCTGGCTTATTTTACACAACACATTGTCCCCAAGGTTTATTCAGTTTGCTGAGTGCCTCTCAATGCCTTTCCTTTATTATCTGCACCATATTCCATCATATAAATGTATCACAGTTCACCATTCTGCTTCTCAGTCATTGCACCCTTTAGTTCCTTCCATCCATTGGGCATCATGTATAATGTCCAAAATAAGCAAATCATGTTTTACAGTATCCTCACTTACTTGTACAATCAACAGCACTCTCAATTTTAGACATTTCATTGGCCCATAAGGGAAAGCAAAAAACACAAAACACAGCTTCATCAAATATCACATCAAAATACCCCTTATCAGTTGTCAACCTCTCCCCCCCAATTATTTGCCTCTGGTAATGCTGTGGTATTATTGACATCTTCTTGTTAGCTATTGGCCATAGCATGAATTTTTAGTTTTTACCATATATCCTTCTACCATTGATTCTTTATACAATATCAAACCTTTGAAATAGTTCATGCAAGAATTTATTTATAATTATAGATATATTATATCAGTGGGATATTTGGCACTATACATCCCCTTTCAATCATATTCACCTTTAACAAGGCAATGTTACTTATAACCCCACTAATTAGCTATTGCTTCTATGTTCCCTTGTATTAAATCCAATCTCATTGGGTAGACTTTCTCCCCTTCAGTGTACCTCTAGTCTGATATATTTTACAGTGTAACCTCTAAGATTATCTTTACCAGAGTAATAATAGCACAATCATGCAGCATCTGTCTTTTATGTCTGACTTATTTCACTCAGCATTATGTCCTCAAGGTTTAGACACATTTCATTATGCTTTGGGAACTCATTTCATCTTACTGCTGCATGCATAATATTCCATCATATATATATATATGTACCACATTTTATGATATAGAGGAATTTTCCTTCATTACTTACATTTGAAGTATTTTTATCAGGAAACTATGCTAAATTTTGTCAAATGCTTTTTCAGTATCAATCAAATAGATCATGTGATTTTTCCCCTCTGATGTATTAATGTGCAATATTACTTTGATTGATTTTTTTACATTGAACCACACTTGCATTCCTGGTATGAAACCCACTTGCTGGTGACATATAATTCTTTTAATGTGTCATTTGATTCAATTTGCTAATATTTTGTTGAGAATTTTTGCATCTATGTTCATTAAGGAGATTGGTCTTGCAGTATCTTTATCCAGCTTTGGTATTATAGTGATGTCAACTTCATAAAATGAGTTAGGTGGCTTCCCTTTTTCTTCAAGTTTTGGAAGAGCTTTAGCAGGATTAGTGTTAGTTCTTTTCAGAAAGTTTGGTAAAATTTCCCTGAGAAATTGTCTGGTCCCAGGCCTTTCTTTGTGAGAATTTTTATGACCAACTGAATCTCTTTCCTTGTAATTAGTTTGTTGAGATTTTCTATTTCTTCTCAAGTCAGTGCAGGTACTTTGTGTGTTTCTAGGAATTTGTCCATTTCATCTAAGTTGTTTACTTTGTTTGCATATAGTTGCTGATAGTATTCTCCTATAATTTTTAAGATTTCTTCAGGATCCATGATAATGACCCCCCTCCCCCAGTTATTTCTGACTTAATTTATTTTTATCCACTCTCTTTTTTTACTTTGTCTATCTAGCTAAGGGGTCCATCACTTATACCATTTTTCTCGAAGAACCAACTTTGGGTTTTTTGATTCTTTCTATTTTTTTCTCCAGTTATTGTTATTGTTCTCCAGTTTATTTCTGCTTTAATCATTGTAATTTTTCTTCTTTTATTTGCTTTGTAGTTAGTTTGCTGTTTTTTCTCTAATTTCTCCAGGTGAGCAGTTAAGTCCTCGACTTTTGCTCATTCTTGTTTATTAATATAGGCATTTAAAGTAATACACTTCCCTCCCAGTACTGCCTTTGCTGCATCTCATAAGTTCTGACATGTTGTATTCTCATTATCATTCATCTCCAGATATTTACTGATTTCTCTAGCAATTTGTTCTTTGACCCACTGACTGTGCTGTTTCATCTCCATATATTTGTGAAATTTTTGGTTCCTTGGTGATTATTAATTTCCAGCTTCATATCATTGTGGTCAGAGAAAGTGCTTTAGATAACTTCAATCTTATTAAATTTATAAAGACTTATTTTGTGTTCCAACATATGATCTATCTTGGAGAATATTACATGTGCACTAGGAATGTATATCCTCATGATTTGGGGTGTAATGATCTATATATGTCTATTAGGTGTAGTTCATTTATCACGTTGCTTAGGCTCTTTATTTCCTTGTCGATCCTCTGTCTGGTCGTTCTATCTATAGCACAGAGTCATGTATTGAAATATGCCTCTACTACAGTTGGAATCTATAGCTCCCTTCAGTTATTCCAATGTTTTCTTCATGGACTTTGGAGCTCCTTGATTGAGTGCATAAACATTTATGATTATTTCTTCTTGGTGAAATGTCCCTTTTATATAGTGTCCTTCTTTGTCTCTTATGTCATCTTTACACTTAAAATCTATTTTCTCTGATGTTAGTGTAGCTCCTCCTGCTTTCTTTTGGCTACAGCTTGTATAGAATATCTTTTCCCATCCTTTCGCTTACAATTTGTTTGTGTCCTTGGGTCTAAGATGTGTCCCTTAAAAACATCATATAGATTATCATTTTTCTTTCATTCTGCCAATTTGTGTCTTTTAATTGGTGAGTTAATCTGTTAACATTCAGACATTTTACTGTAAAATCAGTTCTTCAATCTACCATCTCATCCTTTAGGTTTTTTTAATATCTTAAAAATTATTTTATTGGTCCTTTACCATAAAAATTTATTCAAATTGCATCTATTTTAAGTGGTAACATCACAGCTACAAAACAGGCCATCCTGTAACATATCTATTTGCAAGATCTGTCATAAAAACTTTTTTTTTTACATTATATTACATATTTTATTTTTTAAACTAGCATACAACACAAAGCTAAACTGTAGTAGTTTGCCTACTCCCAATTTTATGAGAAATATTTCCTTTTTACAAAATCACGTACACTGTAGGAAAAGAAATTCCCACAACCTGACAATAGCCACCTGACTCATCTCCAAGGCATCTTCCTTCAAATTCATCCTCTCAAACACATGAATTGTCATGCACACGATGAGTTCTTACTTTCTTTTTTCCTGAAAGCTAAAGCTTTAAATACTGCAATTTTATTTACAGATCTACACTTACAACAAAAGTGAAAGCTAGAAGCATAGCAAAAAGAGACAAAAGCAAAATACATTTTAAAAAATGCAGACTAGCTAGAAAATATGCTGGCAGTGTTTACAAATGAATTGTTATCTTTGTACAAAATGGCTAAATAATGAAAATGAGTAGACTGCATATCAGCTTAAATAAAACCATCACTATGCACAAATCTGTACATATAAATACATACCTCACACTGTTTGAAAGCTCATGTGTTGTCTATGTACCTCATATTTTCTAAGGCTCATGCAGTCATAATTCACAGGCTTGTAACTTTTAGCCATTTCATATGAAAGTTTTAATAGCAGCAATTCAATGGTACCAGGAAACCTGCATACTTAGTACTTAAAGTAACACAATCCTGCAGTACTAACCCACTTGGTGTGCCAGTTACTATGTCAAAAATAAAATGACAAATGCAAACAGAATACAATATGGGACATCCAATGAATATAATCAGTTAAACACATTAACTGGAAAAATCTATAACATGAAAGAACTTTTAAAACTTATTAGCATTCCTTTCATCTTCAGAAAGATAAATATGGCATTGTATTACCAAAAGGTTTAACAAAAAATTAAACAAAACACACAATGACCTTGTCAGGTGAGCTCACTCCTAAAAGCTTTGAGAAAAAGTCAACTCTGTGCACCTGGAAAAGAGAATTACAGAAAGCTGGAAGCAGAGGCAGCTAACCAGATGATATAAATATGAAAAATGGGAAAAAAGCTTCACATAAATGGTTTCCCTTATAGGAACTGAAACCACAATAGGCACTTAACACAGAGCTGCCTTGCCCTCTCCATGGCAATGCTTCACCCCAGACCACACTGAAGCTTTGTACCAAGTCCAGTATCTGTGAGGGGAGGAGAGTGGAGAAAAAGACACATTTTTTAAAAACCTAGGCAGATAGGAGTCTGCCAGGCTGCACCTACCGCTTCTTCCCAGCAGGTGGCACTCCTGAGGCACCTCTTCCCTTCAGGCCCCCTCTTCTTTAACCGCCTTGGCTGGTGGGGAAGATGGCACATGTAGCAGGGGGACTGCTCTTGGCCTGCAGTGGTAGGACAACCTTTCCTGACACATGGGATGGCATAGCCAACAGCCATGCCTGGGAAGCAGCTGATCCACAGTGCCCAGAGTTCACCATATTTGCTGTTCACCATTCTGAATGGGATGGCTATTCGGGCTGCCCAACCAGGCAACTGCTCCCAGTGTCCAGAGACACAGCTTTTCATAGTAGCTGGCTGGGCATGCCTCTGGGCTCCCCACAGGCACCGCCAGCTGCAAGCCACTTGGGGAGGTCTCTCTAGCCAGCAGTTGGGGTAAGCTGGATTGGAGGAATGCTCAGTCCCTCAGAGTCACACTTCCCCGTGAGTCACCTCCTGCCCTCATGAGGATCACAGCAAATCAGACCTACCCTGCTCTCCCTGGCTTAATCTCCCTGCCTTTCTCCTCACTATGAAGTCTTAGAGACCCGTTTCAGTCAATACAGTCCCACTCATTTTTACCCCATCCCCTCTCTTATCCAACTGAGCATGGGTGAATCCTAGCTACCCTACTCTGCCATTTTCCCTAAAAATCCCCCACTTGCACCAAGGAGACTTTTTAAGTGGCCATGTTCAGCAACTTCAGAGGAAGTTGTTATTCCACATCCTTAAATCAAGTCACCATGTTCATCATGGTAACAAGAGCTCATGGTTAACCAGATAAGATCAGCGCCTTGCAGTGGGATTTGTAGCAAGGTTTTTCATAAGTCTTTACTTAGGCTGAGAACAGACTCAAGAAGAATGAGACAGTCATGGCATTTATTTTCAACTAAAGTCTTGGGTTTAGAACTTTGACATACTAGATGAAAATATTAGAGTTGCTTAACAAATATGCTTCAAAATATGATAGGTGGCTAGTGGAAAGGAGCTGGGCATAGTGGCAGTTTAACAAAGTGTAACACACAAAAATTGTGAGAGCTGAGTCAGAGACTGCCTGAGCCAAAGTTGCAGTGGCTATGCCAGCTTATAGGCCAAAGGGGAAGCCTCAAGTCACTGCATCCAAGGTCTAGCTGTAGTAGCCAACAAGGAAGTAATGATCAGCAAGCCTTGGGGTTACTACTCCTCATGCATTCCTTCCTTTTTTGTCAACAAAAAGTTAGAAGGGGAGAGAGTAATTAGGGAGCCCTAGGAAAGAGGTTGTTGATAGTGTTTGATGCAGATATTGGAAACCTGAAAGGGCAGGGTCAGAGAGCAAGAAGTGTTAAGGTCGGAAGTTTTTGAGGCAATTATAGAGGGTTTGAGCAATGGAAGAAAAGGAGGGGTTCCATAAGTGGCAATATCCAATGAGCCGAAGCGATATGTGGAGCTGTCATTCAGGGGTGGGTAAGGGGATATCGAGGATGGTTTTGAGATGGGAGCATTTCAGCTAGAGTCCATGAAAGGAGATGATATGACCAAGGAACTTAACAGGGGGAATGACAGACTGGAGTTTTTCTTTAAAAGCTTTGTGTCCTTTTAACACTAAAGTGGTCAGGAGAATCAAGGAAACTTGAATGCAGGAATCATCAGAAGGGTAATAGAACAGTAGATCATTGACCTACTGGAGCAGAGTTGATTGGGAAAAGGAAATACTATGAGATCTTATTTTAGTACTTGGGAAAAAGAAGCAGATTAATTGTACCCTCAGGAAGTACTGTCCACATATATTGCTGATTATCTTAGGTAAATGTGAAAAGAAACTGGCTTTCAGGTGAGACTTTTATGGAGAAGAATTCAGTGGACAAGTTAATGCAAGTAAAGAAATTGGCCTGGGAGGGACTAGGTGAAGAAGCATTTGTAAATAGGAACAAAAGATGTTTTAGGTATAAAAATAACATTAATGACCCAGAGATCATGGCCAAACCACCAGCCATGATTATTTAGTTTCTGTACAGGGAAGATGGGGATGTTGCATGGAGTGGTGCATAGAATAATGAGACTTTTAGCAGGTACATTTTGAATTATGGGTCTAGTCCTTTCACTGTGGCTGGGCTCAGGAGATATTGTGGGAGAGAAGGAAGGGAAACAGAAGGTTTCATTGGATTATAATGGGGGGGGTGTCACCAAGGAAGTTACCTATGTTGGTGGAATCAGTGGCCCACAAGGTGGAGGGAACAGAAGCAAGAGGGTTGGAGGAAAGGGTGAGGAGTCTAAAATCCTGCAAATTAGAGAGTAATGTGAAGTCTGTGATGAGTCTTCAATTGTTTGTGAAATCATTCTCTTTGTCTGACAATCATATATGAGCGAAATCTTGAAAGGAAACCTAGTATTAGGAGACAGGTGTCTGGTTAGGAGGAAGAGGAAAGGGGTGAGTTCCAGTAATGCCCCCAAATACAATGGTGAGAGGTTTAGAAAGTGGGATAGAAAAGGAGCTGTCAGCAATCCTCACAATAGTAACAAATGTAGAACTCCAGGGAGGCTCTTGGTAAAGATATTTAGGGGTCTTGGGCACAGAACATAAGGCACAGATCTTATTTCCACTTTTCTCACAGAGGTCAAGAGTCTCTATTTTAAGGCCTTTCACCTTCTCTTTAATAGATTCTAATTGTGAGTTAAGTTCATGCTTGGTAGTTCAAAACACCATTTACAGTGGTGTTCAGAACAGAGAGAATATCAATGGGATGTAAAGATAGCTGCCATAAATGGTCATCAGGATGCACCCAAGAAGGGTGGCTATAATAGTGGTAGCTGTATATACGTTAATCTTCTAAAGCACCTTCATGCTGAGAAAGTAGGGTTGAATGGAGGACGTACCTGCTGGGTTTCTGGTGAGTGGAAGATTTTAAAAGGCCCCTCACAGTGGTATTTATGAAGACATTCATTCTTCTGGTGTGCAGGACGCTTACAGTAATGACAGGTCTGCACTTGGGGAAAGAAAGAGGGAGTGGCTCTGAGGGTGGCTACACGGCAGGTGCAGGGCTGTTGCAGGCTGCATTGGTGGGACTGATGGCAGGCAGCCTTGATGAGATTAGAGCTAGCTCAGTTGCATGTTCAGGACTTAATTTTTCCCCGTTTTACTCTAAATGGAGGGAGTCCTGAATCAGGCACTGGTTTGAGTGAGGGTTTGGGTATCAAGAGTTTGTCAGTCAACAATATTACACACAACCAGAGTAGAGAGTTCAGGGTGAAAGCCTTGTAAAAGCATTGAATGAAAATTAACAAGAGCTCCAGGATAGCTGTTGTTTTGTCCAGAGTTTGTATCGTAGCTCTCAGTGAATCATGAACAAAATTCATAAACATATTCTCTCACCTCTTGTTTTACAGCTCAGACACTTAAAAAGTTGACTGGTCTAGGAACAGCAGTGGGTATAGTCTTGAATAAAATCTTTGTGATGCATTGATCTGTGTCCCAGTATTTCTCAGGGGTCCATTCTTGTTTCAGATAAGATTGAATATCAGATGTGCCCCAGTGGTGAGAGAGTGGAAAGCATGTCTTTGACCAACAGTGATTTTGGTGAACTGGAAAACATTGGGGATACCTGGCTTATATATGAGACAGAGGATTTCAAATTGTTAGTAAAACTGATTAATCCACTCTGATACCATGGAACATAGAAGGGCACATCTCTAGTTCCATTTTCTGCATCCCAAGTAGTGTAGGATTTTATTTCAATGGGAATCCAAGGAATGGGGCTGGGGCAAGGATGGTTAACTCTGGGAGTAAAGGGGAGTGGAAATTAAGCTTAGGCAAGGAAGGGTAAAGATATTTGATATTTAGGGGCCTTGGGCATAGAACATAAGGCATAGATCTTATTTTGACCTTTCTCACAGAGGTCAAAAGCCTCTATTTTAAGGCCTTTCACTTTCTCTTTAATAGATTCTAATTGTGAGTTATGCTCATGCTTAGTAGTTTCAAAACACCATTTATTAAATGCATCCCATTCAGAGAGATGAATTTGAAGAGCTCAACTTTTCCTTAACATAATTAAGTTTAGAATGGTTCAAACATTCCCATTGAGGCCAAGTAAGTTTGGGGTCATCAGAGGTAAATTCTGCCCATTAGATCATGAAGGAAGAAAAATTATGACCAAAATTAAGAAACATAAAATGCCATCCTTTGATGAATCACTCAGTTAGAGTCAACTGACTGACTTTCCAGTAGTAGCAATGAAAAATTGTTCTCTTACCTGACAGCCAAAAACAGAGACTGTGACAGAGGGCCCAACCAGATTTTAACTCAACAAATGGATTTTAACCTCAATTGCAGCATGGTGGGAGTTCAAAGATCTGAGAGATCACTAGCTGAGTGAGCAAGGCGATGAATTTGGAGAGGATGAAACACAAAGTATTCTTGTGTCCCAGGTATTGGAGGCAACATCCCAGCATCCATCTTCAGATTTCATTTCTGACACTAGACTGTTTAACCAAGAACAAAATAAACAGACTTTAAAAATAAGGTGTCAAATAAGTTTATTGAGCTAATGTAGCATAAATGTGGAAACAACACTAAATGAGGTTTCTGCTCCAAACGTTGGGCTGAGGAAGCAGTTTATATGGCTGCTTAAGGAAAAGGAGGGGTGAGAGAAGGGGGAAATGAAGGAAAGGGAGTAAGGTAATGTATGGGGTAACTTGTGCAGAGTGTCCTTGAGAAAGGGCCAGTTAATGAGCAACTTGTAAGACCAGGGTGTTTGTGCAAAATTGAGGCCATCTGGTGAAGAGCAGCAGTCCCTCTGGTATCAGATTGACTTATTCATCACAGATCCTTTTTCTTACTGTTTGCATCACAAAAGGTCATTGGTATGTCATCTGCACAGTTAACCTATGTACCCCAGAAAAAATTATGTCCATTTCTAATCTAATCTTGTGGGGCAAGACCTGTTGTTTAGGATGACAACTTTGATTATATTGTTTTCATGGATATTGACCCATTCAATCCTGGGAGAGAACTTTTGATTAGATTACTTCCATGTAGATGAGACACACCTAATTTGGGGTGTAGCTTTTTGATTAGATGGAGATATGACTTCAACCATTTAAGGTGAGTCTTGATTAATTTACTCAGGTTGTTTAAAAGAGGGAACATTTTGGAGAAATTTCAGAGCCAACAGAGATGCAGGCATTTGGAGACAACTGGAATGCTGACAGAGAGAGCAGATGCCTAGACAGGGATATTTTCGCGATGCAGAGTCTGGCAGATGTCATCATGTGCCTTCCAATGAGACACTAAGCAAGCCAGAACCCAGATTTGTGTCCTGGAGGAGCTAAGTAAAGGCCCACAGACACATAGAAAGGAAACCACAGGCCTCAGAAGTTTGAATCTGTTTGAAACCAGAAGCCAAAGAACCAGAAAATGCAGGTCATGTGCCTTCCCAGCTGACAGAGGTGATCCAGACACATCGGCACTCTGTGAGTCAAAGTATCTTTCCCTGGGATGCCTTAGTTTGGGCATTTCTATGACCTTAGAAGTGTAAACTTGTAACTTAATAAATTCCCCTTTTAAAGGCCATTCCATTTCTGGTACATTAAATTCTAGCAGCATTTAACAAGCCGTTACAGACTCCTTTACTTCTTTGTAGCTCTCTGAATTAAATGGAAATTCAATCCAATCAAGATCGTTAGCAAAATTATTAGTCATTCTATTTTCACAAATAGAATTAGAAAAAACTGGTATACAGATTCTTTCAGATACCTCCTTCTATAAGATATTCTTTCAACTATAGTGCCAAAGGGGGTAAAATTATTTGCCAGATATGCTGATACAATGTTTGGTTGAAATCCGAGCCATAAATTGGTTTAAATTTTTTGATGTGTGAATAATGGAGATTTTCTGGAGAAACTGTCTTCCAATGGTCCCAAGAGGGCAGGAAGGAGACTGAATATATTTAACTGGTACCCTTACTTCATGTTTCTATTGTCAGGGTTACTCAAAGGGAGGGTAATTCCCACACATTTCTGGGTTTCATCATCCAACCCTTTGGCCATTACGCTAGATTCCCATGACAGTGTGACATTTCATTAAGGTCCAAAGTGAACACCTGACTTGGCACAGGTAGGCAACGATCAAAGAGGAAAAACATTCAGTTAAGATATCTGAGAAAGGCTCACAAAGATTGTTTGTAAACAGATATGCCATTTACATGGATGTGAAGACTCAGAATTGGAAAAATCACAATACATACCAGTGTGATTCATAAACTAATAGCAGGAATTTTTGTTAGGAATACAACAAACTGATACTAAATTTCAAAGGAAACTATAAAGGATCACTTAGCCAAGATTATCTGAAAATAAAATATAAGAGATATAGAGCATGAGGTTTATATTAATTCTAAATCAATGAATGCATTTGAGTGTACAGAAGGAAACAAAATCCATCTCTATGGATTAAACCCTACACATGAAAAATAATGAGCAAGATTTGGGGGAAAATGCAAAAATATGGCTTTATGACATAAGCAAAAACAGAACAAAAACTGTTAAAAGATTTATAAATTTGATTACCTTTTAAAAACTGTACATATGTTAGCAGACACAATAAATGAAGATAATGTGAAACTGCAAACCTAGAAGGAGTTATTCGCAAAACCAACAGGCAATAAAAACTTATTAATGATAATAAAGAAAGCATCCCTTAATAGCATTCAATAGCAAACTTATCCATGATAAGAACAGTTAGTTAACAGAAAAGGAAAACGTAGTGGCCAATACACACAAAAGAAAAATAACCTACCTCTCTGATAACCAGTAAATCATCATATTAAAACAATAAGGATGTAAAATTCACACCTATTATAAAGGCTAAATTAATATTTAACAATAGTATTTGCTGTTATAAAGAAAAAGGTATTTTTCACATATCACTAAATGGGATATAGATGTGTACAACCAACTTGGACAGCAATTTGGCAATATTTAGAAAATGTGTAAATGTTAAAAACTCATACCCAAAAATTCTAATATATATCTATAAGAGAAAACCATGCACATATCCATAAAACAAAAATAGCACAAACTTTCAAGTTACGATAAAAAATAATACTAGAAACAAACCTAAATATTCCCATTTTCAAAATAACATTAGAAATTAACTGAAGACAAGAATAAATTTTTGTGCCATGTTCTTGAAAAAAGAATGCCATTTAACAGATGATTAAAAAAAAGAAACACTAATTATATATGTATGGGAATGGATAAAGCCAAAAAACATAGTGAGTGAGAAAAAATTTCAAACAATATTATGTAAGGAAACTTTAATAACTTATAAAGCCTTACAGCATATCACTGTGAACATATTCCTCCATAATAAAATCATTAAAATAATTGAGAGTGAATGCCTCAGCTTCAGGATAATGGTTGCTTTGGGAATGATGAGGGACCACGGGATTGGGGAAAGAAACAACAAGGAATTTCATTGTACATGAAAATTTTTCATTTTTTAAAAAGGTGTAATCCAACAAATGCTAACCTTTATTTATTTGACAAAGAGTCCATGGGCTTTTGCTTATTGTACATATTTAAATATTTCATAATTTGAATGAAAATGAATAACATAGAGACAGGCATTTCCCTAATCTCCAGCAAAATTTTATGAAATCTAAATTTTATCCTACTAATATATCATAATCATACAAAATAATCATAAAGAAACATAAAGAAAAATCAGATCTTTATCTTTATCTCTATGAAAAAGTAATCGACATTCATTGCATAGAATTTGGAAACTAAAGGTGGGAATAAATTTGAGCAAAAACTTAATTGCATGCTATGCATATAAGCTGTTTTTCCCACTCAGAATAATAAATAATCTCTCATCCTTCTCCGTCTCTCCTTTGTTCTTACCCCTGTGATTTAAAAAATGACAAACTATACAATCCATTTTACACTTTGTGTGCTGATTTTGAAAACCACAATTCTGGTATGCAAATTTCATTTAACTTATTAAAGCGGTCTTTGTTAATCATCACCATATCGCTAAAACTACTCCGCTTCAGGTCCCTTATACCCCTCCTACAGGTGATGCTTACAGATTTAGGCTTCTAAACCTAAACTTCCTAGGACCAAATCTGGAACAGGCTCTTATTCCTCTCAAAAGAAGTGACAACTCACCTGCTAATCCTTGTTAGATGAAACAAGTAAATCATTCAGCATAAATATTAACCTAATTCACCCAAATCAGGGAAGCTGAGGATAAGGATGAGGTTGTTCTGCTCACATTTTCTGTGATCTCTACGGTGGAGTTACTTTTTCCTCAAAATATCTATGTTTACCATAGTTTATATTTTTCTTATTTTATCTCAAACAAATTAAACCTAATTCTATCATTTTCAGTTTTTAAAATAACATTTCCATGCAAACTGTATTTAGTACAATTATTTTTTTCTGGAAATCACATTTTTAGTGGTTTGATTGAAGGAGAATTGACAAACATTGAGGTGTTCATGAACCTGGGACATTTTAGTTACGTTTATGTCATGCCTCATAACTTTCTTTACATTAGAACTTTATAAAGACAGCTTAACTAACAAGAAGACATACTTTGTTATTTATTAAGAATATTGATATAGAGTATTTTGTAGAGACTACTCGTCTTAAGAACACTTAGATCAGTCATACATGGAAAAGCCTATGATTATATGATTTGAGCAGAAATCTTATGTACTTTTTTGAATTTTAAAAATGTTGTTTTTAAAGGTTTTCTGACCTATTATCCTTCTTCTGAGATTGTTTTAATTATTCATTACCAATCTATCTCCTTCTTGCTTTCTATTAAATGTTCTAACTGGAAAAAATAGAAAATCTCATTTTTGCAAAAGAAACTGACAAAATAGTTCAAACTTACCAATAGAATCTTATATCATCTAAGTATATAAAAATCATAATGAAACTATTTTATATGAAATGCAATAATAGGAAATAATGTACCATAGTGATTTGAAATTTATTTCAGAATTCAAGAGTGTCACAATAGATCAGAATTCCAAACATTGAAAAGAGGAAGGAAACGTCTGGCAAGTAGCAATGATTAAAATTCCAAATACATAACTGATGATTTTTGAAAACACTTTTTCAAATAGTAGGGAACATTAGGGGGAGTTATCCAATGATGTTCACTAGGAAAGGGAGGAGAGAGGGAGAGAGTGAGAGAATACATATATATATGAGATTAATTTATTTAGACTCATGCAACTGTGGGAGCTAGTAAATTAACTATATGTAAGGCAGATAAGATTTGATGCTGTTGTTAATAGAAATATTTTTTTCTCTGATGTGCAAGTTTGAAACTATTATGTACCCCCCAAAATCCATGTCCTTTAATCCTCATTCACTATTGTTGGGTGAAATTTTTTTTATTGTTTCTATGGAGATATGACCCACCCAATTGTGAGTGGTAAGTTTTGAGTAGATGGTTTCCATGGAAGTATGTTTCCAGCCCTTTAAGGTGGGGTTGCTTACTGGAACTCTTTAAGATGGAACAACTTTTGGAAAAAGCTTGAGAGCAACCAGAACCAAAAGAGTCCACACAGCCAGAGAACTTTGGAGATGAAAAGGAAGATGCTCCCAGGGGAGTTTCTTGTTTCAAAACAAGAAGCCAGGAGAGCAAATGAGTAGTCATTGCTATGTGCCCTCCCAGCTAAGAGAGAGACCATGAATTTCACTGACCTTCTCAAACCAAGGTATCTTTCCCAAGATGCCTTAATTAGGACAGTTTTATGGTCTTGCCTTAATGTCGATGTTTTCATGGCTTTAGAACTATAAACTCACAACTTAATAAATTCCCCTTTTTAAAAGCCTTTCCATTTCTGGTACAATGCATTCTGGCAGCTTACAAACTAAAACATGTGGGAAATCTCAGTTTTGCTCCTAAGTGTTTTCAATGATTGGATGATGACAGCCTTCATTATTGAGGGTCATCTCCTGGAATTAACTGAATGCAGATGCTAACAATATGTACAAAATACTATCAAGCAACACCTATATTTGTGTTTGAATTAATAAATTGATTCTTTAGCCTAGTGACGTTGAAACATAAAACTAACCATCACCACCATCAAATGCAGTTTTAAATCAGTAATTGGATAACAATTTTGAAAAATGATCCTACAGACACACATTTCAAAATTCAAACTTTAATCTCTGATCACCCTTCTCAGATATGTTAAACCACAACTCTCAGAATTGAACCACAGAAATGAGTGATTCATCCGCATCTCACTTGAACTTAATAAGCTGGTTCTATTGGAAGAGACTAGTTACTATACTATTCCACATAAACAGGATAAAGTAAGATACAGACTGTATTGATGGTCTCACTTGAATGATTCCTCATGAACCAAACATTTTAAAAATAATTTAGAATATTGTAATGGAAAGATAAGATAAATCACACATCTTAATTTCATTTCTGATTTAGTCATAAGTATGCCACTTCTCAGTGCTTACATTAATATTATTTTCCTTTGTGAAACCTGAAAATTATATAAGGCTATATCTCAAACTGCTTCTGAATTAACACCATATTAAATTGAGTGACTTTGAAATTTCATACCAAATTAGGAAACTAGTAATTAATAGACTTCTGCTTACAAAGGTTGAGTAACATATAAATTCATATTTATGGGAACATTCCATTCTGAAAAAGTTCAAATTGAAGATGAATTTTAGTTTCTAAATATGTAATTGTGTTATTTTCTGGAGGTGAAGGAAATAAATTCTGCTCCCATTGATCTCAGGAGTAGAATATGAAAACTAACTCAAATATGATTTTTAAATATTAAAATTTCAATGCATTAGTCTGGGATAAACTAGCATTTTATATTAATCACCATTAGAAATAGGCAGCAAAATCTATGTGTATGAGTCTTAAGGAGTGTATATTGAATGAAATATCAGGAACAAAATGTCAAATATTGCCGTGACTCAATCATATGGACTAACTATAATATAAAAACTCATGAGCTGAAATCTAGAACATGGGTTATCAGATTGGGGTCTATTGTTAAGGGTCCCAGATTGTAAGCTCTTACAATCAGCAGTCACAAATATTCGGGAGTTGTAACTGTTATTTCTAAATTCTGAGATACTGAGCTGTTTGTTTATAACCTAGTCATTCCCAGAAACTTCAGGCATTTATGTGACACCTGAGACTCAGAATTAGAGCTCTGAAACCAAGAAATCCAGCATCACCTCATAAAGGAGCTGTTTAAAAAGTTGAAAAAAGATCAGACTTTGAGTAGAGATATGAATGAAGCTGATCTGGATAGGACTAAAGGAAATCAGAATTCAGGGTAAAGGATGCTATTATTCAAATTTTAAAAGTTCAACTTCTATGTGAGACCAAAGGGAGAGATGTTTATTTGTTACACAATTTATATTTTGGATAGTGCATTTCTTAATTTAACTTTTATGGTCAGTTTTGCTGAACACCATAATTACATGGAATCTTATACAGCTTGTGAGATTTTGTTGGTTTATCTAGGTTAGTATGATGCCCCAATATATCCCAGAATAATTCGTGCAGTAAATAAGGAAGTATTTGCAAGGTCCCCAAGGGAAGTGGGAGAAAGAAGGAAATATTCAACCAAACAATAGACTGAGACTTCGATCTTGGGGTTTGCCCCTATGAAACTTATTCCTGCAAAGGATAGGGTGAACCTACTGAAAATTAGGCCTAAGAATCACAGCCAGAGACTCTCTTTTGTTACTTAGATGTGGCCTCTCTCTCTAAGCCAACTCAACAGGTGAACTCATTGCCCTCCTCCCTATGTGGGCATGACTCCCAGGGGTGTAAATCATCCTGTCAATGTGGGACAGAAATGCCAAGATGAGCCAGGACCTGGCATCAAGGGATTGAGAAAGCCTTTTGACAAAAAAGGGGAGAGAGAAATGAGACAAAATAAAGTTTCAATGGCTGAGAGACTGCAAACAGAATTGTGAGTTTATCCTGGAGGTTATTCTTATGCATTATATAGATATCCATTTTTAGTTTTTGATGTATTGGAGTGGCTGGAGGGAAGTACTTGATACTGATGAGCTGTGTTCCAGTGGCCTTGATTCTTGATGAAGATTGTATAAAGATATAAATTTTATAATGTGACTGTGGGATTGTTAAAATCTTGTATCTGTTGCTCCTTTTATTCAGGGCATGAACAGATGAGTAAAAAAAAGTGTGAATGAAAAATATATAAATAATAGGGGGTACAAAGGGTAAAATAAATTGGATAGATGTAAATACTAATGGTCAATGAAAGTAAGAGTAAGGGGTATGTATGGATGAGTTTTTTCTTTTTTCTTTGTACTTCTTTTTCTGGAGTGATACAAATGTTCTAAAAAAATTATCATGGTGATGATTACACAACTATGTGATGATATTGTGAGCCATTGGTTGTACACCGTGTATGGAATGCATGTGTGTGAAGTTTTATCAATAAAAATATTTTAAAAAAAAGAAATAGGTAGCATGTGGAAATCTATATATGATAATTTCAAGTTCTTTGAGAAGAATGTCTTTTTCTGAAAGAATCTGAACATTTAGCTCAAGAATTAAAAAATTTAAAGCCTTATTCTCTGTGTTTAGAATTAAATTTTACTTATGAAATATGAACATGATGGAACAAAATGATAATTTAATCCCTCACTGATTATTCCTAAAGATTCAATCAGATAACATTTTTGCAGCAGATTGACTTGAGGCACAGGTGATATTATCATACAAAAGAGTAAATAAAGTGGTATGGTGGAATATATTCTCCGCTTTTTTATTGTGCAGAATGTAACATGAGCTGATCAAGACATATTTTGTCTTTTCAAAGTTTTCTTAATGAAGTAACTGGTCTTTAACTAATGAGTATTTGTATGTGAGTTTTTTACCTTGTTTTTATCAAATATATCATTATTTATCTTGGCAAATGAGTGCATATCTGAGATAGTTTTCATATTCTTATGCCAATGTACCAGAGGTATATTCTTCATACCAGCTTTAAAAGAAAAGAAATACCATGTAAACAATCATAAACTAGTTTTTGAAGAATATTATAATACCATACTGCTTCCCTCTTTATTGAAACTAATGTTAGTTGACCATGGTCACTTTTTGATCAGATAATTAGTTGTAAAAAATACAATCAACCTTTTCTAAGAGATAGAGAAAACACAAAATATATTCCAATTATTTTCTTAACATGGTATTCACTTCTTTCCATATTTCTGTTCTTTAATTTCTGTTCTTTAATTTCACTGATCACTTATAATCTGTTTAGAATTTTATAGTTTCAGTATTCATTTCCTCTTGTCACTCTCACTAAGAGTATTGTATCGATGCTTACACTCTGAGGTGTTTTATTGTCCTTTAAGAAGATTATTTTCAATATTTGTCAGGAAATGAGGAATAAAGCATGAACCCATGAAGTAAAGAGGATTAGTTAAACTTTTATTAAAACAAAAATATTGATTTGAATAATGTCTTTGTTTAAGGAAACTTTTAAAAAATAATTATTTTCCCTTCTCAGTGAAGATCCACAAATTCTTCACCTAGAAGTTTACATCAACTAGTACCTCAATTATATTTCAAATAAGTAACTAAAAATATCTTCCCGAGTTGAGTTTTCAATGTCCATTTTTCTGTATTACTATAACAGGCTGATAGAGAACATAAATTTAACCTCTGCGAGAGATTTTGTTTTGCTTGGATTCTAAGATCAGCAACAATTGGTGGTAGCCCTTTTTGTGCAGTCATGATATCCTATCTTTTGACCCTCATTGGCAACACAGCAATCATCCTACTCTCTTGTGTGGACTCCAAACTCCACCCAGCTATATATTTTTTTCCTCACAAATCTCCCTTTTTTGCCCTCTCTCTCACTATCAGCATTGCCCCTCAGCTTTTGTGAAATTTGAAGTGACCAGCCAAGACCATCACATCCATTGGCTGTGTCATACAACTCTATGTGTACCTCTCATTTGGTTCCACTGAAAGTATTCTCATTACTACCATGGCATTACTATCATGGCATTTAGCCACTATGTGGCTGTGTGTAGACCTCTCAGTTATTCATCTGTCATGTACCCATTATTTTTCAGGGCTTAGCTGAAATAGTATGGCTTTATGGGGTGTGAAACACTCTCATCCAGAGCACCATCAAAACTTTGGCTTCCCTGATATAGGCAGCACTATCTCCACAACTTCCTGTGTGAGGTGCCCACCATGATCAAGCTAGCTTGTGTTGACTTCCATGTAGAGATCAGCTATTTGTGGCCACAATAGGGCTGCTCCTTCTTCCTACGACTTTGATATTGGTCTCCTGTGGATGCATTGTTCAAACAGTGATAAAAATTAGGTCAGGCCAAGCTTGGCACAAGGTTTTGGGGACCTGTGATTCCCATCTATTAGTGGTGTTCACTTCTGTGGGACCAACTCAGCCATTTACATTCACCTAAAGTGATCCTATGGCCATAGTCAGGGCAAGTTCCTCACACTCCCTTACACAGCTGTGACATCCACCCTCAACCTCCTCATATATACTCTGAGGATCAAGGATATAAAAGGAGCCCACAAGAGATTACTGAGGAAAGAGCTATGTGCCTAAGTGCAAATCAGGAGCAAGCTGACTTTCAATTCTAGAAATACATTTGAGAGATATAATATTAAATAACTACTCCAAAGTATATAAGTTGCATGTTATTTATCTCTCTGACTGCATGTATGTAAAATAAAACTAAGATGATCTGAAAATAGAAACACATTTAGATTCAACTTGTATAGTCCATGCAACTTCCTTTGAGAGTGTGTGTTTGTGAATAACAAATTTTTTTCATACACCCTCATAAGCCTACATGTATGAACAGAATTAAAATAGTGCTAAATTTTAACTAGAATAAAGATAAAAATATGTTAGTGTGAGTAAATTACTGTGGCATTTCTTTTTTTGCATGGGCAGGCACTAGGAATCGAACCCAGGTCTTTGGCATAGCAGGCGAGAACTCTGCCTGCTGAGCCACCATGGCCTGCCCTGTAGCATTTCTTTTGAAAAAGATCCTTGATGTAATGTTACTTCAAGCATTTTGTACACATTATCACAGTCCTTTCAAGAAGAAATACATGGCATCCAGTCATGATGGCCACACCGGCAATGTGGAGTCTGACTCCCAGGGGTGAGCCTGGCCCTGGCATCATGGTGTTGACAATGTCTTTCTGACCAAAATGGGAAAAATATTGTAACAAATAAGGAATGAGTGGCTGAGTGAGTTAAAATAGAGTTGAGAGGCTACACTTGAGGCTACTCTTAGTCAAGCGTCAGCTTGCAAACTCTAACCCAAACCATTCCTGCCACACTAAGGAACATCTAGGGGTTTATCTGAAAATCTACAATAGTTCCGTGTTCTATGGTTACTTTCCAGAAATCTACAACCTCCAGATGGGTTCCTAGGCCAGATAAGTCCTGAAACCCTATCCCATACTGTTGATGGCCCTTTCCAACATGAAAGACTTAGAATGGCTATAGCTCAAATACCTCTAAAGACTGGGAGAAAAAACAAAGGAGAAGATGGGGTTATATAGGAAAAATAGGATTCAACAAATGAGTATAAAAGCTGAATCATTAGATTGATACTTCTCTTAACCTTCAGTGTCTTAGAGCAGCTAGAATGAAAAATCTAAAACGTAGAACTGTAATCCATACCAAACTACAATTTCCTAGAAACACATGAACAAGATAAAAGTGACTTAAGAAGAAATAGAAGATATGAAGAAACCATCACAAGTAAAGAAATTCAGTCAGTCATCAAAAATCTTCCTACAAAGAAGAAAAATACAAAACAAAAAAATTCAAAATATGTGTATAGAATATTATAATAATTAATCAGAGATGAGTCTACTGCAAATACTCTGGAGGGGAAGATGTATATTTACTTATTTAAGAACAATCATATCTCCAGTTTCACTTAACTCAGGGTCATTTTAGAATTACCTTATATTTAATCATATTTGTCACTCTATTTTCTTTCCTTGGGGCTTTTGTAGTATATAAAATATGGATTTTGGAGCCAGACTGCCTGGGTTTGAATTTTTTCTCTTCTACTCCCTATTTGAGTTTTAAAATCTGCTTTTTACACAACCTGTATGTTCAAGAATGTTATAATTTTAGTGAGGATTAAATAAATTACTTTATGTATAATGCTTAAAAAATAGTGTCTGGCATTGATAAATGCTGAATAAGCCCCATAATTACTAAAATAATTTTCAGAAATAGTGTAGATCTTGAAATCTCCAAATTCTTCAGTCTTCCTCCATCATTTTCAAATCATTCTTCCTTTGTTGGTGCAAACTTATTTCTGTTCTTATTTCCTGGGAACATTGACACTAGTCACAACCCCTCTTCTCATCTTCACAACTCTTTGTATCATCAGCAATTTTCACAAGTACAAATTTGACCTTCTACTCTTTGCTCTAAAGCACTGGTTCTGGCTGGAGGCTTTTTGAGTCAAGAGTGCATGAGTTCAAAGCACGATTCTGTTGAGAACTAAATGACTATTTAGGGTACTCATGTACTTGAGTGGGCTATGTCAAGTCACACTTTCCTCTCCTGTACAAGTATGATAACTAGAGTTCCTAATTTACTTGAATGCTGTGAACATTAACTCTGCTAGTCCAGTAGAGTTTCATCCAAATTCTGTTATATATGAAGAACAACCACCCAACAATTGTTCTTCTATTACAATGCCATTTAAACAGTTCCAAGCCTCACTTAACTCAATGGGTCTTACCCATTTGGTGATTGCCCCCTTGTAGCATTAACCACTTCCAAGTTTCTTCCAATAACCTTCAAATATACCCAAATACCCACTTTCTTTCATAAAGCTATAAATCTAGACCTTCCGTATGTTTATGCCTACCTTACCTTCATATGAATATGAAACTCATATCTATAGTATCCCTCACCCATTCTCTCCAACCCAATCATATGATCACTGCCCTAATTCAGAACCTGTATCTTACTCTTAATCTAGTTTATAAACTTGTGGCCCTTGAACACAAATGGGTTTATGGGCACCTTTGCCTTGAAAAGCAGAATTTAATTGAATGATCATGATTAGCCTCCACCACGTAATATACACTCTGCTGTATGCAGAACTTGAAAGCTGGCTCAAGTTATCTTCAAGAAACTTTATGCTTCTTCTTGAAGTCCTGGTGAAATCTCATCTCTTCCACAATGTGTCCTGATGAACTTTACAAGCCACTTCCTGTTTTGCAATGCAATGTCATTTTCCATATCCCAGTAATTAACGCATGACCATGAGGACAATCCAAATACTGTTTTATAGTCAAAAGATAAATTCATGATAGGCAAAAACAGGACATATCTTTGAATAGTAAATAAGAATGAAATTATGAAGGAATTTTCTTCTGTTCCATTTGAAATTACCTTGGAGGTCTAAAAACATTTTTTGAACTTTCAAAGGCCCTGGACTCTAGAGTAAGACAACTCCAGGTTTTAAATCCCAGGACAAGCTATTTCCCCTATTGAAGATGAAGTTTCTAAATCTAGAGTGAGTGGAATATGGTTACTAACTGCACAGGGTGGGGAAGAGTAAGCGAAACACGCATGAGATACATATAGTAGAATAACAGACACCTAGAAACTCAGTGTACATTCATCTTTCCACATGTTAACAATGAGACTACTCATTGCATGCATTGAAAGAAAAGAAAAATAGCTATTTCTTTGACACATTCTGCCCATACCATGAGTGTTTTTTTTCTCACATTATATTGTCTGGTGTTACATCTTTATAATGTCTTAAAATTTTACTTTTCTGGTCATTTCAGATGGTAAAAGTGCACAGTACTACTAATAAAATGTTCTCATAACAGTAATACAAATGTTCACTCCAATTACCACTTAAGTTATAGTAAAAGAGTCTGTACTCCCCAATTTTAACCTGTTCCAAATGGACCCTGCATTGGTGAAATGAATGTTCTAAGTGTCTCCATTTCTCCACCTTTGGCATGTTCCTGCATGCATACAGCTTAATAAATGCAGTTTCTGAAGCTCTCAGTGTAAAACTCTGCATCCAGTGAAGGGAGAAGTTATACAGTAAGTATTACTCTACTCCACAACTAAAAACTCCAGCAGTCAATTCTTTTTTTATTTATATGATTCAAACAAGTATTATGAAATCAGTGGTCTTTGTTTCCCAAGTGCCCAGCAACACCTACTAAGTTCTCTAAATCATCCCCCTGATTAGATTTCATTTGACTTAAAGTGAAGAAAAAAAAAACCCACAACAGAATCTGTACCCAAGAAATCCTCCCTTCATTTCCAAATCTAATCTCAGCCATTCCTCATGCTAAATATGGGTAATCATATAAGGGCTGTCATGGTAAGCATTCGTGATATTCTCCTTGGAGCACAGTTCCCAGTGGAGCTTGAAACCACCTCCCAACACCCTTTAAAGGTTGGTGGAGTCTATGACTAGTTTGGCCAACGAAATGTGAGCAGAAGTGACCTTTGTTTATTCCCAGTCAGAATATTCAATTGCCAGTGTAAACATTTCTGTAGCTCTTTCCCTCTGCTACGACCTCTAGCCACATGAGGGATGGTGGAAACTTTGGCAGACTGTGATCCCGAGAAGAGACTTGGCCGAGCCCCTAGCTAAATAGATGAATAATGAACTAAGACATAAAATTGGTATGAAATAAATACTTGTTGTTTTAAGCCCTGGAGAGTTTTGTAGCTTTTGTTACTATAGCATATCCTACTTTGTCTGACAGTATCAAATATTTCTGATATAATCATCAAAGTAGTTGTCAATCCACTTTCATTGAAAGTCCTGCCTAAGTGCCTGACCATCTTCATTTGGAATCTGGATGTGGTTCTGAAGCACTGTTTCTTCTTGATCTTTGATATTTCAGCTGAAATAGACACTTCATCTCAGTTAAAAATCTTTTATGTTATTATGATGAAACAATTTGAATATTGATAATCTAAAGGGTGAATAGAAAGAGGAAAAGATATCAAGCAGGCAATGTACAAAACTAATACATTGATATACACTTATAAATTTAGCTCACTGCCCCTCCAAATCCAAAGCTTTTTATTCAACTGCATAAACTCTTATTGAAGAGTCAAGATATTTAAGAATGTCATTTTAGTAATAAAAAAGATAAATAAAGATGTTGTCTTTGTTTTCTTTACTTGAACCTTAAGCTAATTATTTAGAATCATGGGAAATATAGATATTAAAATTAAAGCAATCCAAAGGAAAATTGTATAACAGCTTTGATATAAGTGTAAGTTCATTCTAAAGACATCCAGATTTGTAAGGATTTTTTATAAGATCCAAATATACTGAAGGTCCAGGGAGCCATGAAAACGTTTGATTTCATATTTCAGTGCGTTCTGAATCAGTATACTTGCTCCCTATTCTTAAATTCTGTGAGGTTTTCTATAGCTTAATGCTTTACAAATTACTAATACTCTTATCTATACCACACAATTGTTTTTCCCAAGGGTATAACATTCATGTGGCAATTTTTATGTATATATGTATCAATGTGTGGATGGATGGATAGAGTTCAATGATTTATCTCTCACTATTTTAGCAGATAAGTAGAAAATGATGAAATGGAGATGAACAGGAGGAATAAGGGGAACTGGTAATTATTTTATAAAATAGAGAGTAAATCTATTGTGATATTCCATGTGCACATGCGTGTACTCATATATACAGGCACTGCTGTATCTGATACCTGTTGAAAATGTCATCATTCTTCCAAGTTTATATGGGAATTAATTCATTTAAAATTCATAGCAGCCCCATAAGGAAGATATTATTACCTCCTTTTAGAAATGGCCAAACTTAGGAATACATAGTTTCAGTAAATATTAATTTTTACCCAGTTGAACTAGGAATAAACTCATGTAGAATGCCTCCAGAAATGAGCGTGTGTGCTTCTGCCTGTGGGTGTAAGTAGAAACATAACAATGCACACATGTGAACATAGGTTATGGATGATCTAGTATGATTGTATTACGCCTAAAAATTTAGATCCTCAAAAGTGCACCCTTGGGTGCATGGGTGGGAGAATGCTCACCTACCATGTGGGAGACCTGGCTTCGATTCCTGACCCATGACCCTGCCACCCCCAAAAGTATATCTTTGATTTACATTTATAAGCTTCAAATATGTAGTAATTGTAATATAATGTTTTGTAAGTCAGAAAACTATTTGTTTTGCATATATATCACCTACTACTTTCTGTCTGTTGGAAACATCACGTCATCTAATCTTGGAATGCCCCCACCTACCCTCAAATCTGGGTTCATCGCTCAGCATGACTTAATGCACAGACAGACTGAATGGGCTAAGGAGAAAAAGGGGTGTTATTTAAACAAGTTGGAGGGGAGAGGGAAATTCCCAAATCTGACTTCTCTACTGATTTTTTATGTGGCTTTTATACACGTTAGAGACAAGAAAACTAATCACCTTGGGTAACAAATAACAAAGGTCTGGAGAACATCATTAATTTTTCATGTCAGTTATTGGCTACATCCTTTAGGATTATATGCTCTATGATACATGGTGCACAGTACTTTCAAGTCTAGGGTGATCGATGAGAGAATAAAAACAATAGTGATTAAAGTATAGCTTAATTGTTGTCTATCCATTATTGGTGTATGTTCTACATATTGCTCCTCTGTGAGACTCAAGCTTAGGTTCACAGCTTGCTTATAGCATTAAGTTTACTTTTAAAATTCTAATGCTATAATTTCTACCTTAAAATAATATCTATTTTCAATCTTTGGAATCAAGTCATACTTCATTCTGGCTACTACCTGCTGAATTGGGATGACATATTTGGGGTTGCTGTCTGGTGAAATTTTGACTCAAAATGCAGATATTGCTGTTTTAGTTCAGGGGAAAATGAATCACACTTGGCAGGATTTCAGGAACAAAAAAGGGTTTTACACACGTTTAAGGTATGAATTGAGTACATAGAGACAAGAGGCATTTAACAAGGACAAGAACAGATATGACAAGCAGGAAATTTGCAAGTCCAGTTTGAAGAAGCATTCATAACCATGACCCTATTCCTGAAGGTAGCCAACTAAATAGATCAAAAATTAAAATTATTAACCAGAGTAGACATAGTCTGAACTCAATCCTTCAGGTGAACTAGGGGAGAAAAGATGTTGTTAGATTCATTAGGAATACAGGTATAACATTCTGATCTGTTTTGACTATATCACAAATCCCCTTGTGAGGTGATAAGGATACCTAGGGCCATGCTGTTTTGTCATACTACTTTGCACATTAAAGCCATTTCTGCATTCACAAGAGTCATATTGTGATAGTGCCCTGACAACAGAGGTGTTTAAAGCATCTACCTTGGCAATTACATCTTCAACTTCTATAGATAGGACAAAACTGCAGCTATGTGATGATAGTAATGGAAACCAGAGCAAGCCCGTTGGGCTTGTAACAGGTATAAATAAGCTAGTGTTTGAGGGAACGTAGAATGAACTATTTCTTGAGCTCAAGGTAATTATAGAGTGCAGCATTCTATACATCCAGATAAATTAGATCCACAGATCCATTGGGTTCCTTTGGGGGTGACCTAATATATTCCAGGGCTCAGATTCCAGTTAATTCCAAACCAAAAACTAGCTCATAAAGTGATGGTTTGTTTATAATTGTCAAAGGAGACATGTCCCATTTTGTGTATCAAGTAAAAGATGTGTAATCAGGAATGATTTCTCTGTTCCCAACATATTGGAGCCTTCCATCTAAGTCTCCCATATCTTGGTGTACACTAAAATATTCTTTCAAAGAGTTGAGCATGTCCATCTTTTATTCTTCCAGTACAATTTTTTCTCTATCTAATTGATAGGGATATCATAGCACCGTTTCACTACTAGTTTTGGCAGAGGAAACAGGATGAACACCTGGATTACGTTATCTGGCCAGTGACTAGGATTGGCTCTGGTGATGTCATCAAAGGTTATCACACTGGGTACCTTCCACATCTCCATTATTAATGATTTTAGAGCTACACATCTATCCCCTATAAGAGGGATACCCACCATGGCAAGCTAGAGATTTTACAGGTGGGCTACTGGCAGCAAATCCAGAAGTGAGATAGGTTCATAGATATGACATATGACTGGACCCATCACCAGAAGAAATTTCTCTTTTGAGCTGTTACTAAAAGACACTTTAAGTCATGGAAAAATAGAAAAGAAGGAACATCATAACCAATCTCCCTGGGAAGACTTCTTAAGTGAATAATTTAGAACTTCCAGAGGTTATGTTCTGGATTAACAGGAAGACTCACTGTCACTGTGGATTTCTGGCTAACAAGATGGGTGTCTCCATTCAGGATGGTTGTGGCTTGACGCTGGTGTGATAGATTCAGGGCTTTATTCCCTACAAATTAAGAAAATAAGTAACAAATAACACTAAATGAGGCCCAACCCATTTAAGATTTAGTTGAGCTTGGGAATGCTAGTCCTATTGAGAGTAGAGCTAGACCCAATCTCCAGGTTTCTAATGGTATAAGGGGGTATCTGTAGAAACTAAAAATGATTAGAGGAATAATTATTAATTTCAGTCAGAATAGTATCTAAAGATTTTACATATTAAATGGAATATTCTGAGCTGGGATACATGTTACCTGCATAACCAACCTTTTGAAATGGACTTCTCGATGTCTTTTCATAAGGGCTTAAACCTAACCTGCTTTGGGGTGATACTCTTTGTTAGGCATGGAGTTTTTAAGGATTCCACATGAGACAGCAAATTAAAGATTAACAGATTTACTGAAGGAATAAAACAGGGAGGAAGTTGGTGGGAAAGCAAAAGGGAGAGAGCAGGTAGGAGACTGAAACTGGCTCCTGTCTGGGGAGCCAGCAGGAAGAAAGAGAAAATGGCTCCCATACTTTGTTCTTGGAGCTGTGTTTTAAAGGGACAGTGGTGCTGGGAGGAGAAGGTACCCACTAGGTGGTGTGTTGTTTCCTGATTGAATGGGGACTTGTAATAGGTTTATATCTGGATCTTTGGACCTGCCAAGGATGCTGAGGAGGGGGCCTGAGGGGGCTCTGCATCAAGAGTTCCTTTTGATCTTAAAATTTTCTTTCTGAGACCTAACACTCTTATCTTCTGAGAGGCAACAGGGAAAGCTTTATCCATTTTAATGAACTTCCAAGCATATTTTTTGGTCACACTATCTTTTAAAATTTGATTCACATGTTCTGCTTTCCCTATCGACTGTAGCCTGAAGTAAGACTGTAGGTGACAGTTAATGCCTAAGAGTCCTCAGAGATCCTTAACAATCCTTGCCATGAAAGGTGATCTGTTGTCCCTTTAAAAAGAAATCAGAAGTCCAAGTCTAGAAGTAATTTCTTTAGACAAACATTTAAAAATTTCTTGTGACTTTTTGGTCCAACAAGGAAAAGCTTCTATCCATCAGGTAAAAGTGTCCTCTAATACTACAAATATCTGAAGTTTCCAGGGACTTTTACCATTTCTGTAAAATCTATTTGCCAGTTCTCTTCACCACTGTTTTCATGTGTTAATGCTGCCAGAAATGCAATATACCAAAAATGGGTTGGCTTTTATAGAGGGAATTTATTAAGTTACAGATTTACAGTTCTAAGGCCATAAAAATATCCAAACTAGAGCTTCCAGAGAAAGATACCTTGACTCAAGCAAGGCTGATCTGGGAAGGCACATGGCTGGTATCTGTTGGTCCTTTGGCTTCTGGTTTCAAACAACTTCCCTAGGGGTACTTTCTTTCTGCATGTCTGAAGGTCTCTTTCTGTGTTAGCTCTGAGTTTTTCCAACATGATTCAACCTTAAAGGACTCCAGTAAACAGATTAAGATCCACCTTCATTGGACAGACACACATCTGCATGGAAACCACCTAATCAAAAGGTCCCACCTATGTTGGGTGGGGTCACACCTCCATGGAAAGAACTTAATCAAAAGATCGTACTCAATAATAGGTCTGCCCAACGAGATTGGATTAGGGATTAAAACATGGCTGTTCTGGGGTACACAATATCCTCAAACCAGTGCAATCGCCTAAACTTCTCTACTATCCATGGATTGATATCCTTCACAGTGGACAATGGCTAATTCTCTAGGATGCATTACTGCATCTAACAATTCTAAAATTAGATACACATGAATTATGTCCTTGTTGGCTTGATTAACAGATCATGCTCTTTCCAAATTCCCTGTGTGCATGGCTAAATGGCAAAAATATAACTTGAGTCTGTATAAATGGTGACTCTGTCCTGCACTCAGCTATAGGGCTTTTAGGAAGGTAACTAGTTCTGCCCTTTGTGCTGATATTCTCAGCATAAGAGGCTTTGAATCCAGTATCTCTGAGTGGGTAAACACTGAATACACTGCCCTCCACTTTCCCTGGTTCATGTAATTATACCCATCAGCGGATAATTCTAGGTCTGGGTCTTCTAGTGGTATATATGTTAACCTTGATCTTCTTGAATACACTTTATCTGAAACCTGAACACAATCATGTTTTGGGCAAGTCCATTCAGACCCTTTTAAATTTGTGAGAGAAGGGTGACAGGATTTAACTCATCTGTAGTCCTTAGGATGATATTTGTGTTCTCCAGCAATGTTGCTGAAGGCACCGTAGCCTTTCCATTGTGAGCTGTTCCCCCCTTTCTGTTCTAACATTGAAAGGACATAATGGAGGGGAAGAACATGGGTTGTGAATCACAAGGTAAATTTTCACCTTCTAGAAAGAGTTCACAAGTAACTGCTAGTGCTCATAAACAAACTGACCATCTTTGTGACACCATTTCAAGCCCTTTTGACAATTAAGGCACTGGTTGTACACTTTCCCTGAAGGACTTCACTAGCAGTCCAAAGGCAATGCTTTTGTTTTCATCAACAAATAGGTCAAATTATTTCATGGGATCAGGGACCACTAAGTTTGGGCTGACATCAATTTTTCCTTTGAATTTTGTAAGGCAGTTGTGTACTCTAGTGTCCATTGTAAAGGACTTTTCTTTTCATTCCCTTTAGGGCCAGATATAAAAGT
This sequence comes from Tamandua tetradactyla, assembly GCF_023851605.1. Classification (NCBI taxonomy): domain Eukaryota; kingdom Metazoa; phylum Chordata; class Mammalia; order Pilosa; family Myrmecophagidae; genus Tamandua; species Tamandua tetradactyla. The sequence continues at coordinate 82,635,067 of NC_135331.1, read as the reverse complement.
TTGGCTATTAATCCAAAATTGAATATACACAGAAACTGACTGCACCCAGGAATCCTCTGAGATCTTTTTTGTACTTTGTCATGAATACTCAGCAAAGGACCACTTTTCTATTAGGCAACAGAGCCTTTTGTCCTTCAGAGAGCTCAAATCCTAGGCATTTGACATTGGTCTGTGTTATCTGAGCTTTTTTCTCAGATGCTGTATATCTTTTCTTGGCTAGCCTGTAGAAAGTCCCTCACAGAGCTTTACTCCCTGAGGCTCTTTGGACATGATTGTCCAAAAAAAGTGGGTATATTTGTAAAACTTTGAGGCAATACAGTCCAACAGTACTACTATATTACTTCTGTGCCAGGTTTCTCTTAGTCAAATGCTAAGAGTTGTTTGTGAGTTTTTATCAAATAGAATGCCACAGAAGTCACCCTTTCAACTTAAAATTGTAAACCAAGTATATGCATCAAAAATGTTGATGAAGAGAGTATATGAATTAGGTACTACTGGATGTACAATTTCCACTATTTGATTTATATGTCTTAAATCTTAGACAAATCTGAAATCTTGAGTCCCTGGTTTTAGCATTGGTGAAATATGTGTTAAGGTCTGATTGACAAGGGCTTTATTAGACTTCATCCTAGAAATTAGCAATGAAATGCTGCTATGGCTTTTCCATTAGAGTGTATATTGATTTAAATATGGTGGGATCATGTTTGGCTACAATATTACTGTGACTTACTTGCCCTGGGGGTTCCCCTGAAGCAAGATGGAATAAGACAACTGCAGGTCCCTAATATCCTATCCAGCTTCTAAAGAGCTAATGGACAACTGCAGGCCCTTAGTTTCCTATCTGACTCCAAAGGTATTATTGCAAACTGCAAACTCCATAAAGCAAGAATTTCCTCCCCAAACCATTGAAACCTCCCCAAACCATAAAAGCTTGTAAAATCATGGGCCTAAAGCAGACTCTTAATTAATAACAGAAGCCTGGGTTTATAAAGATTGTTAAACAATGCACAAAGACAAACTTTTATGTATGTGTCAGAACTCCACAAGCACCAACAGCTATCTCCTCTTCAAACAAAACAAACTGGTTAACATGAACCATGTAAGCACCTTGTATTCAAAGTTCTCTATGGAAAACTGCTACCCAAAATACTTTCCTATAAAACAAGCTAATGTATTCCACACAGTGCATGTTTCTCCCCTGAACATGTTTGCAATAACTTCTATAACATGTATTCACTCTCTCTTTAATAAACTTTAATACTTATTCTTAGTAGCCCTGTCATTATTTTAATTTTTTCAGTGATGAGACCACCAAACCTGGAACAGGGCTCAGTTGGCATTATTTTCAGCAGAGCTCCAATTACATATCTTGGTAAGCCAGCCAGGAGAAAGGTGCCTGTGCTGATGTGAAACTGTTATATACCCAGAAAAGCCATGATGTTTTTACTAACACAATCTTATTGTCTGTACAGTATGGAAGCAGATCTATTGCTTAGGGTGGGAATTGTGATTAGGTGGTTTTCATGGAGATGTGCCTCCACCCATTCAAGGTCACTCTTAATCCACTTATTGGAGGTCTTTAATAAGGAACTATTTTGGGAACTCTTTTGGAAAATGCTTTGAGCACACACAGAAAGAGGTGTTGGATATGTATAAAGAAAATGGCCTGGGGGAGCTGTTTAAAGTTGGAAGACAAAGGACCACCAGCTATGTGATTTTACACATCAGCCTTGATTGAGTCAAGGTATCTTTGTCTAGATGCCTTAGTTTGGAGAATTTCATGGCCTTTGATCTCTAAACTTGCAACTTAATAAATTCCCTTTATAAAGGCCAATCCATTTCTGATACGTTGTATTTTCAGCAGCATTAAAAAAAAAAACAGATTTTGGCACCAGAGAAGCGGGGTGCTGCAGTTTGCAAATAGCAAATATATTGGAATAGCTTTCTACATGGATCAAGGGATAATTCTGGAAGAATTGTGATATCCTTGAGAGGAAAGGCCCAGAACACTTTGAAGAGATGGTTGGTAAAACCATGGATACTAATGGTATATCCAATGAAAACTTAGACAGAAATGATGCATGTGTTATTGCAAACTGGAAGAAAAGTAATCCTTGTTTTAAAGTGGCAGAGAATTTGGCAAAAATAAAATGCTGGTATTGGATGGAAAGCAGAAATTGAGAGTGATGAACTTCATTATTTAGCTGAAGAGATTTACAAATTAATGTGGAAAATGTAGCCTGATTTCTCTTTGGAAAGAAATAAGCCAAGAACTGAATTCTTGGGTAGAAGAAGCTAAAAATTTGTGGGCTGGAAAACACTGAACTTCCAGAAATGGAGACCCTGGAGAATAGTGCCCTATATGAAGATTCATCCAACATGGGACCAGTCAAACATTTCACAAAAAAGCCATAATTTGAAATGGAGTTATCCAGAAAAGATTTATGGAAGGATCTATTATTTGATCAGTGTGTTGCATACATACATCACAGAAAACTGACAAGTTTCTTATGAGACCTATATAAACAGAATCACTGCCAGTATGGACTAAAAGGGGCAAATTGATTAAAAATAACTTCAAAGGCCAATGATGGAAGCTAAGGTCTAAGTCAAGAAATCTCAGGCCAGGAGAATGGACCCACCCATGTGTAGGAGATAGGATTAATATAAGACCTGCAGAACTACTTGGGAGTAGATGGCATTAGGGTGGTGGCAGCAGTAAGCTGCTTTATGTTATCTGATTTATGTAAGACAGTTTAGGAGGAAGAGAACATTTGCTTACCCCAAATGGTTATTTTAAGTACAAAGGAAGAACACTGAAAGATAAGAACTTTGTTCCCTCAGGAAATGCATGCATGCCTATTGTCATCCTGCGGTATATAACCAGGATCTGGTTAAGAATAAAATTTTCTGAAGTCTGTCTGTTGTAAACTTAAGCTTCAGACCCCCTGAGCCCATCTGTGTCTTTCTTTCTTTTCTTTCCTTTTCTTTCCTTTTCTTTCCTTTTCTTTCCTTTTCTTTCCTTTTCTTTTCTTTTCTTTTCTTTTCTTTTCTTTCCTTCTTTCTTTCTTTCTTTCTTTCTTTCTTTCTTTCTTTCTTTCTTTCTTTCTTTCTTTCTTTCTTTCTTTCTTTCTTTCTTTCTTTCTTTTTCTTCCTTCCTTCCTTCCGTCTCTTCTTCCTTCCTTCCTTCCTTCCTTCCTTCCTTCTTTCCTTCCTTTCTCATCGTTCCTTAATATTCTTTGAGCTCCATTTCATAGGAAGCAACACCCATGCACTTGGAGAGTGTGTATTTGCTCTGTAGGCAGAGGGTTGGTCTTCTGACTCAATATTCAGGAAGAATTTTGCTGGCCCAGGCCTCAGAAAGGGTGGAGCACATTCCTTGGGGACTGGTGCAAGCCTCACTGCCAACCCATTGTTCTGAGAGTGTTGAGCATGTGCCTCAAAATGAGAGAGCCCACATTCTGTTCCAATGCTTCAAAAGCATGAAGCCAAGAAAAACTTGGTCTCCTCAAAGTTCCCCAAGTTTGCAACCCCCACCTAAGTGTTTGGAGAGAGCAGGACCAATGTGTAAGCCCTTGAAAAGAGTTCAACTGCAGCTCCATCAAACCCCAAGGATAAGTGTTTCTTAGCCTTTGAAATGTAATGGAGTTTACCCTGCAGGTTTTCAAAACTGTTTGGGTGTGGTGACCCTTGTTTCCCTTCCAATCTCTCACTATGACAATGGGATCATTTATCCCATGATTGTTCCTTCTTTGTGTATTAGAAACAGATAACTTGTTCTGAATTTTACAGGTCCAGAGCCAGAAGAAAATTTTGCCTAAGTACAGACAATGTCTGTAATTGACCTTGACAAAATTATATACTGTTTTTGACTTTGTATTGTATCTGTGTTATTAACAAAATGACTTAAGACTTTTGTGATATTGTATTTTTTTATATGGAAAAACCATGTGTTTTGGGGGTCCAGAGGGTACAATGTGCTGATTTGAAACTGTTATGTACTCAAGAACAGCAATATTCCTTCTCCTAATCAAATCTTATGAAAGTAGACCTATTGTTTAGGGTGGGACCTTTTGATTAGGTGTTTTCCATGAAGATGTTCCTCCACCCATTCAAGGTGGGCCTCAATCTGCCTACAGGAGTCCTTTAAGAGGGAACCATTTTGGAAAAAGTTTAGGCCCAACACAGACAGAGATGTTTAGAGACACAGAAAGAAAACACTCCTGGGAAACTTGTTTGAAGCCAGAAGCCAAAGGATCAGCAGCCACCAGCCAGGTGCCTGCCCAGACTGACCTTTCTTGGAGCCTTCCTTTGAGCATTTTATAGTTTTATAACTGCAAATTTGCGACTTAATAAATTCCCTTTATAAAAAACAACCCATTTCTGGTATATTGCATTTCCAGCAGCATTAACAAACTAGAACAGTGCCAGTTACATATTTTGGTGGGCCAGCCAGGAGATTGCACAGTATATCCCATGTAAGACACCAGTCCTTATGTGTCTTATCTTCCTCTTACATGTATCTATTGTACTCATTCTACCTTTGTTCATTGCCTTTTATGTACCACTGAAGTTTGGATCACTCCACACCATACAAGTAACTTTCCTACCATCTCTACCTTGCTGCCCATGTCATGTAACTCCAGATGAAGACTCTCAAGACACTTCCATACAGTCAATCCTTCTCTTTCTCCCTACTCCTGACTCAGAGCATCTTTTTCTCTGGCTCCTTTGTTTTTCAGTCTCTACTTCCAGTTGGATTTGTTCTAAAACTCCTACATGTAAAATATCCTATAAATGAAGGAGATGTCCCAGGAAACTTTCCTTATAAGATAGCTGCGGACATCATCCCTGGCCTTGCCCAAAACTATTTCCTCATTTTTCCCCGATACAGTTTTCAAGGACTCGTGTCACACTTTCTTCTTTGCAACTGACCTCTCTGCCATGCTAGACAAGCTCCTCTATTTACCCTGAACTTTTCTATCTTTTATTCCCTAAGGAGAAGTTGGGCCTTAGCCAAATGAAACCTCCACCTCTGCAATTTCTGTGCCTATGGTGGTTACTTGCTGTAGTACTGACAGGCAGGTTTCACAGTATGCCCCAAGCTTCTCACTCAAGTCCAGCCCAGGGGATGTTTTAAGATGGTTCCAGGTACTATGGTATCTTGTCCCACCAACTGCCTTGGAAATCTCCTCCAAATTTTCTGTCCTTCACTTCTGTCCATTCTAACAGACTCTCTCTCTCCTATCACTTCCATCACACCTCCTCCTTTGCACATAACCTAGAAGTCACTACTTTAATCAACTCCTCATTAGCCTACTGACCATACAATTGCTCATTCTTGAGTCTAAAATAAGGAGCAGAGGTTCAGCTGAGAGGCACCAGAGTGAGAAATCTGTCTCATCAGCCATCTGGGTCTGGCTGAGTGAGAAATTCTACTCACTGGCCCTCTGAGTCTAGCCCAAAGCAACAGGGTGAAAGATTTTGCTCATCCGACCCCCTGAGTCTAGATCAGAGCTGTTGTGATGAGAAATCTGGGTTACCAGCCCTCTGAGTCCAGCTTAGGAGTAGAGGTGGTACCAGATGACCCTCTCCTGAGTCTAAGTTTCTCCTCACCATGGGGATGTCTGGGCACAGAAAGGTGTTATAGAGATACACTTACCTGCAGGATACACAGGTCTTCAGGCTTCAGTGAGTGACTATCCTCTGTCTCTCTCCTTTATAGGATACAAGCAGTGAATGCAGCATCCCAATCCCATGAAGGAGGCTCATATCATGAAGGGAAAAGGTAGGTGCTCCAGTAACTGCCTGTGTTTCTGCACCCCAGCATGGTACTTGTATCATATGCCAATGATCATGCACCTCAGGGTGCCACAGACTCCATCCTATAAGTGATGCCCATTCATGGACTCAGGAATGTGGAGACACCCACTCACAGCCTTTTTATTGTGAAAAATTACATTTATACAAAAAAAGCAATAAACTTTAAAGCACACTGCAACAATTAGTTATAGAACAGAATTCAGAGTTTGGTATGGATTACAGTTCTATAATTTTAGATTTTTCTTTTTGGCTGCCCAAAACACTGGAGACTAAAAGAAATAACAATCTAATCATTCAGTACTCATACTCATTTGTTAAGTCCTGTCTTTTCTGTTATAACTCAACCTACTCCTTTGATAATTCTCCAAATATTTATGGGTATTTAGGTTATGCCCATTCTAAATTTTTCACATTGGAAAGGCTGTCAATAAAACAGGATAGGAAGATGGAACTCTAGTTATGTTCTGGAGAGGCTGGCCACTCTGGGTTTCAGGACTAATCTGTCATTGAAACCCATCTGGAAGTTGTAGGTTTCTCGAAATAATCATAGTGCATGTAACCTTTGTAGACTCTCAAATAAAGCCCTAGGTATTCTTTAGGGTTGGCAAGAATGGTTTTGATTAGGGCTTGGCAAACCATGTTGCTGGTTTGAAAGGATGTATGTCCCCTAAAAAAGTCATGTTTTAATCCTAATCCCATTTTTAAAAGCAGCATTTCTTCTAATCCTTATTCAGTACTGTATGTTTGAATCTGTAATTAGATTATCTCCCTGGAGATGTGATTTAATCAAGAGTGGTTGTTAAGCTGGATTAGGTAGAGGTATGTCTCCATCCATTTGGGGGGTCTTGATTATTTTCTGAAGTCCTATAAAAGAGGAAACATTTTGGAGAATGATAGATCTGAGAGAGCAGAGCAGAACGACATAGCCATGTGAAGCAGACTCCACCAGCCAGCGACCTTTGTAGGTGAAGAAGGAAAATGCTTCCTTGGGAGCTTCAAGAAACAGTAAGCCAGGAGAAGAAGCTAGCAGATGACATTGTGTTCACCATGTGGCCTTCCAGATGAAAGAGAAGCCCTGACTGTGTTCTCCACATGCCCTTCCACTTGAGAGAGAAACCCTGAACTTCATCGGCCTTCTTGAACCAAGGGATCTTTTCCTGGATGCCTTAGATTAGACATTTCTATAGACTTGTTTTAATTAGGACAATTTCTCAGCCTTAGAATTGTAAACTAGCAACTTAATAAATCCTCCTTTTAAAAGCCATTTCATTTCTGGTATGTTGCATTCTGGCAGCTAGCAAGCTAGAACACCATGATAGAAAGCAATATTTAGCTGAAGCTGCAATGGTTACCAAAAAAGCATAAATAGCCTTACCTAACCACACAGTTCACAGAGTAAATGAATCTAAATTAGTAATTATATCATTAAATGTTGAGACCACCCAATCACAGAAAGTAGTCTTATAAAACAGAATGGCTTTAGGCATTTTAACTGTGGCATGGGGCAGAACCTGTGCACTTATCAATATACAATGTTGTGGATATATCCCCGATCACTCAAACAACATTTCACAATCTTTTTAAATCCTATGCAAGAGCACATGCAAAGTGTTGATCAATTACCAACTAACCCCCTTTCTACTTGTTTTAATTCTCTTACTCAGTCTTGGTGGCATTTCATTATAGGATTATCTGCCCTATGGATTGGATTATTGCTATTCTGTTGTCTTTTATATTATGGTTGTTGAATATGGTAAAATGCCTGTCCTATGGTCAGTGCAGTCTCTTATTGGGGGGTTTTGGTGGGCCAGGGCCCAGATCCCCTTCTAAAAGGTCTATAACAAACCTGCTTTAGCTAATGACAAATGTCAAGAAGGTAAGCCATCTCCCAGAGGGGAAAGAATGTAATCATGGATGTAAAAACTGCCTTGATTGTATCTTAGCCTAACACTAATGTTAGTAACACATTAGGTTTTTGGCCCTTTTAATGATTGTAGAATAGACCTTATGCTCTCACACTATATGGAATGTCTGTTTTCTAAAATCACTTATTGATCCTTGTGCCCTCTGACCCTCATGGAGTGCCAGATGTCTGGATCGGTTGCCACTGAAGAGACTCTCCTGCTTGTAAGTCCCGAAAACCCTGTGTCTATTTCTTCACCATGCATGATTCTGGTCTCACAGCAGTACCAGCCCATGCTCTGCACAAACTCAACCTGGGCATAAACACAAGTCTTACTGTGTTCTATAACTAACAACCGTTCACTCAGTCTCTCACATTCATGCACTTTTGGGTAACTATTATGAGCTCAGTTCACTCTGATCCCAAACCTCCTGGAACACCTACCAAGTTCTGTGAGTGATATCACTTAGTGCTTTTTCTTGACTCATGTTGAGGAGGAAAAACCCAGAACAAAATTTTTGCCAAGAAAATCCTCCCTTCATTTTCAAATCTCATCTCTCATTTTCCCCAATCTGAATATGGATAAGCAGCTGAATATGGAACATCAGCTCCATGTTCTTCATAGAACATACATAGTTCCTTCTGAAGCTTGTAATCACCACCCCACTCCTCCCCACACATGCTTTTTACAAATGGATGTAGTCTATGACTAGTTTCAGTCAGTGAGGTGTGAACAAAAGGGACTTGCATCATTCCAAGCCGGAATATTAAATTGCCAGTGCAAAAATCTCCAAAGCTGTCTCTCTCCTTCTGCTACATTTAGCAACATTAGGGATGCTGTGATCTTCAGAGAGGAGACAAAGCAGCACCCCTAGCAGAACTTAATAGTCATATAATGAGTATGAAATACATACATATTCTTCTAAGCCATGGAGATTTTAGCATCTTTTCTTGCTATAGTATGTGTTACTATGTCTGATAGGATAAAATATTTCTGATATAATCATGAAAGCAGTTGTCAATTCACTTGCTTTCGAAGTCCTGCCTAAGTGTCTGATCATTTTCATTTGGAACGTGGACGTGCTTCTGAAGCACTGTTTCTTCTTTATCTTTGATATTTCAGCTGAAATAGACATGGCACCTCAGTTAACCATGTTTTATATTATGAGGATGATATAATTTGAATATTGCAAGCTAAATATTGCATGGAAAAAGGAAAAGAAATCAGGTGTAGTAAAAGTGCAAAAATAATATTTTGGACTTCCGGAGAAGATGGCGGCTTAGTAAGGTGTGCGTGTCTTAGTTCCTCCTCCAGAACAACTACTAGATAACTAGAAACAGTACAAAATAGCTCCTGGAGTCACGACAGAGACCAGACACACAGTGTACCCCAGTCTGGGACAGCTGGACCGGCTAGGAGACTCCACTGCAGTGAGGTCCCCGAGCAGTGCACGCTTCCCCAGTCTGCGGCGGCTGGTGGCCAGAGCCCCTCCCTCCCTCCTTCCCGGGCTGGCTGGGAACTTCGGATCAGCGGTTCCCCAGGGCATGGCAGCCGACGACCAGAGCCCCTCCCACACACGCGGCTTCCCAGGCTGGCTGGGAGCCTAGGATCAGCGGTTCCCCAAGCTGTCGTGCCCCTCCCACACATGCAGCTTCCTGGGCCAGCTGGGAGCCTTGGATCAGTGGTTCTCTGGGCCGTGGAGGTGGATGACTGGAGCCCTTCCCACACACGAGGCTTCCCGGGCCGGCTGGGAGCCTTGGATCAGCAGTTCCCCAAGCCGTGGTGGCCAGCGCCGCTCTGCAACAGGAGACTTCCTGGAGGGAAAGGAAAGAGTCTCCAAAAGTAGTAGAGACTGAGCCCAACCTAACACCAATAGTGGCATTAATGAACAACTTCTGACTACTAAAAATAGGCCCTCAGCTCAAGTGAAACAGATCGAAGTGGAAGTCACGTATTGGGCTAACTGAAAAAGAGGAAAGGGGGCAAAACAGAGCCTTCTGTGGCTGTTTCTATGGAGGTTTGGTTGTCTCTGGGCTCAGCGCTGGGATTACACGGGTTGCACCTGCCCCGAATGCAGAAACAGGCTGCTTTCAGGGCTCTCTACCAACTGAACCTTCCCTGTGGGAGGGGTGAAATGCAATTCAGGTGGAATCCCTCTCTCAAGGAATTCAGATCCCAGGACTTCACAATTTGAAGCCATTAAAACCAACCTACAACCTTTCCTCTGTCTCCAAAACACACCCAGCAGTGAGAGTCTTCCAAAATTAAAGGAGCCACAACATCTTTTGCTGGTGGGACCCGCAGACAGACAAGCACCACATACTGGGCAGGATAAGAAAAACAGAGCTCAGAGACTTCACAGGAAAGTCTTTCAACCTGCTGGGTCCCACACTCAGGGAAATTTGATTAAATGCCCAGACACCAGCAAAAAATAACAAATCACACCAGGAAAATTAAGATATGGCCCAGTCAAAGGAACAAACCAATAGCTCAAATGGGATACAGGAGTTGAGACACCTAATTCTGAATATACGAGCAGAAATGGAAAACCTCCTCAAAAACCAAATCAATAAATTGAGGGAGGACATGAAGAAGGCATGGGATCAACAAAAAGAAGAAATGGAAAGTCTGAAAAAACAAATCACAGAACATATGGAAATGAAAGATACAGTAGAAGAGATGAAAAAAACAATGGAAACCTACAATGGTAGATTTCAAGAGACAGAGGTTAGAATTAGTGAACTGGAGGATGGAACATCCGAAATCCAAAAAGAAAGAGAAATTATACGGAAAAGAATGGAAAAATTTGAGCAGGGGCTCAGGGATGAATGATAATATGAAGCACACAAATATACATGTTGTGGGTGTCGCAGAAGGAGAAGAGAAGGGAAAAGGAGGAGAAAAAGTAATGGAAGAAATTATCACTGAAAATATCCCAACTCTTATGAAAGACCTAAAATTACAGATCCAAGAAGTGCAGCACACCCCAAAGAGAATATATCCAAATAGGCGTTCTCCAAGACACTTACTAGTTAGAATGCCAGAGGTCAAAGAGAAAGAGAAGCTCTTGAAAGCAGTAAGAGAAAAACAATCCATCACATACAAGGAAAATCCAATAAGACTATGTGTTGATTTCTCAGCAGAAACCATGGAAGCAAGAAGAGAGTGGGATGGTATATTTAAATTAATTAAGGAGAAAAACTGCCAACCAAGACTTCTATATCCAGCAAAATTGTCCTTCAAAAATGAGGGAGAAATTAAAACATTTTCAGACAAAAAGTCACTGAGAGAATTTGTGACCAAGAGACCAGCTCTGCAAGGAATACTAAAGGGAGCACTAGAGTCAGATACGAAAAGACAGAAGAGAGAGGTGTGGAGAAGAGGGTAGAAAGAAAGAAAATCAGATATGATATATGTAACACAAAAGGTAAAATGGTAAAGGAAAGTATTACCCAAACAGTAATAACACTAAATGTTAATGCACTGAATTCCCCAATCAAAAGACATAGACTGGCAGAATGGATTAAAAAACAGGATCCTTCTATATGCTGTCTACAGGAAACATATCTGGACCCAAAGATAAACATAGGCTGAAAGTCAAAGGTTAGGAAAAGATATTTCATGTAAATAACAACCAGAAAAGAGCAGGAGTAGCTATACTAATATCCAACAAATTAGACTTCAAATGTAAGACAGTTAAAAGAGACAAAGAAAGATACTATCTAATAATAAAAGGAACAATTAAACAAGAAGACATAACAATCATAAATATTTATGCACTGAATCAGAATGCCCCAAAATACATGAGGAACACACTGTAAATACTGAAAAGGGAAATAGACACATCTACCATAATAGTTGGAGAATTCAATTCGCCACTCTCATCAATGGACAGAACATTTAGACAGAGGATCAATAAAGAAACAGAGAATTTGAATATTACAATAAATGAGCTAGACTTAACAGACATTTATAGGACATTACACCCCACAACAGCAGGATGCACCTTTTTCTCAAGTGCTCATGGATCATTCTCAAAGATAGACCATATGCTGGGTCACAAAGCAAGTCTTAACAAATTTAAAAAGATTGAAATCATACACAACACTTTCTCAGATAATAAAGGAATGAAGTTGGAAATCATACTAGGCAGAATGCCAGAAAATTCACAAATATGTGGAGGCTCAACAACACACTCTTAAACAACCAGTGGGTCAAGGAAGAAATTACAAGAGAAATTAGTAAATATCTCGAGGTGAATGAAAATGAAAACACAACATATCAAAACATATGGGATGCAGCAAAGGCAGTGCTAAGAGGGAAATTTGTTGCCCTAAATGCCTATATCAGAAAAGAAGAAAGGGCAAAAATTCAGGAATTAACTGTCCACTTGGAAGAACTGGAGAAAGAACAGCAAACTAACCCCAAAGCAAGCAAAAGGAAAGAAATAACAAAGATTAGAGCAGAAATAAATGAAATTGAGAACATGAAAACAATAGAGAAAATCAATAAGACCAGAAGTTGGTTCTATGAGAAAACCAACAAGATTGATGGGCCCTTAGCAAGATTGGCAATAATAAGAAGAGAGAGGACCCAAATAAATAAGATTATAAATGGAAGAGGAGACATAACCACTGACCACATAGAAATAAAGGAGATAATAACAGAATACTATGAACAACTTTATGCTAATAAATACAACAATGTAGATGAAATGGACAAGTTCCTAGAAAGGCATCAACAACCAATTTTGACTCAAGAAGAAATAGATGACCTCAACAAACCAATCACAAGCAAAGAAATTGAATCAGTCATTCAAAAGCTTCCCAAAAAGAAAAGTCCAGGACCAGAGGGCTTCTGGAATTCTATCAAACATTCCAGAAAGAATTAGTACCAACCCTGCTCAAACTCTTCAAAAAAATTGAAGTGGGGGGAAAGATACCTAATTCATTCTATGAAGCCAACATCGCCCTCATACCAAAACCACAAAATGATATTACAAAAAAAGAAAACTACAGACCAATCTCTCTAATGAATATAGATGTAAAATTCCTCAACAAAATTCTAGCAAATCGAATCCAGCAACACATTAAAAGAATTATACATCATGACCAAGTAGGATTCATCCCAGGTATGCAAGGATGGTTCAACATAAGAAAATCAATTAATGTAATACACCATATCAACAAATCAAAGCAGAAAAATCACATGAACATCTCAATTGATGCAGAGAAGGCATTTGACAAGATTCAACATCCTTTCCTGTTGAAAACACTTCAAAGGATAGGAATACAAGGGAACCTCCTTAAAATAATAAAGGGAATATATGAAAAACCCACAGCCAATATCATCCTCAATGGGGAAAAATTGAAAACTTTCCCCCTAAGATCAGGAACAAGACAAGGATGTCCATTATCACCACTATTATTCAACATCGTGTTGTAGGTTCTAGCCAGAACAATTAGACAAGAAAAAGAAATACAAGGCATCAAAATTGGAAAGGAAGAAGTAAAACTATCACTGTTTGCAGACGATATGATACTATACGTCAAAAACCTGGAAAAATCCACAACAAAACTACTAGAGCTAATAAATGAATACAGCAAAGTAGCAGGTTACAAGATCAACATTCAAAAATCTGTAGTGTTCCTATACACTAGCAATGAACAAGCTGAGGGGGAAATCAAGAAACGAATTCCATTTACAGTTGCAACTAAAAGAATAAAAAACTTAGGAATAAATTTAACTAAAGAGACAAAAGACCTATACAAAGAAAACTACAAAAAACTGTTAAAAGAAATCACAGAAGACCTAAATAGATGGAAGGGCATACCGTGTTCATGGATTGGAAGACTAAATATAGTTAAGATGTCAATCCTACCTAAATTGATGTACAGATTCAATGCAATACCAATCAAAATCCCAACAACTTATTTTTCAGAAATAGAAAAACCAATAAGCAAATTTATCTGGAAGGGCAGGGTGCCCCGAATTGCTAAAAACATCTTGAGGAAAAAAATAGAAAGCTAGAGGTCTCGTGCTGCCTGGCTTTAAGTCATATTATGAAGCCACAGTGGTCAAAACAGCATGGTATTGGCATAAAGATAGATATATCGACCAATGGAATCGAATAGAGTGCTCAGATATAGACCCTCTCATCTATGGACATTTGATCTTTGATAAGGCAGTCAAGCCAACTCACCTGGGACAGAACAGTCTCTTCAATAAATGGTGCCTAGAGAACTGGATATCCATATGCAGAAGAATGAAAGAAGACCCATATCTCACACCCTATACAAAAGTTAACTCAAAATGGATCAAAGATCTAAACATTAGGTCTAAGACCACAAAATAGTTAGAGGAAAAAGTAGGGAGATATCTTATGAATCTTACAATTGGAGGCGGTTTTATGGACCTTAAACCTAAAGCAAGAACACTGAAGAAAGAAATAAATAAATGGGAGCTCCTCAAAATTAAACACTTTTGTGCATCAGAGAACTTCATCAAGAAAGTAGAAAGACAGCCTACACAATGGGAGACAATATTTGCAAACGATATATCAGATAAAGGTCTAGTATCCAGAATGTATAAAGAGATCGTTCAACTTAACAACAAAAAGACAGCCAACCCAATTACAAAATGGGAAAAAGACTTGAACAGACACCTCTCAGAAGAGGAAATACAAATGGCCAAAAGGCACATGAAGAGATGCTCAATGTCCCTGGCCATTAGAGAAATGCAAATCAAAACCACAATGAGATATCATCTCACACCCACCAGAATGGCCATTATCAACAAAACAGAAAATGACAAGTGCTGGAGAGGATGTGGAGAAAGAGGCACACTTATCCACTGTTGGTGGGAATGTCAAATGGTGCAACCACCGTGGAAGGCAGTTCGGCGGTTCCTCAAAAATCTGAATATAGAATTGCCATATGACCCAGCAATACCATTGCTAGGTATCTACTCAAAGGACTTAAGGGCAAAGACACAAACGGACATTTGCACACCAATGTTTATAGCAGCATTATTTACAATTGCAAAGAGATGGAAACAGCCAAAATGTCCATCAACAGACGAGTGGCTAAACAAACTGTGGTATATACATATGATGGAATATTATGCAGCTTTAAGATAGAATAAACTTATGAAGCATGTAATAACATGGATGGACCTAGAGAACATTATGTTGAGTGAGACTAGCCAAAAACTAAAGGACAAATACAGTATGGTCCCACTGATGTGAACCGACATTAGAGAATAAACTTGGAATATTTCATTGGTAACAGAGACCATCAGGAGTTAGAAATAGGGTAAGATAATGGGTAATTGGACCTGAAGGGATACAGACTGTGCGACAGGACTGGATACAAAAACTCAAAAATGGACAGCACAATACTACCTAATTGTAATATAATTATGTTAAAACACTGAATGAAGCTGCATCTGAGCTATAGTTTTTTGTTTTGTTTTTTTATATATTTTTTGTATTTTGTATTTTTATTTTTCTCTATATTATCATTTTATTTCTTTTTCTGTTGTTTTGCTCTTTCTTTTTCTAAATCGATGCAAATGTACTAAGAAATGATGATCATACATCTATGTGATGATATTAAGAATTACTGATTATATATGTAGAATGGAATGATTTCTAAATGTTGTGTTAGTTAATTTTTTTAATTAATAAAAAAATAATAATATTTTGACGTATATTTTTAAATTTATCTGAGAAATGGGGTGATGATTCTTACAAATCCTGAGGTTTCTACGCAACTGTTTAAACTCTGATTGAAGAGTTCTGATATTAAGAAAATCTTTTGGGGAATAAAAAAGATAAGCAAGGCGGGCCGCGGTGGCTCAGCGGGCAAAGTGCTTGCCTGCTATGCCGGAGGACCTCGGTTCGATTCCCGGCCCCAGCCCATGTAACAAAAACGGAGAAACAGAATACAATAAAACAAGAAAATGTTTAAAAAATGTTTCCCTTTCTTCCTTCCTTCCTTCCTTCTATCCTTCCTTCCTTCTCTCTGTCTTTCCTTAAAAAAAAAAAAAAAAAAAAAAAAAAAAAAGATAAGCAAGTCATTGCTTTTATTTTCTTTGTTTGAGCCTTAACATAATTGTTTAGAATCATGGGAAGTATAAATATTAAAATTAATGCAGCCCAAGAAAATTTATATAAGTTATTTGTTTTACATATAAGCCCATTCTAAAAGACATCTAGATCTGTAAGCAATTTTTCCAACAGCCAAATATATTGCAGGTCTACATAGCCATTAAAATTTTTAACATTTATTTCCATGTCCTAAATCACTATGTTTGTTCTCTATCCTTAAGTTCTTTGAATTTTTGCATAGCTCAATGGATTGCAAATTAGTAATAAGTTTATCTATATCTATAGTATAAAACCATTCTCTCTGGGGATATAGCATTCAGGTGGGAAGTTTTGGATATGTAGGCTTGTGTGGATGTATGGATGGATGGATGGGTAGATGGATTGATGGATGGACTTTTTTCTTTTGCCTCTTGCTATTATAGAAGATAAGTATAAGAACTTGAAATGGAGATGAAGATGATGAATAGGAAGAATGGCTGGGGATTATTATGTAAAATAGAGGGTAAAGCTACTGTGATATCCCACGTGCGATGTGTGTACATGTGTATCTAGGCACTGCTATATCCAATACTAATTCAAAACTTCATCATTTTCCCAAATGCATAGGGGAATTATTTCACTTAAACTGCATAGCAACCCCATGAGGAAGATATTATCTTATTTTAGAAATGAGCGAGATAAGGAACAGAGAACTTAAGAAAACATTAAATTTGACCCAGCTAAACAAGGATTTGAAATACTAAAGAATATCTCCAGGGCGGGCCACTGTGGCTCAGCAGGCAGAGTTCTCACCTGCCATGCCAGAGACCCAGGTTCGATTCCTGGTGCCTGCCCATGCAACAACAGCAACAACAAAAATCTCCACAATACCCTTAACCATGAAGCTTCTCAATATACATATGAGTGTGTACACCTCTGTCCATGGGTGCAAGTGTAAGAATAAGAATGCACATATATGTACATAATTTTTATAGATAATGTAGTATGATTTCTCATGCCTAATAATTTAGAACCTCATAAGTAAACCTTTGGTTTATATATATCAACTTCTAATGTGTGGTAATTCCTGTATAAATAGAGTTTTGAAAGTCAGAAAATGTTTGTATCCCATTTATACCACTTGCTACTTTCTGTCTGATATTAGACCTATCACTTCATCTAATCTCAGGCCCTTTCCTTATATGTATCATCAATTACTCTTCTTTCTTCATTTGCCAGTAGTTGTGGGACTAACTGTTTAATCACAACCAAATTGTATTCATCAAAGAATTGTTATTTTGGAACAGCTATGCATTTATACTTTTTTAAATGCCAAAATGAATTGTTTTAGAAATGAATGATTAAATCAGAGCCAACTAAATTTGAAAAGAATTGTACAATTGGTAGAGCAATAAATTAGGCAATTAAGCAGTGCTAAATACATGTATGGTAACTGTAGCACAGTTACTGCAGGATGGACTAAAAATATCATATAAACATAAAATGTCACGACCTGGATATAGGTTTCCAGTTATATGCATGAAAATTATGAATGGTTTTGAAGGAGGAGCAGACAGACTTGGATGTAGCCAGACATTTTATGATGACAAGTGTTTGGTCCAGACCAAGTTTGTGGAGGGCACAAGCTGGGGCTGCCGTGAAAGAGAAAATCTTGCTGGGCCCTGAAGTAGACACAGATTTATTAGGAACAATGAAGAGGAAAGAGTACCGGTGGTGGCAGTCTGGAGAAATAGCACCACAGAAGGGCAAGAGTGCAAGGGGCAATACGTATATAATTTTAGAACAAAGACATTCCACGTGGTATGAGGAATTGGGCCTCTAGTATGATCAATAAAGGCTCTTACGACCTGATCTTTACTAAGACTAATGTTTATGGCTAAGATACAGTCAGTATCATTCCGCTCCCATCTCTACATCTGTGATTGCATATTCTTTTCTTCTGGGGAGGTTGTGTTCTTTCTTGACCTTTATCCTGGCCATGTAGGCTATCACATGCTTGGGGCTCACTCCCATTTAGGAGAGGGAACAGTTCCTGGCCCACCACAATAAGAGCTCAGTTGATATTAATGTATCAATAGAGTGCAGATCAATGGAAATGAAATATTCTTATTCTTCTGCTCTTCTCATAGCAAAAAATTGTTTGATTTCTGGTTCAGTTCTTTTCAAAACAAACAAACCAAACTAGCATGCACCTAAAGAAAGTATGAGGAATATTTCATCATTAATTAATAATCATTGAATGAGAGAAAAAATGTCCTATTTGACATATTTGAGGAAATCAGATCTATATTCCTCTCCTCTGATTTCATTCAGTTTTGCACATTTTCATGATTAATTACTTTCTTGATTTACAGTTCTAATTATCAGTTATTTGTTCAATTATTTGTTTATTATATGACCCAATTCTAGAATATAAGCTTCATGAAAGCAAGGATCCTGTCTATCATTCATTGGTGTATCCTCAGTGTCTAGAATGGCCTTCCCTATTGTAGACACTGAGGATGCATCCTCTTCTAATATATAATAATATTTATAAAGTGAATAAGTTTTTAATACATTTTAGATTGCTCATCACATAGATATATGGAACTCTGTAAGGATAATAAAAGATGAGTAAGTGTTAAGTGAACTCATGAGTAAATGTGTACATTAAACAAGGGATATGTTTTAAACAATGCTTTAGAAAACATTCTTAATGGTGAGGATGGAAGTTTTCCATAGCAGTTAAGATTACATAATAACATATCTTGAATTTAGGGAAGTTAATTATTTTCAATGTCTCTTTCATACCTTTTAATACAAATTTTATAGTGCCTTATAGAATTTTTGAGAAAATTGAATGAAGTAATATACATAAAGTATTAATCACAATGTTTGGCTTAAACTATAGACTTGTGACATAAATACAGTACTGTTCATAAATAAAACTTTCTCCTCTTGCTCTATTCAAAATTCCCCTTTCCTTATGAAGTAGTAATTAACATTTTTCCCTTATATTTCAATTCCATTTTGTTTTTCCACTCTTTTGATGTCAAAATGGGTTGGGGAAGCCATATATCTCCTTACATGACTGCTTACAATGAATTTCGAGTTCATTTTAACAAGTAGTTTTAGAACAAATTTCAGAGTATTGTATGTGTTAGAGTTCCACCATTTCAGGTGTTTCCTTCTAGCTACTCTAAGACCCTGGAGACTAAAAAGAAATATCAGTACAATGATTCAGTAGTCATACTCATTGCTTAAATCTTATCTTTTCTGATGCAACTCCTCCTTCTCCTTTGATCCTTTCCCCACACTTTAGGCATATTTGGGCAGTGTTCATTTTGACTTCATGTTGTAAAAGGGTGTTGACATTATGGGGTAAGAGGATGCAATTGATTGATGCTCTTGGAGATGCTGGTAACTCTGGGTTTCAAGGGTCTGGCCTAGGAACTATATGGAGGTTATAGGTTTCTGAAAAATAGACTTAGTGAGTAAAACTTTTACAGAATCTCAGACAGAGCCCTGGGATTCTTTGTGGTGTACTAGAATACCATTTGTTGGAGCTTGGCACACCATGCAAATTAACAATATGTAGCTGAGGCTTGCATAAGAGTAACAGCCAGAATAGCCTCTCAAGTCTATTTGAAATATCTTAGCCATTGATAATCTATTTTGTTACATTTGTTTCCCCCCCTTTGGTCAAGCCATCATTGCCAATCCCAGGGTTCCAGGGTCAGGTTCATCTTTTGAAGTTGCTTCCCATATTGCTGAGGAGACTTACATACCTGGACATCATATTCCAGGTAGGGGTGGGGAGGGTGATGATTTTACTTGCAGAGTTAAGCTTAGAGAGAGATGTCACAACTGAGTAACAAAGTTCTCTGGAAATAACTCTTAGGCATTATTATAGGTAGGCTTAGCTTCAAGCCTCAAGATCAAGGGCATGGTCTATTAACTTTGGAGTCCCTAATGTTTGAGAGTGTCTCAGGGATTTAAAAAAAAAAAAAACATTGGCAGGCACCAGGAATTGATCCCCAGTCTCTGGCATGACAGGCAGGAAGTCTGCCTGCTGAGCCACTGTGGCCTACCTGGCCAATGCTTTTTAATTATCTGTCCAACCTACTCTGGAGTGTACCTGGGTATCACATTAAGCTCTACAAAATTGCAGACATTTCTTTTTTTAAAGTCTTTACCTGATTGAATGAAATCTCTCTTAGTGGATTGTAGATATAATCACCCGTAAATGCAATCAATATGCTGATTATTTAAGCCCATGAAATGTACTCCCAGTAACAGTTAGGCTAGTCCTTGTTTGACTAGATAAGTTGACCCCATTGCCTTGCTGAGTTCACCCATGAGTGTAACCATAACATCACTGTTGCATTTTCAGTATTTATTGCATACCAAACTAGATGCAAGAAAGTTTATGCTTGCCTTATCTCCTCTGCTTATTAACTACAAAGCCTTGGGAATATGTTATTTCCTTGAATTTAATAATTCATATATAAAGCAGAAATATCAATCTTTAATTTAGTCTACACTTATTTTTTTGAATCAAGGCAGCTAAGATAAGCTTAAATGCTCAAACTATTGTCTAAGAATTACCAATTTTACACCATATCTTTTTCAGTGTTTAGTATATGATTAAAACCTAGACTGAAAATTAAAGCAATGTGAGACAAAATTATTTAATATTTTTTAGAGATCAAAGTATAATTTCAGAATATTTGTTGAAGTGTTCCATTCCAATTCTTAAAATTTTTAACTTCCTATTTTGAAATAATTATAGATTCACAAGAAGTTGCAAAAATAATAGAGAGAAGGATCTTGTACACCCCTCAGCCAGTTTCCTCCCACTAGTCATGTTTTAAGTAACTTTCATACAACATAAAAACCAGGAAATCGACTTTGGTACCATACGTGTGTATAGTTCTATGTCATTTTGTCACAATCACAAATTAGTGCAACAACCATTGCAATCAAGACACAGAACTATTCCAGCACCAGAATGATCTCTCACATTCTACTTCTTTACAATTGTCTATTCCATTCTCCTGCCAACATCGCTAAGCTCTGACAACCACTAACCTATTCTCACTCTCTATAATATAATTATTTTGAGATTGTTTTATAAATAGAATCAAGCAGAATATGAACTTTGAGGATTTTTTTCCATGCAGTATAATGCCCTTGAGAGCTATCCAAGTTGTTTCATGTATCTTTAGTTCATTCCTTTTTTTTTTTCTGCTAAGAAATAATCCATGGTATGGAATAGTTTATTTATTCACCTTTAGAAAGACATTTAGATTTTTCCATTTTTTTGACTATTACAAATAAGTCTATTATGGACATTCCCCTCAGGAATGGGTTTTTATTTGCATGTAAACTTTTATTTCTCAGATATAAATAAATGTCCAGGTATGCAATTCCTGCATCATTTAATAAGCATATATTTAGTTTTTTTAACAGTCTGCCAAACTATTTTCTAGACTGGCTATACCATTTGTATTTCAATTTCAATGTATGAGACAACCTCTTTCTCCATATCCTCACCAGCATTTGGTATTATCACTATTATTCATTTCACCTGTTCTAAAACCAGTTTAGTCATATCTCATCATGATCTTAATTTCTCAGCATCACTAAAGCATCCTTTCATATACTTCTTTCCTAGTGTTACATCCTCTTGTTAAAAGTGGTGAGATTCCACATCCATATGTGTCTTGCTCCTGATCTTCCCATGAAGAAGATCATTCCCTCTCCTATTTATGGAAGACCTGAAGGATTGTTATTAAATCTTTAAAGGTTTGGTAAAATTCACCAGGAGGCATATGGTATTGAACTTTTGTTTTGGGAGTTTTTTAAAAAATTTTTTCACTATTATTTCAATCTCTTTATTGCATGCAGATCTATTTGGATGTTTTATTTCTTCTTGAGCCACTTGGTAGCTGGTGTGTTTCTAGAAATGTGTCCATTTCATCCAGGTTATCTAAGCTGTTGCCATGCAATTGTTCATAATATTCCCTTATTTTTTTCAGTAGGATTGGGAGTAATTTCCTTTTTTCATTCTTGATTGTAGTATTTTGCTCATTCCTACTTTCCTTTGGTCAGGCAAACTAAATATTTGTTGATTTTTTTTTATCTTTTCATAATACTAAATTTTGGTATTGTTGATTTTCTCTATTGTTTTCCATTTTCTATTTCACTTATTTCTGATTTATATTGATTATTTTCTTCGTTGTGCTTGCATTTCATTTAGTTTGTTCTTATTTTGTAGTTCCTAAAGCTGTAAACTTAGGAATTGATTTGACATTTTTCTTCTTTTTTAAGGTAGGTGCTTGCAACTATAAAATTCCATTTGTGCACTCATTTTGCTACATTTTCTGATTTTTTTTTTTGAATTCCATGTTTTTATCTTCATTCATCTCATAGAGTTTTATTTTTACTTTTTTGGCTTATTCTTTGACCCATTGCTAGGTGTGTATTGATTAATGTCTACTTTAAACACAAAATTAATTTACACTCTTTTATGTTTACTCATACATATATGTACCTTTACTGAACTTCTTTATTTCTTCATGTGTGTTAATCTGCAGGAATCCCTTAACTATTTCCTGAAGTTCAAGCCTGCTAATAATGAACATTCTCAGTCTTTGTTTATTTGGAATGTCTTAATTTTTTGTTCATTTTTAAAGTATACTTTTGTTGGATATAGAATTCTTGACTAGCCGGTTGGATTTAGTATATTTTAGTATATTATCACTCTGTCTTCTACCATGTTTTCTTTCTGATAAGAAATCTACTACTAATCTTATTAGCAATATGTCGTATGTGATGAATTAGTACCCTCCTGCCTTCAAAATCTTTTTCCTTTGTCTTTCAGCAGTTTATTGTGAGGGTCCTAGGTGTGGGCCTCTTTCAGTTTATCTTACTTTTAGTTCATTGAGTTTCTTTGAAGTTTAGATGAAATTTTGTATTTTCTGCCATTTTTTCTTCAAATATTCTTTCTGCCCCTTTCTAACTCTTCTCTTTGGGACACCCATTATGCATATGTTCATATGTTTGATTGTGTACCACAATCTTGATAGTTCATTTTTCTTCATTCTCTTTCCTTTCTCTTCCACAGGACTATCTCAATTTCCTATTTACACATGTGATGATTCTTCTGCCAACTCAAAACTACTATTGAGCCTTTCAAATGGAATTGTAATTTCAGTTATTGTACATTTAAACTTCAGAAATTGTATTTTCTGAAGAGCATTAAGTTCATTCATAGGTGGGATATTAGGGCCTTCTCAGATCTCTCTAAATATTTCTACAACGATTGTACGTGTACATGAAAGGTTTTCAGGAAAATGTTATGCCCCTTCAAAGTCCCTGTGGACATCTTATTCTTCATCTCTTCTGTTTTAAAGTTTTTCGGTAGCATAATCTACTGTTATGCACACACTCAGGAATCTGTGATGTTAAAACATTCAACAAAGTCCTCCCACCAAATTTTCTCATTTAAAACTCCATGATTTTGACTGAGTTAAAATAAAGGCATGCTTTTTAAATGAGGTTTTCTGAGTAACCAAAAACCTAGCCAAATAGGTCAAACAGTGATACTTCTTTGGAAATGAGTTCGATTCTAGCCTTCTGGTATCAGGAATATGGGCTATTGTTTTGCTTGTTCAAGGCTACAATACAATTAGAGGATAGGGATGAGATGAGGATAAGTTAAAACAGCACAGATCTCACTCTTCTTAACAAGAGTCAGCCAATGATCTTGATTGAAACATATGTGGGTTTCTCCAAGCTTTGATTTATTTCCAGAGTACTCAAAAGGTTGATTCTGACAGTATTTGCCAGTTTTTTCATTGTGAACATTTTTCATTGCTTTAACTGAAGAATAAACTTTAAATGTCCTTAGTTCCTCATTTTCATTGACCTACTGCTCAGTTTTAATCGGGTAATTTGTCCTTTTATTATTTTGATGTAAAGGTGACTTAAATATTTATCTGTCTATCCATGTAAATGTAAAAGACATCTTTCCATTTTTGAGAGAGAAAAGCTATTACATTAAGATATCAGACTAGTGCTTAAGGAGAAGAAATCTATATAGTACTATTTGGAGTAAAAATATTTAACATAAACAAGTAGGAACTAATAAGACAGAATGTATATTAAATTGAATTTTCCTTCTTAATGTACTGTAACACTTTTCTTAATAAACAGAGAAACCTATCCATTATTTTGTAAACCTGCCCATATTCCCTGAAAGCATTGAAACTGATACAGTCTCAATAATTTACGTTAATGAAAACCTTAAACAAAGAAATTTGTTTTTGTTTCCTTCACAGGCATACAGAAAATTAAGAAGTAGGTAATATGAACAACAACTGTCCATTATCTATTCCTTTCAAAGTAGGAAATAAAAATAACTTGTTCGTTAACATTTTATACATTCTTTAATGCATAAAATAAGAGAAAATAGATTTTAAAATGTGTGCAGTTACAAGTATTTTGTATCCTCTACTTAGAGTATCCAGGTGTGCAAAGATTAGTCATAAGTAAAATCACTATTAGTTGTAAAGTTAAAAGAAATTCTTGAAATCATTATTTAAGCTGACATACTGAAGTATTAAATATCCTTACTGCCAAATGAGCAAAGTCATTAATAAATTCTTAGTGTATATTTTTTAGCTCTGACTTACAGTACAACATTTTTCTTTAAAGACTCAAATTGCCACTTACAGCCTAAAGAGATGTGTACTTAAATCTTTTCCTTTTATTTTAAAAATTTATAAGCACTTATCAAACCTTATAAATCAGTCAAAGCTCCATTACATTTTAAGAGAAATTAGACTTTAATTATGTCCCTCTACATGAAGAAAAAGAATACTGATTTATTTCTTAAAATGTTGTGGAAATTTTTTAAACTCTCAAGGAAACTGTATAAGCTAAATGCAATAAAACATGATTTAAAGCAGCGACAAACATTTATATATATTAAAAGAAATTAAGAAATAACCATATAAATAAATATCAGTAGATCTCTCCAGAGATTTCATTGATGCTAATCTGAGTAATTTGGTGATTCCCTTTGTAATTTGGTAGCCCATTTTACTTTTGCAGTATTCATCGCCCTCAACATAGGACATTGGTTTCTATGAATTTTTTTTAAGGATTACTTTGTTTAAAGTGTGAGGAATAATATATTTGGGTTTCTATTGCAACAGGAAACCTTCATTTTCCAGACTCAATTTGTCCAATTTGTAATGATGTGAGTTTTTCCCACTCCTTTACTTAGACAGTTTAAAGGGTCCTGAAAGAACATTAATTTCAGACTGTTAAATCATGTAAAGATCTTAACAGAACAATTAAAGATGGTTGAGTGTGAGAAACTTAGGGGGTTAATTTCCTTTTGTTTTAAGGCTCCTTTGAAGAATATAATTTTATTAAATACAAAAATGCCTATAGGAAAACTAAATATAAAAAAATAAAAAATGCTTATCAGAGAGTATGACATATTAATAACATCTTTGTTATACAAATTCTACTTTTGCAGATATTGACATTTATTAGGTTAATATTGAATATACATTTAAAAAGCCAGAGTGTTGGGAGGAGGAATAGAATTCTTACCTTTAGAGTTAAGAACATTCACCTTTATGCCAATAGAAAATGCACAGAGGTTTCAACAACAACAACAAAATACTTCAGAAAGACAAAACACTAAACATTTCATAGCTCTGTATCTTATATGCCACATTTCATTACTAAAAATATTAAAATCTGCAGACACACACCCTGAATGAATTAGACTCAAACTCTTTATCAAATTTTCACCTGGGAGCAACTGAAGTCCTACAATCTGTCTTCTGGGAGAAATCACTTATCGATTGAACCCAAATCACTGGAACTCAAAATCCATCACTGATGCCACCACTAGGAAACCAGTAAGAAATGCATGATCAAAATCACAACCAAAGGCAACTTTGCAAAGAATCAGATGTAGAATATATGAAACAAAAAGCCTGATCCAAAAGACTTGCTAGAGTAGCCAAAGGAAAATGAATGGCAGAAGCTCATCTCTTCTGCCAAACTGCAGAAGAGATGAGCTTTCAGTCCACATCTTTTTGTTGATCCAAAGGTAGATCCAAATGAGCAATATCTCAGCAGAACTCCTAGAATAAAGTGTGAAAGAACAACCCCAAGGCATCTAGTTTATTATTAGCAAATGGTTTCCTTCTGTACAAGGCAGAAGAATGAATAGCTTGATTTCAGCTAACAAGGTAAAGCCAAGAGAAAGATCAAAGGAGGAAAAAAAATAACTACAGAGGTTCTGGGAACAGTAAGTCTAGTTTGTGCTTTATTGGATAAACTGATTCACTGGTAGAAAACACAGATATCAGCTTATGCATAAGTACATTAAGTAGAGGGAATGAAGAAAGCAATTTTAATTGCTTATGGATTTTCCAGAGAGCCTTTTGGGTTTACTTTTGCAGCCCATCTGTCAGGTTGTATCTTGGACTTGCCTCCCAGCATCTTTGCTTTAATACCTCCTCCTTGGTAGTCCAGATCTGCACCGTTCCTCACCGGAATTTTTCACGCTACTATGTGCTGGTCTTTTTGTACCAGCCTCTTCAAAGCTCCCTTTACATCTTTGTTTCTCAGCGTGTAAATGAGGGGGTTGAGGGTGGGAGTTACTACGGTATACAAAAGGGTTATGAACTTGCCCCGACTGTGGGCATAGGAGCTGTTGGGCTGGATATAGACAGCTGTGATGGTCCCGTAGAAGAGGGACACCACTAACAGGTGGGACCCACACGTCCCCAGGGCTTTACGCCAGGCTTGGGCAGACCTGATCCGCATCACTGCATGGGTGATGAACCCATAGGAGACCAGGATGAGAGCCAGGGGGAGAAGGAGCAGGACCAAGGACGCCATGAAGAGCTGGACCTCATTGGCATGGATGTCTACACAGGCCAACTTGATCATGGCAGGCACTTCACAGATGAAGTGGTAAATTCTGCGGTTCCCACAGAGGGGTAGCTGGAGGGTGATGGTGCCCTGTATGAGGGTGTTGCCCACTCCGCTCAACCATGCCGCTCCTGCGAGGGACTGGCAGAGCCGTGGATGCATAACCGTGGCATAATGGAGTGGTCGGCACACAGCGGCATAACGATCGAATGCCATGATGGCCAGGAGGACACACTCAGTGGATCCGAGGCCCAGAGACACATAGAGTTGAATGGCACAGCCGAGAGGAGTAATTGTTTTGGCTGGACCGTGGAGGTTCCACAGCAGCTGGGGAACGATGCTGGTAGTAAAGCAGAGGTCAACAAAGGAGAGATTGGTGAGAAAGTAATACATGGGCGTGTGGAGCATGGGATCCAGGCAGGAGACCAGGATGATGGCTGTGTTGCCCACCAGAGTCAGGAAGTAGGAAATTAGCACAGCCACAAAGAGGATCTTCTCAAGCTGTGGTTGGTCAGAGAAGCCCACCAGTATGAAATTGCCTCCCAAACTCTCATTAATCCCCTTCATCACCCTACTCAGGAAAAGGAAAGAGACACATATTAAAATGCAGCTGTTGGATAGTGAGAGGCAATTCAAACCAGAAATAAATGTGAGAGAAATTGACCCTGAGTGTGGGGACTGTGGGTATGCATAAGGAGAGGACAGAGAAAGAGAGAGAAGGCAACAAGATAGAGACAGACATAGAAAGAAAGAGAAATCTGCAGGTCTCCAGGAGAAAATAAAAGTGTGAGCAATGAGAACATTTAAAAGATATAAAGTCATAAAGTAGAGTGTACATGAACTGATTAATAACCAAAGATCTTTCATTTCTTCTTCATTGTTTTTTTTTTTTTCTGAAAATCCACCCCTTCCTCCTTAACAGCATCTTATAAGTAAGAGAAAAAAAGGATGGGTGGCACAAGGAATGAACATCTTTGTAGCTATCTTAGCAGTTGTCAATACTAAAAGCTCAATTTAGGATTAGATATCTTCTCAAAGAAATTATTGTACATGATTATTTCAAAATTCTACGCTGATATATGCCAAATGGGATGTGAATCTCATGTTGCTGTAACCCTTCACAAAGTACCTCTAATTATCACATTACTTTTCCTCAAAATTTTTCCTCCAATGTAAAATTGGACAGTCTAGTTTAGAGGATATTAACAATCTTCAGAAAGAAGCACTATTATAAGTTGCAAATAATTTTAATGCCTTACTGATAACATCTTATTGGAATTGGGCATTTTATTTTTATATTAGCTAAAGTACCTAAAATTTTTTAAATTATTCCTTCATTTCCATTGAAATTGAGTTTGGAGAATAATATGTATATTCCTTTATATAATACCATATAGTGGCAGAATAAGGAGTCTGATTACATTATTAAAAACCACTGATTAATTTACTGGCACTGTTATTCCATAGGTCACAGTTTATCTTCTGAAGAAGAAGTTGGATTGAGAGAAAGGGACTATTTTTGAAAATGGGGTACAAAAATTTTGTAGTACATTTCTCCTGACGGCATCAGTCTGCCATTGTGACTGGTGGGAAAGTAAAGTGCTAACGGATGAATAGGAGTTAGCCAGTGCATAGATGTTGTTTGAAGTAAGGAAAAATTATTTTAGACAGAGGGAATAATAAAATGATGTTGAAAGCTGTAAAAGCATTGGGGCACTGAAGAACATCTGAGGAATATTACTGAAATACAGAACACTTTGGGGAATGTGCCAAAGGATTAGGCTGCAATAGCAGGCAGATGTAGGAAGGAGGAGAAATATTTAAATTATGATAAAGATTTAGATTTATCCAAAGGGGCCTAAAGGTAAACTCTTCAGGGGATTTTAAACAGGTCAAGAAGATATGAAGGTCAAGAAAAAGCAGGTGATTAACCTGATGTTTGCATTTTTAAAATAACTTAGGCCTTAGATGGCATAATGGATTAGCAATTGGGAAATTGAGTTGTGGAAATATTTTAGGAGGCTGTTTTAATACTCTAAGAAAGAGATGGCTTCAAAGGTAGCAGGGACGAAGTTTATCTTTAGGCAACAGACATTTAGAGTTTATAATCAACAGAGCATGGTGTGTGAGAAGGAAGGGTCTGTGATGGATTACATGTTTATTTCTTGAACAACTGGGTGTTATTTACAGAGATAGAAGATCTGAAGTTTGAGGAAATTTTTTGTAGAAAATGTTAGATTCACATATGTCTATGTTCACATGCTTAAATATTTGAATAGATAAGAAATTTCAAGTGGAATTCAATTCTGCTTTTTGACAATCACACATCTCCCTAATAATCCACTTGGGTATAATCAGGATATTCTATTGTTAACCATTATTACTTTCCCTAGGAAAAAAATCTTCATTTTACAATGTTCTATCAGAAACATCATCTCACAACCATCCAAATTTTAAATTTGAATGTGATATTTTTGCATATTTTGATGATAGTTTTGTATGTTAAGAAATCCATTTTAACCAACTTATCCATATGGCATTTAACTTAAAAAGATCTTGCACATACATAATGCTAGATGCCAGAGCATCCTGAGGGGTCTCTTATCTTTCAGATGGTGGTCCTCACTCCCTTCTCTGCACAACTATCAGAAACACATAAAAATAGGATGTCCACCAGAATGCAATTTTCATTTCTTAAAATGTGAAATTCACAAACTTTTGCATTGAATACTATGGTCTGCACATTTCTATTCCCCTTTCTGTTTTCAGAATTTTCACTCAAAGTTTGTAATTTGTTCTAGCCAAATTAATACTTCTTACATACTCTTCTCAAACAGAGATCTAATTTCTGATTCAAATTCTTTGCCAGTCCTATGTTTCTTCTTTTCTATGACTATTCCATACCCTTTACCCTTAAAAAAATTCTACTTTCCTGTTAATATTTATCCCTGGGCCAATATCTTCCAAGAAGCACTCAAATCTACTTTCTACCAAAACATTTCTCTTCTGGAATCCTGTAGGACATTGTAATCATTTGTTATTTGCAAAAGGTCCATTTCGTTGAGAATATTCTGTATCCTCAAATGTAAAGTTAACTTCTAATGGGCAAAGACATTTCTTTCAAATGTTTTTCATATTTCTCTTAAATGTTTTTCTTATTATCGTCAGCATGCAGGCCTATTTTTTGAACATAGTAGGCACCAAATAAACACATCTTGAATAAACTAGTGCATTTACTGATTCTATGAAACTGTTACTCACTCTATTTCTCATCCCTTAATTACAAAAATTGTATATTTACAATATATATTAAGCAAATACCAATATAATACATGTATAATAGCATACTTTTAAAACTACATATCTATCTCAAAGGATACCCTTCTCAATTATTTAGTCAAAGTGTACCAATGTCCCCAGCAATATCAGTCTAGTTCTTTGAAATGTTTCTCTGTGGAACATACTTCCAAGAGGTATTAGGGGGTCTTCTGAAGGTAAATAATAGTTATAGATAATTAATAGATTTACATATATAAGCATACCTGTATTATACATCTCTCCTCTGATACAATTATGATGGCCCCATTTATAATAACTCAACCCAGTTCCATTAAATCACCTTTGATTAGGAAAACAGAATCCATGAGATTAAGATTTGTTGCATCCACAACTAAAACTAAATATTTAAATATAAATGGAGCCGCTCCCATTCTCTACCATTTTTGAGAAAATATAATATTCTCGAGAAATGGAGCAAGAACACATATATACATACACAAGTATGTAAGCATAAACAACCTGCTTCAGCAACACCTATGTACCTAAATTTATGAATATGTCAGAAAAGTTCATATCTTCAGTCCTTAAACAATCTGAATAATTGGAATGAATTTAAGAAAGCTAAGAGTGAGACGTAACTCCCTCAAACATAAGGAATTTCTTTTGCTTTTTTCCTACATTTTTCCTTCCAGAATGTGCATTCTTTAAAATTAAGACAGTTGTGTAAGTACAGTTTATTTCAAATAGAACTCATTCTAAAATAATTAGTCAAATCAATTAAATATTCAGAACTAAAAACACTTCACAGAAGGCATGTATGAAAGTTAGGCAAATTAATGGTTAAGTTGGATTAGAAAGTGAGAAGAGCAATTGTCATGTTTTCCCTATATAGATAATTTGTAGTTTTTGCTGATGGACAAAAAAAAAGGTCTTCATATATCCTCACCTCTGGATATTCTGTCCCTTCACTCTTCTAATTAGTTTCACAAGACAAGAAGATCATACTTAGGCTTGAGCTTCCCAGAATCAGAGGATTCTCAAAATGGATCTCTGAAATCAGGACAAAGTTTGGGGTAGAAGTGCTTATTTTTGGAGCCATGAAAAAGTGACAGTTGTATCAATAGCAGGAAATGATATCGGGCCCAGAATGTGATCTTGGGAACCATCTATTCCCAATAGATTAATTAATACCTAACACAGGTGTGACCAATAAAGCTTCATGGGGAAATTGTATGGAAAAAATTACTTCTGAACATACAAATAGGCTAACACAATCTGAAAAAGAAACACATTCAGATTCCGCTTTCATAGCTTACGAAATTTCGTTGTGTGTGTGTTTGGGTTGACAACTCTTTTCCAATATTCTCTTATGCCTACATACATGGTTCAAAATCAAAACAGTGCTTAAGTTTTAAATATGTACCATTTTGGAAAAATATATTTTAGTATGAGGGAATTACTGTAGCATTTCCTTTGAAAAAAAATCCTAATGTAATGTTACTTGGATCATTTTGCACACATTTCACCAGTTTTTTCAAGAAATATACACAATAAATCAAAACTCATAAATATGTGCAGGGGGTGGTAATACTTAATCAGAAATATAAATCCACTGGAAATGTTATGAAGGAAAAATTGTTTATATATATGATATAAAAAAAATTTATACCACTAGACATTCATATTACCTAGTTTCAGATGGCTTAAAGACTGGCTTGGTAAAACTTTGTACTCGGTGTTACCACTTTATTTTCTTTCATTAGGACTTCTGTGAAGATAACACATGGGTTCTGCAGACATACTGCCTGAGTTTGAAATTTTGTTCTCATATTCTGTATTTGTATTTAACTCTCTGTGCTTTTTACCTACTGTCTCTTCAAGAATTTCATAATTTTCACCGGGGATTAAATAAACTAATTCATACATAGTGCTTAAAAAAATAGCTGGCAATGTTAAATGCCAAATAGACCTCAACAATTACTAAAATACTTTTCAAAAATAGTGGTGTCCTAATCTCCTAATTTGTCAATTACTCCATTATTCTCAATTATACTTCATTTGTTAGTGTATATTTGCATCTATTCTTTTTACTTTCCTGGAAAAGCCACAATCCCTCTTCTCAACTTCACACCTCTTTTCTCATCACCAATTTTCACAAGTGTCAGTTTGATCTTAAAATTTTGCTTTAAAGCACTAGATCTGGCTGGACACTCTTTGATCAGATTGTAAGAGTTCAAAACAAAATCCTGGTAAGTACTAAACGATTATCTAGGGTAATAATTTGATACTCAGGTGTTGTATGTCGCATCATAGTCTCCTCATCTGTATATTAGTGATAACAGGAGTTCCTAATTTACTTCACTATTAAGAAGAGCAAGTCTGCTGATACAGGTAGTGTTTAATCCAAATCCTGTTATGTACGAATAGCAACCACACAATAATTGTACTTCTTTTACTTCAATGCCATATTGACTGTTCCAAATGTCACCGTAACTCAGTAGACCTTGCCACTTGATGATTTCCCACTTATGACTTTAATCATTTCCAAGTTTCTTCCAATAACCTCCAAATATATCCAAGTATCACTTTCTTTTATATAAATGTGGACCTTTGCACAAACTCTGAATGTGGGCACTCCATATACTTAGGACTCCTTTACTTCAATATGAATATAAATGTCATATCTATCATATCTAACCTGTGGCCCTAGAGCACAAATGAGTTTATGGACATGTTCATTTCAAAAAGCTGGAGTTTAATTGAACGGCCATCAATTGCCTCGTCTACATAACATGCTCTTTGATTTATGATAAAACTTTGCAGGTGAATCAATGCATCATGTAGTTTGCCTCTTAGTCACTAAGGCACTTAAAGTCTTGGTACCTCTTGCCTAATTTCTAACATTCCAAACTGTCCTCTTCATAGCTTTTACTGGCCCATTATAATTGATTATTCCACAAGAATCAGCTTTCAAATATGACTATGCCATTCTAATACTAAATGGTTTCCAATGTTTAGAGAATAAAGGCTATATTTACAGCTTCTCCACCAATATGATCTAACTGATCTCTCAGCTTTCACAACATTCTTGCATTCATTCTGTTTCAGTAATTAGATGTCCCCGTAGTTTGATTTTTTTCTTTTTATTAACCATGCACTTTACAACAGATTTACTTTCTAAAGTCCTGCTTACATATCATCTCTTCCATAATGTGTCCTGATGAGCTAATCATAACCTCTTCCTCCTTTGCTGTACAATGTCACTTTCCATGTGCTAGTAATTAATGCATGAAAGAAAGGGATCCTGAAGACAATCAAAGTACTGTTCATAGTTAAGATATAGAGATCATAATAAGGAATAGCAGGACATATCTTGAAAGAGTAAATAAGGACCATATCATGAACAAAAGTGACCTATGATTATTCACAGCCAGAATATTCAATTACCAGTGCAAAAATCCCTGAAGCTCTCTTTGTCCCTCTGCTACAAACTCTAGCAACCTTAGGGATGGTCACAGCTCTGTCTGGCTGTGATCCTGAGAGAAGAGATGTGGCACATCCCCTAACTCAAATTAATATATGTATAATTCACTTAATAGACATATAGCCGGTATGAAATAAATATTGCTGTTTTAAGCCATGGAGAATTTTGCATTTTTTGTTACTAATTCTGTCTGATAGGATCAAATATTTCTGATTTAATCATGAAAGCAGCTTTGAAAGTTGTGCCTAAGTGTCTGATTATCTTCCTGTAGAATCTGGAGGTGCTTCTGAAGTACTGTTTCTTCTTGATGTTTCAGTCCTCAGCTGAAATAGACACTGCACCTCAGTTAACATCTTCTATATTATGATGATGATACAATTTAAATATTTCCAGGAAAAGGGTTAATGGAAGGAGGAAAATTATCAAGTAGTAGTTGAAGTTCAAATAAAATAGCACAGATCAGAGATGTCAATATCCTAAACAATATTTCTCTAATAGAGAATATATGAATCCTGAGAATGTGTCCGAAAAATATTCACCTCTGTATGGTAATTGATTTAAGTAAGGAATGGGAGAAAATTAGTCAAGGATATTGAGAAGGCAGAATGCATGGGATTTTCTGACAGATATGAAAACATCTGTAATTAACCTCAGTTCCCATGTTGGAAAACTTGTTGAAGATTATTTTTTCATTGAAAGAGAAAATAAAGCTCTCAGAGCTGCAAGGTTTCACTTCAATCTACCTCCTATTCTCCGTCTCAGTGAACGCATTGCTCTCTCCTGCTTTCCTATGATCTTGCCAGCTGTGTTCTACCCTTTACCTTTCTTTCCCACTATTCATTTCTTTTCTCTCGACTTTTACTATCTGTGCAAACGTTGCCCTGATGCTACAAAAAGACTTTAATCTCTTTAATGTTCAAAGCATACATTTTTTTCCTTTGCTTCCATTTAGCCACTGCTCTCTGATTTTCCTTTCAGCCACAAACTTTTTTGGAGAATAGGTGTCATTCCTGGTTTCTACTTTTGCAGTTAACAACTAATACCAAAAGCTGGACTCTAGTTGAATAGAAATACTGCAACTTCTGTAGTATCAAAAAATGTATTTGCTGCTATATACAATTTTTTCCTTTTGTAATAGTAAAACTAATTTTCATAGGCTTGAAAGTCATATTCCATTTTTCATAAAGGAAAATTATTATTGATCACTGCAAGAACACTTTCTCTATTTATTTCATTGTGATTTTTATTCCATTATTTCCTGTTGTTCATCATACAATCACTCACTACATCCAGCCTTTGATGGATATAAGATATATCCTTAGATAAGAGTTTTTCCAGGAGAAGTTATATAGTGCTATAAGAAGTATTTTTTATTAACTAAAAAAAATGTAAATGTTTTGTAGATACCATTAGATTTATCAGATAATCAGAACAACCCAATATGTGAAAATAAAGACATATAATTCAAAATAACACATGAATTAAAGAAGAAATAGAAAGATAAGTTAGACATATAAAAATGATAATGAAAATTAGAATGTGTCCTAAATTACAGGATGCTGAGAGGGAAATACATATTCTTAAGTATACATATTATAAAAGAAAGGTAGAAAATCCATGAAGTCAGTATATTCTCTATATTAAGACATTATAAGAATGACAAACTGAATGCAAAGAAAGTAGAAGGGAAGGGGGCAAGACACCAGCTTAGTGAGAATTTAGTTTGTCCTCCAGAGCAGCTAGTAAATAGCCAGGAACAGCACAGAACAACTGCTGGAACTATATAAGTGACAGGACACCCAGCAAACATCAGTCTGGACCAACTTGACCAGCTGAGACCCCACATAGAACTGTAAATCCCCCAAGCTGTGGAGGCTGAGTCCCTCCCCCAAAGGTGCAGCAGCCTGGTTCCCCAAGGGAAAAGGAAACAGAATTTACTACCAGCAAGGCCTTAGCTCTGTGAGGCTCCACTTGTAGGATTAATTAACAAATTCTGACGACTGAAACTAGGACCCCAATTAGATAAACCTGGAATGAGTGTTAAAGGACTTTTTGCCCTGAGAGAAAGGGGGTAAGGCTGATGGAAAAAAAATAAACAAGGCTTTTTGAGTTGGACACACAAAATACTGCAAAAGGGCTGGACCCAGGGTTCTAGGAAAATGGCAGAATAGAGGGTTCAGGGAAGATGGCAGAATAGGATCGGTCAAGATCGTGCTCCAAAGAACAGCTGGATAAGGAATGGGAAGGTAACTGAGATAGTGATTCTGGGGTGTAAGTGACCCAGGAAGGTCTTCTACCACACATAGGGAGCCCCTGGTTACAAAAGAATTGAGACACAGAGAACCGGACAACATCCTGCTGGTACAGATAGCCTAGCGCACCCTTTTCAAATGGAAGGCTGGAGCCATCAGGAGTGCACAGATGAAGAAATGGTGATTAGAAATGCTCTACCTCTGTGTCCCACATGCTTTACACTGCTTCTGTGCTCCAAGGTCTGTGAGCTGTACCACATACCCACAGCCCCCATGCATCTCTACAACCCTGCAACATGCACACCATGCTCAAAGACATAGCATCCCCAACTTGTGCTTATTCCTGTGCTGTAATGCATCACTGCACTGTTGTGCCCTGCCCTGTGCCCCATATACTGCTCCACATCAATCCCACAAATTACAAAGTTTTAGACTGCTGAAAGAAATAAACTTGCAAAGTAAACTAATCAAGATAGTTACATGCCACAAGCACAACAGAGGATCACTAAACATACTAAAATGTTTAGCCCAGACTGACGACCAAATTAAAACACCAGAGTAGACACAGTCTTTGGAAAAACTAATCAGAGATGTTCGTATAACATTACTAAATAAAATAAATGGGATAGCTAATGATATAAATGAGATCAAGAAGACATTAGAAGAGCACAAAGAGGAATGTTAAAGATTAAATAGAAAAATAGCAGATATCACAGAGATTACAGATGCTGTAGACCAAATAAAAATATACTAGAGAAATATAACAGCAAATTTGAAGAGGCAGAAGAAAGAGCAAGTGAACTACAGGACAGGACAACTAATTTTGAACATTCAAAACAGCAAATGGCAAAAAGGATGGAAAAATTTAAATTGGATTTCAGGGAAATGATGGACAAAACAAAGTGCACAAATATAAGAATCATTGGTGTCCCAGAAGAAGAGAAGAGTAAAGGGCTAGGAAGATTAGTGAGGATATAAAGGGGGAAACTTCCCAACCCTTATAAAGGACATAAATATGCAAGTCAAAGAAGTCCATGAACTTTAAATAGAATAAATCCAAATAGACCTTCCCTAAGACCATACTAATCAGTCTGTTGAACGTTGAAGAGAAGCAGAAAATCCTGGAAATGCCAAGAGAAAAATAATCTACTACATGCAAGGGAACCCACATAAGACACTTCAGATACTTAACTGGCACTATGGAGGGGAAAAGGCAGTTGTATGATATATTTAAGATCTTGAAAGGGAAAGACTTCCAGCAAATAACTCTGTACCCAGCCAAATTGTCCTTCAAAACTGAAGGAGAGATCAAAATTGTTACAGGCAAACAAATCCTGAACGAATTTGTCAACAAGAGGCTGGCCCTACAAAAAATTCTAAAGGGAGTTCCGCAAGTTGAATAAAAAGACAGGAGAGGGAGGCCTGGAAGAGGGCACAGAATTGAAAAGCACCAATAAGCATAACTTAAAGGATAAAAAGAGATAGAGGGAAAAGAATATATAGATCTGACAAACAAAGTCCAAAAGATAAGATGGTAGATTCAAGAAATGTCTTTTCAGTAATAACTTTGAATGATATTGGGCAAAACCTACCAATTAAAAGATATGGATTGACAGAATGGATTAAGACATATAATCCAGATATATATTGCTTATAAGAGAATCATCTTAGACACAAGGATACTAATAGATTGAAAATAAAAGGATGGCAAAAGGTGTTCCACGCAAGTTGTAACAAAAAAAATAGGGGTAGCAATACTAATATCAGACAAAATAGACTTTAAATGTAAAGACATCAAAAGAGACAAAGAAGGACACTATATATTTAAAAAAGGGATAATTCACAAAGAAAAATAACGATCAGAAATGTCTATGCTCCCAATCAAGAAGCTCGAAAGTACAGGAGACTGACATTGGCAAAACAGAAGAAAGCAATAGATGTTTCAACAATAGTAGTAGGAGACTTCCATACACCACTCTCCTCTATAGATAGAACAACAAGGCAGAGGATCAACAAGGAAACAGAGAAGTTAAACAACTTGATAAATGAATTAGACCTAACAGATATATATAGGTCATTACACCACAAAAAAACAAATATGCATTTTTCTCTAGTGCTCATGGAACATTCTCCAGGAGAGATCACATTCTGGGGCACAAAATAGGCCTTTACAAATTTAAAAACATTGAAATTATTCAAAGCACTTTCTGTGATCATAATGAAGCTGGATATCAACAACCACCAAGAAGAACTTTCGTAAACATATGGAGATTAAATGACACACTCTTAAACAATGGTGGGTCAAAGAGGAAATTACTAGAGAAATCAGTAGCTATCTGGAGATGTATGAAAATAAAAATATAACTTATTAGAATGTATGGGATGCAGCAAAGTATGTGCTGAAAGGGAAATTTATTGCCCTAAATGCATATATTAAAAAAACAAGAAAGAGCAAAATCAAGGACTTAATTTTACCTGGAGGAACTTGAGGAAGAATAGCAAACTAACCCCAAAGCAGATAAAAGAAGAGAAATAACAAAGATTAAAGCAGAGTTAAATGAATGGGAGAACAGAAGAACAATCTAGAGAATCAATAAAATCAAAAGTTGATTCTTTGAGAAAATCAATAAAATCAATGGGCCACTAACAAGGCTGGCAAAGAAAAAAAAGAGCAGGGATGCAAATAAACAAAATGAGAAATGAGAAGGGGGTCATTATCACAGACTCTGAAGAAATTATAAGATGATATTATAAAGAACGATATGCTAACAAACTAGACAACTTCGATGAAATGAATAAATTCCTGGAAATACACAAACAAGCTACACTAACCCAAGAAGAACAAACCAATCACATGTAAAAAGATTCAATCAGTAATCAGAAATCTTCCTACAAACAAAAGCCCAGGGCCAGATGGCTTCACAGGGGAATTTTGTCAAATATTCCAAAAAGGACAAACACCAGTCCTGCTCCAAACTTTCCCAAAAAATGAAAGAAAACGGAATACTGTCTAACTCATTTTATGGAGCTAACATCGCTTTAATACAAAACTGGGTAAATATGCTAAAAGAAAGGCCAGTCTCCATAATGAACATAGATGCAAAAATTCTCAACAAAATATCAGCAGATCGAATCCAACAACACATTAAAATAATTATATACCACGACCAAGTGGGGTTTATACCAGGAATGCAAAAATGGTTCAACACAAGAAAATCAATTAATGTAATACAGCACATTGACAAATCTAAAGGGAATAATCACATAATCATCTCAATTGATGCTGAAAAAGCATTCAACAAAATTCAGCATCCTGTTCTGATAAAAACATTTCAAAAATAAGAATCAAAGCTAACTTCCTCAATACGATAAAGGGGATATATGAAAAACCCATAGCCAGCATTGTACTCAGAGAGAATGAAAGCTTTTCCCCTAAGACTGGAAATGAGACAAGGATGCCCACTGTCACCACTATTATTCAACATTGTACTAGAAGTTCTAGTTAGAGCAATCACACAGGACAAAGAAATAAAAGGCATCCAAATTGGAAAACAGGAAGTAAAACTTTCATTATTTGCAGATGACATGATGCTATGCTTGGAAAATCTTGAGAAATCTACAACAAAGTAACTTGAGCTAATAAATTCAGCGAGGTTGTCAGGATATAAAATTAATGTGCAAAAATTACTAATGTTTCTATATGCAAGCAATAACCTAACTGAGGAGTCAGTTAAGTAAAATATCCCATTCAAAATAGCAACAAAAAGAATCGATTACCTAAGAATGACTTTACAAGGGATGTAAAGGACTTGTACACAGAAAATTACTTAACATTGCTAAGGGAAATTAAAAAGATCTAAATAGGTGGAAAGACATTCCCTGCTCACGGATGAGAAGGTTAAATATAGTTAAGATGTCAATTCTCACCAAATTGATCCACTGATTCAACACAATACCAATTAAAATTCCAACACCCTACTTTGAAGATTTGGAAAAGCTAGTTACCAAATTCCTCTGGAAGGGAAAGAGACCCTGAATAGCTAAAGTATCCTAAAAAAAAGACGAACAAAGTGGGAATATTAACACTTTCTGATTTTAAAACTAATTATAAAGCCACAGTGTTTAAAACAGCATGATACTGGCACAAAGATAGAAGTATTGACCACTGAAATTGAATTGAGTGTGCAGAAATAGACAACCAAATCTATGGTCAACTGATTTTTTTCAAGGCCCCCAAATCCACAAAACTGGAACAAAATAGTGTTTTTAACAAATGGGCATGGGAGAACTGGATATCAATAGCCAAATGAATGAAAGAGGACCCTTACCTTACACCCTATACAAAAATTAACTCAAAGTGGATCAAACATCTAAATATAAGAGCTAGTATCATAAAACTTCTAGAAGAAAATGCAGGGAAAATCTTCAAGACCTAGTAATAGGAAATAGCTTCTTAAACTTCACATCCAAAGAACAAGTGCTAAAAGAAAATATAGATAAAAGAGAACTCCTCAAAATCAAATGCTTCTGCCTCTCAAAAGACTTTGTCCAAAAAGTGAAGAGGTAACCAACTCAATGGGAGAAAATATTTGGAAATCACATGTCAGACAAAGGTTTGATATCTCTACACATCAAGAAATCATACAACTCAACAACAAAAGGAGAAACAACCCAATTATAAAATGGTTTAAAGATATGAAGGGCAAATACAGATAGCTCAAAAGCACATGAATAAATATTCATTTTCGTTAGCTGTAAGGGAAATATAGATCAAGACTACAATGAGATACCACCTCACACCTATAAGAATGGCTGTTTTTAAATGAACAGGAAACTACAAATGTTGGAAAGGATGTGGAAAATTGGGACAATTAAGCACTGCTGGTGGGAATGTAAAATGGCATGGCCAGCATGGAAGAGAGTTTGGCAGTTCCTTAGGAACCTAAATATTGAGTTGCCCTATGACACAGCAAAACAACTAGTTAGTATATACCCAGGAGAGCTGAAAGCAGTGACACAAACAGACATTTTCCTGCTGATGTTCACAGCAGCATTATTCACAATCACCAAAAGATAGAAACCATCCAAATGCCCATGAACAGATGGGTGGATTAACAAAATGTGATATAGACATACAATGGAATGTTATTCCACAGTAAGACAAAATGATGTCCTGAAGCACCTGGCATGACAGATGAGGCTTGAAGACATAAGGCTAAGTGAAGTCAGCCAGACACAAAAGGATAGATACTGTATCACTTCACTTCTATGACCACAGTAAACTTAGAGGCTTATAAAACAGAATACAGAGGACTTAAAGACACACAAAATCTAGAGATGGGTGAAGAGTTAGCTAATGAAGTTAAACTCAAATGTAAGGGAATAGATAGAAGTGAAGGCAGTTCTATAGTGGGTCTATAAGTACTATTTCCATATTGAAGTTTAAAATTATTGGAAGGAGTTTTATAGACTTACCTATGTGCCCCACTGATTAAAACTATAAATCTAAAAAAGTTCTTGCATGAACTACTTCAAAGGTATGACTCAGGCACAAAGACTGTTTAAGTTCAGGGTACAGGGGGAACATTGCTATTGCATGCTATGGACTATGTTCAACAGCGAAAACATGAGCAGTACCACAGTAACATCAGGGGTAATTAATGAGTGGAGGGACAAGAATTAAGGGGAGGTTTCAATTTCCTGTTTGGTGAAGGTGTGTCTGTTAGTTATCTTTCTCTTGGGAACAATGAAATTGTCTAAAATTGAGAGTGTTGATGCATTGTGGACTTTGGATATTATACAAAGTTTGGACATTAAACATGTTGTCAAATGAATGCAGGTAGCTGTAGGAGGCACTGACTGAGATGCAGATGGGTGAAAAATGGTGTATACATAAGAACGAATATTGTGCTGCTACAAAAAGGAACAAAGTTGTGAGGCATGCAACATTGTGATTGAAAATGTGGGACACTGGGTTAGGCAAAATAAGCCAGGAACAAAAGAGCAATTACTGTATGGTATCCTTTAGAAAATACTTATAAGAAAACAGGGCCCTCGACTCTAAGGGCTTATAACAGTCACATTTAGTCCAGAGTGGTAATTATTATTTCTGGATTTTGAGAGGCCATTTTATATATACATAACCTGATATTTAGAGATAAGATGAAACCAAACAGGTCAGAATTAAGGTAATTCAGAACACAGAAAGACATTGTCTATAATTTAGAACCTCACCTACTCTATGTGACCAAAGGAAGAAAGGTTTATTTTGTCCAGAACATGCATTTTCTGTAGCTCATAATCTAACTCAACCTGTCTGGATAGTTCATTTTGAACAACTGAACCCCAAAAAAGAATGAGGGCCATTAATCCTGTAGAGTTTAACATAATGCTTGGATACATCCTAGAATATATTAAGCAGATAATCAAAAAGTATTGGCAAAGTCCCTTGAGGGATGGAAGAAAAAATATTAAACTTTGCCACTGGGAAAATCCTTGATACTGTCTCAAACATTACAGTCACCCAAATCAATAGGCCATGCCCTTGATCTTGAGGCTTACTTTTATGAGGTTTATGTAGGCAACAGGGAAGCTTAGCTTACCTGTAGGTATCGGTATGCCTAAGAGTTACTTCTTGAGGACCTCTTTGTTTCTCAGATGTTGCCTCATTCTCTCTAAGCCCAACTCTTCAAGTGAAATAATTGTTCTCCCCTCTATGTGGAATATGGCATCCAGGAGTGAAACTTTCCTTGGTGGCAGGGGAGACGACTCCCAGGGATGAACCTGTCCCAGGCACTGTGGAATCAATGATGCCATCCTGACCAAAAGGGGTCAAAGAAATGTAACAAATAAGAAATCAGTCACTGAAAAAATTCAAATAGAGAGTCTGACTCCATAGGTCACTCTTAAGCAAGCCTCAGTTATACATTGCTACCTATAATAACTTGCCAAACCCCAACCAAAATCATTCCAGCCAATTCTAAAGAACACCTATGACAATATATAAGATTCTACAAAGTTTCCATACACTGGGGCAACTTTCCAGAAATCTACAACCTCCAGATGGGTCCCTGGACCAGATAAGTCCTGAACCCTAGAGGGGTCTTTCCAGAACAACAGCTAGTTCCATCTTCTGGCCCCATGTTATTGAAAACCCATCCAACATGAAAAAGTTAGAATGAGCATAGTCCAATTACCCCTAAAGAGTAAGAGAAAGATCAAAGGTGATGATGGAGTCATACAGAGAATGTAGGATTTTACAAAGGAGTATAATTGCTAAATCATTGTATTGATATTTCATTTAGTCTCCAGTATCTTAACAGCAGCTAGAAGTAAAAACCTAAAATTGTGTAATTGTAACCCATACCAAACTCTGAAATCTGTTCTACAGCTAATTTTTGTGCTGTACTTTCAAATTTAGTATACATGTTATTTATCACAAAAAAAGAAAAAAGTGATGATGAATATATATATATATATTCCTTCTAGCCTCCAATGCTCTGGAGCAGCTAGAAGGAAAAATCTGAGATGATGGTATGGTAGCCCATGACAAACTCTGGGATCTGCCCTATAACTACTCATTGAAGAGTGCTTTGAAAACTATTGCTTTTTTCTTTCTTTGCTTTGTATATATGTCATATTATGCAATAAAAATATTTTAAAAAAATACAGAATAGGATAAAATATCTGAAGTAAGTTGTTATTTATCAGTAATTTCCTTAAATATAAATGTAAATGGGTTAAGTTTTCCAATTACAAGGCAAAGATTAGTAGAATTCATGAAAAGCAAACCATGAAACAACTATGCTGTCTACAAGAGACTCATTTTAAATTCAAAGATAAAAGTAATTTGAAAGTATAAGGATGAAAATGGATACTTCCTGCAGACAATAAACAACATACACTGGAACTAGCCATCAATGGAAATAGTTTTGAGTCAAAGAAATACATTATATGTTGAGAAAAGGCTCAATCTATCAAGATATAACAATTATAACATATATACAAGTAGCAGTTGAGACACAGAAGATATGATGCCAAAATTAAAGAACTGAACATGAACCTGGAAAAGAATGGAGTTGGATCCCTACTTCACAGCTAACTCAAAATTGAACAATGTCCTGAATGTATGATACAAAACAATAAAACTCTCAGAAGACTTTAGGGGTAAATTTTTATGAACTTGAATTTAATAATCAATTCTCAGATATAAAATCAAAACAAAAGC
Organism: Tamandua tetradactyla; assembly: GCF_023851605.1. Lineage (NCBI taxonomy): Eukaryota > Metazoa > Chordata > Mammalia > Pilosa > Myrmecophagidae > Tamandua > Tamandua tetradactyla. Next base: position 82,591,041 of record NC_135331.1, on the reverse strand, counting down.
CACAAAAATTAGATAAAATGGACTTCAAAAAATTAAAAATTTTCGTCATTGAAAGACATAAAAAAGAAGTGAGATGCATAGAAGAGAATATGTGCAAATCATATATCTGATAAAGGTCTAGTATTCAGACTCTATAAAGAGCTCTTACAACACAACAATTAAAAGACAAACAACCCAACTTAATAATGGGGCAAACAGCTTGAACAGACACAATACCATCAGTATTTAGGAAAAAACAAATTAAACCATAATCAGAAAGTACTTCATATTCACTACATCAGTTATAGTAATACTTTTTCATAAACTTGAAATAAGAAGTGTTGAAGATGACATAGAGAAATAATAACTCTGGCAAAAGCTGGTCGGAATGTAAAATGGTGCAGCTGCTGTAAAAACAGCAGCTGGTTTGAAACTGTTGTATACTCCAGAAAAGCCATGTCCCTTAATGCTGATTCAATATTAGTGGGTGGAATTTTTTATTAAGGTGTTTCCTTGGAGCTGTGACCCACACAATTTCATTTTGATTAAGTGGTTTCCACGGAATTGAGTCTCTACACATTCAAGATGAGGGTATTTACTGCAGTTCTTTAAGAGGGTACTATTTTGGAAAGAGCTTGAGAGCTGACACAGACAAGAGACATTTGGAGATGCATGTGTTGGAATGTTGACAGAGAAAACAGATGCACATGAGGCCCAGACCTTTGGAGATGCAGAAAGAAAATGCCGCCAGGGAAGCCAAAGCCAAAAACCTCAGTAGAAACCAGTCATGTGCCTTCCCAGCTATCAGAGGTGTTCTGGACCCATCTGCCTTTCATTTTTCCTTGAATGCCTTAGTTGGGACATTTTAGTAACTTAAAAGTGTAAACTTGCAGCTTAATAAATTCCCTTTTTAAAAGCCATTTTGTTTCTTGTATATTGCATTCCAGCAGCTTTAGCAAACCAAAACAAAAAGTTAAATATAAAACTAATTCATGGGGAAACATTTTTACTACTAGGTATATTCTTAAAAGAATTAATTACAGGAATTTAAACAAATCTTGCATATGAATGTTCAGTGCATTATTTTCAATAGGTATAAGGTGGAAACAACTCAAATTGAGGGATGAATGGTTAAACAAAATATAGTATATCCATACAATGGAAGAATATTCAGCCATCAAAAAGTAAAGTAATATTGATACTTGTTGAACCATGGATAAACCTCAAGACAATCAATGCTAAATGAAAGAAACAAGACCAAAAGTCTACATATATATTATTCCTTTTGGATGAAATATCCAGAATGGGTAAAACTATAGAGATATAAAGTCAATTAATGGTTGTGGTTTGAGGGAAGGAGAAATAGGGATTTATTCCTTAATGGGTTGAGAATTTTGTCTGGGGCAGTCAAAATACATAGGAATTTGATAGAAGTAGTGGTGGCATGACAAGTTGAATGTGCTAAATGCAACTGGGTTGTACACTTATATGGTGAATTTTATCTTATGTTTATTTCACCATAATTTTTTTCAAAAGGCTTCCTCTCTATGTTTTAACATAGCAAAATACTGAAAGCATAACAATGGTGGATCACTATCATGTTACTACAAAAACCATTTTTTGTAATTATGGAACCATATTCTATGGTTCTATAGTGCTTATGGAGTTTATAGTTAGAAAAAACATCATAAGACATAGTCTGGGAGTCATAAAGACTACCTCAGGAGGATAGTCATGACAGAGTAGGGGATGAGGAAAAGGAATGAGAACAAACACAAAAAAATGTACCTTCAAATCTATGTCAAATATATTTGAAAGAAGTTCACATGGGTTTGGCAAAATATCTATATATTTATCATGATATATATGTATGTGTGTGTGTATACATGTATATATTACATACACGTGAACATAAAAATATATATTTACACATATATACATATATGACATATGTATGAAATGAGAGAGGTAATAAGTGAATTTGCAGCATAACGGGAGGAAAGATGATTACTCAAATAATTGTACATAAAGTGAAAAATGTAACTTAAATTATAGAAATGAAATGTGCCTGGTAATAGTATTATGAAAAGGTTACAAAGAGGGTTTGAGAAACTTATGGATAAAAGGTTTCCAGAGAAAGGAATTTTAAACCTACTATCTTGTGTACGTTTTTAGTTACATCTATTCTTTGTTACTATTATCATCTTAAGGACTTTGTAAATAAATATAAATGACTAACTATATGCTGCCCACTAGAAACCCATTTTAAATATAAATCAGACAAAATTTAAAATTTGAATTATGAAAAATGTTAAGCCATGCAAATACTATTCACAAGGAAGCTGTACAGTCTAGACAAAGGATAAAGAGCACTATTTCATAATAATAAAACCATTAATTGAAAAATGTAACAGTCTTATATCTATACTAATAACAGTGCCTTTCAATACAGGAAACAAATGACAGAATTGAAAGAAGACACAAGCAAGTGTAAAATTGCATTTTAAAATTTCATACTTCCCTGTCAGTAATTGGAATAAACAAGACAAAAGCAGTAAAATACAGGATATTTAACCCATCTTATCAACCAAATTAACCTAGTTGGCAATTTATAGCCCACTCCATACAAGAATAGAATAAAAAGTACATTCAAGCATACATAAAAGGTATTCAGAAATAGACCATATACCATGTCATAAAACAAGCCCCAAGAAATGTTAAAGCATTGAAATTATATATAGTGTGATTATGACCAAAATGTAATTAAATGGAAACCATTATATATATAGTGTGTGAATTTGACCAAAATGTAATTAAATGGAAACCATCATAGAAAATATCTGGAAAATATTCAAAGACTTTACAATTACACTTCTATAAAATCCAAGCATCAAATAAGGGAAGTTAGAAAATGTTTTAACTGAAAGAAAATGAAAACACCAAGTATCAAAATTTGTGAGATTAATCACAAGCAATATTAGCCTAAAATGTACATCAAGAATATAAATCAAAATCTAACCTAAAATCTAAAGCAAAAAAAGTGTACATGAGAAAGGAAATAATAAACACAGACACTGAAATCAATGGAATAAAATCATAAAAAATAGAGAATAGTAATGAAGCCAAATACCATTTCTTTGCAAAGATAAGTAACGTTGGAATCCTCTAGCTAGGCTTATCAAGAAATAAGAGAGAAAAAGCAAATTACATTATAAAGATATCATTATTGAAAGAAGAGTCATCATTGCAGTGTCCTACAAGTATTTAAAGCTAAATAAATCCATTTTATGAATAACTGTGTTCTTCGCAGGTTGCTTTAATTCCCCTGGGGATTGAGAAACTGTGCAGCTTGGCTCCTAAAACTGAGTTTTAGGTTTTAGAGCATCTAAAAACATGCAAACACCAGTGTCTTTTAAAAAATAAAAATTACTCTCTCTGAAATAAAAATATCCATGGTTAGTGTTGAAATGAGGTTTATTTCAATTTCACCCTAACTCATAGTGTGAGAATTTCTGGATCCAAAGAGAAAGGTGGTTTTGTAGTCAAGAATTTGTCCCCTGTATTGAGAACCTCCTAATCCTGCCATTTAATTTCTAAACATTCTTCAATCATCACAAAGCATTCTTTTGTGATACCGAGTACCTCAAGAGTAAAAGCCTCCAAAGCTATCTCTATGAGTTTTCTTCTCCCTAATCTTGGTCAAATAATTTGTAACTGCTTTGGTAGCTATTCCATGACTTCAAGAGCTGTTCAGCTTTTCATTGCTCTCAGAGGGATGGTTGATCTCAATTACCTAGTCTAACATTACTGGGAGAAGAAACACTGATTTCATTTTGAGCATTTTAAGTAACCATATGATAAATATTACCAATAATTTGGGCATTATTTTCGGGAAAGAGAAGATAGACGCCTACCAATAATATGTTAGATAGTTCTATGGTTTTGGTAAATTCTTAATATATTGGAGAGGTTTGATATTGGCTACAAATTGATAATTTTTAAACTGATAGCCTTGGCTTAAATCTCAGCTCCAAAAATAGTCACTCAGTACGTATCTTGGGCAACTACCTTAAACTATCTAAGCAATGGTGTGGTGTGCCAGTAAACAATGTGGTCATGGTCATGACCACACTGGAGCCCTGATCTGTACTTTTTGTTGGGTTCCATATTTTCATATCGCAACCATGTCTGATTTCAATCTACCTACGTATTAATAAGTGGCCCATACATTTCTTGAAAATTTAGCTATCATTTTTTTAAGTTAGTGTTAGCCAGGTCCAGTAGCAACCACTTTGTGAACTGTTTTCTGAACTATAAACGACAAAGAAGCATTTCTCTTAGCTAGGCCTCTCTTAATTAGACAATTTTGTGCAAGGCACAAACTGTACAAGCATTTTCATGAACTCTGGAAATTTGCCTTTCTTATCCTCTTTCAACACTCTCCTTGAACTCTCTCTATTCAACAGAAAATTCCTTGATTAATTCAACTTGCTACCCCCCACTTTTCTTAGAACACTCTCAGTACATAGGCAAATCATTTATTAGTATATAGTTTATTACTTGCAGTAATTGATATGTATACTTTGAAAACCAATGCTTCTGCAATGGCCTACAAACAAGGATGACACATTTTGTTTGCTTGTGTTAGAAAGACCTAGTAAGTATATTTGCACTTTGATGCTGATTGATGGAGAGAGGTAACTTTTTGCATCAAGGATAGGAAGTGTACATAAACCCAGTAGTTTTCATCTACTTCATTGAGCCACATGCTTGAGTGGTTGCTCTTTTAAAATGGTAAGTTTTAGGTTTTAGAGCATCTAATAAAAAAACACCCAAATACCAGTCTTTTAAAAAATAAAAATTACTCTCTTAAATACAAATGTCCGTGGTTAGTGTTCAGAAATTTCTTTGGAATCCAGACTTGTTCACTTTACCCTTCTGTTCCTTGGCTTTGGAATTTGTCCTTCTTGTGCAAACTGTATACTGGAAACTCAGCTATTCCACTGAGCTCCAGAGTAACCACATACATGAAGGAGGATAAAAAATAAGGCATTCTCCTTCTTCTGAAAGAGACCCTATGGTTATCCTAATGTATTGCAGTTTCAAGTTCATTGACCAGACTTTATTGTAGGGTGTACCTAGTAGGAAGGGAAGTTGGGGAACATGTTCTTTAACTAAGTGCATATTTTATGCTGAATAAATTCAATATTCAGTTACTAAAGACTTGGAGAATGTTGGAGAAAATAAAGTGTTTTGTCCAATCCTCATATATCTAATCAGTATCCCCTTTGCTCTATATCTGACTCAGAGAATGATAACTGTAAGAACTACATTTTGGTCATATTCAAGCAAGTAATTTCTAATTTATGAGTATTAAAAGCAAAAAGTATAAACAAGATCACATAAGGCTGGTACAATATATTCTTTTTTAAAACTTTTTATCATATACTATAACATATACACAAAGCAAAGAAAGGAAAAAAAACAATAGTTTTCAAAGCTTACTTCAACAAATAGTTACAGGACAGATTCCAGAGTTTGTCATGGGCTCCTGTACAATCATATCAGATTTTTCCTTCTAGCTACTCTGGAACACTGGAGCCTAGAAGTAATAAATACTTTTTATCATCATAATCAACTTTTTTTCTTTTTTGTGAAAAATAACACAGATACAAAAAAAAGCAATACATATCAAAGCACAGCACAAGAATTAGTTGTAGAACAGATTTCAGAGTTTGGAATGGGTTACAATTCCACAATTTTAGGTTTTTACTTCTAGCTGCTCTAAGATATGGAAGACTAAAATAAATCAATATAATGATTCAGCAATCATACCCATTCATTAAACTCTACCTTCTCTGTATAATTCCACCATCACCTTTGATCTTTCTCCCATTCTTTAGCAGAATTTGGGCTATGGGCATTCTAAAATTTTCATATTGAAAGGCTCTGTCAGTAATATAGGGCAGGGAGATGGAACTAGCTGATATTCTGATGCTCTGAAGAGGTTGGCCCCTCTACGTTTCAGGACTTACCTGGTCCAGGGACCCATCTGGAGGTTGTAGGTTTCTGGAAACTTACATTAGTGCATGGAATCTTTATAGAATGTTATATAATGCCCTAGGTATTCTTTAGGATTGTCAGGAGTGGTTTTTGGTGGATTTGGGCAAGTTATGATAGGCAGAAATGTCTAGCTGAAGCTTGCATCTGAATGACCTCCAGAGAAGCCTCTCGACCCTATTTTAACTTTCTCAGCCATTGATATCTTACTTCTTACACTTCTTTTCCTCCTTTTGGTCAGGATGGCATCATTGATCCCATGGTGCCAGGGCTGGACTCATCCCTGGGAGTCATCTTCCATGCCTCCAGGGAGACTTTCACCCGTGGATGTCATGTTCCATGTAGGGGGGAGGGCAATGATCTCACTTGCATTGTTGGGCTTAGAGAGAGTGCGGCCACATCTGAGCAACAGAAGAGGTCCTCCAGAAGTAACTCTTAGTCATACCTATACAGGTAGGCTAAGCTTTTCTGCTACATATATAAGCTTCCCAAGAGCAAGCCTCAATTTCAAAGGTATGGCCTTTGATTTGGGTGTCCTTAATGTGTGACAAAGTTTCAAGTGTTTCCCCAGTCCAGGATGTATCCTGGCATTATATTAAGCTCTACGGGATTAATGGTCCTCATTCTTATTCTGGATTCCCTGTCTTTCAGTTGTTTAAATGAGCTATCCAGACAGGCTGAGTTAGATCATGTGCTACAGAAAATGTATGCTCGGGACAAAATAAATCTTTCTCCCTTTGGTTTCAAAGAGTAGGTGAAGTTCTTAAGTATAGACAATGTCTTCCTTACCCCTGTGTTCAGAATTACCTTAATCCTGACCTAATTAAGCTTCATTCTTATCTCTAGATACCAGGTTATTAGATGTAAACCACCTCTTAAAATCTGTAAATAATAATTACTACTCTGGACTAATGTGACTGATGTAAGAACTTACAACCGAGGCCCCCATTTTCTTATAAGCATTTTCTAAATGAGACCATAAAATAATTGTCTTTTCTTCTTGACTTATTTTGCCTAACCCAATGTCTCACACTTTTATTCACAATGTTGCATGCTTCACAACTTTATTCCTTTTTGTAACAGTAAAATATTCCATATATGTATAAACCAGTGTTGGCCAATCTACTCAGTCAATTCATCCTTCAGCCACCTGCATTCATTAGGAGTACAATATGTTCTTTATTGGGATTTCCAAAGAGGACATCCTTGCTTTTCAATTTGAAAGGCTGCGATAGGTGAACTTTGTATCCAAATAACACTTTCCTCCTCTCCGCGATTTCTCCTTTACCCTTACACCATTTTAATACTAGATTTAGTACCCTAAGCACTTCCTTTATGTCATTTAAATAATAGTCATTTAGTAACTTTCCTTGTTCTTTCGTTACCCTAACATACATTTGATTTTCCATTTTTTGTGGTTGCTTTTGAGAGAACCAAAAGGTTCAAAATCATGAGTAACTAGATGATTATTAGGATTTTGAGACAGAATAATCAGAAGAAATATTACCTGCTTTGACATAATATGGCTTGAAAGTTACTTGTCCTGTTATTGTAAGTATTTTTGTAATAATTTGCTTCATGCAGACAAAAATTAATATCTGAATATTTAGAATGTTCAAATAACTGTTTGCAATACTATATTTCAATTGAATTCATATAATGTTAAGTTTATGATCTGTGTAGCAGCTGCCTGTATTACAGGCCATTCATTAAATTTAACTGGTGATTTATCTGCCTTTTTACATTTACTTCTATTTCTTTCTAAGTGTTAGTATTTTGCTGGGGAAGTTAGGGACACCCTCAGCACTATCACCCAACCTACCTATCCTTTTCCCCTCTGGCTTGATTGTACGCATATGTTTCAATTTTCCAGGCTGGCAGCAGTGGAGGTGAGGAAGGAATATTTGGTCTCAGAGATAGGGGCCGACCTTACTTTGAACTCCAGACTGGGAACAAGAAATTCCTTGTGCTTCTCAGGTCTGGAACATTTAGGGGCAGCAGTTCCTGTTTGTTTAAATACCCCACCATCAGACAGCATGGGTTTGTTCCTCCTTTCCAACAGGAAGCTGTGTGTACAGAGCTGCTATCACCTCCTCTGACCTGAGCAGTTTGGTCTTTCTGTGAGCGACCACCATGTATCTCTTCGCCTGTGCTTTTGTACCCTTTGTGCTGTGTAAGTTATAAAGTGGACACTTGCTGAAAGTCTTTGTTGTGCCTGAGCCTGTGTTCCCACCATGCCCTTTGTAGCAATTCACTCCACATATTTACTCGCAAGTAGTTGAGACATGACAACTCCTGAGGATGAAATCAGCCTGGTTCCAGAAACTCTACAGTGAGAAAATAATAATCAATTTCCTGTGGGGCAAGGGACAGTCAGAAGGGTGAGGATTCAGAACAATAAGGAAAATTGAATATAGCATATTCATGTCCCATAGTTTTCAATGTTTATATGTGTGTGGGGGGGGGGATTGTGTGGAGCTAAGGGCATTGCTAGGCAGCATGATGCTTCACCTGAGACAAACCATTTTCCTGAATTCAGACAAGCCTCCTGACTACAATGAAGGGCTCTCAGTGTGCCTTCTTAGAAATGAGGAGGGGACAAATTTACATCCTCTGAATGTAGGTTACAAGGAGAGGAGGTGAAGATAAGAGGAAATCAGGGAGTACATCACCTGAATCAGCATCAATCCACTTTTCCCTCTCAAATATTGTGATTAATGTATATGATATAGCTGAAGTCTTAAGAAAAAGAAAGTTGTGAAAGATGATGGATTAAAGTGTGAAAATGGATGACTGATACCCAAAGGACATTTCAGTTGTAGTCATTATTTGAATTGGTTATTTTCTCCTCTGCAGAGAATAAAAATTCACTCAAATTCCTAGGTATCTCTGCCCTAAAATAGCGGAAAGTTGTTCACAATGGATCATTTCATTGGAAATTACTATCTTGTATTGTTGGGGGGTAGAAATACCCAGTTTGTCCTCTCCATAGTGATCCAATCAAATGATAAAATATTTTCTGCTGTGTTATCTTAAGGTATCCCTCAGCTGAGTATTAAATCCCTGTTGAAATTACTTTGGGGAAATTTTGTGAAGCCAAATCATTGAACTATTAAAATTGTCTCAAGTCCCTCCTATATTTCTTTCATACATTCAACTATCATTGAAAGTCCATCTCATGATTTATATCTTCAGAACCTTGTTGGTGTTCAGTGGCCACTTTATCTTTTATAACATAGAATAAGAATCTGTAAGAAATTATAAGTGAAGTGCCTCTTAGAAAGGTTTAATTAATTACTTTTAAAATAGGTTATTTCATAGATTAATAATAACAGAGAATGTTCTATACAGTTTCTTATGAGTTCATCAATGTTAGTCTTTAAAGGGCAGGTTTGACAGCGATAAACTGCATTTTAATGACTGTTCCTTACTTTTTAGTCATGGTTTGTTTCTACAATGTTTGCATTCATAATGCAAAACAATCCAGCAAGAAAGATAGGAAAGGCTTCATTATCCTTCCCGTGCAAATAAATGGTGGATAAAAAGCTTTTTCCATCACAAAATCTATTTCCATCCTTTTACTTTCAATCTGCATGTATCCTTGGGTCTAAGACAAATGTCTTGTGCGTAGCAAATAGATAGATCAATTATTTAATCTGTATCTCTTAACTAGTGAGTTTAATCCATTCAAAATTATTACTGTAAAAGCAATTCTAGGGTATAGCATCTTATTCTGTATCTACAAATACAGATATTGGAGTTTTTTTAACTCTAAAGATTAAATGCTAGCTTGTACACAGGCAATCAGAAAAAAGCTTAGAAATACAACAATTTTTTCATTGCATGGGACCTTGCTGTTTGCTAAGGATGAGGGGTAGAAAGGTAAACAATAAAAAATTACTGAACCCTCTGTCTGAAGTTTTTACCAGGAAGCAAGGAGTAAGTAATTCATGTCAGACTGGTGCAGACTTAGCAGTGAAACGGCCAAGGTAACAGACTGGAGGGACCCTGTAAGGGACTATAATGACAGAAATAGAAGGAAGGGCTGGAAAGCCTTTCCAGAGAGGAAAAGAAGCTGCCAGGGAACTTGAACACAGGTTGTGCTGGTTTGAAAAGATTTATGTACTCTAGAAAACCCATGTTTTAATCCTAATCAATCTTGTGGGAGCAATGGCTTCTTCTAATAACTATTCAATATTATAGGTTGGAAACTTGATTAGGTTATGTCCAGGGAGTTTTGACTCGATCAATTGTGGGTATTAAGCATGATTAGATGGAGACATGTCTGAATCCATTCTATGTGGGTCTTGATTAGTTTGCTGGTATCCTATAAAAAGAACAAATATTTTGGAGAAAGCTTCAGAACTCCACAGAACCATGTAGCAGAGAGTCCACAGGCCAATAATCTTTGGAGATAGAGAAGAAAAATGTCTCCTGGGGAGCTTCATGAAACAAAAGGCCTGGAGAGAAAGCTAGCAGATGCCAGCAGGTTCACCATGCACCCTTCCAGCTGAGCGAGAAATGCTGAATGTCATTGGCCTTCTTGAATCAACGTATCTTTCCCTGGATGCCTTAGATTGGACGTTTCTATAGACTTGCTTTAATTGGGATATTCTCATGGCCTTAGAACTATAAACTTGTAACTTATTAAATTCCCCCTTTTAAAAAGCCATTTCATTTCTGGTGTATTGCATTCTGGCAGCTAGCAAACTAAAACAGATTTTGGTACCAGGAATGGGATGCTGCTGCAGTTAATACAAAACATGTTGGTATGGCTTTTTAAATGGATTAGGGGAAGATTTTGGTGGAATTGTGAGGAGCTTGATAGAGAAAGCTTAGAATGCTTTGAAGAGACTCTTGGTAGAAATGTGGACTCTAAAGACACTTCTGATAAAGCCTTAGACAGAAACGAGGTATGTATTATTGCAAACTGGAAGGAAGACAATATTTGTTTTAAAATGGCAGAAAACTGGCAAAATTAATGTGTGGCTTTGGCTGGAAGCCATGAACTTGGATATTTAGCAGAAGAGATTTCCAAATTAAATGTGGAAAGTGCAGCCTTGTTTCTCCTTGCAGCTTATAGTGAAATGAGACAGGAAAGACATAAGCTGAGAACTAAAATCTTGGGTACAAAGAAACCAGAAACTGATGCTCTGGAACATTCCAGGCTTCCAGGGAGACCCCAGAGAACAGTGCCCTACATGAGGATTTAACCAAATGTGCAGCTAATCAGCCACTTCAGAGAAAGCCAGGATTGGACTTTCTCTAGTTATCTAGAAAGAATTTGTGGAAACTCCTTATGTCTGATGGGCATGATCCAAGGCTACTGCTTAGAAAGCCAATGAGAGAGTGGTGGGATCTGTATAAAGAGAACCACTGCCAGTCAGGACTGAGAGGGAAAGAAAAAGGACACACTGGAGGAAAAATAACTTCAGAGACAAAACCATGGAGGCTGGGGTCTGAAGTCAAGAAACCTCAGGCCAGGAGAGCATACTCATCTAAGCACATGGAGATGGTGAGTTTGTCCTGAAGGCAGAAGAGGGCCTTCCACCTCATTACAGTGGAAGAGTTATATCTCCTCAGGCCTTGGAGAGGGTGGAGCACATTCTTTGGGGTTTGGGGAGAGCCTGGCTGCCACCACATGTTGGGGTTGAGTGTGTGTCCCAGAGATGTCCAAGAGCCCAGGTGCAGCCCCGATGCTTGGAGAGGGCGGAGCTGAGAAGAAGGTGGTCTCCCCAATGTCCCCCAATGTTGTGTTCAGAGAGAGGCAAGCCACTACATAGGCCCTTGGAAAGGGTAGGACCACCACTTTCTAAAGCCCTGAAGATAAATGACTCACAGATTTTGAAATCTAATGGACTTTACCCTGCAGGATTTCAAAACTGCTTGGGTCTGGTGACCCCTGTGTTCCTCCATTCCTAAGGAAATGGGTATATGTATCCTATGACTTTTCCTCCTTTGTCTGTTGGCAGCAAACAACTTGTTCTGAGTTTTTCAGGTCCAGAGCCAGAGAAGAAATTTGCTTTAGGACAGACCATGCCTCTAATTGACATTGTACTGGTTTTAGCTTTGTATTGCATTTGATTATTACTGAAATGCTTAAAAGTTTTCTGATATTGTGATGGAATGAATGCACTTTGTATATGGGGAAAATGTCATTTACTGTACAGAGGGTGGAATGTGCTGGTTTGAAAAGATTTATGTACTCTAGGAAAAGCCATGTTTTAAACCTAATCAATCTTGTGGGAGCAACTGCTTCTTCTAACCACTATTCAGTACTATGGGTTGGAAACTTAATTAGGTTATTGTATTAGTTAGGGTTCTCTAGAGAAACAGAATCAACAGGGAACACACAAATATAAAATTTATAACAGCGTCTCACGTGACCATGGGAATGCAGAGTCCAAAATCTGCAGGGCAGGCTGTGAAGCTGACAACTCCGATGGAGGGTCTGGATGAACTCCCCAGGAGAGGCTCACCAGCTGAAGCAGGAAGAGAGCCTGTCTCTTCTGAATCCTCCTTAAAAGGCTTCCAGTGATTAGATTAAGCATCACTCATTGCAGAAGACACCCCCCTTTGGCTGATTACAAGTGGAATCAGCTGTCGATGCAACTGACATGGTCATGATTTAATTCTATGAAATGTCCTCATTGCCACAGGTAAGCCAGCACTTGCCCAACCAGACAAACAGGTACCACCACTTGACCAAGTTGACACATAAAGCTGATCATGACAGTTATCTCCATGGAGAGTTGACTCAATTAATTGTGGATATTAAACTTGATTAGATGGGGAGTGTCTCCACCCATTCTGTATGGGTCTTGTTTAGTTTAATGAAATCCTATAGGAGAACAAAGATTTTGGAGAAAGCTTCAGGACATTACAGAGTCACAAAGCAGAAAGTCCATTAGCCAACAACTTTTGGAGATGAAGAAAGTAAATGCCTCCTGACAAGCTTCATGAAACAAGAGGCCTGGAGAGAAAGCCAGAAGATGCCATCATGTTCACCATATACCCTTCCTGCTGAGAGAGAAATGCTGAACGTCAAGGTCTCTTTCCCTGGATCCCTTAGATTGGACATTTCTATAGACTTACTGTAATTGGGACATTTTCATGGCTTTAGAACTGTAAACTTGTAACTTATTAAATTCCCCTTTTTAAAAAGCCATTCCTTTTCTGGTGTATTGCATTCTGGCAGTTAGCACTCTAGAACATAGGTTAACTATCTATTAGGTAGATAATAATGGGAGCAACTTTCAATTGCCATGGGAAAATGAGTACATAGAATCAGAAATAAGTGTGAGTACCTGTTTTTGAAGACTGCTATAACAAATACCATAGACTTTTCTTTGTCCCAAAGAGCAAGGATGTTTTGACTCACAGTTTTGGAGGCTTGAAATCCAAAGTCAAGTGGTTGGTAAGATCATGCTTTCTCTGAAGTCTGTAGTGTTCTAGTGGTGCCTCCTCAGCAAACCACAGCTCAATCTCTATCCACCTCCTTCATATGGCCACCTGAGTCCTTCTGTATCTTCCCCACTATGTCCAAATTTCCTTGGTTTTAAGCATGTCAGTCATTTTGTATTAAAGCCTATGCTGATTCAGTTTGAACTAGCCTTAACTAATAACATCTTCAAAGTTCCTATTTACAAATGTGTTCACTGTTATAAACCTGGGAATTACTCTAATATAATCCTACCTCTGTAGGGGACATGATTTAATCCATAACTGTCAGCAAGGCATATAGTAAAAGATGCAGGGGCTGGATATGACTTCATTATAGATACTTTTGGAAAAGAGCTGTGATACCAGGTTTTCTCAATCACAAGTGACCTGATCTTGAGTTTGCATGGATGATATTAAGAATTTTTCTTTTTAACTTACAAGCAATGTCAATTTTCATTAAGTGAAGAAAATTCTGGTGGAGACAGGATGGCAGATGAAAAATATTGAAGGTAAAGAAATTAATTACAATGATGAAATTATTTCAACACTATGGAAAAAAATATGATATGAATGACTGTGATAAACTATTCGCATGGCCACTGCTTCTTATAATTCACATTTCAGGTGCAGCATTTCAGCATCAAGCACATCCTCTCTGACCACCCAATCAAATTTGGTCAGTCATATGCACAGTCTCCTGTTGTAAATTTCTGTATTGCACCACTTATCTGTTTATTGAATGATTATTTAATATATACTTTCCTTTACTAAAATGTAAACTCTATGTCAGGAGAGATATCATATTGTGCTCATTGTTGCACTGCCGTGCCTTGGAGTATAATGGCTAATCTCTGAGCTCAGTAAATACTTGTTGAATAAATGAGTGAAGAATGAAATAATATCAATGGCAACAGAAATAGAGAGAAATGGACAGATATGAGAAACAGAGAAAACATTTATTTGAACTACTTTATAAATAATAAGTGAGAGATTAAAGATTGAAAAGTTAAAATGATTTTTTTTCATAGTACTCTGAGTATGTTTTGGCCATCAATTGAGATAGTGAATATAGAAGAGAAGCAGTTTGAAAAGATACAAACAGTGTAATTTCAGATTTTTTGAATTGTAGGTAAGGCATTTTGGACCTCATTACCTTTCTGCTTTACCAGATATGGTTAAATGCAATACGGAAATTTATCTCCTCTGAAGGAATTTTTCAGATGACTTTACTTCTCTTTTTTCCAGTTCATGAGCCTCAACTGCTTCTTGTTGCAGGAGAACAACGTGTCTGTCAATGATTTACATTTACCAAATATTCTCAGGTCCATGGGCCATGTTTCCTAACTGTTTACCCTCATCCTGCTCACGTTCCTAGCATCACTGGTAGGCAATGCACACATAGCCCTCATCATCAGGACCACCTCAGTGCTCCACACTCTCATGTACTTCTTCCTGGCCAGCTTGTCTCTCCTGGAGATTGGCTACGTATGCTCCATCATACCCAAGATGCTGCAGAGTCTTGTGGGTGAAGTCCAAAGAATTTCTCAAGAGAGTTGTTCCATGCAGATATCGTTCTTTTTGTTTTTTGGTATTAGTGAGAGCAGACTTTTGGCAGCCATGGCTTTTGAGCACTATATGGCCATATACCTCCCACTCCACTGTGCAACAAGAATCAGTCATAGCGTGTGTGCCCATCTGGCAATGGTTTCTTGTGGGGGTGGGCTGCATGGTTGACATCATCTAGATCAACTATATTTTCTCTTTGGACTTCTATGGGCCCTGTAAGATAAACCATTTCTTCTTGACCTCCCACTCATCCTGGCACTACCTATGGGGATATATCACATAATGAGGCTGTCATCTTTGTGGACATCCTTGTGCACAATGAGCCCATTTTTCCTGACTATTGTCTCCTATGGCAGAATTCTAGTTACTGTGTAGTTCATTCAATAACCCGAGGGCTGCTGTAAATTGCTTTCCACCTCTTCTTCCCACGTGCTGGTACTGGCACTAGTTTATGCCTCAGCAACCATCACCTACTGAGGCCTACATCCAGCCATTCACCAGGAACAAATTCTTTGCCCTCTTCTACACAGTGGTAGTATCCGTGCTTCAGCCTCATCATCCATAGTTTATGGAACAAGGAAGTTAAGGCAGCCCTCCACAGAAGCCTAGGAAGGAAAAGAGTTTTGACCCTTGGGAAGG
Source organism: Tamandua tetradactyla (assembly GCF_023851605.1). NCBI lineage: Eukaryota > Metazoa > Chordata > Mammalia > Pilosa > Myrmecophagidae > Tamandua > Tamandua tetradactyla. The sequence continues at coordinate 82,575,354 of NC_135331.1, read as the reverse complement.
ATCCCTAGGATCATGCAAATCTGCTCTTTGATAAGATGCATGCATAACCCAAGAGTAAACAAGCAAACAGAAACACAAACAAGCTGTTCCCTCTTCACTCTTTCTTGTAAGGATCTTTGTTAATAACAGTGATTATAACTTTGGAGAGTTCTCAGTGCTCAGATTTAAAGTTCTCATTGCCAAACTTTGAAGGAAGTTGGTTTCTAAAGAAGTTTACAAGGCAAGTCCACCACGAAGTTTTTAAAAAATGTTTTTGTCTATCCAGTTCCTATCTCGAGAATCTGGAAAATTGTTACTCTAACCTTTCAAGAATGTCCTATTATGTAAGTGGCCCATCTGACGTCTACCCTGGTCATAAAAGAGTGTGTTCCATTATACATCCATCTGTTCCACATGACTTTTATTCCCCAAATAACTGCATGAAGTGCATTATTCCTTTACACACAAAAAAAATGTTTACTTTTTTTTAACTTTGTTGTTTCATCACAAAATTAAAGATTTCACTTCTAGATTTGGAGGTACCATAAAAACATGCAAACAAACAAAAAAAAGCAATATTCATTGGAAAATTTTAAAAGGAAAATATGTGAATTTTTAATCACAATATCCCATGATAAAATGTTTTAGATAGGAGAAGTAATATTGAAATTAAGAAATGGAAGAAGAAATCTGAACTAAAAATAATTCCATACATCATATTCAAGGTTTTTATGCAATTAAAAAAATATTACATATGTGCGGATGTTTCCTGGCTCAATATATTTGAATATCTTCCAAAAACTTGATCTCTTGATCTGAAAAGAAACAAATATGGTTACAATATAACTTGGTACCTCTAGGCATTGCCTTACATTTGAACATCTGGCCTCAGGATGTTCAAATGTAAGGCTGTATCTCTGAGGAATTATTACCATTCATAAAATAATTGCAATATGATAAGCAGTGGAGTATGGTGACTGCTTAAGGTTACCCCACAAATAAAGAGATTTAGTCTTCTCTCAGATGTGATATTTATAGTAAGAATACACCTTTCAAGGAATAGCAGCGATTTCACTGATTTCCAAGGTTATGCTTTATATTTTGACTGCTCTCCTGGTTTATAATAGATTGTTCAAGTCATTCATTTAAATATAACTATTTATGTTTTCTTTGTACATATGTATATAGTAATTAGTAATGGATAAAACCTAAACATGCAAAAACAACTCACTGGTTAATTACCATTAGTTAAATAGCTACTACAGGCACTTGAAGTTGTATTTTATAAATATGTTTATTAATCAAAAAAGCATGAATGATTCACTAAGTATTAAAACAAGTTAGAAATTGTATAGTATTTCCCCTTTTTGTTTTTTTTAACATGAGCAGGCACGATTAAAAGAACCAAGGTCCCCCACATGGCAGGTGAGAATTC